>NW_021703785.1:45574058-46267267 GCF_005190385.1 Monodon monoceros | reverse complement strand
TATATATATATATATATATATATATATATATATATATATACTATATTCTCCATTCACACACATTCCAAGTTCATTGTTTGTTCATCTATTTTTTTCCTCTCTATTTAACTTCCATGTCCTGGAAGTTAAATGTACAGCAGGGAGCTTTCATTTGTTATTTGGTTAAATGGCAAATCTTCTGCAACATCATGTTTAATGGCATTAATTTCAGCTTTACCTAGCAAGTTTCCTTTCATGATGGCTTGTCTCCAACCTGTTATATTTTTTTCATTTATTTAATCTAGTTGTCAACTCAGGATATTTGTTAATAAATTGCTAGAATATTTTCTGTCTCTATATGATTGTAATATTTTCTGATTGAATACCTCTTCTAAGACAGCAATCTTATGTTTAAAAATTCCAATTACTGGATATTTTAGGTATAAAATTCTGATGATTGCACTTCTTGCACCTGCCAAAACAATTTAACCACTTACATTAAAGTGTTCTCATTCTCATTGCACAATTTTACAATATATTATTTGTGGAGTTTCTAAGTAATTGGGTAAACAATGAATCCCATCCTTAGGTTTGTTTGACACTTCTGAAAGATACATCAACCTTCCCCATGGCTATCTTTATCATTTTATTTGAGTTATTGTTGTACAGAATTCTCTAATCACTTGCCTACATAGGCATGGGAGAAAATATATAGGTAAATATAATATAATAATGTATAGTTTTGGAAAGTTTATTATCTGTAAAACATGAGTATATATAGTACTTAAAGTGTATTAATTAATTTATTTAGCCACAGGCTTCTGAATAAGTTCGATATGTATGTTATCATTAAAAATATATACTACCTAACACTAAGTTCTCATTCCTCATATATTATATTTATACATATTTCATAAGATATACATATGTGTATATATATATATAATATATATTATATATATAATATATATATATAACAAACTACTGATCCATGAACAGAGTTGATGAGTCTCAAAAGCTTTATGATAAAAGAAAGATGGCAGATACAAAATAGTATATTCTATGTGATTCTATTTCCGTAAAATGCAAACTAAACTATACTGACAAAAGAAGATCAATGCATGACTGAGATCAGAGATGGAAGGAGGAATGGATTGCCAGTGGTCATAAAGAACTTCTTTATAAAGAAGGAATAAAAATGATCTGTAACTTGATTATGGTAGTAAATTTGATGAATGTGTACAAATATTAAAACTCATCAAGTTGTACATTTTAAATTATTGCTTGTTATTTTCACTGTAGGTAAGCTATTATTCAACATATTTCATAAGGTATATACACGTTGATGAATACAGCTTGATTTTTTTTTTTGAGGAAATGAACATTCTAAATAAACCTTAAATCTCCACTTTACCAATCCCACTAACTTATTCTACTACAAGTCACAATTATATCTTTTTTGGATAATAATATCCTCACTGTTCTCAATACATCCACTCCTAATCAGTATCAAAGATTTTTCATACAGAGGTAAGATAATCCAAATTGATGATGCCTGTCTTGTTTTTAAAATATGAAATATATTTTCTGAGAATCCAGAGTAAATTCCAAAATTCCTACCATGGCCTGAAAGACCATGAATCTTCTGGTAAGCACAGAACTTTCCAGCCTAAACTGTTTCCCTCTTCCCACACCAAGCTACACAGTCATTATTTAATGTTATTCAAATATACCAGGTCCCTCTCCATTCAGGGTCTATATCTAAATTCTCATACATTGCACTGTGATTCCTCCATCTCTACCCAGAAATGAGATTAATGGCTCACTGGTTATCACCCTGGAATGATTTGAATCTCTCTCATGACTCTGGACACTTTTCTGCTATAGTACTTACCATGCTGGATGCTAATTGAACCTCTGTTGTGTCATTATCTCTTTTATTTTATTACATGAATTTTTATTTAGTTCTCAATGCTATTGGGATATATTTGACATATAACATTGTTTAAGATGTACAACATGATAATTTGGTCTATGTATACATTGCAGAGATTACCACAGTGTTAGTTAACACATCTAACCACAATGTTAGTTAACACATCTATCACCTCACATAGCCATCATTTTTGTGTGTGTTCAGAATATTTAAGATTTACTCTTTTAGCAACTTTTAGTTACAGTATTGTTAACTAGAGTTATAATGATCTACATTAGATCCCCAAAGCTTACTCATTTTATAACTGAAAATATGTACCCTTTGACCAACATCCCCTCATTTCTCCCATAGTCAGCCTCCAGCAATGGTGATTCTACTCTCTTTTTCTGAGTTAAGCTTTTTTAGACTCACATATAAATGAGATCATATGGCATTTGTCTTTCTCTGTCTGACTTATTTCATGTGGCATAGTGCCCTCATGGTCCAACCATATTGTAGCAAATAAGAGGATTTCTTTCTTTCTTTTTATGGCTGAATAATATTCTATCATGTATATACATATATATATACATATATATATATATATATATATAAATCACATATTCTTTATCCATTCATCCATCATGAGACACTGTCAATGTCTTTGGTATTGTGAATAATGCTGAATTTGACTACATACTTACTTTAAGCATTATGTTGTATATTTTCATAAGTGTTATGTTTCTGATTTCTGTTCTCTAATTTTGGCTTGAAGAACTCCTTTCAACATTATTTGTAAAGCAAATCTAGTGCTAATGAATTCTGTTAGCTTTTGTTTATTTGAGAAATCTTTATATTGTCTTCATTTCTGAAGGACAATTTTGCTGGATATAATATTCTTGGTTGACAGGTTTGTTTGTTTTTTTTTCAGCATTTTGGATATACTATCCCATTCCTTCTTGGTCTGTAAGGGTTTTGCTGAACTATCTGCTGATAGCCTTATGGGAGTTCCTTTGTATGTAAGGACTTTTTCTCCTTGATATTCTTAAAATTCTCTCCTTGTATTTTATTTTAGATAGTTTTATTGTAATTGGCCTTTTGTAGATCTATTGGGGTTTATTTATTTATTTAGGCCATGCCGTGTGGCTTGCAGGATCTTAGTTACCAAACCAGGAACTGAACCCAGGGACATGGCAGTGAAAGTGCTGAGTCCTAACCACTGGACTGCCAGGGAACTCCCAGATATTTTTGGGTTTCAATTTTGAGGTGACATGGCTTCATGATTGGTATCCAAATCTCTCCAAGAGTTTGATCTTACCAGTCATTGTTTACTTACATAAGCTTATTCTCCTTTCTCCCTCTCCTCTCCTCTGGGCTACCAATAATCTGTAGATTTTTTTTTAAATGGTATACCATAATTCAGGTAGTTTTCTTCACTCTTTTTTATTTATTTATTTATTTTTTGTTCCCTGACTGGGTAATTTCAAATGATATCTTCTACTTCACAGATTCTTTCTTTTTCTTGGTCTAGTCTGCTCTTAGTGTTCACCATTGCATTTTTAGTTTCACTTATTGTGTTCTTCAGCTCCAGAACTTCTGTGTGTTTTTTAAGTAATTTCTAACTCTGCTAAACTTCTCATTTTGTTTATGTTTTGTTTTCTGATTTTACTGAATTTTCTTTCTGTTTTCTTGTAGCACACAGAGCTTTCTTAAGATAGACATTTTGAATTCTTTATCAGACAAATTGCAGATCTCTATTTCTTTGGGGTCACTTGCTGGAAATTTTTGTAGTCCTTTAGTGGTGTCATATTTCCTTGTTTATTCACCTCCCTTGAAGCCACACCTAGAAAATTCAGTCACCTCCTCATGTCTTTACTGATGGTTCTGGCCCTGCTTGGGATTTTGAGGCTTTCTTACATCTTTTAAATAGGTATACTTGCTGCATAATTCTTGTTCCCTCTTGTGGCAGAATTCTTAACTTGTGTGTCTTTTCTCTATCCTGAAAAGCCAGGCAAAGTGCTGAAAGCTTCCCTTTTCCTTTCCCTAGTTTAGTGCTGAAAACACAAGTTTGTGGTTTCTCTCAGGAGCACAGAGTTGGGTTAGCTTTCTGCACATGCTCACTAGCCATCTGCACAGGTTTGTTCCTGACATTTTGGAAGCATACATAAGAAGCTGGTCAGTGTTGGGGATGTGTGCGTGAGGGACCAGGAGAAATGGGGGTACCCATGAGGCACCTGGGGGATCTACAGGTGAGGCATCCCCAGTGGCTCATAGGAAGCCTCATGATAGAGTGCATGGTATGGTTAGTAGGATCAACTTCTCTTTAATGCCCACAAAGAGCCTTATTTGTTGTTCTCCTGACCACTTCCTTTCACCCAGTTTCACAGCACATCTCAGTATTCTGGATGGATGAGAAAAAAGTTGGATCTCTTTCGCAGCAGCCTGTGCAGCTGGGGAAGACAGGTGCCCACTCACATGCTCTCACTTTCCCCTGTGGGAGAACTCACAGATAAGAATGTCTGTCTTGGCACTGAGCTGTACAGCCTTGGGAGAGGGTTATGCCTCTTAACCTCTTCAATGCATCTAACTTTGGATTTATTTTTCTTTCTTTTCTTTTTTTTTTTTTATGCTCCAGTGGTGTATTGGAAATCCTCAGCTGTATTCCTCAACATCCACAAAGTCTCATTTCTGAGTGATTGTATAAGTTGTTATTCTTTGAGGGGAAAACTGTTATTCTGCAATTTTGATGATGCCACTCTCCTCAGTGTCTATTTAATGCCTTGTGTTCTTCATAGATTAAACAACATCTCTGCCTTCTCAACATCCTAATTCTCCAGCATATAGTATAATGGCTATTGCATAGGATGTGCTTACCTAATCTGTGTGGAATGATTTTATTAATATACTAAAATAGTAACTGAGTTTGTACTGTTTCTGATGGGCTATGTTAGAAGCCATGAAAGTAAATATAAAAGAAATCCCTCCTCTTAAGCTGTTTAAATTTTGGTTTGGGTATTAGACAATAAATAAAATGTATACAATACTGTTTGTTTAAATGGTGATTAAGATTAAAGCTCTGGAAACATCAAAACTTTAAATAGGATAATCAAAACGTTCACAATATATTGAAATGTAAAAAAATGTGAAGGAACTGATAGATAAGGCCATGCAGAGTTCTAGGGAATTGTCATTCCAATGAGAAATTTCAAAATTTATAACAGCCCTGAGGCAATTTCTTGCTATATGGGAGGAAGAGCAAGGAGGCCAGTGTGGGTAGAGTAGAGAGAATAGGAAGAAAAATTTAAAAGAATATATAAGAGACATAAGGAGAAAGCAGATGATTTATAGACATGTAGGACATTGGAAAACTTTTTGTCTTATTATAAGTGAGATGAAGGCCATTGGAACTATTTAGAAAGAGAAAAGTGATAATCAAAATTATGTTTTAAGAGCATCACCTTTGCTCCTGTTTGGTGATTAGTCCATAGTGAAGGGACAAGAGTAAATGGAGGGGGACTGGCTAGAGGTGTTATTAAAAATCCAAGTGAGAGATATGAGTGTCTTGGATCATGGTAACCAACATGGAGTGTAAATATTGTAAGGTTTTACTGACTCCTGGAGAAGGTGGAGGGCCAGAACTTCTGTTGTTGGATATTGTGCTAATATGTATTCTACTTTGTGGCATAATTAGTTATTTGATGCTATGTTATGACTTATAAAATTATTTATGCAATGAATGTGCACAGTGATTTGGAAAACCAAACAAGGGTTTGGAGATTATTGGGAGGTCTTGCTAAAACTTATTCTAAGTGGCTGTTTGAGGAAAAAAAAATTAATTGAAACAGAATATAGAGGAAATACCTTTGAACTTTTAATTTTCTCCCTCTGTAATCTAGAATAAAATGAGGACTGGGAGTGGAAAGAACAAGCTAACATAGAACACAATTATCATTAACATCACAGGTTTACTCTACTACCCACTTTCACTCTTATGGAAAGAAATTTGACTGTAAGAAGCCCATTCATAAGATAGATGCATGATCACATTCATAGACTAGCACTCATTTCAATATAATAAATCAAAAAGTAGGAGTTTGAAAATAAGATTACCTTGATGGGTGATTACTTCTTCATAAAATTTTGTTTTATATGAGCCAATAATTTAGGTTATAGAAAGTTCTGCCAGTCTGAATTTTAGCATATTCATTCATAGCTCACCATAAAATTTCATTACAAGTATTTTTCTCAATAACAAGTTTGGTGGTTTTTACAACCTTCAAGCTTTATAAAATGGTCATTGGTTGAGGGAAACAACTAATCACTATCAGAACCAATGACACATTTTGAATATGTCATTTTACCTTATAATTTTCTAGCTTTTTAAAACAAAATTGATGCTTTCTAATATAAATGGACATGTTTGCATGAAACAGGAATTGTGTACTTCTTTAATAATTATTTAATTGTAATATGGAAAATTTAAATAATGTTACAATTGAATATATTTTACATTGGATAATATATATATTTTTTCAGATATAACAATCGACCATACTAAACACACACTTTTTGAAAGGAATAATTCATTTGCATTTTCCTTAATTAGGTCATAACATAGAATGTGTCTGACCTTAATTTTCTCTCTGGTGTGATATACCAGAGATTATAGGTGCATATTAATAAGGTTTCATGATAAACATTTCAGGGATGAAACAATAACTGAAATAATTACAATTAGAAGACATGTGTTGAGCGTACAGAGGAGAATAATAACACAAAAGAAAATAGGTAAGATTTCCAAAGGAAAGTGACAGTTAAGTTGAGTTTTTAAATAATTATGTTTTGGCAGGTAGAAATGAGTAGAGGACATTTTAGGTGAAGTTGTATGAAAAAAATGGAAAAATTTAGGATACAGAAAACATTACCAATAGAAGATATATAGTTTGAAGAATGATTTAATTATCAAACTGCATGTTTTAAATTTTAATAAGTTAGACAGTTATATAGGTATATATATATATATTCTGTGATATGATTATATATATTTTGTTTTGCATTATTGTAATATACTTTACACATAAATATTTGACATATCTATGGATATATATATATATGCTTAAATCCATATTAACTACTTATTATGTTAATTTATTTGCAAACTAATATCTACTAATTTGGGAATAGATATTGTGAATAATATGATATGGATTTTGGGCAGATTGGAATATAAATGATATGGCCAGCACTTTCCCTGCCTTTATTAGGTTGAACTCAGTGTAAGGTAGACTCAGGACCACTACTATTTTTTTCTCTAAATTTGTTGCAAAATGTTACAATATTAACTTCCACTTAATTAATATATATTTATAAGGCCTCATTTTCTTGATTTTTCCTCATCTCCAAAGAAAACAATTAAATTATCTGAAATGTAATAACGCTTTTTTTTTAAACATGGCAAGAACATAAATATAATGTAGAACTCCTAATAAAAGAGCTGATTGTCAGTACAACAAGAGGAGAAGTTTTGAAAGATGTTCCGTAAAACCATCAATGTTATTGAGAAAAATGGAGGTGTGGGCTGTCATTACTGACAGGTTACTGTGTAGTAGATAGTAACATTATACCTTGCTAGGCAATGGACACCTACATATTTAATGCTAAAACTCATGCAAACATATATACTGGAAAAGGAAAACTCTCCTTTCATGATTACTTTCATAGTTGTATGCTAAACATAAAATGACAATACATTTTTGTACACAGAATCATGGGATTATATATGCATTTGGTCTATCCTTAAAAATCCTTTGATAGTAATGTAACTCAAATTTTACTGCTTTAGTTAGATAATTTCTGTAGGCAAATTAACATTTTCATTAGTTTCTTAAATTTAAATAGGTGTCTACAATATGCTAGATTTAATTTACAATTAAAATAAAATTGAAATTTCAATTTTGGTAATTTCATAAATAAGAATAGTACCTAACAACATCAATCAAGGAGCTGTTAACATGAAGCTGAAAAAATGTTCTACCCTGTGGATTATTTTAGCACTACTTATTTCAAAATTATTATAGAAATATCTTAAAAAGATGGGATGTGTTTTTTCTGATACCTTATTTCTTTAATATTTTTAAAAAGAGTCAAATTTTAAGTAATATATTTATATAGTATATTCTCTCTTTGTCCAATTATGAAAAACTAAAATAGCCTCTTAGTTATTATGAGATCTAAACATGGTTATTTGGGGTTGGAGTGTATTAGTTCCATATTGCTACTGCAAAGAAACTTGGAGCCTAAAATTATGCAAATTTATTATCTTACTGGTTTAAAGATCAGAAGTCTGAAACGGGTCTCCCTGTGTTAAAAAGTTGACAGGGCTGTTTTCCTTCTGGAGACTCTAGAGCAGAATACATTTTCTTGCCTGTTCCAGCTGCTCACATTTTTTGATTCATGGCTATTTTCATCTTCAACACCTCATATGGCCAGTCTAGATTTCCTTAGTCTTCATAACTCTGACATTGACTCTTTTTTTTTATTATTTCTTTCACTATTTCACTTATAAAGGCTGTTGTGATTACATTGGGCCCATCAAGAAAACCCAGGATATTCTCCAAATTCCAAAATTCTTAATTAAATTAATCTGCAAAGTTGCTTTTGCTGTGACATGTAACTTATTTACAAGTTCCAAAGATTAAGATATAGCCTTTTTTTTTTTTTTTCCTGGGAGGGTATTAGTAGTACATCTACCACAGGAGTCCCTGAACAATTCAGCAAAGTTAGAAGATTTACATTATCAAAATATAAAATTACACCTAAATAAATTTAAGGAATAAGTAATTTAACATGATTTGTAGAACAAGATAATATAATCCAGAATCTTTAACAATATTGTATCCACTGTCTCCAAGTTAAAAACAATGAAATTTATATGTGAGCAGAAAAATGCAATCCATTTTAAAGAAAAGGATAAGTGAAACATAAGCATACTAAAAGAGAACTGAAATACTAAAATTAGGAGACAAAGTTGTTAAAGGAGCTACTATAAATATTCTTAAGAACTGAAAGTAAAACATGGTCACAATGATTTAATTTTATACAGAAATTCAGCAAAGACAAGGAGACTTTAAAAAAAATTAAGTGTAAATTATAAAACTGAGAATTACAATAGTAGTAATGAAAAAAAAGATGGATGACTAAATAGGAGTATGGAGTGGCATAAGAAATAATTGTTGTACTTGGAGTCAGACAAAAAGAAATATGAAAAATAAAACTCATGGAAAAATTAAAACTAAAATAGAGAGGAAAGAACAGGGCCTCAAGGAATTGTGAGACAAAATCGAGTTGTCTAATATGTGCAAGTTAACTTTCAGAATGATGAAAGGGAAACAACAGGAAAGAAACATATGTGAAGAAATGATCGCTAAAATATTTTCAAATTTGAGGAAATATCCAAAAATTCAAGGAATTCCAAGTAGGCTGTATATACAAATACAGAAAAAAACCTCATGTAAGCATGTAAAGGTCAAGATGCTAAAAACAAAAGACATAGAGGAAATTAGAAACCTAATAGAGGAAAAAAAAAACATTACATAAACATTACATACAGCAGACAATGATACAGATTGGAAATGGCATATGTCACCACATTAAAGGTCAGGAAACATACGACTATTTTTAAAGTGATGAAAGAAGACAATTAATTATCAACCCCAAATTCTATATTCAGAAAAAATATCCTTCAAAAAATATCAATATAATGATATTCTCAAAATCAACCAAAACTATAAAAATAGTACTGATTCAAAGCTCTGTACTTTGTTAGTTTCTTTTCTCTATCTGCAGTTATATCTTGAATGAAATCATTCAAGTCTTGGAATTGTATATATTATTTAATTATCATTATGGCAAAGCTGATACTTTCAACTCAGACAAATTTCCTGGTCTCCAATTTGTCTATCTAAATGCTACTTTAGCAACTATATTTATATAACTCAAATTTATCCTATCCAAACATACCTCCTCATCTTTCCTTCGAAGCTAGGTCTTGTAAAGTTCTTCCCCATTTTCATATTATGGCAGTGCTGTCCTTTCAGTTGCACATGTCAAAATAAAAAATAAGATAAAATAGTTTTAAAAAATTGAGGAATTAAGCCTTATTTATCTCTTTATAATTTAAATGTTAAATTTAAACAATCAGAAAATTCTATTATATTCAGAATCTAACCACTTCTCAATATTTCCATGATATATTTTTGTCTGAATCAACTTTTGCCTGTTTTCTTATTATGTCTTACTGATTTACTTTCTTGCTTATAAATTTGCTTCATCTAGTCTATTGCCAAAACAGAAAACCAAGTCACGCTTTAAAAAATTAAGCTTAATCATTTGAGTTTTTTGTTCAAAACCCACCAATGAATGGATCTTCTGAAGAGTTTGAGTAAAAGATAATGTCCTTACAGTGATCTTCAATACTCTACCTTACTTGCACTCCCTTTAAACTTCAGATATTACTTTCTACCACCCTATCTCTCATCCATTTTCTTCTTGATATTTTTAAAAGTCCCTAATCAAATTCCAGCTCACGGAATTTTAGAATGGTTGATCCCTATGCCACAAAGAATTTTATCAGTATAGCTATATGATTACCATCTCACATCATTCATATCTTTAGCAATTGTCACTCTCTTAGTGAGACTCCTACAATATTACCCTAATTACCAATGCACCTTTATAATTTTCAAATTTTTTATTTTTTCGTGTGTCTTCCCACTGCATCTCTAAAAGTGAAGCACCAGCACTAGGATGATAATAATAGTTGTCTCCTTGATCACATATGTATCCACTGAACCTAGAATAGCGCTTGACACATCATCATTACACAATACAAATATGTTGAGTTAGTGAATACTGAATATCAATTTGTAATTAGCAGTAGTATTTTTCTCTACATACACCAACTTCAAAATTTAAAAGAAAATAAGATAGCATTCATAATCACAAAAACAAATGTCAAATAATTAAAAGTGAACAACACAAAAATCATAAGAATTCTGCGGGTAAAATAAATAAGTCATTTTTATGGCTGAGTAGTATACCATTGTGTATATATATATATATATATATATATATATATATATATACTGCATATTCTTTATCCATTCATTTTTGATGGGCACTTCAGTTGCTTCCATATCTTGACCATTGTAAATCATGCTGCTATGAATATTGGGGTGCATGTATGTTTTTGAATTAGTATTGTTGAGCTTTTTTTTTTTTTTTTTTCGGTTTGAATATATACCCAGGAGTGGAAATTCTGGATAATATGGTAGTTCCATTTTGAGTTTTCTGAGAAACTGCCATACTGTTTTCCACAGTGGCTTCATCATTTACATTTCCACCAACAGTGTATAAGGGTCCCTTTTCTCCACATCCTTATCAGCATTTGTCATTTGTGTTCTTTTTGATGATAGCCATTCTGACAGGTGTGAGGTGATATCTCATTGTGGTTTTGATTTGCATTTCCATGATGATTAGCAACGTTGAGCATCTTTTCATGTTCTTGTTATCCATCTGCCTATCATCTTTGAAAAATGTCTACTCAGGTATTCTGCTCATTTTTTAATCAAGGTTTTTTATTTTTTTGGATGTTGTGTTGTTTGAGTTGTTTATGTATTTTGGAGAGTAACCCCTTAACAGTCATATTATTTGCAAATATTTTCTCCCATTCAGTAGGTTGTCTTTTCATTTTGTCAGTGGATTCCATTTCTGTGCAAAAGCTTTTAAGTTTAATTGGGCCATTAGCAACAATGTGGATGGACTTGGAGGTTATTGTGCTACGTGAAGTAAGTCAGATGGAGAAAGACAAACACTATATGATATCACTTATATGGAGAATCTTAAAAAAATACAAGAAACTAGTGAATATAACAACAACAACAAATTGACTCACAGTTACAGAGAATAAACTAGTGATTACCAGTGAGGAGAAGGAAGGGAAGAGGGGCAATACAGAAGTAGGGGATTAAGAGGTACAAACTATTATGTATAAAATAAACACTAAGGATACATTGTATAACACAGGGAATACAGCCAATAACTTATAATAATTATATAGAGAGTATAACCTTTAAAAATTGTGAATCACTATATTGTACACCCGTAACCATAATATTGTACATTGACTATACTTCAATAAAATTTTAAAAAGTTAAGTAAATTAAACTTTAATTCCAAAAAAACTATTAGACTAATGAAGCAAAAAATTTTTCAGGGATCAGATCTATCTATCTTTCTATCTCTATCTCTACACTATAATATATATAGTATATGTACTATTATATTATATATATTATGTCTATGTATAATATATATACTATAACATATAGTATATATACTATTATATGATATACATATAATACATTATTTATTTAGTATGGCAATTATTCCTTTTAATCTAGAAGTATTGTTCTATCTCAGTCAAAATTCCAGCTGGGGTCTTTGAGTGTCTGGCAAAACGCTATAATTAATGCAAAAAATAAAATACACAAATCAACTTTGAAAAAAATAGAGGGATGATGGATTATCTTATTAAATATTAGGAAATATTTTGTTGATAGAGAGCAAGCCCTATGTACTGTTATATGGAAAATAAAATGTACTAGTTACCCAAAAAAATAATATGCAGCATTTGCCATATTTAATTGTGCACATTGTTTTTGATGCACTCATTATCCATTATGCATAATACAAAAATGCATGCATCAATAATAAATTAATGAATAAGGGGGGTTGATTTTAGCATTTATTATGGAATGTGCAGTTGAAGGCAACCTAGAAAACCATTAATGGGGAACTTAAAAAAAAGTGGATGCAGTCAGAAAAAAAATTTGATGTTAACTTAATAACAAAAATTCTTAAAAAAATAAGCATTGACTAAGAAAAGTATTAAATTATGTCAGGATTACAAATGAATGAAAAACACTTTTTGTACAAAACCAATACTACATATTTTACAAAAATACATTTATATGTGCATATGCTAAAAGCAATATATCTATATATGTAAAGGCAATATATGTAACATTATATATTTTTTAAGTGAAGGAAAAGTAAACTCATTCTAATTCATTAATCATTTGTAGACTGTTGTATGGTGGATGAAATAACCAAAGTTTGTGATCTCTAAGTTGGTAGAATTGGAAAAATCAACCAAAAAAGTAGCAGAAATGAAAAAAGTCATGGAAGTTAGAGACTGAGGATATATCAATTTATAAAAAGCCACCAGGCATTTATAGGATCAAAGGGATATAAAGTGCTCAAGCTTGGAATTCTAGAGGTTACTGGCTTTCTTCTTTTTAAGTTTCTGTTAAAATAGAAGATTAACCACCTCCCAATAGTGAATGCTCTTTGGAAGCTTATGTGTGATGACTTAAGATTTTTTTTTTTTTTATGATATTGTAAAATAAGAACATCTTAAAGTGGGTAGCATTGTTGTATTATGGTAAATCAAGCATTTGAGAATTAAGCACATGGATTTAGCAGTTTTACCATGGAAGAATTATATAACATTTCTCACTATCATATTCTTCATTATTTGTAACAGAAATTCATAGACATCATAGATGTGCAAAACAAGACAGATCCTATTTTCATTTGTTTATAATCAATGTTGTGTGGATAACTTTGAGCTTCATCTTGAAGTTTACTTTTAAATTTTAAAATTTATTTTAAGTACTTCTAATTGAAAATTGAATATTTTCTTTACTCTTCCTTATACATTATTTGTTAATTCCCTAATAAATTATAGTAACTCTTCTTAAGTTATCCTCAGTACCATATCTATAAGAACTTCATCATTAAAAATAGCAAAGTTGTTTATAAAATAAATGACTCTTTCAATATTTATATAAAATTGCATGTGGATAAGTAGATTCTTTTATAAAACCTAAGTGAAATTTAGAACTGCCTAAGAAGCTTTATTATAATTGGCATAGAACTTCAAATCATAATTTTAATATAAATGTTTGATATAAATATAGAATTTGGGTTTTATTGTATAATTATGTATTTAGTTTTATATTTATTTCCATTGCAAGTTAATATGTGATTAATAGGTGATTCACCTTGCACACCCACCATTTTCTGTAAAACCATGGTCTCACCAATTGGAAAGCCAGTATTTGGCAGTTTCTGTGACTTGAAATTTCATTAATAAGACATTTTTTACCTTTAAGTAAAAGGAAGAGTTTCTAGAATATAGGAATTATCTCTTACAAATTTAATAGACAAGAATACTCCAAATCAATAATATGAAATATCAGAAGCTGACCAGCTCAAACCATACAAAGTACTTTTAAAAGAGGTCAGGTGAAATGCCTAAAATTATTAGTGTACTGGTGTCAATTAAAAATAATTTGCATAGTTACACTTTTGGTTTGGATATGTAGAAAGCTGAAAAGATTGTCACTTACAAAAAAAATTTTTTTTTCCAAGTCTCTGATTTTTTGCCATCCTCCGATTTAGATCAAATTTTTACTTCATATCATTCTTTTGTTTTGTGTTTTTGTTTTTTTATTGGGGGTAAAATCTCCCATCCCATCCATCTAGGTCACCAGAGAGCACCGAGCTGAGCTCCCTGCACTATTCAGCAGGTTCCCACTAGCTATCTGTTTTACACATGGCAGTGCATATATGTCAAACCCAACCTCCCAATTCATCCCCACCCCTGTGCCCACACATCCATTCCTTATGTCTGCATCTCTATTCCTGCCCTGTAAATAGGCTCATCGGTACAATTTTTGTAGATTCCACATACATGCATTAATATATGATATTTGTTTGTCTCTTTCTGACTTACTTCACTCTGTATGACAGACTCTAGGTCCATCCACACCTATACAAATGACCCAAATGAGTTCCTTTTATATGGCTGAATAATATTCCATTGTAAATAAAGCCAAACAGCAAATAAATGACTTTTTAAAAAGTCCCATCAAAGAACTGAGATCCCAGGTCAAATAACTCCAAATCTTGAGAGAGACATAAAACTACAGAGAGACATAACCTCATAATTTGCCTACCTGGAATCCATGACCCTAGATGTCAGATAAACAGGTAGAAAGTTACTCTCTAACATTTTAACAAATTACTGTGGGCCAAGAGAGAGTTAAAGTGAGAGAATGAAGCCCTGAGGCTTGCAGGCATAGGAAACCTGGCACTCTCTTGCAGGATTTTCTTCCAAAATTTTTATCAGTTGAAAACAGAAAATGTTAAGGAGAGTCCTCCTCCAGTGGTGCCACCTGAGGAAAAAGAATAGCAGCCACTGCCAAAACTGCACCTAATCTAATCCATGTTGCCTGTCTCCCAAATGAAACAAAATCATTGATATCCTGGGGGGAAGGTCATGAAAAGCTGTATCACTGGTTGAAATCTGGTAGCTTGGGGAGAGGAGTAGCAGCCACCACCAAAAGTATACTCACACCAGTTTCCCTCATATACCCTAAGATAAAAGAGTCTTCTACTTCAGAAGCACATCAATGCTTTGGAAAGGTCAGGAAAACATGCTAGGGCCAGAATTACAAGTACGGGAGGAGAACAAAACGTAGTGAAGACCATATCCACAAGACCCAGGCTCAGTGATTACTTAAGACTGAAGAGTATTCAGAACATTAGAGAATCCCCACTTCCCACATCCCAATTACCATGTGAATAAGCATCCAATAAAAATTGTTATATTTGTGGAATACAACAAGAACAGTGGCAAGAAATAGGTTCCCTCAGATAGACCTCCATCATGAAAATGTGTAGGGCTCCACTAGCTTGATCCACAGTGAAACTGGCAAATATTATTAAACAACAAAAACAACATTCAAAATCTCTGTAAAAGTCATAAGGGCAAACAAAAATGAAGGAATATCTGTTCAAGAAAATAAATGAAAATTTAGTTAGGAGATGAGTATTTGTGGTAGAACTGAGACCACTCTCTCTTCCTCTTCACTAAGCTCAGTGTGGTGGACACTCTTCTTCAGTCTCCTTCAGCTAAGAATGAAAATATGTGGCTCTAATGAAAAGAGAGTTTTAGATTATAGGTTGAAATACAATTTAGACTATAGGTTTTCTCTTTGCAATAAACAAGGAGAAAATATATGCCACTCCGCAAAGGACAGATAAATAAAATTTAGTATATTCAAACAATGGAATATCATTCACCAATAAAATACATGATAAATGTGCCAAATATGGATTTGTCTTTAATATAATATTAAGTAAAAACTGTCATATATAATAATGAAAACTTTGTTGAGGGGAAAATTAAAGTTAAATAATATATTTTAATAGAAAATCATGTACACATATATATAAATACATATAAAAAATAATAGGCACACAGTTCTGAGCCATGTAGACCATGTGTGGAGATTATGGATGAGATAGAAAAGAAGAATTTAAGCAGATATAAGTTACTTTCAGTTCTATTTTTCTCTGTTGTGTGATTGTTTCACCAATGTTCATTGTAACAATAACATGAATAACTGAAAATTAATTATCTAATCAAAAAGATAAGAAGACCATGTATGTCTAATTATTATTTTGTGTCATAGCATTGTAATCTGTCCAATTATGTGCATATGAGACCAATGTAAAAATCAGAGGTAAAGCATAACAAGTGGAACAATGAAATCTAAAATGATATTTTCCTTTCAATTTGCATTATAATATTGATGTGATTTTTCCTAGGCAACATATATTCATATCATTCAATTATTCCTAAACTTAAATTTCCTTAGCATTGTGTAATTTAGTATGAGGCATACAAAGAAAGATATGCATGTCAACCCTATGTTCCACATGTTAATATATATTAAAATGTATTCATGGGTGTTTTGTTAGATATTTGAAATGAATGGAGGATATTATTGGAAAAGTAAGAAAATTGTTTTATTGACTTGTTGTAGACTAGCAATTCCCACAATGTATTATATTGTACAGCCTAATGTAGTTAAGGGGTCAGAGTTATCTCTATGGATAGCATAGTTAGAATGATTAAACAGTGAATAAAAATATAGAAGAGTTTAATAGTAAATTCCTTGTTGATCATTTGGTGAATTCAACATTTTTGTTGGAATAGGAATTTCATATATCAAAATTGTTGACAGATGAACACTCAATCTCAATGAAAAAATTTCCTTTAAATTTTTAAAAATTATTTTATTGTCTAAAAGGATTTTTTAAAAAAATTAACTAAAAGGATTTAAAAAAAAATTATGTGATAGCCTGTCATTGATAATTAAACTATGATGAACATGTGTTTCTTTAGTAAGTTCTGTTTCTCTCAGATAGCCTGTATTATATGAATAATAGTTACCATGGAAACCATTCTATTGTACTGAGAATATTCAAATGAAGCTGAGAACTGGATGAAACCTATAAGATAAATTAATTAATTAATGATAAAGAACTCAAGAATTCAGTAATAGAAACTATAATATTAATGAGTGTAATATAACACATGGCTAGCTGCATTATCTATACTACATCTTATAGTTAAGTGGAAAAAGCAAGAAAAACTACCTAAACATTTGAAAACTAGTGCTTTCTATGTATTAAGTATATAAAATATTATTAATTACCTATTAAAATGTATTACATAAAAATCACTTTAAAATTATACTTAATGGAAAAATATTTTCTTTTTTATTACTAAAAAATATAATTAACTTTATTTCATTATTATCCAATAAGAATACAACCTTTCCAGATAGCTTTTATAAAAAATATATATCTAAATTTACCTTTAGAAGCGTTGTTAAAAATTCTACAGCATTTACAAAATTATTAGAATTCATATATTATTTGTATGTTTTCTGTATATTTTAATACATTAAATTTAAATAAGTTTGTTATTGTTCTTGTACTTTCAGTAATCCATTGGATAAGAAAAACCTGATGATGCAGCAAAGAACAGTTTCTAAAGATCCTGGGATCACTTCACTCACCTTGCATTTCTAAATTTGTATATCACGCATAGCTCATTACAATTCTTTTAAAGATCCACAATAAATCTTTGATTTTTCATTCGTTTACTTTGTAACATGTTCCTTAACATTCTCCAGATATCATGAGAGCAAGGTAAGCTTCACTAAGAAACGAAACTTTGCATTGAGTCAATTTAAAATAAATCTTCCGCTATATATTAATATTTTCCAGCATAAACAAGCTAATTGCATCAGTCTGAGATAGTAAAAGTTCCCATTGAAATGATGGATTAGGGGTTAATTAAGACATCTGTAATGGCTTCATCTTCACATATATCTTGTTAGCACATTGTTTTGCACACATCTTAACTGACAGCAGTCAATTATCAAGTCAGCATGTATAATAACAGACTGCAGACTCACTCCTCTGAAGCAAGAATAAAGATACCCAGTCTCTTGGGCTTCCCTGGTGACGCAGTTGTTGAGAGTCCACCTGCCGATGCAGGCGTGCCCCGGTCCGGGAAGATCTCACATGTCCATGGAGCGGCTGCGTCCGTGATCCATGGTCGCTGAGCCTGCGCGTCCAGAGCCTGTTCTCCACAACGGGAGAGGTCACAACATTGAGAGGCCCGCATAACACAAAAAAGAAAAAAGATACCCAGTCTCAATTCTTTAAGATACTATATGCTTAACACAAATAGGATCCACAATTGTAAAGTCATGGAAAACTCATTGATTCTGTCATGGATTCCAGGTTGGGAATGGACAGAATTACGGTATTCTTTTGACAATAGCCAAATATCAAACACTTATGTAAAACATCTTTTCTCCTACCTATAATTTAAAAAAAAAGAAATATTGATAAAGCAATTGAAGGTCAGTTAACAGAATTATTGAGGATGTAGACCTGTGTTAAACAGTGTAGAGACAAAAGACTTCTTTCAACAATTTTAAAATTTGAGTCTCTTGCAAGTGCTGCCAAACTTGTAGAAAATAAGAAATGCACTTGATTCTGTTGAAAGAGAATAAACTAGAGAAAGAAAAATAATAATAATATACGTCTAGGAAGCCTGAATCTATGGATTAATAAAACCTAACACTTTCTTAATAGTTTTACCAATATTATAACATTGTAAAAAATGAAATCATTAGCAACAAACCTATTAGAAATTATTGAACTGTGATCGTATAATAGCCAAGTCTCAGTTCCAAAATTAATCAGATATTTCTTCCTGAGCCACATAAAATTTCTTGTTTTCCACCTATTTTCTTACTTTTTATGGTTCCTTAGGAGGTTGGTTCTTACCACAATTTTATAAAGTAAATTCTTACCCAACTGCAGGATGGCTCTTTTGACCAGTTAGATGAGAAATGTCAACACAATTTGGGGTATAGTAACACAGAGAAAAATCAGAGTTGCCAATATAGAATAATATAATTAATGGACTTTTGTGACATTTCAGACAACATAGAGATCACTCTAAAAATCATGAAAACAGAATCCTTTTATTGCATAGGTATAAACCTTCATTTATTATTTAATGTGCCCAATTAACAGCATTAGTTGAAAGTTATTTGTTGTGAAATTTGTACCAGAACAAACTATTGGGGTAAAATATTTACAGTAATAATATGTAAAAGCAAATAAGAATTTGTAAAAGCATTGTGTATATTTTGTATTAATGACCTTTATGATGGAGTTGCAAAGATAAAAGGACATTGCAAAGATTTATATATAGAATTATTCGGATAACAAACTGTCCATCACAACCAGGAGTGGAGATGCTGGATCATGCTTCCCTCTAAAATCAGGAATAAGGAAAGGATGACCATTCTCACCACTTCAATTCAAAGTAGTATTGAAAGTCTTAGACACAGCAATCAGACAAGAAAATGAAATTAAAAGCATTCAGATTGGAAAGGAAGAAGTAAAACTGTCACTAACTGCAGATAAAATGGTACCATATATCAAAAATCCTCCAGTCTCCACAAAAAAAGAAAAAAAAAAACTATTAGAACTAATAAATGAATTCAGTAAAGTTGCAAGAAACAAGAATAACATATGGAAATCTGTTGCTTTTCTAAGTTTTTTTCTATAATAATGAAAGGGAAAATAATAATAGAAAGAGAAAGCAAAAAATAACTGGTTTAAAATCACATCATAAATAATAAAATACCTAGGAACCAAAGAGGTGAAAGACTTAAACTGTGAAAACTATAAAACATTGAAGAAGGAATTTGAACATGTTACAAAGAATGAAAAGATATTCCATGTTCTTGGACTGGAAGATTTAATATTGTTAAAATATACATAGTACCCAAAACAATCTACAGATTAATGCATCCCTATCAAAGCACCCATGACATTTTTCACAGAAATAGTACAAATAATCCTAATATTTACATGGAACCACAAAAGACTCTGAATTACCAAAGCAATCTTGAGGAAAAAGAACGAAGCTAGAGTTATCATGCTTCCTGAATTCAGCCTATGCTACAAAGCTACAGTAATCAAAACAACATGATACTGGCACAAAAACAGATGCATAGATCAACGGAACAGAATAGAGAGTCCAGAAATAAACCCAAGTGCCTATGGTCAAATTAATCTATGACAAAGTAGGCATGAATATATGAAGGAGAAAAGACAGTCTCTTCAATAAGTGGTGCTGGGAAAACTGGACAGCTACCTGTCAAAGAACAAGATTAGAACTTTTCATCACAGAGTACACAAAAATAAACTAAAAATGGATTAAAGACCTAAATTTAAGACCTGAAACCATAAAACTCCTAGAAGAAAACATAGGCAGAACACTCTTTGACATAAATTGTAGCAATATTTTTTGGATCTACCTCCTGAGACAAAAGAAATAAAAGCAAAAATAAACAAACGGGACCTAATCAAACTTAAGTGCTTTTGCACAGCAAAGAAAAACATCCCCCAAATGATAAGACAACCTACTGAATGGGAGAAAATATTTGCAAATGATATGACTGCTAAGGGATTAATATCCAAAATATAAAGACAGCTCATACAACTCAATATCAAAAAGCTCAGACAACTCAATTAAAAACTTGGCAGAAGACCTAAATAAACATCTTTACAAAGGAGACATACAGATGGCCAGTAGCCATATGAAAACATGCTCAATATTGCTAGTCATCAAAGAAATGCAAGTCAAAACTAAAATGAAATATCACCTCACACCTGTCAGAATGGCTCTCATCAAAAAGAACAAAAATAACAAATGTTGGCAAGGATACGGAAAAAGGGAACCTTCATACGCTGTTGGTGCGAATGTAAATTGGTGCAGGCACTATGAAAACAGTATGGATGTTTCTCAAAAAATCTGAAAATAGAACTACCATAAGATCCAACGATTCCACTCTTGGGTATATATCTGAAGAAAACAAAAACACTAACTCGAAAAGATACTATGCACTCTAGTGTTCACAGCAGCATTATTTACAATAGCCAAGATATAGAAGCAACTTATGTGTCCATCAGCAACAGATAAATGGATAAAGAAGACTTGTTATACAATGGAATATTATTCAGCCATAAAAAAATACAATGCTGTCATTTGCAACTATGTGGATGGACCTAGAGAGTATTATACTTGGTGAAATAAGTCAGACAAAGACAAACACTATGTTATCACTTATATGTGGAATCTAAAGTGTAAAACAAATGGATGTGTATAACAAAACAGAAACAGACTCACAGATATGGAGAACAAACTAGTGTTTATCAATGGGGAAGGGAAGGGGGAAGGGCAAGATAGGGGTATGGAATTAAGAGATACAAACTACAATGTATAAAATAAATAAGCAACAAAGATATGTTGTGCAGCACAGGAAATATAGCCATTATTTTGTAATAACTTTAAACGAAGTATAATCTATAAAAATATTGAATCACTCCGTTGTCCACCTGAAACTAATAAAATATTGTAAATGCACTATACTTCCGTTAAAAAAATCAAATTAAAAATATTCTGAGGTTTCTTTTAGTACTTTGCCAGCCACATGAGTTGGTCTATAAAGCAGCTTAAAACATGGTGTCTTGCTTCATCAGAGCAAGCAAGTAGCGAGAACCAGAGAAAGAGAACTAGCAGAACAGATGTAACAGTATTTTATAATCTAATCTCAGAAGTAATATTTTCAACATTTTTGCCATATCATTTACTAGGGGCAATTCATTACCCTCAACACACTCTCAAGGGAAATAAATTTCAAATGACATGAATACCAGAAGATGGGAATAAATATATACACACAAACAAGGAGGAATAAGAAAACCTAAGACATTCATAAGAGAGAATAATGTTAAAAGATTTAGACTATCAGATATTGACTTATTATAAAATTCCAATAACTAAAATTGTGGACTGGATCAAGGATTGGAAAATATCCCAATAAAACAGAATAGAGAGAAGACTATAAAGAATAACCCATGCATTAACCTTATTAATTATATATAGAAATTTCTTCTAAGAGGAAATTTTACTTTCTCTTGAAAATTTCATGATTGAGTTTCCTGTAAGAGTCTTCCTTTGGAGCCCTATTATGTCAAAGAAAACTATACCCTAGTTTTCCTGTGCCACTGTTTCATTTATTTTAATTTATTTAACAAGTACTTTAAAATTGCTGGTATTTTCTTAAGTGAAAAAAATGTTTCTTTAGATACAGCACAAAGTCTACCATGTTTTTATCCTGATTAGAATTTTAAATTTGCTACCATGTATAGGATATGAGGAAAGGTTTTTTTTACAGTAGTAAAAAATATGTAGAGTTGAATGAAGTAGGGAGATGGAATGAATACATACCAATGAACTCTTTTAATATTAGAAAATATCCATTTTAGAATTATTTGGTGAGATACTATTGATGTTACCGGAAAATACTTGGAATCTTGAAGGAAGGAGATTAGGTCAAATAAATGGACCACATTTAACTCTAACCAAAGTTTCTTGTCATATGGTAAAATGACTGCCTGGAACCAATTTCAGGAGAGTTGGGTTATAGGAAGGACATTTTGTAGATTTCTGTCAGGCATCTCATCTTAACCTCAAACCAGAGGAAAATAATGCATGCTTGATATATGTAGTACAGGAGCCAGCCTAACAACTTGAAAAGCCTATCAAATAAATGATAATGAACTCTGCAGTCACATTTGCTCAATCGCCAGTACAATCCAGCAAACATGCAAGTGCAATTTACAATAACTGACCATGAATAGAGTGGCTTATACATTTGTGCTACAGTTTTTATGAGTGCATTTTCTTTTATGGGCAACTTCTATTTTGATAAAAATAGATCCATTTGATACTTTTTGAATTTCTATGAAGAAACTAAAGAAAATATAAATTGTTTTCTTGCTCTTTAACAAGATCAATGAAGAAAGTAATTTCCAATTAACACATTTACTCCTGAGTTTTTCTCCCAAAATAGGCATTCTTAGATGAATTAAACCTTCCTTAAATTAGATATTTCCAGCTAAGATTTTACCCTAACTAGTGATATATAAACTGTTGGAATTTTGTTTTGTTTTGCTTTATATATAAAATGTTTTAAGTTTCAGTATATTATTTCAGATAAGGTCATATATCAAAATACTCTCTTGTATTACCAAGCTTTCTTAAACTGTAACATAACAGCATATCCAGATATCAGTATGTTTATGTCAGCATAGATAATAAGTCCAAGCTTCTCTTACTTCCTTTTCCCATCCCATGTCCATGTTAAATCTCCCCTTCCCACTTGCACTATACACTAGCACATCCATATTTACTTATATTGACATTCTGTTTACTATCAACGAACTATCCAAGAATAAGATTAAAATATTCCATCTCTCTCTTACCTACAAACCTCACAAAAGCTAAAAAGCAAAGAATTAAAAAAAATATTTTGAGTGTTGTTAAAAGTACAGTTTAAAGAGATTGTGTAATTTAAGTGTGTATAGTTAGTAACTTATAGTGCCTCTCTATTTACTCTTTGAAAAATGATTGCCATTTTATGTGATAGTACTTTTTATTCTTAAGGTTTAAGTCATTCTTAAATATTGATTACTTTTTATCACATCTCTAGGTTTCAATAACAGGTAATATCATTAAAGAATATTTTAACGAATTTAAAACAATTTTACATTTTCAGAATATATGAACTTCCATAATATTTTGATCTTCAAAATTACCATTAAACAAAGAAAAAAATCAATCATCATATAGGTTGTGTTACATATAAGGAAATTGGCATACAGAAAAATAAATAAATTGCTCAAAATTAATCTGGCTGCCTGCAACCCCTCTTTACTGATCTCCAACCAGCATTTATTTCACTAGACAATACTGGCTTCTCTGATGTTGCATAATTATTTTAAATAAAGAAGTGGTTTTATTGCTGAAGGAAAAGGTGTTGAATGTGTTCAGAGGATTTTAACTCTTTCCTATACACCCAGCAAAGTACAAAGATTGTTAAATACTTTATTTTAATCTGAGAAATTACCTCATATATTATATTGTTTTACTCATTTTATACATTAGGAATGGATTCTTTACAAAATAATAATCCCATGGTACACATAAAATTATCAATCTGCAATTTCAATCTAGAATAATCTAACCACAATGTAGTGCTATTTTCCATACTGCACTAATTGTAGATCAAAACTGACTACATTTCATTGTAGAAGGATAAGGATAAAACTCTCAAAACTTTTGGGGGAAATCCAGCTAAAAGGACATGTACTGGATATTTAGGAGTACATTTTTTTTAATGTAATGCTATTATGTTTAGTAATTTTCACTGAGAACAGACTGCCCAGATCCAGTGTCAGCTTCCTCCTTCCCAAAACTGCTGTTCTGATCTGCTCTAGGTTTCCTTATAAATAAAAAGGACATTTTTCTATTTTATTGAGATACAATAGGCATATAACATTGTGTACATTTAAGGTATACAATGTGATAATTTGATATACGTATATTGTGAGAAGTTTACCATAATAAGGCTAGTTAATGCATTTTTTCACCTCACATAATTACCATTTTGTTGTTGTTGTTATTATAGTAAGAACATTTAAGATCTATTTTCATAGCAACTTTCAAGTGTACATTACAGTACTGTTAACTATAGTCACCATGCTGTACATTAGACATCTAGAACTTACTCATCTTATAAGTGAAAATTTGTGCTCCTTGACCAACATCTCCCCATTTTCCCCACTCCTTGCTCTGGTAACCATCAATCTGTCTCTGAGTTCAGTGTTCATAAAAGGTACTTGAGATATGTTACCAAAAATTGGGCTCAGGGAACAGTGACAAAACCCTTACATTGAAAACCTCATTCAATACAAACCTAATTATGAATGGGGAAACGCAAGTTCTCATTTTCTATTTTAAAATGTATTTAGTACATAATTTCTACTAGATGGAAATTGAGTGTACCATGTGCCTTGTTATTCTTTAATAGCTTTACATATCAGAATTCTTTATAAAAGAACTCTTAAAGAGAACTATCCAATACACTTTGCTGTGAATTCAATCTGTGGCAGTCAATTTTCTTTAACCTTTGCAATGTAAACAGACTCTGATCATGCGGTGGCAGAAGGAAAATGTGTTTTAGTATCAGCTTGTTAGTGGCAATTCAGCCATATGTTACTGCATATATGGTATGCAGTAAAATCATATGAAACACCATGCAGATGTTATATTAGATAAGTTGCAGCCACTGTTTAATTTACCATTCATTAACTTTCTTCTGTTGATTGATTTCCAAACATTCATCTCTACAAACAATACTGTAATAACCAATACCATATGCATTTCATTGTGCACATGTGCAATAGTTTCTCTAATTAACATACCTAAAGGAAGTATCACTGTATAATAATATACATCTGTATATAGAATTGTATTTTTTATAAATTTCTAGATAGTTGAACTAACATCATACAAGGGAAAGTGGCATATATCAGATCTGAAGCAATGAAGTCCAGTCAATTTTTCCTGAGGTGCTTCTCATGATTTTAAGGAGCACAGTGTTTGTCATTTTTCCTCTTCATTACCTATTGCCCATTTACAGTTTACATTGACAGAATCTCCTTCATTGCTGTTTACAGTTCAGTGATAGATATTAGCTGTCAGTCACATAAGAAAGTTTAGCTTGATCATCAGTCTTCAGAATCACACAGATATGGAAATGATAGGACAGGTCAATAAATAAATGGTGCCAGATAACAAATGACAATACAGGACTTTGGCTTTATTATTTGTAAAATTATTGGATTATCAAAATACTGTGTTATATTAAATATGGCCACAAAATCTTTGGTACTACTTCCATTAAGAAATAAAGGCAGTTTCCCCATCCTCTCAACTGATGTTGCAACATGAGGCTTCTGAGAATTATTCTCAGGAGACCTTGAAGTTTCTGCTCTCACATTCTTGAAATCGGAGACCCTCAAGCTATGTAGAAGACTGGGATGTAAGACCATATGGAGAGAAGCCCAGTCATCCCACCAAATAGAGCCATCCCAACTCAGCCATTAGATAACCTTAGGTGCATGAGTAAGCTCAGGTAAGACCAGCAAAAGAATCATTCAGACAACCCACAGAATCAGAAGAAATAATGAATCATTGTTGCAAGTCCCTAAATTTTGGAGTAGTTTTCTACACAGCCATAGATAACTAAAATTCTTCCTCTTGGCTTTATAAAAATCAAAAACAGTGTTTACCTGGTAAATTCCCTACATGTATGTCCAGTCTCTTCACTAAAAAAATAACTCCAATTCTGGGTTTATTTTCCTGCAACACATTGCCCTCTTCCCATGATTACTGACCAATTTTCAAATAATTTTATTACTTCTATTAATAGTAAGCATTAATTCCATTTCTATAGGAATAATATTTATGAATAACAGTAAGTTCATTCACTTTACCTTTGGAACTATAAATTATAGATCTTTTTTTATTTTGAAAAATCTCACTAATTCATATTGCTTACATATATATTTAGATTAAATCATTCAAATATGTACTTACACTGGTTTTTAATCAGAATTTAGTTCAATTCTGGAACAATTAAGGCACATGCAGATAACACACTGAAACATTGTTGTCAACACACACAACCCTAGCCTTTGTCCTGCCGAACTGAGATATGATTCACCTTTTGAGATGCTTTTCTAACAGGCATCAAAATCTCAATGGACAACTACGTATTTAAGTCCCTTTGATGTAGCCACTCTGTTAAACTTGGTGTATTGAGCAATTGGCATCTGCAGAAGCTGACATTTAAGGACACTGCAATATGCATAAGTGAGCAAGGCCCTCCTGGGTTGATGATAACAGAAGTTCCATTTGTGGCTTAGTTTTGGAAATCAAAATTACAAAGTAATTATAACCCAACTTAGGCATTTTCACATTGTCTCTTCAGACCAGATCGCAGTCTATTCAAGAGGCACTATGTCAAAGGTCTATCACTTCTATGCTAATGAAATAGGAAGAATGTTCCTTTTATTAATCCAATGAGTAAAGATCCAATGTGCCCTGGGAAATTATTTGATTTTTAAAAGTTTCTTGTTTTTGTCATTTATCCTAGTGGTTTAAAATCTTGCAGCAGTGGAATAGCTCTATGACTTAAAACAAGACCAATCCTCATCTGGGATTCTCGGGCTCAGCAAAAGTCCTGATTTAGCACAGCTATTTGAAGCTATGGGATTAAAAATGTCATCATCTAAGCCTGTCATTGGCCACTGTTTATCTGAGATCTCAGAAACTGGAGTGGATTATGATTAAACAATTATTATAATAACAGCTGTTGAATTACTTTTTCCCATTTAATAGAGAAATAAACTAAGATTTAAATACCTTATCCAATGTTACATTGCGAAAAAAGGAAGAATTGTAAAATTTATCGCAAATCCACTCTAAAACTATTCTTTTTCCCACTATAGTTTGATAATTTTTGACCAAACTTCCTTCAAGTCTGACATATTTATCTGAGCTATTTTTGAGGAAAATATATTGTAATTATATTTGTGAATCAAATATCCTATAAATGCATATCTATGGGCATTCTTAAATTAGCCCTGAAATACTGGGAAATTTAAATCTTAAAAATTTTTAAATGATCTATTTCCTCATACATATGCCCCATACACAAAGATACTGTATGTGAGATGTTACTTCAATATCCCATACAAATGCATTTTGAATTTAGAGATTTGTGACAAATTTTTATTATGTACATTTAGTTAATAGCTGCACAAAGCAAATCACTCTGGCAGACAGAACCCTGGGGCAAGGGAAGTGCAAAAGATTTTCCTTACTTGTAAACCTCCCTCATAGTCCCTAGAGAAGACAGGAAAATAGAACTTGGCATTTCAAGTACTTATAATTCCTTGAATCAAAGTAGATACATAATTTTTATTATAATTCAATGTTCATGGGCCCTTAATAAAACACGTAATTGTGAGTTTATTTTAAATTAGACGTGAAGTTTACAAACGAGTGAAAAGAGGTTTAACATTTAATAACTTCAAAAGTATTTTACGTAAAACTTGCAAATTATTTGTTTCAAAATACATCACTCATTCTGGTAATAATTCGGTTGCATAAAGAAGGCTGAAGTGCAAGTTTCTTTGCTAAATTCCACATCCTATGTGGGGAACTATTTGCAAAGAACATCATGTTACCCCAAAATAAAAAGACATTTAAAGTTACTGCATAAATATTAGGTACAAATTTTAAGTATATTTTGTTACTCAGTGTAGGATTTAATTTAATGACCCTGACCCTGACATTTAATACAGAAGAGACTATTGCATGTTTTTCATGGAGCAAATCGGAATCACTTTTTCAGATATCTTTTTAACAAATATATGTAAACGGGGTGAGTTAATTGCATTTATAGTTCAAAAAATTTTCATGGAAGGAAATTAATTTTTGGAAGACTTTCTTCTACAGACAGTCCAATCTAATCACCTTACAGGATTACCTCCTCAATTCCTTGACCAGAATGGGAAGAGTGTTTGCGCCTAGAGGTGGCATCTCAGGATCCTTACTAAGGGTTTATGCCCTCATTCCCTCTGAAGATCCAAATGTCATTCCCAGCATTAGAAGGACATTTAAATAATTCACTCTTTCCTGTTTTTCTGACCCAAAGTGCACTAAGTGCACACTAATAGTGGAGCTGCAGCTTAGTCCCAAACAGGATTTTTTCCTATCCATGCTTTAGTCCATGACCTGGTCCCCTGCCTAGTATTCCATTCACTCTTGGACTATGCCTTGGCTTGGTTTGCCTATTTTTGACCAGGAATTGGAGTTCTATCCTTGGACCACAGTCTCATAGAATTGTTTAGCAAATTGTTGGATATTCTTAAACACAATCACTAAAACTATTCTGTTCATTATTTTCTTGTCCTATGTTTATCTACTACACTCTGATAACTTCTGTAAATATAGATTTGTCACAATTAGTTGTAATTAATCGCCTTAAACTTTCATAAACTGTTTATCTTGTTTACTACCCAGTACTCTCATATATTTTACATACATATATGTGATAGTACATATATCATGTTATTTATACACACGTATATGCCTATTACAATATATATTTAATGCACATGTACAGTACATACACTTATAGCAATAACTAATAATAATTGAATAGCTATTTTTACTATGTCATGCAATCTCCCAAGCAATTTTCATATGTTGATTCATAATGCAAGTATTTTACACATTTTACATATGAAGAAACAAAAGCACAAAACACATGGCATTTAAATCACCTTCTTAATTTCATTCAGCTAGTAAATGACAGAATAGTTTCCAACCCACACAAACTGCACAGGAAATATTGTATTATAAACACATATGTTGTAAGAAAAATTCAGAATCCTTAAACCCATATATTAGGAGATGGTGTTCTATGGGCTTCTCCTAGGAGATAAGATTTTGCCTTTGTTAGCAAGGTTCCCTATAGTGCCTCAAGGGAATGCAGTAGCTCTCTCTCATCACACCACCTTTTTTCTTGCAATCAGGCTTTAGCCAGCAAGTTGGAAGAAAAGATTGCTCTAGGCAGCACTGGGGATTGCCTGTAGCCAGCTATAATGTTTCTAGGAGATGGGAAAACACTAAAACTCTTCATATATCCTCTACCTTCCAGGTACAACAGGGATTGGGTGGCAATTTTTGAAGGTCTGGGGCTTAACTCCCAGTGTCCACTGATGTTGATCTATCTCTGCAGGTATATAATGAGATGAGATTAAGAATAGTCAAGGAGTAATTGTGGCTTTAGAAATAATTTTCCCCTAATATGATTCTATTTAGAAAATAACTTAAGTAACTATATTTTATTATATAGAAATATTATATATTATAATTATATAAGTACAATTACAATAGTGTGTGAGGACAATATTTCCATGTTATAATTTCAATAGAGGTATTTCTGAAAATTTTTGAATTATATTATTTAAAAATCTAAACAAAATATATTTCCTTCAAACTCATGATATACATGGCATATAGAGTGACAAAAATTCATATCCAACATTAAGAAAATCATATATATCATTGTTATCTTAACAGACATCACATAGATATTCACTGTAAAATTGGAGCACTCGTCCTTAAATATTTAATTTGCTATGTGGCTTTAGCTGTAGCTTTGGTACCTATTTAGTATGAGACCATATACCATAATCACAGGCATGAATTTCCTTTTATTAAGATGAGGTCTTCAGGAAGTGTGTGTGTGTGTATATTTATGTACAAAGATGTGGTATACATATTATACATTAATATATTAAATATTAATTTAATACCATAAATGTACTATTAAGGAAATTTATTTTAAAATTTCTAGCACTACATATTTGTGTGATTACTTTAAGTATCCTCATATTATTTAACTATTATCACATATTACTATTATTTTCATAATATCATTCTAAAGTTTCTGATTTAGAATAAATTAAAAGTGATCCTGGAGGATAAATTAAGTCTTCAGGAGGTGTAATTTATCATCTACTTTGAGAAAGAATTATTTTCTATTTTTTATCATGTGGGACAAAGAATCTGTTCTTAATTCTGAGATAACTGTGAAATTTCTTTTTATCTTCTTTTGTCTCCATGTTTCCTTTGGCAAAATATTTGAATAACTATTAACTAAATTGAATAATACTAATAATGATTCTGTATCATTCCAGTAAAAGTAAAACTCCTAACTCCTGTCTTGACATGCTCCCATTAGATAGTCTCATAAAATTTAATTTTATGGTTCTCTTATATTCTTACAACTTAATTTTGTAAATGTGGTTAAAACTATGAAGCAGTTGCAACAACTCCTAGTTTACATGTACTTATAAATTTAAATACTATATACATTTTTGACTAGTATAATAAAATTATATCTTAGGTGACAGAATTTTTTTTTCTCTAAATAACTTCAAGATAATTTACTCTTTCATGATGCAATACATTGCATTGAAACTTATTTTTTACCCTGTAGATCTGAACTCCTAGTGTTACATAATGAGAGGTTGACATTATGATAAGCACAAGAAGTAATAGCTTGACTTGTCAGAAAGGTTCCAACCTTTTGAATGAATATATGTTATATATATATATTTTTTTCTTTTCTTTTAAGGGATCAGAGTAGCCCATAAGAGAAGTGCAAATACCATCAGACCAAAAGGACTGTGATGTAAGGAGAGGTGTATGTGTATGTGAAGGGCAATAAAAAATGTTATGAAGTATATATGGGATTTCATTTCATAACCAATATAAAATTAGGAAAATGAGGTATCTTACTAAGAAGTAGGAGAGCATAGAAAGGCAGTTTGTGTTTGGGGAAATATAGAGAGTATGTGCTGGTGAAAGTGGAAGAAGGATGAATTCTCAGGAGATGATCCAAAGGAAGTAGTATCAAAGGCCAATGATTACTCCAGTGCCATATAGATGTCTGGTCGGATGGTGCTACCCAAGGAGTCAACATAATCCATCTGTCATATTTACATTTGAAAAGAATACAGTGACACATACATGAAGGGTTGAATAGGGTTAAGTGGGGGACTGGGTAGAAGAAATTATAGCAGTAAATCCCATTAAAATTATAAGTAATGGGAACTGATATGACATATTTAGTAGTTAATATCAACAGATATTAATGTTTCATTTAATATGTGTGTGTGCACCTGTTAAAGGGGGAGTTCAAAGAAGATCTAAGAGTCCTGACACCCAAAGAAGGCTAGAGGTAGGTAAGCCTGAAATACGTAGTTTAGTTACAGAAAATCTAGATTAAATCCAGACCCAATCTTGTTCCTACCCCAACATACCTCTTAAAGCTGATGAAAAGAAGGTGTGATCAATAACTGCACTGAGGCTCAGCCATTTTCTAAGTCTGTTTTGCATTCCCTTGAGTTATATATTAATTGACAAATTGTGAAACCAGCTTAGTGTTTACACTTTTGACACAATATTGTTCAAGTATTCCCTTGAATTCCTCAGTTATTTTCTATGGATTTTAATATAATTAATACAAATAATTAATTAATACAAATAATTTAACTTCATAAAATATATGTTATAATTTAATATGAAACAAATTACTGTAGCTTAATGAGGGTCATCTTTTTTCATGTATTTTATCAAAATTCTTATCTAATCTTCTTGTTAGATTCACCACTGAAATATATTTAATTATTTTGGAAATTTTACCTAAAATTTCAGAAGTGTAATGTGGGACTCTATCTATGAATAATAAAGATCTGTTCTAAACTTTTTTTGTTTTTGCGGTATGCGGGCCTCTCACTGCTGTGGCCTCTCCCGTAGCAGAGCACAGGCTCCGGACGCGCAGGCTCAGCTGCCATGGCTCACAGGACCAGCCGCTCCGAGGCATGTAGAATCCTCCCGGACTGGGCCACGAACCCGTGTCCCCTGCATCGGCAGGCGGACTCTCAACCACTGCGCCACCAGGGAAGCACTGTTCCAAACTTTGACTTGATAAAGTAATTTCACATGTAAAAAGAGATTGTCAGAACTGCATGCTATTTATTACTAAGTTTTAGTTCTCATAGTTTAATACTCAAATTAATTTTTAAATTATTCTCCACACATGTTTCTTCAATCTATGATTGAATTATCTAATGACTCTTTATATTTACAGTCTAGGACAATATGCTGTATCTTTGAGGAATTTTGTTATTTGTTGAAAAGAATCATCTCTCTGATATTTCCAGGCTGGTTCCCAATTCAGTCCCTCAGAATGAACATTTAAAATAGTACTTCCTAAAAAAAATCCTTCAAACATTATGTGATCCATTGTATGTCTCTTGCTACTTTCTATAATTGCTTGTCCCTTTTATTCATAGCATATATCTCAAATACATAATTTAGTTTTTTCAAATTTGTTGGTTGTCTGTCTGCCTCTGAGAAACTCCACTGAGGTCAAGACCATGCCTGTGTTCTTCCATGATATATTTTCCACATCTAACATGAAATATAGTAGGTAGTCAATAAATACTCGAGGATAAGAACTAAACAAGTCCCCTTCCAAGTGGATGTTCTTCAAATACCTGGAAAATATCTTATTTCCTGATTTTTCTTTCTTCCCCAGGCTAATCATCTCCAAACTTCCTTATATGACTTGGTTTTGTGACCCTTCTCCATCCTCATTGCTTCCTGAACATGTTCCAGGATGTCTAAATGCCTTTATGTTTTGATTCCCAGAAATGAATGCAATTGCTTCCATCAATTTATGTGTTCTTCTAGACAAATGCACCAAAATGTTAATACTTCAACTACTGAACTAACACCTTAAGCTCAGTTCAAATATTTTGAGGCTGCTGTCTCATCTCCCTATGTTTCTATGTTTCTTACCTGATTGCTAAACAAACTGTTACTCAAATATAGTATTCTGGAACATTCATTCAAATTTTCTGCTCAGTTTTTTAAAAAGCGTGGTTTTTAACTGTTTCCTAAAGAACTCTAATAATGTGATTCAAGAGCACACCTCAGAGTGATGATTAAAACACATCCATGGATACTTTAGATACTACATCTCCAATTCAACCAGAACACAACTTTCTAAACTATCTATTTATATAAGCTTTCATTTGGATAAAAGAAAAATAAGCTCACTCTTAACAAATAAACTAGTGTGTTGCCAAATTATTCCACTTTTATTTTACTTTGTTTTGATTTGTTACAGATGGTGATAGGTGTGGGTGGGAGGGGTTGGACTTGATGAGTTCATATATAAAGTTTCATCTCCCTGTCCAGATATTTGAACTATGTAAGATATTTTTCCTTTTTTTCTTTATAAACACATTGCAGTCAGCAGCATGAGATGAAAATATTTGCAATGAACTTTTTACATCTATTGTTAAGAAAGTGTCTAAGATATAATACATGAAGGTTCTGTTTGTTGTTGTGATGTTTCAGTGTCTCCCTTCTTTGCCATTTACTGATATTTATCCAAATTCTTGAACAATAAGTTGATGTGGGCGCAGTGTTAGCACTACTGATACACTTTAAAGCTGACAGTGTACTTAAACTGCATTTAGGTCAATTCTTCCAAAAGCAGAACCTTTATTTTACAATATTAAAGAGCCAGCTTCAACCCATAGCCACCCAGTACTTTCTTACTTTCAAGATGTTGTGCTGTAAACTCATTCAAGGATACATAACTAAAGACTATGGAGCAATTAAGAATATTAGACCAATGTAAGTGTTCTGAAGTGCCATTTTGCAATGTTTTTTCATCATAATGAGATTCTTATACTTCTTTTTTTTTATTTAAACTGAAAAATAATAACAAAAACCTGAGGTATGGCCAAAAAGAATAATAAGCCCACTAGATTTATATATTGGTATTTAGTAACTCCTACCAATATCACTGAGTAAACTAAAAAGTCCAAGTTCTAGTTGCTGTATGGTCTCAGTGAAAGATAGGATAAATGTTTTCTCTATTGATTATAATGTCAGAAATGTGTTTCTAAAAGAGAGTAGAATATTATGGATCTATGTCTCATAGGGAAAATGGAAGAAAAGTTAAAAACCCAGAGATCAATTTAAATGACTACTTATTATTAGTCCTTCATCCACAAATACTGTACTTACATTTGTTTATTGGTTACTTGCTGTGAGTTTTAATTATAAATATTCTGGTTTGTGAAATGTTGCTTATTTTTCTTCCTTTCGGGAATACATTTTCTAAATTTAGACTGAGCAATATTCATCTCTGAATAAAGAGATTTACATTTGTATTAATGAATCATACCAGTTAGCTTGCAGCTCCACCATGAATTGTGCCACAGCTTGGAACCTCCTTCAAGGCACTTCATGGGTACAACCTTGATTGTTTCCTGTCTCTCAGAATTATTGCCATTACTTGCCTGATATTCATTGTCTTACAACGCATTTTCTCATCTGTCTGTTTTTATTGTGTCAGAAGATTAAATTTGGTGCCTGTTACTTTAACTTAACTGGAAATATAAGCATAAAATTACTTTTGATTTAAAAATTGCTTAACTCTAAAATATTCATGTATAAAATAATATTAGTTTATAAAATTATATACCAATATTTGGAATAACATATTGATATATGATAAATAATATATCATAATGTACTATATCATTTTAATAATAATTTTAATATACTACTATGTTCAATTTACCAAATTGTCAATGTTTTTCTAGTTAACAGATTTTGTGTACTATTTATAATGTATATTGTACCACAAAACTAGAAATATATTCACTTTTCTTTTCTCCTAAAATTTTAGAGTTTGATTTTTGACATTTCCATTTTTGATATAATGATTTTTGACAAATATTTTAATTAAAACTCTTAGATATTATTTAAAATTTGTTAAATATATTTCCTTTTTTTCTGATATAGCTTGAGTCTCTCATTTATTTAAAGTTAAAAATATTGAAATAGAAAACATACTTATTGTTATATGCCTGCTTTAGTTCATAAATTTATGCACCTTACAAAATGAAATTTAATTTTATGAGAATAAAAGAGGCATGGGATGGAAACTAGAAAAATAGAAGTTATATATTCCAATTAATATTTCTGGTGAGGAAGTTGAGACCTTCTGATGGTAAATGACTCAGGAAAATTCATACATAGGGTTGCTGGTAAGACTTAGAATCACACTTCTTTCTCTAAGTTACTACCCCTTTTTAGTGCATATTATCTACTAAAGCAAGACCTATGGCTTTGAATAAAGCTGTTTTCTTAATTTTATCTTACTGACACAAAATATTATGGCTACATGCAAAGCCAGACATTTTCTTCATTGAGAGTAGAAAGAGAAAGATCATTCTTTTCAAGATAGATAGACAAATAAATGACAGATATTGCAAAACTAGTATTAAAATTGTGTTAATTCTGAATATATTAATGATTCTTCTATATTACACTAGCTTTAAGAAACCCTAGAAAATTATACATTTGAACTGTCATATAAGATATTAATTCAGACACACCATCTCCTCAGAGGTGTGTGTATCTGAATCTCAGAGGATATATAAAGTAATAAGTGTAAATGTTGATTACAATTATTAGCTTACTGAACTTATTAGAAGGTAATTTTAGTAGTAGAAGCATCACAATATTCTATAAAATCTTATAATTTAATGCTAACTGAAAACAACACAAAACAAACCCAGTGATGAAATTCAATGATCACATCTACACATCTACTCCTAAATACATGCATATAATATCAGCTGATAGAGTAATTATGCTAATTACTACACCAAATACTGTCTTCAAAATGCCGTGATATATCTTTTTTTTTTTTTTTTAAAGAAGATGTTGGGATAGGAGTTTATTAATTTATTTATTTATTTTTGCTGTGTTGGGTCTTCATTTCTGTGTGAGGGCTTTCTCTAGTTGTGGCAAACTGGGGCCACTCTTCAAATCTTCATCACGGTGTGTGGGCCTCTCACTATCGTGGTCTCTCTTGTTGCAGAGCACAGGCTCCAGACTCAGTAGTTGTGGCTCACAGGCCTAGTTGCTCCGTGACATGTGGGATCCTCCCAGACCAGGGCTCAAAACAGTGTCCCCTGCATTAGCAGGCAGATTCTCATCCACTGCACCACCAGGGAAGTCCCATGATATATCTTATTAAGCTTTGCTCTATAAATGTATACAGAAAAAAATTAAATCAATAAATTTGGCTGCATATCTACATAAAAAGAAAATAGTTATAGATCTCCATTTATTTAGGTCTTTTAAAATGACTAATGAAGTAGTGCTACCTGATGTGGTTCACAGAGAAGCAGCAATAGAATCACCTGGTTTGAAATACAAACTCTCCAGCTCTCTCTATAACTACTGAATCATAATACCAAAGAGAGCAACCATATGACATTGTGTTAGAGCAGAGGCTGCTCTGTTGGTTGGCCTGTGTGGCCTTTTCCAACCTAACTGGGTTATGATTTCCCATAGGAATATTTCGGACCTATATATTTGAAGGCTGCAAAACGGTCTCTGTGCTCCCTTAGAGAATCCATCCTGAAATCCCACACTGGATGACATCTCTGTGTAACTTACATTATTTTGTACCATTCATTTCCTTTGTAACATGTATGGAAAACCTCAATTAAATTATTATTTGTGCAAAAGAAAATTACTGCAATAACCACTTGCTATTCATCCATTACTAACTTTTATTTATATATATATATATATATATTTATGTGATATATATGTATACGCTTAATGTGAGACAGATGTTTCTCCAGATAAAATTGATAATAATTACAAGATGTAAGAATATTTAAAAATATAGGAAAACACTAATAGAAATAAAACATTCATTGTAAGTGATTATAGTTGAGAGGTAGAAATACGACAGCTGTATATAATGATATTAATATGTAAATAATAATAAAAAGAAAACTAAATTAAAAGTCCTATAGCATGTGTTTAAAAAGACAAAATGAGGGGGCTTCCCTGGTGGCTCAGTGGTTGAGAGTCCACCTGCTGATGCAGGGAACGTGGGTTCGTGCCCCGGTCCGGGAGGATCCCACGTGCTGCGGAGTGGCTGGGCCCGTGAGCCATGGCCGCTGATCCTGCGCGTCCAGAGCCTGTGCTCCGCAACGGGAGAGGCCACAACAGTGAGAGGCCCGCGTACCGCAAAAAAAAAAAAAAAAAAAGTACAGTGTTATAAGATTAATAGGTACTAGGAATAGGTACTAGTCACATGATTAATATAACTAACACTGCTCTATGTTATATCTGAAAGAGAGTAAATCTTATGAGGTCTCATCACTAGCAAAAAAAAAATTGTTCTTTTTCTTTTATTTTGTACCTTTATAAGATGATGGATGTTCCCTAAAATTAATGTGATAATCATTTCATGATATATGTAAGTCAAATAATTATGCTGTACAATTTAAACTTATACAGTGCTGTATGACAATTATATCTCAATAAAACTGGAAGGAAAATTCTACTAAATTAATCTTTGATACTAGGGAAAAAAGATTAATAGAATAAATATAAATAAATCCACAAATAAGAGAAAAAAAAATGAAAAGGCATGGAAGAATCTTAAATGCATATTACTAAGTGAAGGGTGCCAACTGAAAAGACTACATACTGTATGACTTCAACTATATGAAATCTGGAACATACAAAACAATGGAAACAGTAAAAATATCAGGGGTTTCAAGGAGCTGGGGATTGGGGATGTATGAAGAGGCAAAGCATAAAGGATATTTAGGGCAGTGAACATACTCTGTATGATAACATAATGATGGATACATGTTATTATACACTTGTCCAAACTCATAGGATGTACATTACCAAATGTAAAGAGTAAAGTAAACTATGGATTTGGGGTTATTCTAATGTGTTGAGGTAGTTTATCAATTGTGACAAATATACCCCTATTGTGGGGAAAGTTAACAAAGGATGAAGCTATAAATGTGTGGGAGCAGGAGGTACATGGAAATTCTCTGACCTCCCCTCTCAATTTTTCTGTGAACTTTATACTACTTCAAAATAAAGTGTTAATTAAAAAGATAATTATATTGACAAATTTACTATATATGAGTTTTTCTTTATGTATTATGATTTTTCAAAACAAGGGTCAGCCTGTTTTTTTGTTTTTTGTTTTTCCTGTAACAGGCAGACAGTAAATAAGCTTTGCAGGCCAAGAAGCAAAACAGAATTTATGTAGGTATTATATAACAATGGAGGGGAAAAAAAAACCAAAAAAATGAATATTCTCCTACAAAGTTTTTCTTTGCTTCTCGGAAACCCACTGACCTTTACTCCTGGAAACTCACCAGATGTGTTCTCTGAACTTCTCTTTTGGAACTTAAACACTGCCCTCATATTGTGGGGTAACTTGCCATGTGGAGAAGCATGTTAGGAGCACAGGTTCTGGAGTAGATTTACAGATTAACCTGTCTAGAATCTTCACTTTCCCCAGTTATAAAATAAGTAGTACCTACTTCAGAGATTTGTTTTAAAGATTAAATTAGGTTTGTATATTTGTTATTGAGTTGCAAGTGTTTTTTGTGTATTCTGGATACTAGGTCTTTATTGGACATATAATTTGCAAACATACCAATCATCCTGAATCTGCCAATAACCATACAAGGTGTAAATCATGGTATGACTGTGGCCTAGAATGACTGTCTAAACAATCCATGTTTCTATAAAGAAGGATAATTTTATTGAGTATACATATATATTGTGAACATAGAGCACTGTATCCACAAGTGGAATATCTGTTTGGTTAACCTAAAATACATCTAAAATAAAATTTCACATTATGAATGGAAAGCATTTTATATTTGTATGTCTAAAGTGGCAAAGTAGTAAGAACTAACACAGTATCTAGCATATAGCAGCATGTTAATACATGTTTTTCTTTTGGTTACTTGCTATCTCATTCTATTGCTAATGAAGATATCATGCTGTTACTACACAGTTGGAGACTGATTGGAAATCTCAGAAGTATTAAGGAAATTTTGATTGCATTAAATGCATGCCTATGCTAGGTAGGCTTATTTTTTCACTGGTGTATTTTCTGTTAAATCAGGATATATGTGTGTCTGTGTGTGTGCGTGTATGTCTGTGTGTCTTTTGAAGAATCTTGATTTTATACTGAATGTGATCCTCATATTTTGAGAAATACAGGTAAACTGTTCAATCTACTCAAGCTTATTGGGGACTTTGTTCCACATATATATACAGTCTTAATTTTAGTTAGAGAACTTGAGTATGAAACTAGAGATATGGTGGAAGGGCATGGCTAAATGTAGTTCTTCACATTCATTTTTTATTTTATTTTCTTCCTTCTTGAAGCCTGGACATTTCTTTAAGAATTCCTCCTTTGTGGTCCCTTTCTTCTTGAGCAGAAAAAGGGAAGAGAAGATGTCCAATCGCATGTTTGGTTCCTTGCTGCTTCAAGCCCTGCCTTAGAAAATTGTTTGAAAGCTACCACAGTTATGCAGCCTATCTGTAAAATGTAGATCATTTCTATTTTGTTCAAGATGTAGGTATCAATGTCTAGTCTTGTATTCCAAGAGATCCCAATACTCCTTACATTCCCACCCCTTCCAGAAGCAGTGTGGTTCAGTGATTCTATACCATTACCTTTGTACAAAAATATGGAAAAACCTTTCTCAAGAAAAAGTGTGGAAAGGACTAAAGAGGGAACTTTGAGGGCTGTCAATGCATTATTTTCACCTGTTCCTCATAAACTTTGTCTTCATTTGTTGTATTTGAGACACAGGTAACCAGTAATGAGAAATTAAAGTATTTAATTTTAGAAAATGTCTTTGAAATAATGCTTTGAATAGGATGAAATTAAAATCTATTTTCTAACTACCTATCTAATTCAAAATGCTCTTCTCATGAGCAATCATTCCTACTCCTTTAGCAGTTTCTCATGATAGTTGGTATTTAACTCCAGATTTGAAAATAACATATTTATATTATTATGTATAGATATTTCCATTTTTGACCTTAATATTGTGGAGGTATAGTTGAACTTCTTTTCCAGTCAAAGCTTGATTATTTATAACACATTTTTTGTTACACCAGTTTTCAGAATTTTCATCTTTATGACTATATATATATTATTCACAACTGAGACATGAAACATTCTCTGATGTATTTTCATTTTTTTTTTCTGGATAAGAATTTTTAAAGAATTGTTAAAGGAGGAGAGTCTCTAGAAAGTAAATCTGAAGACCTGTGTTACATATAAACAATTGAAGTCATAACCCCAGGTTAGTCAATCTAACTAGGCTGATCATTTGTTTTGATGTGATTTATATGTTACTTTTTTAATTTATTTTTTTATTTTATATTGTAGTATAGTTGATTTACAATGTTGCATTAGTTTCAGTTGTACAGCAAAGTGATTCAGTTATACATACAAATATATCTGTTCTTTTTCAGATTCTTTTTCCGTATAGGTTATTGCAGAATATTGAGTAGAGTTCCCTGTGTTACAGAGTAGGTCTTTGTTGATTATCTATTTTATATATAGTAGTGTCTATATGTCAATCCCAAACTCCTAATTTATCCCTCCTCACAGTGTTTCCCCTTTGGTAACCATAAGTTTGTTTTCAAAGTCTATGAGTCTGCTTCTCTTTTGTAAATAATTTCATTTGTATTTTTTTTTTAGATCACACATGATGTATTTTCCTTTAAATTTTGAGGGGATTCTTTTCTTTTTCTAATTTTTATTTATTTAATTTTAATATTTATCACTAAATGACCATCACACTTCCTGTCCAAAGGCTGCATCTCCCAATAATAATTTTGAGGTTCACTCTTTAATCCAATTTGAACCTGTGTGCTCTCCAGACGTGTTGCACAGCACAGAGCTTAGGACTGATTTTCAGTGTCCTCTTGGGGCCTCTGTCCTTCCCTTTGGTGTTGGAAACCCCAGGCCCTAGACCCTACAGCTTCCTCTTTCTTGCTTTACTAAGTACATTCATCTTTCAGTAACTTTCTGAGAATGTTGAGAGTATTTGCATATCTAGGAATGGGATTATTTGACATTCACGCTTGTCTGATTATATGACTAGTATAGAATTCTCCCATAGAAAATAATTGCATTAAGAATTTTTCATTTCTTGGTTCTTTATAATGTGGATTTCAGGACTGTTTAATGTGTTCTGAAACTGTAGTTTTCAATCATTTAAATCTGTGTGTGTATGTTTTCTCTGGATGCTTTTGGAATACTGTCTTCTATTTCTGATATTTTAAATTTCACAATTTTACAATGACATATCTTGATATATTGATAGAATTAAAAAAAATTCTCTGTGTTGGACACTCAGTAGACCCTTTCAGTCTGACTGTCCTCAAATATGTGAAAATTTTATTATGTAGTTGATAATTTATTCTCTGTAATTTTCTCTGTTTTCAAATTTTGATAGTCCTTTCATTTAGTTGTTAGACTTCTTTTTTTAATATTCTAATATCTCTACTAGTCCACAATTTTTTTATTTCTGTGTGCAGTTTTTAAATACATTTTCTTGGCTCTATATCTAACAATTGTAATGCTTGTTCATTTTTTTTAACATTTTAAACCCCCAACAGATCCTTTTTTATTATGTAAAATTTCACTCTATACATTCTTATGTCTATAAAGCAATATCTTCTCTGTCAACCTGAGTCATTAAATTTCTTTTTTCTTATGCAGTGCATTAGATTTTCCTGTTACTTTATGTTCTGTTTATCTACTTTATTCTTTTATTTTAGTGGCTTTCCTCAAACATGTATTGGATCTGCATGGTTTCTTTAAACTCAAGTTATATCTCTAAAGAGTTTAATGAAAGCTCTGTCTTTGGTGACTGGAGCTGTGATTGGTGAGCATCATCAATTACCCAAGCATCATCAATTACCGAAATTGACACCACATTTTTTTTTTTCTTACTTAAGGAAAATTAACTGCCATCAACATTTGACATGTTCTTTTGGTCTGGTATGTTTCTTAAAAAAAGATTATCCAAACTTATGTATACTGGGGTTAATGTGGCTTCCCTTATTATCAGAAATATGGCATGTGTAACAAATACTTCACTGTTCACTATGCATAATTTCTCATTTAACCTACTTGTTTTTGTATATTCCTTTGCCTTCACTTATGCTTCACATTTCCAGATACTCTGAATCAACCTTCCTGGAGAGAATAAACTTCCATTCTTTTAACAGGGGGAAGGTTGGTGTTTTAGTTTCCTGCGACTGCTATGAAAAATTACCCAAACTTAGTGACTTAGCAAAAAATTATTCTTTCATAGTTCAGGATGCCAGAAGTCTGAGATCAAGGTGAAGGCAGAGTTGTGTTCCCTGCAGAGTCTCTAGGAGAGAATCTGTTCCTTGTCACTTTTGTTTGTGTCTTCTCTTTTTCTCTATCTTACCTCCCTCTGCCTTTCTCTTTTAAGGACACTTGTCAGTGGCTTTAAAGTCCACTCTTGTAACCCAGAATGATATCTTCATCTCAAGATGCTTAACTCACATTTTTCAAAGATCCCTTTTCCAAATAAGGTCACATTCACAAGTTCCAATAGTTAGGATGTGGATATATCTTTTGGGGGGTCACTATTCTACCCACTACAGATGGGTAATTTTATGACATTTTGGTAGGTAGGTCTAGAATTTTTCCTTGTGCAGATTTTATACGAATACTTACATTTTCAATGTTGTACTAAACCCTTTGTTCCTTTCATTACTGAGCATATTCTGGGTTCTAGGCCATAAATTGCTTAACATTGTTTTTGTTACTATAGGCATGGTTTTCACCTACTTCTGCTATGATAATTAGTTGTCCTCATCCACCTGCTTTGCAGCTTCCAGAATTTATTCAACCTCTCTCAGTTACTGTCACTTTTTCTGATCCCCCTGTCATTGTATTCAATGATTCTTATAAACGTTCATGTATAAGCATTTTAAGAAAGGTTTAGCAAGGACAATAGAAACTTAGTAAGTCATGTACGTTGCATTTTCTATGTTTACCAGAAGTATTACAACTTATTTTAGAAAATCATAAACATATTATAACCATATCTTTCTTGAGAATATTGTCTTTTTTTTAATTTCAAAGATAACCTAAGAACAATATTTCTAATTCTAGGCTACATTTGAAACACTGGAGTAATGGTATATAACATTTTAATCTTCATTTATTAGTAAAGTACCACAAGGTTGATTTTGTTTTGCTAAATATTATTAAAGACTAAGTTCTCTATAGCATTCTCTACAGCACTAAAATGTCTTCTAAAGTGCCCTTCCACTAAAACTATTTTTCATACTCCAAATAGATTGTCAAATTTACTGTTTCATGAATCAGCAAGCCTTGACCCTGCAAATAAAATAATTGAAAGAGGGATTGTGCAAATCACCATTCATAATTACTATTTTCTAAAACCTAATTAGATCTGAAATTATTTGTCAGTCCAAAACCACCTAATACATTTATATGAGTATCTTAGGTTATACATACTGCCTCCTAATTTACCATGCTGATGTTTGTTTTGTCATAAATTTTAATGGTTGAAAATGATCCACCAATCCACAATTTAACAGTTGCTCTTGTGTGGTCAAATTATTGACCAAAATGAAATGTCTGTAGTTCCATTAAACTTACCAAATAATACCTAAAAAAATAAACAAAATATAATAAAACAAACATTAATGAGATAGAAGTTAAAAGCCTGCAATATCTTATAGAACTCATAGTAGACTAGTGATCAGGATAAACATATATTGCCCCCTGCTCATGTAACACTAAGTCCATCTATCTTCAGGATTTCAGTCTCTTTATTTTTATATAAACATTTGTTCATTATTTTATATCAGAGTCTAATGTATGGTACATTTTCAAAATTTTGAAATGAACACATTGCTGGCTGGAAGGATTAAATTATGGATGAATGAAAGAATACTTAAAATATTTACTGAAAAGTAAAAAGCCTTGAGGATAATTTTTTACTAGCATTTGGATTCTAAAATAGAAATAATTTTGTGGAAACTGGCAGAATGATTGTTAATATAAACACAAAACTTCATTTATCCTTGAAAAGGAGAAAATGATAGGGGCAGATACCCCTTCTCTTCCATATCTGTTGATTTTTTTTACCTATGAATTACAGCAGACAATCAGAAAAAGTCTAAGGGAAGAATTGAGGATTTAAATTTTATTTGGCTTTAAAACCCAGTATTCCCTTTATCATGTCTTTTGGTTTAGGTATTTGGAACATTAAACTTTTATAAAGTTACAATGAATTGAATTTTATAAAGCAAATACAATATTAGTATATAAACCTGATGAAGATTATACAGAAATAGTAGAGACAAATAACTGTAATGAATATTGTTACTACATTTTTCAATAAAGCATTAGGAAACAGAATCTATCACCACATCAAGAAAGTGACACATCAGGATCAAATGTGGTTTATATGAAGAACAATGAATGGTTTAATATTTCAAACCTATTGCTATTTCATCATATAAAATGGTCTAAAGAGAAAATCTATATGGTTACCTCAATGGTTACATAAACAACGTTTAATAAGTCATGACTCTGTCAAGTTTTAAAAAAATCTGTTAGTATTTTGTTTGGAGTTGAATTAAAGTTGTATATTAATTTGTGTAGAATTGACATTGCCATGGTATTATGTTTTTCTATGTCTAAAATATTCTGTTATGATTTCATTTTAAAAGTTTACAAAGCATTACATAATATTACAGTATATCAGAAGATTAAGCCAAATAATTTAAAAATAATTTACAAAATGAGTGGATAAAGTGTCAACATCCAAAGAATTTATTTTTATATAGCCAACATGATAACTTAGAAACTGAAATTTAAATTATGGCTTAATTAGAAGTAGCACCAAAATGTTTCATATAACTACTTATACATTTTTATAGAAGATGCCCCAGAACTGTACACAGAGAACTACAAAACATTATTGAGAGATGTTAAAGAATATCCCAGATGTAGGGAGGGAATCTTTCATGTTTATGGAGAGACAACACCAGGGAATGGAGTGTCAGGGGAAAGACTGACAGTTGTAACAGTCTCATTCAGCAGCCCAGGCATACTAAAATATTATAATTATTTATTCTATGAAGGTCCACTTTTTAGTTGTGTACATAATAAGAAAAAAACCTTTTTATATTTAATTACTTTTTTTGTTGTTAATTCAAAAGATCAGTCTATACTAAAGCATAGAAGAGAATTAAGGGAAGATAATGTGTTAAAACCTTTATAATAAAAGGATAATGACATCTTTTTAGATATAGAAAGACAACACCGTACCAACGTCAAATATACAAATATTGAATTTGTACAGTTTGTATGATCAGTGAGCTCTATGCTTAAGAATAAATATGAAATTGTCTTATGTTGAAAATGCCAAAGAAACTTGGAAAAAAATAATACAAATTGCCTACCAATCAGAAACCCCAACATTGACCTTTCAGAGTTCTAAAGTATAAAGCCCTTCAAAAATGTTATTATAATTCAAATTAAAAATAAATAAACCGATATCAGGGTGATGGTGGCCTCATAGAATGAGTTTGGTAGTATAGCTTCCTTTGAGATATTTTGGAATAGTTTAGGAAGGGTAGATGTTAACTCTTCTCTAAATGTTTGATAGAATTTGCCTCTGAAGCCACCTGGTCCTGGACTTTTGTTGGTTGCAAGTATTTTAATCACAGTTTCAATTTCAGTACTTGTGATAGTTCATATTCTCTATTTTTTCCTGGTTCAGTCTTGGGAGATTGTACTTTTCTAAGAATTTGTCCATTTCTTCTAGGTTGTCCATTTTATTGGCATAGAGTTTCTTGTAGTAGTCTCTTATGAATCTTTGTATTTCTGTGGTGTCTGTTGCAACTTCTCCTTTTTAATTTCTTATTTTATTGATTTGAGTCCTCATCCTCTTTTTCTTGATGATCTGGCTAAAAGTTTATCAGTTTTGTTTATCCTTTCAAAAACCAGATATTTGTTTCATTGATCTTTACTATTGTTTTCTTTGTCTCTATGTCATTTATTTCTGCTCTGATCTTTATGATTTCTTTCCTTCTACTAACTTGGGTTTTGTTTGTTCTTTCTCTAGTTACTTTAGGGTTAAGTTTAGGTTGTTTATTTGAGATTTTTATTGTTTCCTAAGGTAAGATGGTATTGCTAAAAACTTCCCTCTTAGAACTGCTTTTGTTGCATCCCATAGATTTTGTATTGCCATGCTTTCATTTTTATTTGTCTCTAGGTATTTTTGATTTCCTCTTTGATTTCTTCAGTGATCCATTGGTTGTTCAGTAGCATATTGTTTAGGCTCTATGTGTTTTATATAAATAGATAACCAACAAAGACTTACTGCATGGCACAGGGAACTCTGCCCCATACTTTATAATAACCTAAATGGGAAAATAATTTGAAAAAGAATGGATACATATATTTGTATAACTGAATCATTTTGCTATATACCTGAAACACCACATTGTTAATCAACTCTACTCCAATATAAAATAAAAATTGTAAAAAGAAGGTAAAAACAAAGCAAAACAAAATTTCTAAAATAAATAGAGAGAAACAGCAAAAATAAAAATAAGGAAAACACATTATAAAATAATAAAATGTGAAAAGATGAAAGAAAAAAAAAGGGAGGAAGAAAGCAAGAGAAACAATGACCTTGAATAAAACAATAGAGTAATACAGATACATAAGTAAACAAGAGTTCTGATTTTCCAATCCTTAAAACTTTACTGTCATTTTTCTTTTACTACTTCAGTTGATTTTTTGGTATATATTTTTTTAAATAAAAATCAACATTAGTCATATGATATCTAAGGAAACTTGTTGTATATCATTTGTAAGACTGAGAATTTCTCTTTTATTTTTTCTATTCCTAGGTTGTGAAAAGAATATATCATATATAATTTTGGAACTTTATTAAACTCTATCTTACTATTTAGTTCTCACTAAGAAAATCTATATCAGTAGATTTCCTAAACAAATATCATCATGTCATTTCTTTTTTTCCTTTCTTTTTTTTTTCTTTCCTGAGGGATATATATTTGGACCAGAAGTCTGGAGCTCCTGTGGTTCTAAACAGCTGGGCAGCTACCAGCTCTGCTTTATTTTTAATATTTTAAACATTTTTTTATTGAAGTATAGTTGATGTACAATATTATATAAGTTAGAGATGTACAATATAGTAATTCACAATTTTTAAAGGTTATACTCCATTTATAGTTATTATAAAATATTTGCTATATTCTGTGTTGTACAATATATCCTTATAGTTTATTTTATACATAATAGTTTGTACCTCTTAATTCCCTACCCCTGCATTGCCACTCTCCTCTTCCTTCTCTCCACTGGTAACCACTAATTTGTTCCCTATCTGTGAGTCTGTTTCTTTTCTGCTATATTTTTCTGTTTCATTTTTTGGTTCCACAAAGAAGTGATAACTTACAGTATTTGTTTTTCTCTGTCTGACTTACATGGTATGGCAAAATTTCATCCTTTTTTATGGCTGAGTAGTATTCCATTGTATATATATATATACACTACTTCTTCTTCTTCATCCATTCTTCTGTTGATGGACACTTAGGTTCCTTCCATACATTGGCAATTTTAAATAATGCTGCTATGAACATTGGGATGTGTGTATCTTTTGGAATTAGTGGTTTTGTTTTTGTTTGTTTTTTTGGGTATATACCAAGAAATTAAATTGCTAGATCATAGGGTAGTTCTATTTTTAGTTTTTTGGGAAACCTCTATACTGTTTTCCACAGTGGTATTCCTACCAACAGTGTACAAGGGTTCCCTTTTCTCTACATCCTCACTAATATTTGTTATTTGGGGTCTTTTTGATGATAGCCATTCTGACAGGTGTGAGGTGATATCTCACTGTGGTTTTGATTTGCATTTCCTTGATGCTTAGTGATGTTGAGCATCTTTTCATGCACCTATTGTCTGTCTGCATGTCCTCTTTGGAAAAATGTCCATTCAGGCCTTCTTCACATGTTTTAGTCAGGTTGTGTTTTGATATTGCATTGTATGAGTTGTTTATATATTTTGCATATTAACCCTTTATCAGTCATATCATTTGCAAATATTTTTTTCACATTCAATAGCTGTCCTTTCATGCTGTTGATGTTTACCTTTGCTCTGTAAAAGCTTTTGTGTTTAATTAGGTCCTATTCATTTAGCTTTGCATTTATTTCATTTTCTTTAGGAGACAGATGCAAATAAATATTGCTACAATTTCTTTCAAGGAGTAGTCTGCCTATGTTTTCTTCTAGAGGTTTTATAGTATCCAGTCTTACATTTGGTCTTTAATCCATTTTGAGTTTATTTTTATATATGGTGTTAGAGTGTTCTAATTTCATATTTTACCTGTAGCTCACCAGTTTTCCCAGTCCCACTAACTGAAAGTTTGTCTTATCTTCATTGTATATTCTTGCCTCCTTTGTCATAGACGAATTTGACAATAAGTACATGGCTTTAATTCTAGACTGTCTATTCTATGCCATTGATTTATGTGTCTGTTTTTGTGTCACTACCATACTATTTTGATAACTGTAGATTTGTAGTATAGCCTGAAGTCAGGGAGTGTGATTCCTCCATTTATTTTTTTCTCCTTCAAACAATGTGATACACCACATTAATAAACTGAAGAATGAAAATCGAGAGAGGTCCTTCAAGATGGCAAAGGAGTAAGATGTGGAGATCACCTTCCTCCCCACAAATAGATCAAAAATACATCTACATGTGGAAAAACTCCTACAGAACACCTACTGAACACTATCAGAAGACTTCAGACTTCCCCAAAAGCAAGAAACTCCCCACGTACCTGGGTAGGGCAAAAGAAAAAAGAAAAAAAAAAAACAGAGACAAAAGAATAGGGACAGGACCTGCACCTCTGGGAGGGAGCTGTGAAGGAGGGAAAGTTCCCGAACACTAGGAAGCCCCTTCACTGGTGGAAATGGGAGGTGGGCGGGGGGAAAGCTTTGAAGCCATGGAGGAGATAACAGCAACAGGGGTGCAAGGGCAGAGTAGAGATTCCCACACAGAGGATTGGTGCCAACCATCACTCACCAGCCTGAGAGGCTTGTCTGCTCACCTGCCAGGGTGAGTGGGGGCTGGGAGCTGAGGCTCAGGCTCAGGCTTCAGAGATCAGATCCCAGGGAGAGAACTGAGGTTGGCTGCGTGAACACAGCCTGAAGGGGGCTAAAGTTTCGAACTGCCTAAGAGTCAAGAAACCATTGTTTTAGGGTGGGCAAGGAGAGGGGATTCAGAGCACTGCCTAAACGAGTTTCAGAAACAGGCATGAGCTGTGGTTGTCAGTATGGACACCAAAAATGGACATGAAACATTAAGGCTGCTGCTGCAGTCACCAAGAATACTGTGTGAAAGCACAGGTCACTAACCACACCACCCCTCCTGGGAGTCTGTGTAGCCCATCACTGGCAGGGACCCATGATTCAGGGACAACTTCCCCTGTGTAACACACAGCATGCCTCAGGCTGTTGCAAATTCTTGCTGGTATCTGCTGCCACAGGCTCTCCCTGCCTTCCATAACCCTCCATCTCCCAATCCTGAGTGAGCCAGATCCCCCTAATCAGCCACTCTTTTAACCTCCTCCTGTCTGGGTGAAGAACAGATGTCAGAGGGTGACCTACATGCAGGAGGGGGCAAAGAGGAGAGGGCAAATCCAAAGCCGAATTCCAGGAGCTATGTGAACAAAGAAGAGAAAGGGAAATTTCTCTATGCAGCCTCAAGAGCAGCAGATTAAATCTCCACAATCAACTTGATGTGCCCAGCATCTGTGGAATACCTGGAGAGACAATGAATCATCCCAAAATTGAGGTGATGGACTTTGGGAGCAACTGGAGACTTGGAATGTGATGTATGCAATTGACTAGTTTCTGATTTTTATGTTTACCTTAGTATAGTTTTTAGTGCTTTTTATTATTGGTAGATTTGTTTGGTTGCTCTCTTCCTTTTTTTTTAACATTTTAAATGGTTTATTATTTTTAATAATATTTTTAATAAGTTTATTTTATTTTATTTTATTTCTCTATTATTTTTCCTCCATTTTCTTTAGAGCTATGGCTGACACAGTCTTGGTGCTCCAGCTGGTTGGCAGGCCTGAGCCTCTGAAGCGGGAGACATGAGTTCAGGATATTGGACCATCAGAGACTTAGAAGCCCCATGTAATATTAATCAATGAGAGCACTCCCCGAGATCTCCATCTCAACACGAAGACCCAGCTCCACTCAAAGGCCAGCAAGATACAGTGTTGGACAACTGATGCCAAACAACTAGCAAGACAGGAACAAAACACCAGCCATTAACAGAGAGACTGCCTAAAATCATAAGTTCACAGACATCCCAAAACACACCACCGGACATGGTCCTGCCCACCAGAAATACAAGAGCCAACCTCAGCCACCAGAACACAGGCACCAGTCCCCTCCAAGAGGAAGCCTACACAACCCACTGAACCAACCTCACCCACTGAGGGCAGACACCAAAAACAATGGGAACTATAAACCTGCAGGCTGTGAAAAAGAGACACCAAACACAGTAAGTTAAGCAAAATGAGGAGATAGAGAAATACACAGCAGTTGAAAGAGTAAAGTAAAAACGCACCAGACCAACCAAATGAAGAGGAAATAGGTGGTCTACCTGAAAAAGAATTCAAAGTAATGATAGTAAAAGCCATCCAAAATCTGGGAAATTGAATGGAGTAAAAACAAAAAACGTTAAACAAGGAACCAAAATTACTAAAGATCACACAAAGAATGCTGAAAAACACAATAAATGAAATTAAAACTTCTCTAGAAGGAAACAATACCTGAATAACTGAGGAAAAAGAACGGATAAGTGACCTGGAAGATAAAATAGTAGAAATGACTACTGCAGAGCAGAATAAAGAAAAAAGAATGAAAAGAATTGAGACAGACTCAGAGACCTCTGGGACAATATGAAATGCAACAACAGTCGAATTATAGGGGTCCCAGATGACGAAGAGAAAAAGAAAGGGACTGGGAAAATATTTGAAGAGATTATAGTTGAAAACTTCCCTAAAATAGGAGTGGAAATAGCCAATCAAGTGCAGGAAATGCAGAGAATCCCAAACAGGATAAATCCAAGAGAAACACGACAAGACACATATTAATCAAGCTATCAAACATTAAATACAATGAAAAAATATTAAAAGCAGGAAGAGAAAAGCAACAAATAACATACAAGGGAATCCCCATAAGCTTAACAACTGATCTTTCAGTAGAAATTCTGTAAGCCAGAGGGCTGTGGCAGGACATATTTAAAGTGATGAAACAGAATAAACTACAACCAAGATTATGCTACCCAGCAAGGATATCATTCAGATTTGATGGAGAAATTAAAGCCTTTACAGACAAGCAAAAGCTAAGAGAAGTCAGCACCACAAATCAGCTTTACAACAAATGCTAAAGGAACTTCTCTAGTCAGGAAACACAAGAGAAGGGAAAGACCTACAAAAACAAACCAAAATCAATTAATAAAATGATCATAGGAACTTACACATTGATAATTACCTTAAATGTAAATGGAATAATGCTCCAACCAAAAGACATAGACTGGATATATGTATACAAAAACAAGACCCATATATATGCTGCTTAAAAGAGACTGACTTCAGACCTAGGGACACATACAGACTGAAAGGGAGGGGATGGAAAAAGATATTCCATGCAAATGGAAATCAAAAGAAAACTGGAGTAGGAACTCTCATATCAGACAAAATAGACTTAAGAATAATACAAGAGACAAAAAGGACATTACATAATGATCAAGGGATTAATACAAGAAGAAGATATAATAATTGTAAATATTTATGCAACCAACATAGGAGCACCTAAATACATAAGGCAAATACTAACAGCCATAAAAGGGGAAATCAACAGTAACACAATCCTATCAGAGGACTTTAACATCCCACTTTCACCAATGGACAGATCAACCAAAATGAAAATAAATAAGGAAACACAAGCTTTAATGATACATTAAAGAAGATGGATTTAAATGATATTTATAGAACATTCCATCCAAAAACAACAGAACACACTTACTTCTCAAGTGCTTGTGGAACATTCTCCAGGATAGATCATATCTTGGGTGACAAATCAAGCATTGGTAAATTTAATAAAATTGAAATTGTATCATGTATCTTTTCTGACCACAATGCTATGAGACTCGATATCATTTACAGGAAAAAACTGTAAAAAGTACAAACACATGGAGGTTAAACAATACTCTACTAAATAACAAAGAGATCACTGAAGAAATCAAAAACTACCTAGAAATAAATGACAAAGAAAACACAACCACCCAAAATCTATGGGATGCTGCAAAAGCAGTTCTAAGAGGGAAGTTATAGCAATACAAGCCTATCTCAAGAAACAGGAAACATCTCAAGTAAACAACCTAAACTTACACCTAAAGCAATTAGAGAAAGAAGAACAAAAAAAAAACCCAAAGTTAGAAGAAGGAAAGAAATCATAAAGGTCAGATTAGAAATAAATGAGAAAGAAATGAAGAAAACAACAGCAAAGATCAAGAAGACTAAAAGCTGGTTCTTTGAGAAGATAAACAAAATTGATAAAGCATTAGCCAGAATCATCAAGGAAAAAAAAAAAAAAGAAGACTCAAATCAACAGAATTAGAAATGAAAAAGGAGAAGTAACAACTGACATTGCAGAAATACAAAGGATCATGAGAGATAACTACAAGCTACTCTATGCCAATAAAATGGACAACCTGGAAGAAATGGACACATTATTAGAAAAGCACCACCTTCCGAGACTGAACCAGTAAGAAATGGAAAACATAAAGAGATCAATCACAAGCATTGAAATTGAAACTGTGATTAAAAATCTTCCAACAAACAGAAGCCCAGGACAAGATGGCTTCACAGGCAAATTCTATCAAAAAGTTAGAGAAGAGCTGACACGTATCCTTCTCAAACTATTTCAAAATATAGCAGAGGGAGAAACACCCCCAAACTCATACTATGAGGCTACTATCACCCTGAATACCAAAACAAGACAAAGATGTCACAAAAAAATAAAACTACAGGCCAATATCACTGATGAACATAGATGCATCAGCCTCAACAATATAGTAGCAAACAGAATCCAAGAGCACATTTAAAGATCATACACCATGATCAAGTGTGATTTATCCCAGGAATGCAAGGATTCTTCAATATATGCAAATCATTCAATGTGGTACACCATATTAACAAACTGAAAGATAAAAAACATATGATCATCTCAGCAGATGCAGAAAAAGCTTTTGACAAAATTCAACACCGATTTATGATAAAAACCCTCCAGAATGTAGGCATAGTAGGAACTTATCTCAACATAATAAAGGCCATATATGACAAACCCATAGCTAATATCATTGTCAACGGTGAAAAATTGAAAACATTTCCAAAAAGATCAGGAAGAAGACAAGGTTGCCCTCTCTCACCATTATTATTCAACATAATTTTGGAAGTTTTAGCCACAAAAATCAGAGAAGAAAAAGAAATAAAAGAAATCCAAATCGGAATAGAAGAATGAAAACTGTCATTGTTTGTAGTTGACATGATACTATACGTAGAGATTCCCAAAGATGCTACCAGAAAACTACTAGAGCTAATCAATGAATTTGGTGCAGGAGCAGGATACAAAATTAATGCACAGAAATCTCTTGCATTCCTATACACTGATGAAGAAATATCTGAAAAAGAAATTAAGGAAACACTCCCATTTACCACTGCAACAAAAAGAATAAAATAACTAGGAATAAACCCACCTAAGGAGACAAAACACCTGTATCCAGAAGACTATAAGACACTGATGAAAGAAATTAAAGATGATACAAAAGATGGAGAGATATACCATGTTCTTGGATTAGAAGAATCAACATTGTGAAAATGACTCTACTACCCAAAGCAATCTACATATTCATGCAATCCCTATCAAAGTACCACTGGCATTTTTCACAGAACTAGGACAAAAAATTTCACAATTTGTATGGAAACACAAAAGACCCCGAATAGCCAAACAATCTTGAGAAAGAAAAACGGAGCTGGAGGAATCAGGCTCCCGGACTTCAGACCATACTACAAACTACAATAATCAAGACAGTATGGTACTGGCATAAAAACAGAAATATAGATCTATGGAACAGGATAGAAAGCCCAGTGCTAAACTCACACACATATGGTCACCTATCTTTGATAAAGGAGGCAAGAATATACAATGGAGAAAAAACAGCCTCTTCAATAAGTGGTGCTGGGAAAACTGGGCAGCTACATGTAAAAGAATGAAATTAGAACACTCCCTAACACCATACACAAAATTAAACTCAAAATGGATTAAAGACCTAAATGTAAGAGCAGACACTATGAAACTCTTAGAGGAAGACATAGGCAGAACCCTCTATGACATAAATCACAGCTAGATCCTTTTTGACCTACCTTCTAGAGAAATGGAAATAAAAACAGAAATAAACAAATGGGACCTAATGAAACTTAAAAGCTGTTGTACAGCATAGGAAAACATAATCAAGACAAAAAGACAACCCTCAGAAAGGCAGAAAATATTTGCAAATGAAGCAACTGACAGAGGATTAATCCCCAAGATACAAGCAGCTCATGCAGCTCAATATCAAAAAAGACAAACAACGCAATCAAAAAAATGGGCAGAAGACCTAAATAGACATTTCTCCAAAGAAGAATTTCAGATTACCAACAAACACATGAATGGATGATCAACCATCATTAGTCACTAATCTAATATTTCTAATTAGAGAAAGGCAAATCAAAACTGCAATGAGGTATCACCTTACACTGGACAGATTGGCAATCCTCAAAATATCTACAAACAATAAATGCTGGAGAGGGTGTGGAGAAAATGGAACCCTTTTGCACTGTTGGTGGGAATATATAGTGATAGAGCCACTGTGGAGAACAATATGGAGGTTCCTTAAAAAAACTAAAAGTAGAAATACTGTACAACCCAGCAATCCCACTACTGCACATATATCCTGAGAAAACCATAATTCAAAGAGAGTCATGTACCACATTGTTCATTGCAGCACTATTTACAATAGACAGGACATGGAAGCAAGCTGTCCATCAACAGATGAATAGATAAAGAAGATATGACACATACATTTAATGGAATATTACTCAGCCATAACAAGGAATGAAATTGAGTTACTTGTACTGAGATGGATGGACCTAGTGTCTGTCATACAGAGAGTGAAAAAAAATACCATATACTAACACACATATATATATATAGAGAGAGAGAGAATCTAAAAAAAAAAAAAAAAAGGTTCTGAAGAACCTAGGGGTGGGACAGGAATAAAGACACAGACATAGAGAATGGCCTTGAGGCCACAGGGAGAAGGAAGGATAAGCTGGGACGAAGTGACAGAGTGACATTTTCATATATACACTACCAAATGTAAAATAGATATCTAGTGGGAAGCAGCCACATAGCACAGGGAGATCAGCTCAGTGCTTTGTAACCACCTAGAGGGCTAGGATAGGGAGGACAGGAGGGAGATACAAGAGGGCATGTATATGGGGATATATGTATCTGTATTGCTGATTCATTTTGTTATACAGCAGAAACTAACACAACATTGTAAAGCAATTATACTAAAATAAAGATGTTAAAAAAAAGAATAAAAATCATATGATCTAGAATCTAAGAAAAAAAAAGTTCATGAAGAACCTAGGGGTAAGACGGGAATAAAGACACAGATCTACTAGAGAATGGACTTGAGGATATGGGGAGGGGGAAGGGTAAGCTGTGACAAAGTGAGAGAGTGGCATGGACATATATACATTAGCAAACGTAAAAGAGATAGCTAGTGGGAAGCAGCCCCATAGCACAGGGAGATCAGCTCGGTGGTTTGTGACCACCTAGAAGGGTGGGATTGGGAGGGAGGGAGATGCAAGAGGGAAGAGATATGGGAACATATGTATATGTATAGCTGATTCACTTTGTTATAAAGCAGAAACTAACACACCATTGTAAAGCAATTATACTCCAATAAAGATGTTTTAAAAAAATCATATGATCATCTCAATAGATGCAGAAAAATCTTTTTCAAACTTCAACATACATAAAAACTCTCCAGTAAGTGGGCATAGAAGCAACATACCTCAACATAATAAAGGCTGTATATGACAAACCCACATCTAACATCATATTCAAAGTGAAAATCTGAAAGCATTTCTTCTAAGATCAGTAAGAAGACAAGGATGCTTACTGCGACCACTTTTATTCAGCATAGTATCGGACCACTTTTATTCAACATAGTATCGGCAGTCTTAGCCACAGCAATCAGACAGGAAAAAGAAATCAAAGGAATCCAAATCATATAGGAAGAAGTAAAACTGTCACTGTTTGCAGATGACATAATACTATACATAGAAAATCCAAAAGACACTACTTGAAACCTAGTAGAGCTCATCAATGAATTCAATGAAGTTGCAAGATACAAAATTAATATGGATTAATTAATGGAAATTCTGTTTCATTTCTACACACTAACGATGAACTTTCAGAAAGAGAAGCTAAGGAAACAATCCCATTTACCATCACATCAAAAAGAATAAAATACCTATGAATAAACCTATACAAGGAGGTAGAAGACGTGTACTTTGAAAACTATAAGACACTGGTGAAGGAAATGGAAGATGGCACAAACAGATGGAATGATATACTGAGTTCTTGGATTGGAAGAATTAATATTGTTAAAATGACCATAATACCCCAGACAATCTGCAGATTCAGTGAAATCCTTATCAAAATACCCATGACATTTTTTACAAATAATTTAAAAATTTGTATGGAAACACAAAAGACCCCAAATTTCCATTTCCTTTATAACACAAACTAGATTATATGGAAATTTCCTGTATACATATACACGAATAAGAAATTTTGAATTTTAATGTAGAGTTAGTTTTCAATATTTTGTTTAGAATTTTCAAGTATGTATAGATTAGATTGGGATATTACAATAACTATATAGATTTATTTGAATAAATTAGAGGATATTTAAGGTTAAATAAAGAGACCAAATCCTATGTAGTGGTATATGTTTTAAATTATCCTTTCCTTTAGAATTTGGTAAATTTGATTGTAAAATGATTGGATATTATGTTAATTATATGTCTCAGTATTTAAATTCTAATATAATTTTTTTAATGCTTAGAGTTCTGTTCTGAGTTTATATTTCTTCCTAAGACACCTCTTGGAGGTAGTACATTTTCTGTTAAAATGTATGTTCTCCCTAATATTTCAAGTTTGTAAAAATAACTGTTTATAAGTTTTTTTTTTAAAAATTACTGCTGCTTCTGCACTTACATACCCCTTTTTACTTACATTAAGTATTTTGCCTCTTCCAGTTCCTGTCTTCATCAGTGAGGCCAAGGTTTTGTCTTCTTTGTAAAGGTTTTGGTCTTGTTTATTTTTAATCTTCTTCATTGCATTTTCCCACACTCTGTTGGTCTTTTTTCTTTCTTTTTTTTTTCTTTTAACTTTTTAAAACTTTTTTATTTTGTTCTATTTTATTTTTCCCCTTTAAAAGACCATTTTGTTTTAAAAGAAATTGACTCTAAATGCCCTCAATTATCTCCTTATTTGCATACTATAAGTTTGTATATATATTTTTGGAGAATAGTTGATTTACAATGTTGTGTTACTTTCTGCTATACAGCAAAATGAATCACTTATACATATAAATATATCCATTCTTTTTTAGATTTTTTTTCTCATATAGGCCATTACAGAGTATTGAGTAGAGTTCCCTGTGCTATACAGTGGGTCTTTATTAGTTATCTATTTTATACGTAGTAGTATGTATATGTCAAACCCAATCTCTCAGTTTGTCCTTCCCCCCTTACTGTCTGGTAACCATAAGTTTGTTTTCTACATCTGTGACTCTATTTCTCTTTCTTACATGTTTCATTTTTACCCTTTTTTTAGATTCCATGTATAAGCCATATCATATAATATTTGTCTTTCTCTGTCTGACTTATTTCACTCAGTATGACAATGTCTATGTCCATCCATGTTTCCAAATTATGTTTTAATAGATATTTTTATTTGTTGAATTATAAATATTATATATCTATATCATCTCTATTGTTATTTTTCTTCCTTTAATTATATACTTAAAATAGCTTTCAATTTCTATAACTATGAGGTTTTTTTAGTAACATTTTTAAAATTTTTAAGTTAATTAATTTTGTCCAAAAAATGTATTTTGTATGCTACAGATTCCTTGGAATTTGTTAAAACCTATATTATGGCCTAAAGTATGGTTAGTCTTCAAATATGTTAGTCTTCAAATATGCTTTAGAATATTCTGTTCATAAAAATCAAGAGTATTAATTATGCTATTCAAATCCTTTAAATCTTTATGAATTCTTTTATTACTGATATAATAATTCCTGAGAGAAATATGTGAACAGTTTCCAATTATAGAGTGTTACTCAGTTCTTTATTTATACTCTGTGACATTTCGATTTATATATTTGAAGTTGTTTTTGCTGTCATTTTGTTGGTGATAAAATCCTGGAATTTGATATTAGACCTCTTCTTTCTATTTTTCATATCTCTCAATCTTATCTTTCAAACAGTGTGCAGAATTATATTTATTTCTTATGCCTATGTTCTGGTTTACAAATTTACATTTTGTCTGATATGAATTTTAATCTATTGAGCAAGGAAATTTTTAAAAACTTAAATTATTATATATTTAAAATCTCTAAGTCACATGTTTTTAGTATTTTTCTTCTTGTCAATCCATTTTCTTAGATTTTTCTGGCATCCAATCCTATTGCTTATTAGTTCTTGTGTTACTTTACTCATGATAGTCTTTTTTTCTTCCTTCTTTTCCTTCTTCTTTCCTTTCTTGCTTGCTTGCTTTTCTTTGTTTCATTTTCTTTTTACTATTTTGTAGTTTTCTTTCCTTCTATTTTTTTAATTTTGTTTATTATAAATTTGAATTTTCAGGGTGCTTTTGAAAGTCTTTATAGTTTAGAATTCTGGAAGGCCAAGGTTGGGTTCTGATTGATATGTAATTTGTATTAATTTCTTCCTAACTTCTTGAATATTTTCACACAAGACTTAATTGCTGTTGTTTAATTCTGTCTTGATTCAGATTTGAGACTTTGGCTAGAAGTCAGTTTCTATTTTTGAGCAAATGATTAAGGCCATACACCACCCACTTCCTTTAGTAGACTCTCACACTCCAGGCCATTATACACCCACCTTAATTGTCCCAGGACCAGGTATCAAACAACTAGGGGCAGCCCCTTTCCCCAGAAACCTGTGAAATTATCCATAATAGACAATCCATAGGGAGCCCCAGAGGAACCTACTTATACCAACCTACTTGCCATACCGAGGCTGCCCCATACAACTCCAGCTTTCTCTTTTCCTGTCCCAGTGTGTAAACTCCTTTGTGGCCTTGTCTGAACTCCTTTCTCATTTAGAACTGCAACAAAAAAATCTTTGCTTTTCATCTATCCAAGTGCCTGTGTGTTGGGTTCACCCTCAAAGGAATCTTTACATTTTATAAAACAATTGGCTTTAAAAGCACAATAGCATGGCTATGACCACTGACTTTTGGATAGGTTTTAGGGGGAGAAGGAGTGCTCTTGGATTAGAGATTGATTTCAGAGCTCCTGGCGAGTGGCTTGGGTCAGATCTACCCAAGTGGGAAAGTTGTGCTTTAGCTTTGTTGCTTGCTGGTGGGTCTTCAGGTGGTTGTATGTTTTACTCAAATTTCCTATGGGGGGAGAGGGTTTAAGAGGTGGATGTGGAGGTGCACCTAGGGCAATAGGAGTAATGTGGGTGTGATTTCCTGGGTCGGGTGTTTAGGTATGTTACCAGTCACACCTTGTATTTGGTAGATGCCAAGTCCAGGGTCCCATCACTTCTTCAGTGTGGGTGTTTCTTTATTAATATTCAGGACAAAACTCTGGTTTGTCCCTGTTTAGGCAACACTTGTGGAGGAAAGTGTTTGTTGAACTTCTAACACTAAAGAAATAATACCCTCTTCTCATTGTCCAAATTACTCAGTTGGGGAAAGCAGCCTACTGTCTTCTTGATGTTGCATAAGTAGTTGCTAACACCAGCAAACATCAAGCTACCCAGATCCTCAGCAGTATGTGCGGGTTACACCTTTGGAGACCAGTAGCTCATTATTTAATCCAAAGGGGTGTCTGGGATAATGAGATGAATATTTAATCCCTGTACACCCTGTCCCCACCCTGCCACACAAAAAAAACTGCCCAAGTTACCAAATTGTTTAAATAATGTGAGAACCCTAGTTAATGTGCTTGGGTCTCAAGTAAGTGCCTCCACATATCATCATACAGAGGGACTGATACTTCAAATGGTGGCATTAACTTTGTTGCCCCAAGAAGCTTGTTATTGCTTTCTTAGGTGCAAATCAATCCTTCAAGGGTGGACTGGGTAACCTTGCTAGATGGCTGCCTATGAGACTGGCCATCCTGCCTCTCCCCTTTGCCTGTGTCAAAAGCTGATTAAAAAAAAAAATGAAACCAACAAATCACTTAAGTAGTAATTAGTAATAGTTTCATGTGCACAAACCAAAAAGACAGTTTGCAAGCTGGGCATCCTCAAAGCAAAACATGAGGCTCAGAGATATGTTGATATAAAGCAGCTGATATAGTGTGAAGGCAGTGTTTATTCTTAACAGTAATTGGTTACAATATTAGAATTTTCTTAAGTGAAAGGGAATTGGTTAGTGGTTGCTTCGTATCAATTTTCAGGAACTATTTAAGTTTCACTTACGATTTTCAGAAACATAAGCAAGAAGTGACTAGCTTGTCAGCTAGTCAAGTTAAACTAGCTTGTCAGCAAAATAAGCTAAATTAAGCTTTGTGTGTATGACTAACTGGTTTCATCTGCTCAGGGAATTTGCATGTCTGGTTTCTGTGTTTGATATTAACACCTATAACTGCCTAAAAGTTTGCACTATCGAGTTAGACAGAGAGAGAAACTGAAAACTGAGGCTTTACGTGTCTGAAAACCCACAAGGAGGGAAAAGGCAGCGGTAGAGGCTGGTTTGATAAGCTCTTTCACTGAACCACTCTTCAGCCTGTACGTCTGTTGCACTAGATATTTAATCCTTTGGGTACGAGGGGAGGACACCTATGGCACCCCTGTGGCATAGGGAAGGGGTTAAGTTAAATCCATGTTGAAGCTGAAGCTCCTATGGCATAGAATCATTGCTTCTTGTGGGGGCAGGTGTTCCTAACCCTGAGTGATTTGAAGCTCCGGAGAGGAAATATATATATATATAAACATGAACTATGTAAAGAGAACTTCCTTAAAGTATATATAGTAAAGACAAAAACGGAAGGAAGAACAGAATGGAGGAAGGAAGGAAGGAAGGATGGGAGGTTGGAAGGAAAAATTCTGGATATTGCGGGGAAGATGTAAAAAAGAAAAAATATATACGTATTATTAAATTAAAACAAAGTTCCATAATTTGACCCAATTGGAAATACAAAATTTACTAAAATAATTTTTAAAAAAACATTAAGAGGGTATTTATTTGCTTTTGTACTTCAAGGACAGGTTCTAAATTAAGTTTAACATTTGCTAAAATATACCCATTGGCAGATTTTCATGGATTTATTAAATAACGATGTTCAAATTACAGTTATTCCTGGCGAATCTCACTAAATTTGAACATGAAATCCCTATAATCTTAAGAGTGTAACTAAATATAAAATAGAGGAAATGTTGTTATACTTCATTTTATAGCCTTACCTAAATTTCCCATGGTCAGTACCCATTGGCCTGAAATATCCCACAGTGGGCATAGGTGTTCTGACACAATGAGTACCAAATTAAAATTAAATTATTTACAAGTGGCTTAATAAAAGGAGGTCCCACTGATCCCCAATTAAAATAGTTAGTATGACCCAATGTAAGTAAAAACAGGGCCTTATAAGGATTAAAATTTCATGTATAAGACATGAATAATAAAGAGGTGATTATCCCCATTGCTTTTCCACTTGACAATCCAATTTTGCCCATTCTTCAGTCTGGAAAAAAGAATTATGCATCACAGTGAATAACTACAACTTTAGCGTTGTTGCCCTTCAATTAATTCTCCTATACTGATATCTGATGTTTATTAAAATTAATAACTCCATCCTATCAGCATCAGGTCAATTATTTTGCTATTATAGATTTGAGTAATATGTTCTATTCAGTGCTTATTTCAACAGCTTTTCAACTAGTTTGCCTTAATCTTCAAAAGGGCACAATACACATTTATTAGACTACCCAAGGAGTACATCAGTTGCTTGGCAATAACACACTATCTCTACACACAAGATCTTAACTACATCTACTTCTATCCAGGAACACAGGTATGACATTATTTTGATGATATATTTTTATGAGATGATTAATTTAATACATTAATTAAGGAAGCTACTACTTTCAAATCTGCCCAACTTAAATGGTGTCCCCTTGGCAAAAGACTCTAGAATATGTCCATATTATAATCAACAGGCACTCCCATTAGTGCCTTCCAGACTCCTTCAGTAGAGGCTTTTGTAACATCCTTCTTGACCATGGAATTTCTTGGACCACCTATAATAGTCAACTTGCCCATGGGTTTCTGATATAAATAACTGCCTTTCTTGGCTCTGTGCTATACATGATTGGAATGAAAATTGCTGGTCACATACTGGATTTTTCTGGAAATGGAGGTTCTCATTAATTCTGGGATTGTGGACTTTAGTACCCATTTTCCCATTAAATCTTGGGTCATGAAAGCAGTATTCCACAAACTTGGCATGGCTATGAATATATTCTTAGTGCAGAATAGAGACAAATTCTTAGTACAAAATGGGCCCTCTGGCATATTCCACCAGAGGACAGAGTGGCCTCCCCTATCCCAGTCCTTTGCCAGAAGTCGTGATCCTGGGGGAGACATTCCTTTCCCAGATCCCTTGGCTACCTGGGGAGGCCCTTGGGATTAATTGCCTGAATAGCAATGGCAGTTCATGGATTACAAAAATGTCAGTGCTGTCATCATAAACGGAGGAGCTCACTATAATGTAGCTGTTTTCCACCCCTTAACTATGATGTCCCCAATAAGGGATGGGACACAAGTGTCAGCACAATTGCCCAAATTTCAGGCAGTCATTTTAGCACTGGATGCCCTTTCTAACACAGCAAAAATGTGCTCCATCTACACATTTACAAACTATTGGAGCATTGTCTAAGAGTTGTCCGCTCCAGGGTGAATATCTTTAGGAATCTCTTTGTCTTACCCATACCCAATATATCAAAGTTGCACATGCTTCTACGTATAATAAGGCCACAATATAAAGCCTTACTAGATCTTCCTTTCAGAGTTCTAGACATTACTGAGAGTAACTAAAGTGCTCATTTCACTTCTCAGAATACACAATGCTGGGGTCTTTGAAATGGCTCTGAATATAACTTTCAACTCCCCAGTAGGTCTCAGGCAGCTAGTTTAATGGAAAGACACAGCAGAACTCCTTTTAAAATTTCTATCTGACAAATGGACCCCTATATGGGTCTCCATCTTGTCTCAGGCCTTAATTTCTATTCATTCAAGGTCCCTTGGTTAACTCGCAATGTACATCAGCTTTTAAAAATACCTTCCCTGTGTTTTGTCCTATATTTCAAATGGGCTACGTATTGTTACCATGTATATGATGAGAGGAATCTTAGGGCAGTTAAACTATCCTGTATGATTCTATAGTGATGGATATATTTATTATATATTTATTATGCATTATTATATATTTATCCAAACCTTTAGAATGTACAACACCAAGCGTGAACCCTAATGTAAACTATGGGCTTTGGGTAATAATGATGTGTCAGTGTGGGTTCACTGATTGTAACAAGAGTTCCCTCTGGTGCAAGATACTGATAGTGAGGGAGTTTATGCATGTGTGTGGGCAGGAGATTTATGGGAAGTACTCAATTTTGCTGTGAACCTAAGACTGCTCTAAAAATTAAAGTTTATTAATTTAAAAGAATTGATAGTAACCATAACTTCTTTGTGTGATTTCAGTATTCTGTTTTTAGTTCCCTATTTTTTGTGTTTTGTGGTAGGATGCCCTGTGTATGTATGTATCTGTGTGTGTGTGTTTGTGTGTGTGTGTGTATGTTTGGAGGTCAGCTATTAATTTAAAAATATACACACACAGTACATTTGTATAACTTTATGAAATTTGTGTATACTATCACTTTTTAATATATACTTTCTCTACTATTTTTTGAGTCAAGGAATGCCCAGGAAACAACCTTTTTTCTTTTTCTTTTTCATTTTTCCATGAATTTAAGCTTTCTCAACTCTTTCTTGTTCAGTATGATTTGATGCTCCCATTATCTGTACTCTTTTTGAATCTCACATTGTTTATTTTGTCTTACTATTAGAAAATTTCACACATATGTATCTGAATCTTTTGGTGTCAATACTCACAGACTGTGAATCCTCTGTGTATTAATTTTGCATTACCTACTGGTAATAAAATAGAAGGTATACTCTTTCTAGACTTAAAATGATTCAAAACTAACAGTATAGTGAAGCATTAATTTTAGAACTAATGGATATGAATATTTACCACAATTATTATTTTTATAGTCAATGTTTCAGTTTTTAAAATAAATTTTAATGAAATTTTTGCTCACTATTGTTTTTTACAGTCCAACCTTCCCTTCTGATTTCACTTCTCTTTTGGCTGGTGTATATCTTTTCATTGTTCTTTCAATGAAGGTCTGTGGCTTACAAATATTCTGAAAATGCTTGTCTGAGATTATATTTAGATCACTTAAATCTCAAATAATAATATAGCTATCAGATGGATTCTATATTTGTTACCCTCCCTCAGTACTTTTAATGATACATCGCCATAAATTTCTTAAGTTTAGTGTTATTGTAGCTGAAACAATATGGCACCTTAGCAGTACTAGTTAGGATGCTATTCACATCTGAGATGTTTAATGGGCATAGTACCATACAATCCTCTCTGGACTTTCCAATCTAGAATTTCTCATAATATTGTATCCAAGAAACATTTTCTTTGTTTGTTTTATTTTATTTAAAATTTTTGAGCATGGGAATAATTTATATAATCTACCATGTATTTTCTTGGAGACTTTTAAGGAATATAGGTTAACATGTGCTTACCTATGATCTAAAAATATTAAAGTTCCATTTTTCTTTTTTCATGTACATCATGTTTGGTCAGTCAGATATAACTCTCTTTTTTACTGAAATTTAAAATTCACATAGATGTATATAAAAAACACACCATATTCATTTATATTTTACTAAAATCTTCTATAACTGAAGAGTTTTCACAAACCCATCATTTCCTGCATATTTCCAAATGTCTCCTATCTTCCTCATCATTCTAGGCCTGATGCAAGGCTGTCATCCTGGAATCTTTCTAATTACATATATATAGTAGTTTTACCTATCTCTTTGGGTTAATTTATCTCTTTTTATCTATCACTGAAACTTTATTTTTAATGAAAGGGTTCTTTCTAGACACATATCTAAAAATAACTTATTTGCCTTTAATTGCATTTTCTGCTTATATCTTAGCATTTTAATGCATTCTATGATATTTTGTTTTATAATTAAAAGTAATAAATAAAGGTCAATTCAACTTGTACAGCTTATACAATTTAAAGGCACATATACCTCATTTTAAAAATTATATTTAGCAAACCATAACTCCATAGGTAAAGAATGAATATGATTGTAATAATGATAATACCTGCCACTTTGTGTTTTACCTTTTGCTATTGTACTAGTTTCATCATATATATCACTGCTTAAAAATTAAATTAGGCTTACAGATATAAAATGAATTACCAGTGTAATATTAACTATTAAAAGATAGAGTTTCAAACTCATGTCTGGTTTGGATCAAAGCTCATCTGCCTTACTTACTACTTATTTACTTGTTTTCTTACTAGTCAATACTACCTTATACCACATAATATAGTCAAATTTACACTATGTTCATCAAACAAAATAAATCTAAAAGAATTCATATTATAAAACACTGTAAATGAAATTCTGGAGAAGGTTCACTTTTCATAGTTCTATGGTTCTAAGTAGTTATTATAATAATAACCAATTCACCTATCATATGCTACTATTTTCTTTTTGTTTTACATTGAATTTACAGAACAATCAACTACAATATGTTTGTTTGTTACTCTTGGCATGTAATTATGTTAGTATCTGAAGAAAACAAATTTTTTTTCCATGGGAAATACCTATACACAGGACAATGTATCCAAAGTATTGATAAGGTAATTAAAACAGTCAAATATTAAATGTTTAGAGAGTTTGGCTTGACGAGTCTTAAATAAAATATAGCACATGGAAAAAATTACTCCAGAATACTTTTCTGAGTACAGATTTTTCATACTCTCCCCTCAAAGCTAAGTTTGAGATTAGCTCACAATTACAAATATTACATTGCATTGTCTCCTGACTTTCTGGAAAACAATACAAAGATTCTAAGACACTGAAATAATTTGGAGGCACTGAAAATATAAAATATAGATTTAGAGAAAAATGAACAAACAGCAACAAAATTGCTAAATCTCTTTATTGACACAGTTTGACTAATAGCTGCAGTAAGTTTTATCAAAATACAAAAAAATTGATTTTATCCATTTACTTGATGAAATAACAAGACTCATCAAAAAGATTTAAAATAAATAGATACATTCATGCATACATACATACCTACATGTATGCATGCATATATCTATACAAATACCTACTTCTCCTTGTAGACTAATTTTAGCTCTTGTTCTTTGAGGTACAGAAACTGTTTATAAGGTTCAAATAGTATTCCAGTTGTAGAAAGTTTAAAGACATTTCCCACCAGTCAACCATCATGTAATTTGATTTTTAATTGTTTGTAGTAAAATGAAAAATATTTCATTAGAATGTTGACACTAGGAAAGAAAAAAGAGATATTAATAAAACTTTATACATGAAGAAATGATAACTAATTGGATTTATGGGAAAAGAGATGTAGATATTATATTTCAAGATTTGAGGTCTGTATTCCTCCTGTAAAAATTGTATTAACCCTGATATGAAATCAGAAAGAATGTTTTCTTGTGTAAATGATGTCAAATGTTAGGTTAAGTTTGAGGATCCTTTCAAACTATGTAGCAGAGAGTAATCAAACAGTTAAGAGTTTGTATTAGTCAAGTTTTGCCAGAGAAAGACAACCAATGACACATATGTAAGTGGAACTGGCTTACATGATTATAGAGGCTGAGAAGTCCCATGATCTGCCATCTGCAAGCTGGAGACCCAAGAAAGCTGGTGGTGTAATACCAGTATGAGTCTACAGACCTGAAAAATCAGGACACACAGTGGTATAAATCCCACTCTAAGGGCAGGAGAAGACTGATGTCTAGCTGATGAAGAAAAATAAATTTCTCTATGGTAGGATGATCAAATGAAGTCAGAATTGAAACACATGCCCCCATTTGTGGTGGGCCTTTCCCAATGTGCATCTACATTATACATTAACCAGACCTCCTCAAGTCTGGAGAAAAATACTCCCTTTCTTCTGAGGCTAACATTGCAATTTTAAGATTTATATTTCTTTCTCATCCTGTACAGGATGTCATATTGACCGAAATGCTTGCTCTGAAGGTGCATACCTGACCAAAACAACTCTGATGAGGTTGATGTATTATGTTAATCTGTCAATACGAAACATACTTCTTTGTCTCAAAATGTATAAAACTGCATCTCTTAACTCCTGACCAGTAGAACAGACCTCAGAGTTTTTGAGATTTGGTCTCCCAAGTTACAATGTTCACTTTGGCTTAAATAAAATTCTCATTTTTCTTCTCAGTTTGATTGTTAATTGAATTTTGATGACACAGCTGAAGCAGTGAAGAAAGAAGAAAGAGTAGGTTCCTCCTTCCTCTGACTTTGGCTGGATTCAGATCCCCAAAGGATTGGAGGCTGTTCACCCACATTGGGGAGGGCAGTCTAAATCTACTTTACTGAGTCTACCAATTCAACTACTAATCTCATCTAAAAACACTTTCACAGACAGACACGGAAATAAGGTTTAATTCGGGCACCCTATGGCACAGTCAAGTTGACAGATAAAATTCACCATCACAGAGTTGTATTCATCCAGGTTTAAAAAAATGAAAATGAATGTTGTCCCCCCCAGGTGAGAATCTGACATGAGGAGAAGACTGATTACCTGAAATTAGAAAACCTTCACCTTTGGAGGATATGAGAACAAATTAATCAAGAAAGAAAAGGAAGAGTGGTTAAAAAAAATAAAAATTAAAAGCCTTTGAACATTTCTTTAAAGTTTTGCAGACATTTGTAATATAATTTTCATCAATGTGTCCATGTTGAATTTGCACAAAATCTTGAGAATTACCCACACCAGTTGAATTTAGATGAGCCTTTGAATTTGGATGAGCATTTCTTGGAAATGCTCAGATTTCAACACATATTCTTGTGTACTCATTTGTAAGAAACTGAGAATATCCATATGCAAATCTGTGCCTACCTTTGATTTGACTCATGCAGTTTACCATGTTATCCCAACCAACAGACAGCTATCAAGAGAGCAATGGACATTAAACTACTGAAGTAGCCAAAAAGGATGCTTTTTCCTATGTAGTCTCCTTGCTGCAAATAAACTTTCTGACATCATTTTTTAATCTTCTCTTATTTCATTCAGCAGTTCTAGGTCACCCTCAGTCCTGATCCTGTCTGATTACTAAGCAGATATAGTGCTCAGCACTTGCTGTCAGATGTTGCCGCTATTTTCCCAGTGGGTGCATCCTGTGACCCTAACAAAGATGCATCATACCACTGATCCCTTTGATTGCTGTGCTGATTTCTATGATTGTTGCCATCTGCTATACATATAAACAACATCAACAACAGAAAAAGAAAACTAGTGGAAAAAAAAAAGCACACAATTAATGAAATCACTCTCAACGGAAGTAGCCCAAAGTATATATCTTATTTATTGCAACTCACAGACTGGAAATGAACTGAATATTCTAAACATCTAAAGCTTATAAAATTTAAGGTACATTTTAAATATCTTAAACTTTAATGTATGACAACATGCAACATCCTTGTAATTAGCTTTAAGTGTATAAGACAGATGGTTATCTTTACCTCCAAACAAGTCACAAAAGCAACACAAAAGAAATTGAAAAATCTAAAGAATAGCATCTACAGGAAAACTTATAATACATACTGTCTGAATTCCCTGCCATATTGAATTAGGAAAATGGTTTTACAATTGATACATTTCCAAGTATATTGTTTCAGCTAAAACTCAAAATAAAACATTGAGAGAACATTATTATTCCATATATAGATAGAGAATCCATGATTCTGGTATTCCAAATAACCTCAATGTCATATGTATAAAATGTCAAAGTTAGTATATTATTCTGTTCTCTACTTGTAACCCACTGAACTTTCCAATACAAGATAATAGTACACATCCCAATGCATTTCATTTATTTTTACTCTATAAAATTTAGAGTTTTTATAGATCAGAGTTTGAGACTGAAAGCACAAAGAATAAAGCAGAATTATTTAATTGAACTACCAATGCCATGTGATGATATGAAACTAAAATGAAAAATCAGGGGCTTCCCTGGTGGCACAGTGGTTGAGAGTCCGCCTGCCGATGCAGGGGACATGGGTTCGTGCCCTGGTACGGGAAGATCCCACATGCCATGGAGTGGCTGGGCTCATGAGCCATGGCCACTGAGCCTGCGCGTCCAGAGCCTGTGCTCCACAATGGGAGAGGCCACAACAGTGAGAAGCCCGCGTACCGCAAAAAAAAAAAAAAAAAAAAAAAAAAAAATCAGGATTTGTTTGCAAGAAAAAGGGGATGACAATGTATTTTTTTTCAAAATTCAGGAAGTATCTTTGACATAAAGTGTCCCCCAATTTTTATGTGTATTGAAGTATGCTTCTTATAAATATCACTAAGACTTTAGGTGATTAAGTCTGTAGAAATTTGAGGAATACTGAGCCCTTGATTTTCTTTCAATTTTGCATAGGATAAATACAAAAAAACTGTAGCTTTCTGTTATCACTGAAAGTGAATAAAATTAAAGTGATAAGTTTATCATAAAATATTTGAGATTTTTTCAATATGCAGATATTTGACCAATAATATTTGTGCATTTGTTATTTGGCCAAAATGTGTAATTTCTTTATATCCACAGGTATATTTCTGTATACACTCTTCTTTTAATGTATGTTGGTTATTCGAAGATGGTAAACTTGTTTGTCTAGTGAATTAAATAAAAAACTATTAGAAACAATAAAATAATTCAATAAGTTGGCTGATCACAAAAGTAACATACCAGTACAAACATTATTTTATACACAAAAAAAACTCTTATTTACAAATGCAAAAAGAAATAGATTTCTTAAAAACTAGGAATAAACATAATAAAAATTCTAGTGAGGGCTTTAAAAAGAATATTAAAATACAAAAGCACCGTTTCTTAAAATTGTCCATTCTCCCTCATTATCTAAAATATTTGGAATTGAAGGTAAAATAACAGAATATTTTTACAGATTGAAAAAAATCATTATTTGAAAAGTGATTATTTGAATATTAAACTATATAAAAATAAACATTTGAAATATACAAGCAATTAGTGGGAGAGTCCAACAAGTTATAAAACATATTGTTTCACTTAATTAATAGTTAAAATTGATTAGTATTGGAGATGATTTAAGTGAATGCTTCTACTTAGTAGAAATATTAAGTGTTTTTTTAGAAATATGAAGATTTAGCAGAATCACAGCTTAATTAAGTCAGAAACACTTGGGGTTAGTCCCAGGCATCACATTTTTTTTTTCAAAGTTCTCCCTTCTTCCAGTTGATTCTACTGTGCACCTTTCATGATCTGTGTAAATAAATTCACCTGTAAAATCATCTAAGCACGGAGATTATTTTCAAATAACTGATATTTTCTCCAGTTTCCTTCTTGATTATTCATTTGTTTGAATCTAGGTACATTTTTTGATAATTCATAGTTTCCCACAAACTCATTCATCTTATTTGCATTGATTTTAGCAAAAGGCACTCAAGATTATTTTAATACTCCCTGGTAATTTCCTACTTTGCATTTTTAATATGTTTTATTTGCACTCTGTGGTTTTCCATTAGTTTTTATTTTCTTTATTGGGAAACCCTGGGTTTATTTATTTTGTTAGTTTTTACTTAAAAAGAACCAGCACCAGGATTTCTTTTATAACTCTACATTTTTCTGTTTTCTAATTTATTAATTTTCATTATTACCTTAATCATTATTATTCTTCTGTTTCCATGAATTTATTTTATTTTCTGGCTTCTCAGTTAAGCTACTTAATTCGTTTTTTTCTTTTTGTTTGTTTGTTTTCTTCTCCCACCTGCATTAGCATCCCTGGAAGAAAACAGAGTGCTGGCCTGTGAGGTAAAATGATACCTCCTTCAGGTGAAAAAGCTCAGGGATCTTCATAGACGAGCTCTCTAAGCAGACACATTCTGGCTGACACACCACACACACTCTGAAGTACTGGTTGCTTTCTTGTATCCTCATATTGTCCAGCAAATATCTGGACTCTACATAAAGTTAATTGAGTCCCATCCTCCTTTCGAAGAGACTTCCATGGCTAATTCACCATGCCTCACATGCTTGCTTGTCTTACCTGTCACCTGAGGGACAAGACTCTCAGACAATCTGGGGCACTCCAACCTATACTATTCTGATTGTTTGTTTTATTTTTGCAAGCATTTTTTCCCACACTAGCTTATGCCACCAAGACCTGCTTTCATGATTTTATGAGTAATTTTTGCTCGATCTACCTCCAAAATATGTTATTGCCTTAAAAAAAGAATGTTTTGCATCATCCTCACTTTTTTTTTTTTTTTTTTTTTGTGGTACACGGGCCTCTCACTGTCGTGGCCTCTCCTGTTGCGGAGCACAGGCTCCGGACACGCAGGCTCAGCAGCCATGGCTCACGGGCCCAGCCGCCCCACGGCATGTGGGATCTTCCCAGACCGGGATACGAACCCGTGTCCCCTGCATCGGCAGACGGACTCTCAACCACTGCACCACCAAGGAAGCCCTATTTGATGCTTTCTTAAACTGATGATTATGTTTTTGAGTTTTAAGTAGTTACTTATTTACATTATTCTAGATATTAAAATCTTGAGATTTTGTGATTGGACTTTTTTTTTCTAAAAGAGAATTACTAACTCTTTCAAATTTAAAGGTTTTATCATCTATTACAACAGGATATATAATTTAGGTGTGTGCATATTTAAGGAGGTAGGAAATATGCATAAGATTTATAATAAGGAATAAAATAAAAAATACATGGCTTTTTGAAACCTTATTATTTTAAATAATATCTAATTATAAATTATTCTTTGAAAGGAATTGTTTTGCTACATTTTCTTTACTGAGAATTTTTTATTGTAAAAAATATTACTTGTACTCTCCTTTTAAAACAGATATTCCCTACAGAAAAGGAAAAAAAAAAAAAGGAAGAAGCACTTACTTTAAACAAAATGAGATATTTCTTCCAGCACCTAAATCAGATGGTATAATATTTCACAAATTCTGATAACGTCAGGTCTGTAGAAATTCTAGTTAATCCAAAAGTTACTAGATGACACAATCCTATATCCAAAATCTAGACATAGAAAATTTTAGGAGAGAAAAACGGGATGTCTGCTGTTATAAGGTACTCAAAACCTATTATTCCTTATTTCATATCACAGCACATGGGCTATTTCTTCTGTCACCTACCTCCAGGCAAAATTGCACCTAATCTATCAGAGAAATGAGTCTCTTCAATTCTTAAAATCTTTCTGGGAATTAGATATCACAGTTCCTTTAATGTCAAAAAACCTTTTAATCACGAAGTCTCTCTTTGCACCTAATGCTTTGTACTTTATATTTAGTCCATTTTCTTTTGTGTAACTCAATAGACATATTTGTAATTAATAAAATGCTTATTTGGCAAACAGAGCTTTCCATCCACTTGGGCTTTCTAAAGTAAAATTAACTTGTAGCAAACTTTTAAGAAAAGGATGAGTGGCATGGAATTTATAGTTTAGAAAATTGTGGTAATCATAGAAAACAGCAAAGGACACAGCTAGGGGAAAATTATTCAGAAAAGATTTTGAATATTGGATTCCCTGTTACAGAGAATGGAAAGGAAAGTAAGAATGTGAGGGGTGATAAAAAGGTAAGGACTAATAAAATAGGATTGAGTCAAGAATACATAACTTAGATTAAATATGAAAAATAAAGTAGAAAAAGAGAATGATATTTTCAGATAATTTAAAGGTTATCCTAGGAAAGAACATTTAACAAAGGAATATATGTACATGAGTGTGTGTGCACACTCATGCATGTCAATTATGAATATATATAGTATTTACTAATATAAAAATAGTACATACTTTATATATCATTTTAAAAATTGTCCACCTATTTAAAATTAATATTGCTATATAAATATCTGACTGACCACAGATTATTTAGTTGGTTTAACATTACTGTAATTTTAATTATTTGATTACAAAATTTCAGAATGCACACATGAATCAATTCCCCACTAACTACATTTTTTTCCCTCAGTGTACACCTTTGAGAATCTGGACTTCTGAGTGCATCATAATTTACTTTGTGTTAACTACAATGTCATAGATTCCAGTATTACTATATATCTATGTCATAATTCTGTATTTAAACATTTCTCAAAAGCAAACTTGGTAATGTTGTGAATTTTTTCCTTGCTAACATAAAAAATATCAAGTAAAGTTATTTCATATTGCGCTTTCAGACATCAAGCTGTCTCAAATACTAGCTTAATTATGCATTGTCAAATTATAAATAGCCTCTAATTAACAAGCCTCTCCTTCCATACAATGAGTAACCAATAATTCTAATGATAATATTCATGGATGAAATAGATGAAAGAAGACACTCAAGTTGTATAATAGATCAATGTAACATAAATCATAAATTGTAATTGAAATAGGTCCTTTTAAAAAAGCACATTCTTTTTTTTTTATAGTTTCCTGTCTCTTTCTTTTTTTATAATTTTATCTTTATTGGAGTATAATTGCTTTAAAATCTTGCGTTAGTTTCTGCTGTGCAACAAAGTGAATTAGCTGTATGTATACATATCTCCCTATATCCCTTCCTTCTTGAACCTCCCTCCCACGTTCCCTATCCCACCCTTCTATGTTGTCACGAAGCACTGAGCTGATCTCCCTGTGCTATGCAGCAGCTTCCCACTAGCCATCCATTTTACATTTGGTAGTGTATATATGTCAATTCTACTTTCTCACTTCGTCCCAGCTTCCCCTTCTCCCACTGTGTCCTCAAGTCCGTTCTCTATGTCTGCATCTTTATTCCTGCACTGCCACTATGTTTATCAGTACCATTTTTTTTAGATTCCATATATGTGTGTTAGCATATTGTATTTGTTTTCCTCCTTTTGACTTACTTCACTCTGTATAACAAACTCTAGGTCTATCCACCTCGTTACAAATAACTCAGTTTTGTTTCTTTTTATGGCTGAGTAATATTCCACTGTATATGTATATATATATATGTATATATGTCACATCTTTATCCATTCATCTGTTGATGGATATTTAGTTTGCTTCCATGTGCTGGCTATTGTAAATAGAGTTACAATGAACATTGTGGTACATGTATCATTTGGAATTACGGTTTTCCCAGTAGTGGGATTGCTGGGTCATATGCTAGTTCTACTTTTAGTTTTTTTATGGAAGCTCCATACTGTTCTCCATAGTGGCTGTATCAATTTACATTCCTACCAACAGTGCAGGAGCATTCCGTTTTCTCCACACCTTCTCCAGGATTTATTGTTTCTAGATTTTTTTGATGGTGGCAGTTCTGATCAGTGTGAGGTGATACTTCATTGCGAAAACAACATTCTTATGGAAACATCTTTTGGTTCATTGCAAAATAACAGCAATATTATGCAAATTATTATGACTCAATATAAGATTATATTGATCTTCATCAAAACAAATTTGAAAATTCTTTTTTTAATAAAAACTCTCTATGCTGTATACTATTAGGTGTTTATATTAGATAATGCATTTTAACATAGTATTAAAGATAAGGGCTTCCCTGGTGGTACAGTGGTTGAGAGTCCACCTGCCAATGCAGGGGACACGGGTTCGTGCCCCAGTATGGGAAGATCCCACATGCCGCGGAGCAGCTGGGCCTGTGAGCCATGGCTGCTGAGCCTGCGCGTCCAGAGCCTGTGCTTCACAACGGAGAGGCCACAAAAGTGAGAGGCCCATGTACCACAAAAAGAAAAAAAAAAGATAAAAACATATATCTAAATACATTATCTATATTTAATATACTAGTTAAAATTCAAAGACTCTCTAAAAGCCAAATTATTCATTTTAATCATCTCAATTTTTTATATTTAATTATTATTTAGTTAAAGCCTGCATATTATGTACCCAATACTATACAAACCTCTCTGAATATAGAAATTGAAGGAAGTTACTTAAAATAAGTTTTGTCCTTAGAGACCTGATAGTTTCTGGAAATTCAGGCAGATAGGAAATATACGAGTTTTCAGATGTCCATGAAAACTGAAGCCATATTTGAAACACTGTAGATTTTAGACACTGTTTAGATGCTATTGATTTTTTTTTTGATTTTTAAATTATTACTTAGTTATTAAAAAACTCCTTCCCCTAAAACTTAATGCAATTGAGAAAGAAATTTAAAGGTTTTATCAATAATGATAGTGTCATCAATAATGAATTAATTTTTTCTAAGCATCTTTCTCTCTCTCTCTCTCTCTCTCTCTCTCTCTCTCAGCAAAACCAACTCCATTTTTATTTGAGAAAATATCAACTATTTATTTCAGAATATAAATGCATATGGAAAATCATTCATCAAATACTTACTGAATCCACAAATTACCACAATCTGTGAATAAAATGGGCACAACCTATTCCTACTATAAATGTGCTCAAAATCTGAGGCTGGATAGGACATAAGAATTAAAAATAATTCAGTAAAAGAAATATCAATTTAGATGTAGACACAGGGTGATGTGAAAGAGCTTAAAATCAATCTCATAATGATTATATAAGAAACTGTAGAAGAAATGCTCTTAATCTGACTTCTAGAATACAGAAATAATATAGTCAACTAATAAAAGCAAGGGTGATGCTTTCAAAAAAGAGATGAAATTAAAAAAAAGAAGGAAAGAAAAAAGAAGGGAAAAAAATTAAATAAACAAAAGAATAAGGAGAGTAAAAAGGAAGGAAGGAAGGAAGGGAAACAGAACAAATTGTTACAAACAAATTGTTACAAAACTAAAGGTTTAAAATATTTTGGTTTTGAAACAAGAACTATTTTCTGCTGTTGAAGTATAACAGCCACAAACTGAATCACAATTGTCCTTGATTTACAAATGTAGTTATAAACACTATTGGACTGTTCAAAAGATTGTAATAAGCTACAGCCTGAATTAACCAAGTACCCAGAAATGAAAACTTCCATATTTTTTGTGAAATCATGTCTTATCCAAATGCCTAACTTGTCGTGTTTTAGGAGTTAATGATTACAGCACAAAATGTTCTATCAAATCTAATATGAATTGACAAAGAATGTTTAATTGTCCTATTCTTAGCAAGTCACTGCCAAAGAGCACATTTAATGTAAATAATGATTTGTTCTTTTACACAATAAATTGTCTTTATTTTTCAAATATTTCACACTTTAGAAACACTAAACCAATCTAATATTTTATCCTTAAAATCCTTTTAAAATATTTTATTTATAATAAAATTATATTTGAAAGAATGTATAAAAAATGTAATTGTGAATGATTATCTGAACTTGACACTCAGTTCCAGAGATGTCGCCCTCCAGCCAAGCTGTATGATTCTCAAAAGCTCAGGTTACATTGGCATGGACAAAATGAAGAAATAAGCCCAAAATCAACTGCATTATACAGGCTTGGTTGAAATATAAAAATATTAGTTTGGGAAAATCCACAGGTTATCAACCAAACAAGTAGATAAAGCTCTGTGGTCTAGAGTCTATTCCTTTTGGTCAAACAAGTTTTGGGTCAGAATATCAAGTATATAATGCATCCTCTTTTGACATTATTCAAGAAAATTTTATAATTTCCAAAATCCTAAATCAAAATACCAAGATTACCCATTCAAAAAAAAAATAGTATCATGAGGAAAATGCCACATGAGGAAATCACATCATGAGGAAAATTTTGAAGTTGAATTTTTTTTTTAATTAACGAAATTCTTCCTAGATTAACATGTACTATATGTTATTTACTTTTTCTTATGTAAAATCTAGGAGTAAACACTTATGATGATTTTACTAGGGAATTATGTGAACCAAATTAAGGATTTTAGAACCATATAGAACCAGATATAAGTCTTAGAAATAAGAGCTAACTAGCTGTTTCTCTGGCTTTGGAAATGTCTTAATGTTCTAAAACTTAAAATATCTTTGTGCAATATATATTTCTAAAAGCAATTTACCTAAGAATAGAGTCACTATGTGCCTCAGTACACTCAAATATCACTCTTTGGCTCAAAACAAACATGGATATGGAGGAAAATAGTATTCTGGGCTTTTTACAATTGGCCTTATCTTCCCACTCAATGTACTTCTATTACTTAGAATGTGCACACAAGATTATCTTAAGAATATATTTGTAAACAAAATGCATACTTGAATACTTTAACATGACTGATACTACTATAGTGACCTGAATGGTATTCAGTTCAAGACATAAGTAATAGAAATCTTCTTGAATTATCTAATAAAACATTCATTTCTAAACTGATACACTCTAAATCACAATCAAAATGGTTCTTCCTAATAAATAATCTACATTGTCATTCAGGAACATGCGATAACTAAAATTCCACCATCCCTGCAACCTCTTGTTTCCATAGCTGATATTGACCACCTTGGTGTAAGACTTTCAAAAAGATGTAGGAGAAAGGTAATGAGAGACCCTTAAAGAGTCTTTTATGAGACATGCTTAGAAGAAGTGAATATTGTCTCCCTCTATATGCTATTTATTGTCAAGAACTCAGTTACATGGCTATATCAAACTGAAGAAAGAATAAGAAAATCTATCAGTATGCCCTCCTGTAGATGAAATAAATGGGATTATAGATATCTAGGCAATTTTTACCATATTTTGTTCTTCTGGCCATTCTCCACCCTCAAACAAAAAACCCACTCCACCCTCCTAATCCAATAGCAGTACTAAAAGTGCCATCACCCACTGCTTGTCCAGTAATTCCACATAAAATGCAGTCCTTTCTAACTACTAATGTAGTTATTGGGGAATTGATTCATGTGTGCATTCTGAAATTTTGTAATCAAATAATTAAAATTACAGTAATGTTAAACCAACTAAATAATCTGTGGTCAGTCAGATATTTATATAGCAATATTAATTTTAAATAGGTGGACAATTTTTAAAATGATATATAGAGTATGTACTATTTTTATATTAGCAAATACTATATATATTCATAACTAACACGCATGAGTGTGCACACACACTCATGTACATATATGCCTCAGTTTTATATTGTGGCTTTCATACCCCACTGTTCTAAAGCAAAGATATTCAAATTATGGCCTGTGATCCAGTTGCCTGCCTTAGTGTTTTATAGTGTTTTATTGAAACCCAGCTACAATAATTTGTTTATATTGACTATGATTATTTTCATGCTACAATGACAGGTCTAAGCAGGATGGAATAGTTTTGACAGAGGTATTATGGCTCCAAAGCCTAAAATATTTAGTATTTAGCTCTGTAAGAAGAAGTTTATTAATGCCTCCTTTAAAGAATAAATTATTCTTCTACCCAATAAGCAATGGTAAAGAAGAGGTAGAATAACCATTTTGTCATACTTCCACCTAAAAATTTGTATTAAAAGCAAAGAATGGGATATTTGTCACTGGTAGGAAGTTTGACAACCATTTACTTTGGCAATAATGGGAACCCCTGAATTTGACTTTGAATTTGTTTTGGAAGAATGTTGTCACCCATTGTTCACTTATTCTGCCAGCATTCTAGGACGTCCTTCCTTCCTTATTAGGCTACTTGGCTCTGATGGTTAATTTTCTGTGTCAACTTTATTGGGTCAGGAGATGCTCAGATAGCTGGTGAAACATTATTTCTATATGTCTGTGAGGGATGTCCAGAAGAGATTAGCACTTAAATGGGTAGACTGAGTAAAAAAATAATTACCCTCATCAATGAGGGTGGCATCATCCAATCCTTTTTGGGTATGAATAGAACAAAAATGCAGAGGAAGGATAAATTAGCCATTTGTTTCAACATTCATCTTCTGCTCTCTGATATCAGCTTTCCTGGTTCTCAGGCCTTTGGACTCTGACCAAGACTAACAATGTTGACCCCTCATTTCTCAAGTCTTTGGACTTGAATTGGGACTTGACTCACACCAACTGTTCCCCTGGTTCTCGAGCCTTTGGACTAGTACTGAATTACATCACTGGCTTTTCTGGTTCTCCAGCTTGCTGGTGGCAAGTCATAGGAATTCAGCCTCCTTTATCACATAAGCTGATTCTTGTAATAAATCTCCACTAGTTTTGTTTCTCTGGAGAAATTTAATACAGTGGTTATAACTGATGTAGGTGATTAGGACTTGCTGTCATTGGGGGCTGTACACTTCACCCATCTTATTGCAATGCTAGTTGAAGGCTCATGCTTTGTTTGAACTCGGAAAGAAAATAAAAGATTATTTCTTTGGCAAAAAATTTACTAAAATTTAGCAGTTATATTAGTCATGTTTTCTTGATTTTGCTGAGATTCAAAACAGCCTGTAAAATATCAATGACTTTTAACATCAGCAAAAGTTTATTTTTTGATCACGTTACATATTGGATGTGAGTCAGCAGCATCTCTGATTTTGCTCCAGGCTACAAGTAAGCTTCAGGTCAGCTTCACTTTTCTTCATTCTTGGTCCAATTTTCTTCATTCCAGGTCAAGCCTTTTGGAGTGGTCTCAATTTTGAACATGCCATTCTCATGACAGAACAGCAAGAATGTTGATTGGAATATACAATGGCTTTTAAAGCTTTTGCTATGACATGGCATAGGCCATGTGTATTCATATTTCACTGGGCAAGAAAACTCAATGTTCTTGGAGTAAGAAGGTATGCACAATATATAGAGGGCACTGAAATTCACAGGGAAGTCAGTTAGAATGCATAATATGCTCTCATGAATGAGGAATACATAGCATAAACTATAATACGATCTGACTCCTTAAGCCTCAGGTTTTGTTCACTTCCAATCATTTCTTTGCACCAGTAGTTACAATCAAAGTTCTTACCCAAATATACATCTCAAGCCTAACTTATTTCTTTGTATATATATTAAAATGACTCTTTGTCTAAAATTAAAGACACAACCTGGAAGCCACTAGGTTTGGGCTTTAAGAATTCACCTTTAATTTAATCTTTCCTGCAAACCTGAGTTTTTCCATGTGTATTTTGTGCTTTTGCAATGGGCTTTTGTAACCCATTAAAGACTGGATTCTATTGCTTTTTATTTCTACTTTCTACTTTCTTAATTGTTTTGGGTTTGTTTTGCAGGTCCTTTTCTTCTCTTGTGTTTCCCTCTTAAAGTAGGTCCTTTAGCCTTTGTTGTAGAGTTGGTTTGTTGGTGCTGAATTCTCTTAGCTTTTTCTTGTCTGTACAGCTTTTGATTTCTCCATTGAATCTGAATGAGATTTTTGCCACACATAGTGATCTTGGTTGTAGCTTCTTCCCTTTCATCACTTTAAGTATATCATGCCACTCCCTTCTGGCTTGTAAAGTGTCTTCTGAGAAGTCAGCTGTTAACCTAACTTGTTAACCAGAGTTCCTTTGTATGTTATTTGTTGTTTTCCTTTATTGCTTTTAATAATTTTTCTTTGTCTTTAATTTTTGTCAGTTTGATTAGGATGTGTCTTGGCATGTTTCTCCTTGGGTTTATCCTGGCTGGGATTCTCTGCGCTTCCTGGACTTGGTTGGCTATTTCCTTTCCCATGAGAGGGAAGTTTTCAACTATTATATCTTCAAATATTTTCTCAGGTCCTTTCTCTTCTCCTTCTGGGTCCCTTACAATTCGAATGTTGGAGCATTTAATCTTGTCCCAGAGGTCTCTTAGGCTGTCTTCATTTATTTTCATTCTTTCTTTTTTATTCTGTTCTGTGGCAGTGAATTCCAACATTCTGTCCTCCAGGTCACTTGACCATTCTTCTGCCTCAGTTATTCTGCTATTGATTCCTTCTAGTGGATTTTTCATTTCATTATTGTATTGTTCATCTCTGTTTGTTGCCTCTTCAATTCTTTTATGTCTTTGTTAAACATTTCTTGCATCTTCTCGATCTTTGCTTCCACTCTTTTTCTGAGGTCCTGGATCATATTCACTATGATTATTCTGAATTCTTTTTCTGGAAGGTTGCCTATCTCCACTTCATTTAGTTGTTTTTCTTGGGTTTTATCTTGTTCCTTCACCTGAAACATAGTCCTCTGCTTTTTCGTTTTGTCTATCTTTCTGTGAATGCGGTTTTCAGTCCACAGGCTGCAGGATTGTAGTTCTTCTTGTTTCTGCTGTCTGCCCTCTGGTGGATGAGACTATCTAAGAGGCTTGTACAAGCTTCCTGCTGGGAGGGACTGGTGGTAGGTACAGCTGGGTGTTGCTTTGGTAGGCAAAACTCAGTAAAACTTTAATTGCTTTTCTGCTGATGGGTGGGGCTGAGTTCCCTACCTGTTGTTTATTTGGTCTGAGGCAACCCAACACTGGAGCCTACAGGCTCTTTGGTTCGGCTGATGGTGGACTCCGGGAGGGTTCACAGCAAGGAGTACTTCCCAGAACTTCTGCTGTCAGTGTCCTTGTCTCCACAGTGAGCCACAACCACCCCCCGCCTTTGCAGGAGACCCTCCAACACTAGCAGGTAGGTCTGTTTCAGTCTCCTAAGGGGTCCCTCCTCCTTCTCCCTGGGTCCTGTTGTACACACTACTTTGTGTGTGCCCTCCAAGAGTGGAGTCTCTGTTTCCCTCAGTCCTGTCAAAGTCCTGTAATCAAATCCCACTAGCCTTCATAGTCTGATTCTCTGGGAATTCCTGCTGCTGTTGCTGGACACCCAGGTTTGGAAACCTGATGTGGGGCTCACAACCTTCACTCCCATGAGTGGACTTCTGTGGTCTAATTGTCCTCACAAATTGTGAGTCACCAACCCAGTGGTTATGGGACTTGTTTTTTGTGATGGCACCCCTCCTACCATCTCATTGCACCTTCTCCTTTATCTTTGGATGTGGGGTATCTTTTTTGGTGAGTTTCAGTGTCTTCCTGATGATGATTTTTCAGCAGTTAGTTTTGATTCTGGTGCTCTCACCAGAGGGAGTGAGCACACGTCCTTCTACTCTGCCATCTTGAACCAATCTCCTCTGAATATTTCAAACACTCCATTGAGTCTGATGAAGATTCATACTTTAAAAATAAGGGACTTACTTGAGGGTTAGGGTCATGCTTTAAGACTAAGGATAAAAATGAAATAGAGTCATTCAAAAAAAAGAAAACAAAAACTAAACCACTGATCAAAAGATCACCAGTTATTCAACAGAGAGTAATAATTTCAACTTGAGCTATTAGGTTCCCTGTCAATTAACTATAGCCTTGATGTTAATTTGAATCTAATTTCGTATGCCAACCATGATATCCTTGAAATATATTTTCTTTTCGCTGAAAAGCAATATTTTGAGGATGAATAGGTTAGATATTAATATCATGTACATTATTTAAATGCATGTTTTTATATTTTGCTAAATCAGAAAAAAGTAAAATAACCAGGAGTATTAATTCTGTATGAAATAGAAAGAAGTATTAATGATATAAATGCCAAAGAGAGAATTAAAAAGAAAATGCTTTTGAGAATGTGCTAAAAATGTAAAATATATTATTATTTGAAGGAAAAATATTTGGCTTATGTACACAGTGATATTAATGTCAGCATCTTGAATGACAAGCAGAGCATTTCTTGTTTTTCTTATTAAGAGAGTGAATAGAATAAACTCTTAACAATAATTATGTTCTTCAAATGAAACCATTATGTAGTTTTTAATATGTGCTTTCTTCATTGTCAAAAGAATGTCTTTGGGAATAAAATGTAATTTATAAATAAAACTATGACTGCTATGATTCCAAAAATTAAGCTGTCCTTCAGGTGTAAGTTAGACACTCTAGTTAGAAGAGTTATTTTTTGTTATTTCAGGAGTATTTGATCACTTACTAAGGTTGACTGAAATAGTAATAAAGATTTTACAAAAGGCTAAGTTAAAACTAAATAGAATCTGGCTTGGGCATTAAACAAATTTTGCTTTCATATCTGGGTGCTTAAAATACTGTCATAGAGGGCTTCCCTGGTGGCGCAGTGGTTGAGAGTCCACCTGCCGATGCAGGGGACACAGGTTCGTGCCCAGGTCCGGGAAGATCCCACATGCCTTGGAGCGGCTGGGCCCGTAGCCATGGCCACTGAGCCTGCGCGTCCAGACCCTGTGCTCCACAATGGGAGAGGCCACAGCAGTGAGAAGCCCACATACTGAAAAAAAAAAATACTGTCATAGAAATCTACCTTTAAAATCAATATCAATATTTTATCAGAAATTTTAAGTATACCCATTTTATATAGAGTTGTTTGTTTCAAAATATTTATTATTTAAATAAAATTACTCAAAACTTGTCTTTGCTTATGGGAATTTAATTTGATAAGCTTAATATCTAAAAAAATAGCATTTAAGTGTCAATAATCACATTCAAAACAGTTTCATTGAAGGTGGTGGAGTAAAAAATAGCTATACTAAAATATTGATTGGCCTAATTATTTAATTTTCCTTATTATCTAGTTCTGATATGTGAATCTTGTTTTAATGTCTTTTCTGCTTTAAAACACTGAGTTGTGGAGGTTATTTTCTCTGACAGGATCTCTGAACATCCATTATCAGCAGACACTGAAAAGATTAAAACTGTCATATATAGAAGTGTACACTGACAGAAAACTGCTACTTTTGTGTCTAATTTGTTTTGAGAAAGAATTTAATATTATATTGTCCATAATGTTGCTACAGGAGATTTAAATATGGTAGATAATTTGAAAGCACTCAGTGTCAATGTTATGTCACCTACCACTTACTGCATATTTAAAGCAAAATGAATGACATATACTCTTCTGAAAGACATTCAATACATAGATTCTTTTTTGATAGTAACTTTATCTTGCATGCATTTTTCTTTTTCTGTAATTGATAATATAGCAGAAAATAATTGTGATTTATGGGATAGGCTATAAAAATTACATCCCAAAATTCTCATCAAATAATTGAACAACATATAAAGGGTTCAAAATTTTTTTCATAACTAAAAAAATAACATCTTGCTAAATGTGGCTGTGTCTTTCTTGTTGATTTATTTAGATCCCATTAGCATTATGAATATTGAAAAATAATTTATTAGAAGAATGAGTGCAAAAATATTGCTCTGGTAATTTGCATTTAACTTTTGACTAGTAGATAACTGAAAAATAATGGTATAATTTTAACATGAATGTTTATTTTACTTTTCTTGGTCAATAAATATATTCTGAAATAAGCAGAATAACTAACCCATGTGAATCCAAAATCAAATGAAAACCTTTAAAATAATAGTTCAGATTTTCAAGTTTAATTTTGACTAGGATGTCCCTGAGTGTGTGTTTTATTATATTGGGGGATCTCAGAACTTTTGACTACATCTTTCTTGTCTTTCAAAAATTTTGTAACAATCTTATCTATTCCTTTAATTAAATAAAACATATGTCCCATCCTCTCTGTCTCTCATCCTTCTCAACTTTCAATTATATGTGTGCTGGATCATTTGGTATCATCCAGTAGCTAGATGACATCCAGGAACTAGATGACAGCACTCTTCATGGTGTAATGGTAGTAAAAGTTTGATTGGAAATATAGAATTTATTTTCTTAAATAGAGTGAAACATGAACACTGAATTAAAAAATAGAAAAAGTTTAAGTGACACTTTCAGTGTCTAATACTATGCATTAAAATATGTTAATCAAAGATAATTAAACATGCACAGAAACCTGACATGTAGCCACTTTCAGAAAAAATTTTGAGAAAATACTCTCACTCTTTCCTAGATAAAGTAGAAAAGTCATTTATTATAAAGAATGTCAGAAAACAATCACAATCCATTCAACAAATTATAAATTAATGGTGTATAGTATAATATAATTAAAAATTTATACCTGGGCTTCCCTGGTGGTGCAGTCATTGAGAGTCTGTCTGCCAATGCAGGGGAATTGGGTTCATGCCCTGGTCCGGGAGGATCCCACATGCCGTGAAGTGGCTGGGCCCATGAGCCATGACCGCTGTGCTCTGCAATGGGAGAGGCCACAACAGTGAGAGGCCTGTGCAAAACAAACAAACAAACAAACAAAACTTATACCTTGTAAGCCATTAAACCTTGAACTGTAGGTTGTCAAAATTTATACACACACACACACACACACACACACACACACACATGAACACACCCATACTCAAAATTTCAGCCACCCTAACTTCTGGTAATGCCATCTGACATCAAGAGTAAAAATGTGAACTGCTATGAGGTTAAAAAAATGGATTATGATAGGTAAGACGAAATTGCTGTATTTCTAAGGTGACAAGTAATGGTTCTTCAGGGAAATTGCTCACTGCAAAACACTAAAGTTCTCTTTATTGGCTTATTCCCAGAGTAGCAACCATTTGCCACTGGTCAAGAACAAAGTCAAAGAGACATATGAATGTGATTGGGAGAGTGTAACAGAGTGACAGTTCCCAAGTTTTGATTGAAGGAGAAGAAAGTGATCTTAGACACGAGACAGTGATTCTCAGAAGACTTATTTCATTTGAATCACAAAAAGTGTTAATAAAGCATATGTAAGAACTATCTAGAAATATAAGGTATCTTATAAATTATGTTCTATTTGAAATTAATATTTAAGACCACTAGTCTTCTAATAGTTATGTATTGTTTATTAGGTTGGCTATATTTACCTTGTTCATCAAACAAAATTTGCATTATTTCTTGTATTGAGTACTCTTAGTTGTTGTTGCTTTAATGTTACTTTGGTGTTTGTCTTTTCTTTGGGTCTCCCCTTTCCCCCATTCAATTAACATTTAATGTGCTTTGATTGATTTTTTTCATCCACTATCCATTTTCAACTATGATTCAATTACCCAACATTATTGTCCAACATTACTGTGAGAAATAAATTAAAAAATCTATTTTAAAACATAAAATCAAGTTAAATCAAGATATTCTTAGAAAGAAAATGCCCATATCAATATGACAAATATATTGGACAGCTGATCAGAGCTTGAATGAGAAAGGACCCAAGGGATTACAATAGTTCTCATTCTTTTTCAAATAAAATAATCAGTTTATTGTATATTTGGTAATTATCAAAAGGGAGAAATATGTTGTTTTTAGTAAAATATTCACTATCTGAACCCTGCAGTTGACTCCAAATACAAATGATCACAAGCAATGAAGAGACTGAGTATGAGACAGAGCTTCTCAGTAATCCATGGAAAACGTATTACATTTGTAGTTAATTGTTTTTGGTATAATGTTTGTCTACATTTCTGTTTTTTAAACATAATTTTCCTGTTTTTGTTGTTGTTGTTGTTGTTTTTCAGCTGCGTGCTTACAGGATCCTTGTTCCCTGACCAGGGATTGAACCTGGGCCACCACAGTGAAAGCGCTGAGTCCTAAGCACTGGACCGCTAGGGAATTCCCAAAAGCCTGGTTTTAATACAAAGGATCATTTTATTTATTTTGTTTCATCATTTATTTATTTATTTTCATTTACACAATTTGGAATTATGCAATAACCTACTTTTTAAGTAATAAGCTCATATAAAATGGAAGCTTAGTTCATAAGATAAAATTTAAATGCATGCCATTAGTTTCTAAACAAACATAAATAAATGGCAGCAAGGAAATGATTTATACCTATATTTTCATTTTTCATTACGAAAACTATATCAAAACATAACCTTCTTTTACTTGTGGTTTCTAAGATATAGGTTACCTCTAGTTTTAGTTACTTAGACTATGCTAGGGTGTATAGAGTCTTTGCCAATCTTTTGTTAAGATGAAACCCAAATTAAAAGGAGTGAAGCTCCAAAAATATTTTTCAAATTGTGACAGAAAAAGAGATGAGCTGCCCTGACCCTCCTTCAAGCAAAGACTTGATGTTCTCTTGCAGGGAGTATGATCAGAAGACAGCCTCCGTCTGTATGTTGCTTCAGGATTTGCCTCAGTTGCCTGGAGTCATACCCTTCCAGAAAGAACCCATATTCCATGATGGAACAAGGTAGGAATAAAAGCACAGCCATTTCCATTCAATGTGGGATAATTCCGATAGACAATATTTCCTCAAAAATTTCTTACTTGGATAACTGAAGTTTTGTAACACAGAATCTCAGTTCATCTTCTCTATTTAACTAATATTACTTCTTTCTCTTACCCTTCATAGACCTCATTCCCTAATAAATATCTTGCAATCCAAACTCTATCTCAGTGAGTACTTTTAGAAAACTCAACATATAATTGGAATAATGTGAACTTTTAAAAAAATGAAGTACAATTGATTTACGATATTATATTAGTTTCAAGTGTACAACATAGTGATTCAATACTACAAAATAATGGCTATATTTCCCTATGCTGTACAATATATCCTTGTTTATCTATTTTATACATAGTAGTTTGCACCTCTTAATCCTATATTCCTTCTCATCCCTTCCTCCTTCTCTCTCCCAACTGATAATCACTAGTTTCTTCTCTGTATCTGTGAGTCTGTTTCTATTTTGTTATATACATTCATTTATATTGTTTTTTAGATTTCACATATAAGTGATAATACAGAGTATTTGTCTTTCTCTCTGTGACTTGTTTCACTAAGCATAATACTCTCTAAGTCCATCCATGTTATTGCAAATAGCAGATTTCATTCATTTTTATGGCTGAGTAACATTCCATTGAATACATATAACACATCTTCTTTATCCATTTATCTATTGAGGGCACTTATGTTGTTTCCATATCTTGACTATTATAAATAATTCTTCTATGAACATTGAAGGACATGTATTTTTTCAAATTAGGGTTTTCATTTTCTTCATATATATATTTAGCATAGTACTGGCAGGAAAACAACACATAGATCAATGGAAGAGAGCTCAGAAATAAACCCACAGACTTATGTTCAATTAATCTACAACTAAGGAGGGAAAAATATACAGTGGAGAAAAAACAGTTTCTTCAATAAGTAGTGTTAGGAAAACTGGACAGCTACATGTCAAAGAATGAGATTAGAATATTTCCTCACACCATACACAAAAATAAACTAAAAATGGATTAAAGGGCTTCCCTGGTGGCGCAGTGGTTGAGAGTCCACCTGCCGATGCAGGGGACATGGGTTCCTGCCCCAGTCTGGGAGGATCCCACGTGCCGCGGAGCGGCTGGGCCCGTGAGCCATGGCCACTGAGCCTGTGCGTCTGGAGCCTGTGCTCCACAGCAGGAGAGGCCACAACAGTGAGAGGTCCATGTACTGCAAAAAAAAAAAAAAAAAAGATTAAAGACCTGAATGTAGGAGCTGAAATCATAAAACTCCTAGAAGAGAAATAGGCAGAACACTCTTTGACATAAATTGTAGCAGTAGCTTTTTGGATCAGTCTCCTAAGGCAAAAGAAAGAAAAGTCAAAATAAACAAATAGGATCTAATTAAGTTAAAATGTTTTGCACAGCTAAGGATACCATGGACAAATGAAAACGTAAACAACTGAATGGAATAAAATATTTATAAATTATATGACTGATAAAAGGTTAACATCCCAAATATATAAACAGGTCATGCAACACAATAACAAAAAATAAATAAAGAAATAAACAGCCCAATTAAAAAATGGGCAAAAGACCTGAATAGATTTTTTTCAGAGAATATATACAGATGGTCAACAGGCATATGAAGATATGTTCAACACTGCTAATCATCAGTGAAATGCAAATCAGCACAATGAGATTTCACCTCACATCTGTCAGAATGGCTATCATCAAAAAGTCCACAAATGCAAATGTTGGAAAGGATGTGGAGAAGAGGGAACCCTTGTACAATGTTGCTGGGAATGTAAGTTTGTGCAAAACAATATGCAGGTTTTTCAAAAAAATAAAAATAAAACTACTACAATGTGCATGGTTTTATTTGTTGCAAGGTCTTTTTGATGCCAGGTCTAAGCCACTTTTCTAGCTTTATGTCTATATCTGATGATTAAAGTCTCTTTGGAACCTCTGTGCTGTACTTTGTGTACTTTGTAATGTATTGATAGAGTACACTCCCACACCCAGTGAATCCTCTATACAAGTGCATAGACAAAGAGATGGAGAGAGAGAGAGAGAGAGAGAGCTCCCTTCTCTTATTCCCAGTATGGTGTCTTCCTAAACTCTCTAAATAAATGCCTTTGTATATTGCCCTGTAAGTAAGCAGTTACACAAGCAAAAATTTGCACTGGATGAAAAACATATTTGTTCACTTAGCTGTAGTATATTTGTGCTAGTTTGCTATATCAGTTTGAATTATCTCACTTACAATCATTGCATAATATTTTAAAGCTAGTGGTGGAGTCGAAATAAATAAATAGGATGATATTTGTTTTCTTATCAAGGATACTTGTTTTCTTTTACCAAAGTAGAATGTGGCTCTGTGTGCATTAATAGTAGCCCTTGCATCACTTTCTAAAATAATAATTTTAATTTGCTTTTGTTATTAAAATGTTTTAAAATGTCTGGTTATTTAAACTATTCATGGAATAGCTAGAGATTTTTCCTCAAATGTAGTAGATTTATCTTAAATTTAAATCCCTGGTATATACTGGACTGTTTCTTAAATTCACCAACTATAAAAGTTATGCATTTTGTAAATAAAGTACTTTTTCTTTCTAGATTCAGTAATTATATTTATTTCCTCAAATAAAAATTTCTGTTATTTCATGTAGTTTTAAATATTTTTAAATATATGTTTAATAAATACACAATATATAAATTTATGTTATGTACTGTGAAATATCACAGTATCTTCAAATGTGTCTCTTGGAGGTGTTGCAGATATTTAGTTCCCCAAAAGGGAGAATAAAGAGATGGATATGAGAGAACAGTAACAATTTTAAAGTCATAAGTGTGTATTTAACAATTACTAGAGAGAAAATATTCACAGAATTTTCTCTAATGTAGGGCAAGTCCTATTATAATGAATACCATGAGGATTCCAAATGTTTTTTTTTGTGTGTGAGGAATACTGTATTAGTTATTTTTCTTTTTTTTTTTCTATTTTTTTTTTTTTTGCTGTATGCGGGCCTCTCACTTTTGTGGCCTCTCCCATTGCGGAGCACAGGCTCCGGACGTGCAGGCTCAGCGTCCATGGCTCACGGGCCTAGCGGCTCCATGGCATGTGAGATCTTCCTGGACTGGGGCACGAACCCATGTCCCCTGCATTGGCAGGCAGACTCTCAACCACTGCGCCACTAGGGAAGTCCCTGTATTAGTTCTTTGCAACAAGTACAAATCATTCTCTCAAGAAGTGTCATCAAGTAAAATATGTGTCTTATCTCCAAGTGTCCTGGCAGTTCACAGAAAGTAACAAATTAAGAAATTCAGAAATGAAAAATTATTCTATGCAGTAGTGTCATACCAATGGGAGGGAGTAATGAGGCAGAGGTCTGCCCCGCTGAGGAGGAGTATCCTATCTTTCATATTATTTAGGATTATTGGTATCCATATGTAATAAAAGCCAGACCTATGTTCAGTGTGTCTACTGAAAAGAAATGCACAACTTAAAAGCTGAGAATTATGTTTTACTCAGTGGACTTGCTGAGAATATAAGCCCAGGAAGCAGCATCTCAGAAAGCTCTGTTCCGAAGGAGTAAGGGAGGAGCCAGGATATACAAGTGTTCATATAGTCCAACATCAAAAATTACTGCCGATTAAAGAAAACCATACCTCTGAATTAATGAATTTAGTGCTTTTCTATATATGGGAAGATACAAGAAGCTGGGCGCATTAAAATCATTCCTTTGATATGCACCTTAACTATCTTGGTCCAGTATCCTGTTTTTCTCTATCCTCAATCCCCTCAGGGTGCACAGTCAAGGGTGGCTGCAGTGGCTCAAGGCTTGATTGTCACGACATCTTATTTACTGATATCACAGGTGACATTTTTCGTCCACAAGTACATGATTGTTTTTAAATTGTTTACACACAGGACTGTTGGTGGTATTTCGTATCACTCAATTTAAGTTGCTTATCTGGGGAATTCCCTGGTGATCCACCGGTTAGGACTCCATGCATTCACTGCCGAAGCATGGGTTCAATATTGCAAAAATCTGGAATTATTATGTAAGAAATTAATGAACAATGATCCAAAAGAAAAAGATTGTGCATTCTATGAGGAATGTTTGAATAGTCTGGGATGTTTGAACCAGATAATAGATAATTGGTATATATTCTTCAAATATCCAATAGGCTATGCTGTTAAAAGTGGGAGAATGTGGAATAGAGAAAGAAAGGAAGAAAAGAATTACTATTTCTCTAAATCACCAGGTATTTTAACATTCTTCATCTCATTTAAGTATTTTAGTGAAAGCTCTGAAGCAACGTTTTCTCCATTTTTCAGATGAAGAAAATAAGGTTATATAGAATATATAACCTTAAATAATAATAAACAAAAGCCAAATAGGTCAGATTCCAATTTGACAGGAAGAAGGAATTTTTTAAAAAGGTAATGGGTGAAATACCTGATGAAATCTGACAAAGACTGGAGATACTTCATCAGGAACTATATTCAGGATTATAATCATAACATCTGGGTTTTAAGACCCATTGCAACTCTGAGATTTTTAGGTTTTATGGAAAAAAAAAACTTACTGACTGAATACCATATGGTATATGAGATATCTTCCTTATAACAGTATATTTTTAAGCACTGTATTAGTCAGGGAACAACCAAGAAATTGGAGATACACTTAAACATTTATGCCTAAGGAATTTCATGCAGGGAATTAGTTACATAACTGATCAAGGGCCTGAAAATTCAAACTGGAAATGATGAATTATCCTAGAAAATAGTAACAGAAAGAAAAAAAGTCTTCTAGGCTGGAGAAAGCAGCGTTATTTTAAACCAGAGAAAGAGGGCACTGACAGAAGGCTCAATTTACTACAGGAGATTCTGCCCAAGAGACAGACAGAGAGAGAGAGAGAATGAAAAATCTAGACTGCTCCTTTCTTTCTTCTGCCTTCCAGGTTCTATGATGCCCCTCTCTGCTTGGCCAAATACTTAACTGACCTGGAAGATTTGACAATTTGCCTTCAGTGATCAACATTCCAGTGTTCCAGAACAAGCAGAGAAAGATGAGGAACAAACCTTGGGGGAATCAGACCCAAACCTGAGTCGTTAGATGGATGTTGTGTTGCTTTTGGAAAGCAGCTAAGAACAATCTTGAATGAGTCACTTACTAGGTATGACCCTATGTCTTTATTTTTGAAATAGGAAGCTTTACTATCAGAGAAGCAAAAACTGTCCATTACACTTTTATGCATATTGCTTTGTGTTTGGATGGGAAAAATAAGTAGAGAAAAGATCTTAGTATAGCCTAGTTTTTCAAATGCTCTTTGCTACATAGTGATTTCATTACAATGAAAAATGGTTTTGATCTATCATCACTTTAAAATGAAATTGATTCAGGGAGGCAAATAAAGTTTGCATTTATCCAGGTTACTAGGGGAATATTAGTTTTCTTAAACATTTAATTAGGAAGTAATGAGTGCAGAACTGGAGTGTTACACTGATACTTTCTTTTCCTGTTTATCATTCACCTATCTTTCTCATTTGACTTGATGTGAGTTCTCTGCCTTCTAATGTGTAAAACCTTGCAGCAAAGCAAGAATGAACCTGTTGTGGATAGTAGAAAAGTAAAAGGAATCATGGAAAGAAATGATTTCTCAAAAATGATATTGCAATCTTTAAATTTTTTTACAAATAAGGTTTTAAAATGAGAAAGAATAGAATGCTAGTTTAGGAAACTGTGAATGTAAAAGGATTGTAAGTCATATTATTCATCTATCAAAATTTTATAGTGCCCCAACCTGAGGGAAAAGGAAATTTTCTTTGAGACAAATTGTAAATGTAGCTATAAAAAAGTAACATATGCCCCAGGTGGTAGAGATTTAGAAAACTATGTAATGATAAAGAAAGGGGGACTGGCTTCCAGGAAGATGGCGGAAGAGTAAGACAGAGATCAACTTCTTCCCCACAGATACACCAGAAATACATCTACACGTGGAACAACTCATACAGAACACCTACTGAACTCTGGCAGAAGACTCAGACCTCCCAAAAGGCAAGAAAGTCCCCACGTACCTGGGTAAGGCAAAAGAAAAAAGAATAAACAGAGACAAAAGGATAGGGATGGGACCTGCACCAGTGGAAGGGAGCCGTGAAGGAGGAAAGGTTTCCACACACTAGGAAGCTCCTTCCCGGGTGGAGACTGTGAATGATGGAGGGGGGGAGCTTCGGAGCCACGGAGGAGAACACAGCAACAGGGGTGCAGAGGGCAAAGAGGAGAGATTCCCGCGCAGAGGATCGGTGCTGACCTGCACTCACCAGCCCGAGAGGCTTGTCTGCTCACCCGCTGGGGTGGGCGGGGCTGGGAGATGAGGCTCGGGCTTCGGTCCGAGCGCCGTGAGAGGACTGGTGTTGGTGGTGTGAACACAGCCTGAAGGAGGTTAGTGCGCCACGGCTAGCCGGAAGGGAGTCCCGGGAAAATTCTCGACCTGCCGAAGAGGCAAGAGACTTTTTCTTCCCTCTTTGATTCCTGGTGCCGAGGAGAGGGGTTTAAGAATGCTGCTTAAAGGAGCTCCAGAGACGGGCGTGAGCCATGGCTAAAAGCGCAGACCACAGAGACGGGCATGAGATGCTAAGGCTGCTGCTGCCACCACCAAGAAGCCTGTGTGTGAGCACAGATCACTATCCACACCCCCCTTCCGAGGAGCCTGTGCAGCCCACCACTGCCAGGGTCCCGGGATCCAGGGACAACTCCCCCGGGAGAGTGCATGGCATGCCTCAGGCTGGTGCAACGTCATGCTGGCCTCTGCAACTGCAGGCTCACCCTGCACTCTGTGCCCCTACCTCCCCCTGGCCTGAGTGAGCCAGAGCCCCCGAATCAGCGGCTCCTTTAACCCTGTCCTGTCTGAGCGAAGAACAGACGCCCTCCAGCGGCCTACAGACAGAGGCAGGGCCAAATCCAAAACTGAGCTCCTGGGAGCTGTGAGAACAAAGAAGAGAAAGGGAAATCTCTCCCAGCAGCCTCAGAAGCAGCGGATTAAAGCTATGCAATCAACTTGATGTACCCTGCAACTGTGAAATACATGAATAGACAATGAATCATCCCAAATTAAGGAGGTGGACTTTGAGAGCAATATTTATGATTTTTTCCCCTTTTCCTCTTTTTGTGAGTGTGTATTTGTATGCTTCTGTGTGAGATTTTGTCTGTATAGCTTTGCTTCCACCATTTGTCCTAGGGCTCTATCCACCTGTTTTTTTTTTTTCTTAATAATTATTTTTAATTTTAATAACTTTATTTTATTTTACTTTATCTTCTTTCTTTCTTTCCTTCCTTCCCTCCTTTAGACAACAAATTATCCCAAATTGAGGAGGTGGACTTTGAGAGCAAGATTTATGATTTCTTCCACTTTTCCTCTTTTTGTGAGTGTGTATGTTTATGCTTCTGTGTGAGATTTTGTCTGTATAGCTTTGCCTCCACCATTTGTCCTAGGGTTCTATCCGTCCAATTTTTTTGTTATTATTTTTTCTTTTTTTCTCTTAATAATTATTTTTTTATTTTAATAATTTTATTTTACTTTATTTTATTTTATTTTATTTTAATTTATCTTCTTTCTTTTTTCCTTCCTTCCCTCCCTCCTTCCTTCCTTCCCCCCTCCTTCCCTCCCTCCCTCCTTTCTTTCTTTCTACTTCTACTAATTCTTTCTTTCTATTTTTCTCCCTTTTATTCTGATCCTTGTGGATGAAAGGCTCTAGGTGTTACAGCCAGGAGTCATTGCTGTGCCTCTGAGGTGGGAGAGTCAACTTCAGGACACTGGTCCAAAAGAGACGTCCCAGCTCCATATAATATCAAATGGCAAAAATCACCCAGAGATCTCCATCTCAACACAAACATCCAGCTTCACTCACGACCAGCAAGCTACAGTGCTGGACATCCTCTGCCAAACAACTAGCAAGACAGGAACACAAACCCACCCATTAACAGAGAGGTTGCCTAAAATCGTAATAAGTTCACAGACACCCCAAAACACACCACCAGGTGTGGACCTGCCCACCAGAAATACAAGATCCACCCTCATCCACCACAACACAGGCACTAGTCCCCTCCACCAGGAGGCCCACACAACCCGCTGAATCAACTTTGCCACTGGGGTCAGACACTGAAAGCAACGGGAAATAAGAACCAGCAGCCTGCAAAGAGGAGACACCAAACACAGTAAGATAAGCAAAATGAAAAGACAGAAAAACACACAGCAGAGGAAGGAGCAAGATAAAAACCCACCAGACCTAACAAATGAAGAGGAAATAGGCAGTCTACCTGAAAAAGAATTCAGAATAATGATAGTAAAGATGATCCAAAATCTTGGAAATAGAATGGACAAAATGCAAGAAACATTTAACAAGGACCTAGAAGAACTAAAGATGAAACAAACAGTGATGAACAACACAATAAATGAAATTAAAAATACTCTAGATGGGATCAATAGCAGAATAACTGAGACAGAAGAGTGGATAGGTGACCTGGAGGATAAAATAGTGGAAATAACTACTGCAGAGGAGAATAAAGAAAAAAGAATGAAAAGAATGGAGAACAGTCTCAGAGACCTCTGGGACAACATTAAACACACCAACATTCAAATTATAGGGGTTCCAAAAGAAGAAGAGAAAAAGAAAGGGACTGAGAAAATATTTGAAGAGATTATAGTTGAAATCTTCCCTAATATGGGAAAGGAAATAGTTAATCAAGTCCAGGAAGCACAGAGAGTCCCATACAGGATAAATCCAAGGAGAAATATGCCAAGACACATATTCATCAAACTGTCAAAAATTAAATACAAAGAAAACATATTAAAAGCAGCAAGGAAAAAACAACAAATAACAAGGGAATCCCCACAAGGTTAACAGCTGATCTTTCAGCAGAAACTCTGCAAGCCAGAAGGGACTGGCAGGACATATTTAAAGTGATGAAGGACAAAAAACCTGCAACTGAGACAACTCTACCCAGCAAGGGTCTCATTCAGATTTGATGGAGAAATTAAAACCTTTACAGCCAAGCAAAAGCTCAGAGAGTTCAGCACCACCAAACTAGCTTTACAACAACTGGTAAAGGATCTTTTCTAGGCAAGAAACACAAGAGAAGGAAAAGACCTACAATAACGAACCAAAAACAATTAAGAAAATGGGAATAGGAACATAAATATCGATAATTACCTTAAATGTAAATGGAATAAATGCTCTCACCAAAAGAAACAGATTGGCTGAATGGATACATAAACAAGACCCATATATTTGCTGTCTACAAGAGACCCACTTCAGACCTAGAGACACATACAGACCGAAAGTAAGGGGATGAAAAAAGATATTTCATGCAAATGGAAACCAAAAGAAACCTGGAGTACCAATTCTCATATCAGACACAATAGACTTTAAAATATAGACTATTAGAAGACACAAAGAAGGATACTACATAATGATCAAGAGATCAATCCAAGAAGAAGATATAACAATTATAAATATTTATGCATGCAACATAGGAGCACCTCAATACATAAGGCAAATACTAACAGCCATAAAATGGGAAATCAACAGTAACATATTCATAGTAGGGGACTTTAACACCCCATTTTCACCAATGGACAGATCATCCAAAATGAAAATAAAGAAACACAAGCTTTAAATGATACATTAAACAAGATGGTCTTAATTGATATTTATAGGACATTCCATCCCAAAACAACAGAATGCACATTTTTCTCAAGTGCTCATGGAACATTCTCCAGGATATATCATATCTTGGGTCACAAATCAAGCCTTGGTAAATTTAAGAAAACTGAAATTGTATCAAGTGTATTTTCCAACCACAATGCTATGAGACTAGATATCAATTACAGGAAAAGATCTGTAAGAAATACAAACACCTGGAAGCTAAACAATAAACTACTTAATAAAGAAGTGATCACTGAAGAAATCAAAGAAGAAATCAAAGAATGCCCAGAAACAAATGACGATGGAGACACGACCACCCAAAATCTATGGGATGCAGCAAAAGCAGTTCTAAGAAGGAAGTTTATAGCATTACAATCTTACCTTAAGTAACAGGAAACATCTCGAAAAAACATCCTAACTTTGCACCTAAAGCAATTAGAGAAAGAAGAACAAAATGCCCCAAAGTTAGCAGAAGGAAAGAAATCATAAAAATCAGATCAGAAATAAATGAAAAAGAAATGAAGGAAACGGTAGCAAAGATCAATAAAACTACAAGCTGGTTCTTTGAAAAGATAAACAATATTGATAAACCATTAGCCAGACTCATCAAGAATAAAGGGAGAAGACTCAAATCAACAGAATAACAAATGAAAATGGAGAAGTAACAAATGACACTGCAGAAATAAAAAAGATCATGAGAGATTACTACAAGCAACCCTATGCCAATAAAATGGACAACCGAGAAGAAATTGACAAATTCTTAGAAATGCACAACCTGCCAAGACTGAATCAGGAAAAAATAGAAAATATGAACAGACAAATCACAAGCACTGAAATTGAAACTGTGATTAAAAATCTTCCAACAAACAAAAGCCCGGGACCAGATGGCTTCACAGGTGAAATCTATCAAAGATTTAGAGAAGAGCTAACACCTATCCTTCTCAAAGTCTTCCAAAATATAGCAGAGGGAGGAACACTCCCAAACTCATTCTACTAGGCCACCATCACCTTGATACCAAAACCAGGCAAGGATGACACAATGAAAGAAAACTACAGGCCAATATCATTTATGAACATAGATGCAAAAATGCTCAACAAAATACTAGCAAACAGAATCCAACAGCACATTAAATGGATCATACAACATGAATAAGTGGGGTTTATTCCAGGAATGTAAGGATTTTTCAATATACATAAATCAATCAACGTGATACACCATATTAACAAGTTGAAGGAGAAAAACAATATGATCATCTCAATAGATGCAGAGAAAGTTTTTGAGAAAATCCAACACCGATTTATGATAAAAACCCTGCAGAAAGTATTCATAGAGGGAAATTTCCTCAACATAATAAAGGCCATATATGACAAACCCACAGCCAACATCATCCTCAATGGTGAGAAACTGAAAGCATTTCCACTAAGATCAGGAACAAGACAAGGTTGCCCACTCTCACCACTCTTATTCAACATAGTTTTGGAAATTTTAGCCACTTCAATCAGAGAAGAAAAGGAAATAAAAGAAATCCAAATCGGAAAAGAAGAAGTTAAGCTGTCACTGTTTGCAGATGACATGATACTATACATAGAGAATCCTAAAGATGCGACCAGAAAACAACTAGAGCTCATCAATGAATTTGATAAAGTAGCAGGATACAAAATTAGTGTACAGAAATCTCTGGCATTCCTATACACTAATGATGAAAAATCTGAAAGTGAAATCAAGAAAACACTCCCATTTACCATTGCAACAAAAAGAATAAAATACCTAGGAATAAACCTACCTAAGGAGACAAAAGACCTGTATGCAGAAAATTATAAGATACTGATGAAGGAAATTAAAGATGATACAAATAGATGGAGATATATACCATGTTCTTGGATTGGAATAATCAACATTGTGAAAATGACTCTACTCCCCAAAGCTATCTACATATTCAATGCATTCCCTATCCAACTACCACTGGCATTCTTCACAGAACTAGAACCAAAAATTTCACAGTTTGTATGGGAACACAAAAGACCCCGAATAACAAAAGCAATCTTGAGAATGAAAAATGGAACTAGGAAGAATCAGGCTTCCTGACTTCAGACTCTATGACAAAGCTATAGTAATCAAGACAGTATGGTACTGGCACAAAAACAGAAATATAGATAAATGGAACAGGATAGAAAGCCCAGATATAAACCCATGCACATATGGTCACTGTATCTTTGATAAAGGAGTCAGGAATATACAATGGAGAAAGGACAGCCTCTTCAATAATTGGTGCTGGGAAAACTGGACAGGTACATGTAAAAGTATGAGATTAGATCACTCCCTAACACCATACACAAAAATAAGCTCAAAATGGATTAAAGACCTAAATGTAAGGCCAGAAACTATCAAACTCTTAGAGGAAAACATAGGCAGAACACTCTATGACATAAATCACAGCAAGATCCTTTTTGACCCACCTCCTAGAGAAATGGAAATAAAAACAAAAATAAACAAATGGAGCCTAATGAAACTTTAAAGCTTTGTACAACAAAGGAATGCATAAACAAGACCAAAAGAGAACCCTCAGAATGGGAGAAAATATTTGCAAATGAAGCAAGTGACAAAGGATTAATCTCCAAAATTTAAAAGCAGCTCATGCAGCTCAATAACAACAACAACACAAAAAACCCAATCAAAAAATGGCAGAAGACCGAAAAAGACATTTCTCCAAAGAAGATATACAGATTGCCAACAAACACATGAAAGAATGCTCAACATCATTAATCATTAGAGAAATGCAAATCAAAACTACAATGAGATATCATCTCACACCAGTCAGAATGGCCATCATCAAAATATCTAGAGACAATAAATGCTGGAGAAGGTGTAGAGTAAAGGGAACACTCTTGCACTTTTGGTGGGAATGTAAATTGATACAGCCACTGTGGAGAACATTATGGAGGTTCCTTGAAAACTACAAGTAGAACTACCTTATGACACAGCAATCCCAGTACTGGGCATATATGCTGAGAAAACCATAATTCAAAAAGAGTCATGTACCAAAATGTTCATTGCAGCTCTATTTACAATATCCTGGAGATGGAAACAACCTAAGTGTCCATCATCAGATGAATGGATAAAGAAGATGTGGCACATATATACAATGGAATATTACTGAGCCATAAAAAGAAACGAAATTGAGCTATTTGTAATGAGGTGGATAGACCTAGAGTCTGTCATACAGAGAAAGACAAATACCATATGCTAACACATATATATAGAAATAAGAAAAAAAAGTCATGAAGAACCTAGGGGTAAGACAGGAATAAAGACACAGACCTACTAGAGAGTGGACTTGAGGATATGGGGAGGGGGAAGTGTAAGCTGTGACAGAGAGAGAGTGGCATGGACATATATACAATACCAAACGTAAGGTAGATAGCTAGTGGGAAGAAGCTGCACAGCACAGGGAGATCAGCTCGGTGCTTTGTGACCACCTGGAAGGGTGGGATAGGGAGGGTAGGAGGGAGGGAGTTGCAAGAGTGAAGAGATATGGGGACATATGTATATGTATAACTGATTCACTTTGTTATAAAGCAGAAACTAACACACCATTGTAAAGCAATTATATTAATAAAAAAGGGGCACTATAGACTATTATACTTGTTAAAAATGGAAGGATTGATACTAAATATAATCCATTACATGAACATTACAATGCCTCTTAAAAATATTAAGAGAGGCAACATGCCACACATTGAAATAAGTGAGATATCAGAAAATCTCAGAAAATAGATTTATGCCATTAAAAGTGAGAATTAAGAATTCAAAAGTAAAATATATGTTTTGGAGATTATTTTTTTCATGAATTACCACTTGTATTCATATGAGGATATTTTTCTGCTGAATTTAATTGCATTAGTGCTAGTTGGGAGATATCATTGATATTATATTCTATATATGACCAGGTAGTGAATATGTCACACCATGGGTCAGTGTTTATGCTGGATCCACTCCAAGTCTCTTAGGTGCTGGCTGGAGGAATTGATTGTAGAGAGACTTTCTAAAGGTCTATGATGTGCAAGTTCCTGACCTACGTCTCACCCTAAGGGCTCTCTACCCCAGATTGTCTTCCTGTGATCTCTTATATGATAGTTCCAGTTTGTTGCAATAATTCATAAATGAAAATGCCTGCAACTCAGATAATTCTGTGCACGACCAGAACAGCACAACGTAAATTATATTTATCAACTTAATCATGTATAAAAATTAGGAAAATGTAAAAGAGTATGAAAGTCTGCAGGTGTTTTAATGTATTAAACAAAAGATGTATTTAATAGAATACTAACTTCAAACAGGAGGCATATTCCTGAACTGATTACTGAAAGTGCACTGTAGTAAATGATTTAAGTCTAACATAGTTAATACTTAATTGGTATATGCTGTTCAATCAACACAAAAAGTTTTAATTCACACCAAATGGGTCTTTCCTGTTATGTGAAAACCCTCACTTATTCTTGTGTTATTATGACAATCATAGCATAAGACACAAATTCCTTTTGCACTAGCCATAGCAGGAACAAAAATGTGCACATTTTATTTAAACAAACGATTATGTTACTAAGGAAGTATGTACTGATTTATTTGAAATGAATTATTAGTGAGTTATTTATAGTATGAAGAGTGCTCTGAAAATGGATTTCTCAGCACATCAAAGCTGAGACTGCCTGTTACTAAGGTCTGTGATTTACTCAGTAAGCAAAGATTTCCCCACCAGCAACATTATATTAATCTTTATAAACATTTCTAGATACCAGAATTCATGTATCATTCATTATGTAGTCCCCTGGTTGCTTTAAAATGTTTTAAGAGGCTAGCAATGTGGGCAAGAGCAAAGTAAAATGTATTGAGATGTAGTGTTAACAGAATATGCATATAAATTTGGCATTTATCACTCTGGTGATAAATGTATGCCAGTCTTCTTAAGGTAACTTATGTACATCTTACAAACAAACAAAGCTTGCCATACAAGCAAATAAAATATTATAATAAATTCATGATCAAGCCCAAAAGAAGCTATTTTGAAACCTTTGTCATTGACTCATATTTCCTAACATGGCCTACCAGTTTATTTTTAAGCAAAAGAATTGAAAAAATAAAAGAGAAAGGACATGTAAAATGAAAATGAGAGTACCAGAAGAACGGATGCATTCCAATAAAAATAATATTTTAATGGTATTTGTTTCCAATTTCTTTCAACTGATTATAAATAATAAGCATATTTTTAAGAAAAAAAATTCCCGAGTGAGGAAATAATCTTTAAACTTTTAGCCTTTAAAGCTATTCGTCTTTCTTCTAAAGCGTAAATAATCCTGAGCATTTAAGAATCTAAGTACATCTTAAAAGTACCTCAGTTTGACTAGCCCACAGGAATGTTGTGAAAAACACAGGGAATATCTATTCAAGGCAGAATTCAAACTTTCTCATGTCTCTTAAAATAGTAATCCTAGTGTATTAGATATTGACTTGAGTTGTTCACAAAGCTTAGAGTACAGTCCAACACATAAATTCTGTTTAGAGAAAATTGAGTAGAAAATTCTATAGAAGATCCTTGTTCTAAAGTGAGGTCAGATGAGGAGCACAAGTGGAATGTTGCAGAATGATTATGTTGTCATGGAAAAGGGAGAGAGACAGAGAATGTTTGAGTTACCAGAAAAGTTAAAATTATCACTTAACATCTCCTTCCACTGAAATGACAAAAGACATTTTTTAAAGCCAGGCAAGTTTTACCATCAGTAACAGATAATAGGTAACAAAGGTATGATCCATAGTTCAGAAAATTTTAAGAATGTCTAAAGAATTTGGGGAGAATAGGATTACATTAAGTATTGATCTTCACGTGTCACAGGACAGGAATATGAGGCTCCTGCTTGGGAAGTAAAAATGCCTAAACACTGAATCCAGCCCTCAATTTTTTAGTAAGCCTGTCAGGGACAATCAGTGGAGCAAATCAAATGACTTCAGGAGCTGTGACCCTACCCTCCACCATTGTTTTTCTCAGACTGTGGTGTGTTTCAGAATCACGTCAGATTGCCCCAACTAGCAATCCAAGCTTTTGATTTAGTTGGTCTGGGGAGGTAGCCTGAGAACCTACATCCCTAACAAATTCCTAGGTGATGCCAACTGCTGCCAGTCCGGAAACCACACTTAAGGAGCCATTTCTCACCTGCACAAATGAACCAGCAAAGATGTTTACTTCACCTCGCTTCACCTGGCAGAGATGACACTCTGAGTGCAAGAGTGACGTGGTTGCTACAGACCTCTTAAAAGTAAATTGTAAACTGCGTAGTAGATCGCTTTCTGAGTTTGAATTCCTCTTGGATTTGTTCTAACTGTGACATTGGGAAAGTTACTTAAATTTTCAAGCATTTTCTGAAATCATTTATAGCATGTTTGATAAATACATTCCCTACAACTAAGTCTATGGTTATAATTAAGATCATCTCCATGAAGGTCTTAGCATGATGGCAAGACCAAAATTAGTATTTAATAAATATTAGCTACTTTCATTATTAACGGCAGCTATATTATTAACCATGGATTTAGAATGCAATAACTCAACTAATCTGGGCTACAAAACAAACAAGAAAAATAAACATACTACTCAGAATTTCCCAGACAGTTCACTATTTCCATAGGGGTTGATTCCCATTTTCTTTTATTACTCTGCCATCAGACAGACCCTTTACAGTCTTCAGCAGCAAGAAGGAAATACGATTTAAGGAACTTAACCCACTGAGGCACACATAAAGTATCAGGTAAATAAAAACAAACAAGCCAATAAAGTTTTTTGTTTTTCTTTTTTTTGAGCTAACATTACATTTTTAAAAATTTTTTTACATCTTTATTGGAGTATAATTGCTTTACAATGGTGTGTTAGTTTCTGCTATATAACAAAGTGAATCAGTTATACACATACATATGTTCCCATATCTCTTCCCTCTTGCATCTCCCTCCCTCCCACCCTCCCTATCCCACTACTCTTGGTGGTCAAAAAGCACCGAACTGATCTCCCTGTGCTATGTGGCTGCTTCCCACTAGCTATCTATTTTACGTTTGGTATTGTATATATGTCCATGCCACTTTCTCGCTTTGTCACAGCTTACCCTTCTCCCTCCCCATATCCTCAAGTCCATTCTCTAGTAGGTCTGTGTCTTTATTCCTGTCTTACCCCTAGGCTCTTCATGACATGTTTTTTCTTAAATTCCATATATATGTGTTAGCATACGGTATTTGTCTTTCTCTTTCTGACTTACTTCACTCTGTATGACAGACTCTAGGTCTATCCACTTCACTACAAATAGCTCAATTTCATTTCTTCTTATGGCTGAGTAATATTGCATTGTATATATGTACCACATCTTCTTTATCCATTCATCGTGACTCTTTTTGAATTATGGTTTTCTCAGGGTATATGCCCAGTAGTGGGATTGCTGGGTCATATGGTAGTTCTATTTGTAGTTTTTTAAGGAACCTCCATACTGTTCTCCATAGTGGCTGAACCAATTCACATTCCCACCAGCAGTGCAAGAGTTTTCCCTTTTCCCCACACCCTCTCCAGCGTTTATTGTTTCTAGATTTTTTGATGATGGCCATTCTGACTGGTGTGAGATGATATATCATTGTAGTTTTGATTTGCATTTCTCTAATGATTAATGATGTTGAGCATTCTTTCATGTGTTTGTTGGCAATCTGTATATCTTCTTTGGAGAAATGTCTATTTAGGACTTCTGCCCATTTTTGGATTGGGTTGTTTGTTTTTTTGTTATTGAGCTGCATGAGCTGCTTATCAATTTTTGAGATTAATCCTTTGTCAGTTGCTTCATTTGCAAGTATTTTCTCCCATTCTGAGCATTGTCTTTTGGTCTTTTTTATGGTTTCCTTTGCTGTGCAAAAGATTTGAAGTTTCATTAGGTTCCATTTGATTATTTTTGTTTTTATTTCCATTTCTCTAGGAGGTGGGTCAAAAAGGATCTTGCTGTGATTTATGTCACAGAGTGCTCTGCCTATGTTTTCCTCCAAGTGTTTGATAGTTTCTGGCCTTACGTTTTGGTCTTTAATCCATTTTGAGCCTATTTTTTTTTACCACAGAATTTCTTCCCTTAATCTCCATGAGGAATTCAAACATAAAATTTGAGGAAAGTAAGATTACATGGAATGGAAACTTGTCTCTTCCCTTTCCTATTTGCCTAAGTCTTTGAATATTGAAACAGAATAATCCTCTTGACACCTCTTTCTTTTTCATCTGTACACATTAAAAATAAAAAGAATAATTCCATACATATAAAACTATTCAGCAATCAAAACAACAGGCATCAGCTTAAGGAACCATAACAAATGCCACTCTAAGACCAAAACTCACTTTGGGAGATTATTAGTGAATGTTCTAAAACTCTGACACAATAACACTCATTTATCCCATTTTTTTTCTCTCCTTACTCTAAAAATATTCCATTCTTTACATCCTTCTTCATCCCATCTACATAGTTTACAACTTTTTTAATCCAATTTTTATTGGCAAACAGTTGATTTACAATGTTGTTTTAGTTTCTGCTGTACAGCAAAGTGAATCAGTTATATATATACATATATATCCACACTTTTCTTCGATTCTTTTCCCATATAGGTCATTACAGAGTAATGAGTAGAGGTCCCTGTGCTATACAGTAGGTCATTATTAGTTATATATTTTATATATAGTAATGTCTATACAGCAATCTTAATCTCCCAACTTATCCTTCTCCCCCTTCCCCCGTGGTAACCATAAAATGTAACTAATGACTTTAAGAATTTTTTAATTTTTATTTTTAAACATTGTTACTGGAGTATAATTGCTTTACAATGTTGTGTTAGTTTCTGCTGTATAACAAAATGAATCAGCTATACATATACATATATCTCCATTTCTCCTTCATCTTGCTTCTCCCTTCCACCCTTCCTATCCCAGCCCTCTAGGTGGACACAAAACACCAAGCTGATCATCCTGTGCTATGCGGCTTCTTCCAACTAGTTATCTCTTTTATATTTGGTAGTGTATATATGTACATGTCACTTACTCACTTCATCCCAGCATACCCTTCCCCCTCCCCGTGTCCTCAAGTCCATTCTCTAGGTCTGTGTCTATTCCTGTCCTGCCCCTAGGTTCCCCAGAAGCTTTCTTTTTTTTTTTTTAGTGTCCTTATATATGTATTAGTGTATGGTATTTGTTTTTCTCTTTCTAACTTACTTCACTCTGTATGACAGTCTCTAGGTCCATCCACCTCACTACAAATAACTCAGTTTCATTTCTTTTTATGGCTGAGTAATATTCCATTGTATATACGTGCCACATCTTCGTTGTCCATTCATCTGTCACTGGACACTTAGGTTTCTTCCATGTCTTAGCTATTGTAAATAGAGCTGCAATGAACATTGTGGTACATGACCATTTTTGTTTTTTGTGTTTTTTTTAACATCTTTATTGGAGTATAATTGCCTTACAATGGTGTGTTAGCTTCTGCTTTATAACAAAGTAAATCAGTTATACACATACATATATCTCCATGTCTCTTCCCTCTTGTGTCTCCCTCCCTCCTAACCTCCCTGTCCCACTCTGCTAGGTGGTCACAAAGCACTGAGCTGATCTCCCTGTTCTATGTGGCTGCTTTCCCCTAGAAATATATTTTACATTTGATAGTGTATATATGTCCATGCCACTCTCTCACTTATACCAGCTTACCCTTCCCCCTCACTCTGTCCTAAAGCCTATTCTCTAGTAGGTCTTTGTCTTTATTCCTGTCTTGCCCCTAGGTTCTTCATGACTTTTTTTTCCCCTTAGATTCCATATATATGTGTTAGCATACAGTATTTGTTTTTCTCTTTCTGACTTACTTCACTCTGTATGACAGACTCTAGGGCCGTCTACCTCACTACAGAAAGCTCAATTTTATTTTATTTATGGCTGAGTAATATTTCATTGTATATATGTGCCACATTTTCTTTATCCATTCATCTGTCGATGGACACTTACATTGCTTCCATGTCCTGGCTATTTTATATAGAGCTGCAATGAACATGTGGTACATGACTCTTTTTCAGTTATGGTTTTCTCAGGGTATATGCCAAGGAGTTGGATTGCTGTATTGTATGGTAGTTTTATTTTTAGTATTGTAAGAAACCTCCATAGTATTCTCCATAGTGGGAGTATCAATTTACATTCCTTCCAATAGTGAAAGAGGGTCCACTTTTCTCCACAACCTCTCCAGCATTAATTGTTGTAGCTTTTTGATGATGGCCATTCTGACAGGTGTGAGATGTTATCTCATCGTAGTTTTGATTTGTGTTTCTCTAATGATTAATGATGTTGAACATTCTTTCATGTGTTTGTTGGCAATCTGTATATCTTCTTGGAGAAATGTCTATTTGCCCATTTTTGGATGGGGTTGTTTGTTTTTTTGATATTGAGCTGCATGAAATACTTATAAATTTTGGAGATTAATCCTTTGTCACTTGCTTCATTTGCAAATATTTTCTCCCATTCTGAGGGTTGTATTTTTTGTCTTGTTTATGGTTTCCTTTGCTATGCAAAAGCTTTGAAGTTTCAGTAGGTCTCACTGGTTTATTTTTTGTTTTTATTTCCATTTCTCTAGGAGGTGGGTCAAAAAGGATTTTGCTGTGATTTATGTCACAGAGTGTTCTGCATATGTTTTCCTATAAGAGTTTGATAGTGTGTGGCCTTACATTTAGATCTTTAATCCATTTTGAGTTTATTTTTCTGTATGGTGTTAGGGAGTGTTCTAATTCCATTCTTTTACATGTAGCTGTCCAGTTTTCCCAGCACCACTTATTGAAGAGGATTTCTTTTCTCCATTGTATATTTGTTCCTCCTTATCAAAGATAAGGTGATCATATGTGTGTTTGTTTATCTCTGAGCTTTCTATCCTGTTCCATTTATCTATATTTCTGTTTTTGTGCCAGTACCATATTGTCTTGATTACAGTAGCTTGGTAGTGTAGTCTGAAGTCAGATAGTCTAATTCCTCCACCTCTGTTGTTCTTTCTCAAGATTGCTTTGGCTATTTGGGGTCTTTTGTGTTTCCATACAAATTGTGAAGTTTTTGTTCTAGTTCTGTGAAAAATGCCACTGGTAGTTTGATAGTGATGGCATTGAATCTGCAGATCGCTTTGGATAATATAGTCATTTTCAAAATGTTGATTCTTCCAATGCAAGAACATGGTATATCTCACCATCTATTTGTATCATCTTTAATTTCTTTCATCAGTGTCTTATAATTTTCTGCATACAGTTCTTTTGTCTCCTTAGTTAGGTTTATTCCTAGGTATTTTATTCTTTTTGTTGCAATGGTAAATGGGAGTGTTTTCTTAATTTCACTTTCAGATTTTTCATCATTAGTGTATAAGAATGCCAGAGATTTCTGTGCATTAATTTTGTATCCTGCAACTTTATCAGATTCATTGATTAGCTCTAGTAATTTTCTGGTAGCATCTTTAGGATTCTCTATGTATAGTATGTCATCTGCAAACAGTGACAGCTTTACTTCTTCTTTTCCGATTTGGATTCCTTTATTTCTTTTTCTTCTCTGATTGCTGTGGCTCAAACTTCCAAACCTCTATTGAATAATAGTGGTGAGAGTGGGTAACCTTGTCTTCTTTCTGATCTTAGTGGAAATGCTTTCAGTTTTTCATGACTGAGGACAATGTTGGATGTGGGTTTGTCATATAGGTCCTTTATTATGTTGAAGTAAGTTCCCTCTATGCGTACTTTCTGGAGGGTTTTTGTAATAAATAGGTGTTGAATTTTGTTGAAAGCTTTCTCTGCATCTATTGAGATGATCATATGGTTTTTCTCCTTCAATTTGTTAATATGCTGTATTACATTGATTTATTTGTGTATATTGACGAATCCTTGCATTCCTGGAATAAACACCACTTGATCATGGTGTATGATCCTTTTAATGTGCTGTTGGATTCTGTTTGCTAGTATTTTGTTGAGGATTTTTGTATCTATGTTCATCAGTGATATTGGCCTGTAGCTTTCTTTCTTTGTGATATCTTTGCCTGGTTTTCATATCAGGGTGATTTTGGCCTCATAGAATGAGTTTGGGAGTGTCTCTCCCTATGCTGTATTTTGGAAGAGTTTGAGAAGGATAGCTGTTAGCTCTTCTCTAAACATTTGATAGAATTCACCTGTGAGGCCATCTGGTCCTGTGCTTTTATTTTTTGGAAGATTTTTAATCACAGTTTCAATTTCAGTGCTTTAGATTTGTCTGTTTATATTTTCTACTTCTTCCTGGTTCAGTCTTGGAATGTTGTGCATTTCTAAGAATTTGTTCATTTCTTCCAGGTGGTCCATTTTATTGGCATATAGTTGCTTGTAGTAATCTCTCTTGATCCTTTGTATTTCTGCAGTGACAGTTGTTACTTCTCCTTTTTCGTTTCTAATTCTGTTGATTTTAGTCTTCTCCCTTATTTTTCTTGATGAGTCTAGTTAATGGTTTATCAATTTTGTTTATGTTCTCAAAGAGCTATCTTTTAGTTTTATTGATCTTTGCTACTGTTTCCTTCATTTATTTTTCAACTGATTTTTATGATTTCTTTCCTTCTGCTAACTTTGTTTTTGTTGTTGTTGTTGTTGTTGTTCTTTCTCTAAATGCTGTTGGTGTAAGTTTAATTTGTCTATTTGAGATGTTTCTTGTTTCTTAACTTAGGATTGTATTGCTATAAGCTTCTCTATTTGAACTGCTTTTGCTGCATCCCATAGGTTTGGGGTCATCATATTTTCATTGTAATTTTTTTCTAGGTATTTTTTTATTTCTCTTTGATTTCTTCAGTGATCTCTTGGTTATTAAGTAGTGTATTGTTTAGCCTCCATGTGTTTGTAGTTTTTGAGATATTTTCCTGTAATTGACATCTAGTCTCATAACATTGTGGTTGGAAAAGATACTTGATACATTTTTATTTTCATAAATTTACAAAGGCTTGATTTGAGACCCAAGATATGATTTATCCTGGAGAATGTTACATGAACACTTCAGAAGAAAATGTATTCTGTTGTTTTTGGATGGAGTGTCTTATAAATATCAGTTAAGTCCATCTTGTTTAATGTATCATTTAAAGCTTGTGTTTCCTTACCTATTTTCATTTTGGATGATCTGTCCATTGGTGAATGTGGGGTGTTAAAGTCCCCTAATATGATTGTGTTACTGTCAATTTCTCCTTTTATGACTGTTAGTATTTGCCTTATGTATTGAAGTGCTCCTATGTTGGGTGCATACATATTTAAAATTGTTATTTCTTCTTCTTGGATTGATCCCTTGATCATTATGTACTGTCCTTCTTTGTCTCTTTTACTAGTGTTTGTTTTAAAGCTTATTTTTTCTGATATGAGAATTGCTACTCCAGATTTCTTTTGATTTCAATTTACATGGAATATCTTTTTCCATACCCTCACTTTCAGTTGGTATGTGTCCCTAGGTCTGAAGTGGGTCTCCTGTAGACAGCATATATACCGGTCTTGTTTTTACATCCATTCAGCCAGTTTATGTCTTTTAGTTGAAGCATTTGATCCATTTACATTTAAGGTAATTATCGATGTGTATGTTCCTATTATCTTATTAATAATTGTTTTGGGTTTGTTATTGTTGCTCTTTTCTTTCTCTTGTGTTTCCTCCCTAGAGAAGTTCCTTTAGCAATTGTTGTAAAGCTGGTTTGGTGGTGCTGAATTCTCTTAGCTTTTGCCTGTCTGTAAAGATTTTAATTTCTCCATCAAATCTGAATGATATCCTTGCTGGGTAGAGTAATCTTGTTTGTAGGTTTTTCTACTTCATCACTTTAAATATGTCTTGCCACACCCTTCTAGGTTACAGAGTTTCTACTGAAAGATCAGCTGTTAAGCTTATGGGGATTCCCTTGTATGTTATTTATTGTTTTTCCCTTGTTGCTTTTAATATTTTTTCTTTTTTTTAAATTTTTGATAATTTGATTAATATGTGCCTTGGCATGTTTCTCCTTGAATTTATCCTGTATGGGACTCTCTGTGCTTCCTGAACTTCATTAACTATTTCCTTTCCAATATTAAGGAATTTTTAAACTATAATGTCTTCAAATAATTTCTCAGTCCATTTCTTGTTCTCGTCTTCTTCTGTGACCCCTATAATTCAAATTTTGGTGCACATAATGTTGTTCCTGAGGTCTCTGAGACTGTCCTCTATTGTTTTCATTCTTTTTTCTTTATTCTGCTCTGTAGTAGTTATTTTCATTATTTTATCTTCCAGGTCACTTATCCGTTCTTCTGCTTCAGTTATTTTGCTATTGATCTCTTCTAGAGAATTTTAAATTTCATTTATTGTGTTGTTCATCATTGGTTGTTTGCTCTTTAGTTCTCCTAGGTCCTTGTTAAACATTTCTTGTATTTTCTCCATTCTATTTCCAAGATTTTGGATCATCTTTACTATAATTAATCTGAATTCTTTTCCAGGTAGACTGCCTATTTCCTCTTCATTTGTTAGATCTGCTGTGTGTTTCTTTGTCTTCTCATTTTGCTTTACTTACTGTGCTTGGGGGTCTCCTTTTCACAGGTTGCAGGTTCGTTCCCATTGTTTTTGGTGTCTGTCCCCAGTGGCTAAGCTTGGTTCAGTGGGTTGTGTAGGTTTCCTGGTGGAGGGGAGTAGTGCCTGTGTTCTGGTGGATGAGGCTGGATCTTGTCTTTCTGGTGGGCAGGTCCACGTCTGGTGGTGTGTTTCGGAGTGTCTGTGACCTTATTATGATTTTAGGCCACCTCTCTTCTAATTGGTGGGGTTGTGTTCCTGTCTTGCTAGTTGTTTGTCATAGGGTGCCCTGCACTGTAGATTGCTGGTCGTTGAGTGGATCTGGGTGTTGGCGTTGAGATGAAAATCTCCAGGAGATTTTTCCTGTTTGATATTATGTGAAGCTGGGAAGTCTCTGGTGCACCAGTGTTCTGGACTTGGCTCTCCCAACTCAGAGGCACAGCCCTGATGCTTGCATGGAACACCAAGAGCCTGTCATCCACACAGCTCAGAATAAAAGGGAGAAAAAAAGAAAGAATGAAAAGGCTAAAATAAAATAAAGTTATAAAAATAAAAAATAATTATTAAAAACAATTAAAATAATTAATAAAAAGAAGAAAGAAATAAAGAAGAGGGCAACCAAACCAAAAAACAAATCTATCAATGATAACAAGCACTAAAATCTATGCTAAGAGAAGGAAAAAAATACAAACAAAAACGGACAAACACAGCCCTAGGACAAATGGTGAAAACAAAGCTATACAGATCAAATCACACACAGAAGCATACACATACACAGTCACAAAAAAAAAAAAAAAGGAAACAAATATATATATTGTTGCTCCCAAAGTCCACCTCCTCAATTTTGGATAATACGTTCTCTATTCAGGTATTCCACAGATGCAGAATACATCAAGTTGTTGGTGGGGATTTAATCCACTGCTCCTGAGGCTGCTGGGAGAGATATCTCTTTCTCTTCTTTCTTTGCACAGTTCCTGGGATTCAGTTTTGGATTTGACCCCACCTCTGCAGTTAGATCGCCTGAGGGCATATGTTCTTTGCTCAGACAGGACCTGTTTAAAGAAGCAGCTGATTTCGGGGCTCTGGCTCACTCAGGCCTGGGGAAGGCACGGGTGTGGACTTCAGGGTGAACCTGTGGCCGCAGAGGCTGGCGAGCCGTTGCACCAGCCTGAGGCAAACTGTTTTGTCTCCCGGGGTAGTTGTCGCTGGATCACAGGACCCTGGCAGTGGCTTGCTGCTCAGACTCCCAGGAGGGGAGGTTTGGATAGTGACCTGTTCTTGCACACAGGCTTCTCAGTGGCTGCTGCCACAGCCTTAGTGTCTCATTCCTGTCTCTGGGGTCCCTAATGATAGCAGCAGCTCACGCCCATCTCTGGAGCTCCTTTAAGTGGTGCTCTTAATCCCCACTCCTCACACACCAGGAAACAAAGAGGCAAGGAAAAGTCTCTTGCCTCTTCAGCAGGTCCAGACTTTATCCCGGACACCCTCCCAGCTAGCTGTGGTGCACTAACCCCCTTCAGGCTGTGTTCACACAGCCAACCCTAGTCCTCTCCCTGGGATCTGACTGAAGCTGGAGCCTCAGCTCTCAGCCCCCACCTGTCCTGGTAGGTGAGAAGACAAGCCTCTCAGGCTGGTGAGTGCTGGTCAGCACCGATTCTCTCTGTGGGAATCTCTCCACTTTGCCCTCTACACCACTGTTGCTGCACTCTCCTCCATGGCTCTGAAGCTTCCCCCCTCCACCATCTGCAATCTCCACCCATGAAGGAGCTTCCTACTGTGTGGAAACCTTCCTCCTTCACAGCTCCCTCCCACTGATGCAGGTCCCATCTGTATTCTTTTGTCTCTGTTTTTTCTTTTTCCTTTTGCCCTACCCTGGTACGTTGGGAGTTTCTTGCCTTTTGGGAGGTCTTAGGTCTTCTGCCAGCGTTCAGTAGGTGTTCTGTAGGAGTTGTTCCACATGTAGATGTATTTCTGATGTATTTCTGCAGAGAAAGGTGATCTCCGCGTCTTACTCTTCTGCCATCTGGAAGCTCCTCCCTCCCTCACTTTGAATTGTGGTTTTCTCAGGGTATATGCCCAGTAGTGGGATTGCTGAGCCGTATGGTAGTTTTATTTTGTAGTTTCTTTAAGGAACATCTATACTGCTCTCCATAGTGGCTGTATCAATTTACATTCCCAACAACATTGCAAAAGGGTTCCGTTTTCTCTACAGCTTCTGCAGCATTTATTGTTTGCAGAATTTTTGATGATGTCCATTCTCACCAGTGTAAGGTGATAACCTCACTGTGGTTTTGATTTGCATTTCTCTAATGATTAGTGATGTTGAGCATTCTTTCATGTGTTTTTTGGCAATCTGTATATCTTCTTTGGAGAAATGTTTCTTTAGGGCTTCTGCCCATTTTTGGATTGGGTTGTTTGTTTTTTTGATATTGAGCTGCATGAGCTGCTTGTATATTTTGGAAATTAATCCTTTCTCATTTGCTTCATTTGCAAATATTTTCTCCCATTCTGAGGGGTGTCTTTTGGTCTTGTTTATGATTTCCTTTGCTATGCAAAAGCTTTTAAGTTTCATTAGGTCCCATGTGTTTATTTTTGTTTTTATTTCCATTTCTCTAGGAGGTGGGTCAAAAAAGGATCTTGCTGTGATTTATGTCATAGAGCGGAGCGTTCTGCCTATGTTTTCCTCTAAGAGTTTTATAGTGTCTGGCCTTACATTTAGGTCTTTAATCCGTTTTGTGTTTATTTTTGTGTATGGTGTTAGGGAGTGTTATAATTTCATTCTTTTACATGTAACTGTCCAGTTTCTCAGCACCATTTATTGAAGAGTTTGTCTTTTCTCCATTGTATATTATTGCCTCCTTTATCAAAGGTAAGGTGACCATATGTGCATGGGTATAACTCTGGCCTTTCTATACTGTTCCATTGATCTATATTTCTCTTTTTGTGCAGGTACCATACTGTCCTGATTACTCTAACTTTGTAGTATATTCTGAAGTCAGGGATCCTGATTTCCCCAGCTCCATGTTTCTTTCTCAAGATTTCTTTGGCTATTCGGAGTCCTTTGTGTTTCCATACAAATTGTGAAATTTTCTGTTCTAGTGTAATCATTTTCACATTGTTGCTTCTTCCAAACCAAGAACATGGTATAGCTCACCATTGTTTGTACCATCATTAACTTCTTTAATCAGTGCCTTATAATTTTCTGCATACAAGTCTTTTGTCTCCTTAGGTAGGTTTATTTCTAGGTATTTTATTCTTTATATTGTAATGGTAAATGGGAGTGTTTTCTTAATTTCACTTTCAGATTTTTCATCATTAATATATAGGAATGCAAGTGATTTCTGTGTATTAATTTTGTATCCTGCTACACTACCAAATTCATTGATTAGTTCTAGTAGTTTTCTGGTAGGATCTTTATGATTCTCTATGTATAGTATCATGTCATCTTCAAACAGTGACAGTTTTCCTTCTTCTACTCCGATTTAGATTCCTTTTATTTCTTTTCCTTCTCTGAGTGCTGTGGCTAAGAATTCCAAAACTATGTTGAATAATAGTGGTGATTGTGGGCAACCTTGTCATGTTCCTGATCTTAGAGGAAATGGTTTCAGTTTTTCACCATTGAGAATAAAGTTGGCTGTGGGTTTGTCATATATGGTCTTTATTATGTTGAGTTAAATTCCCTCTATACCTACTTTCTGGAGGGTTTTTATCTTTAATGGTATTGAATTTTGTCAAAATCTTTTTCTGCAGCTATTGAAATGATCATATGGTGTTTGTCCTTCAGTTTATTAATATGGTTTATCACGTTGATTGATTTGCATATATTGAAGAATCCTTGCATTCCTGGTATAACCCCAGCTGATCATTGTGTATGATCATTTTATTGTGCTGTTGGATTCTCTTTGCTAGTATTTTGTTGAGGATTTTTGCATCAATGTTTATCAGTGATATTAGCTTATAGTTTTCTTTTTTGTGTGTGTGATATCTTTGTCTGGTTTTGGTATCAGGGTGATGGTGGCCTTGTAGAATCAGTTTGGGGATGTTCCTCACTCTGTCACATTTTGGAAGAGTTTCAGAAAGATAGGTGTTAGCTCTTCTCTAAATGTTTGATAGAATACACCTGTGAAGCCATTTGGTCCTGGGCTTTTGTTTGTTGGAAGATTTTTAATCACAATTTCAATTTCAGTGCTTGGTCTGTTTATATTTTCTATTTCTTCCTCGTTCAGACTGGGAAGGTTGTGCTTTTCTAAGAATGTGTCCATTTCTTCCAGGTTGTCCATTTTATTGGCATATACTTGCTTGTAGTAATCTCTCATGATCCATTGTATTTCTGCAGTGTCCGTTGTTACTTCTTCTTTTGCATTTCTACTGCTATGGGTTTCAGTCATCTCCCTTTTTTTCTTGTTGAGTCTGGCTAATGGTTTATCAATTTTGTTTATCTTCTTAAAGAACCAGCTCCTAGTTTTATTGATCTCTGCTCTCTTTTCCTTCATTACTTTTTCATTTATTTATGATCTGATATTTATGATTTCTCTCCTTCTGCTATGTTTGGTTTTCTTTTTGTTGTTGTTCTTCTTCTTTCTCTAATTGCATTTGGTGTAAGGTTAGGTTGTTTATTTGAGACTTTTCCTTGTTTCTTAAAGTAGGTTGCATTGCTATAAACTTGGCAGTGACAGGCTGCACAGGCTCCTGGGATGGGAGGTGTGGATAGTGACCTGTGCTTGCACACAGGCTTCTTGGTGGCTGCAGCAGCAGCCTTCATGTTTCATGCCCATATCTGGTGTCCATGCTGATAGCTGCAGCTAGTTCTCATCTCTGGAGCTCGTTTAAGTGGTGCTCTGAACCCCTCTCTTTGTGCACCTAAAAACAATGGTCTCTTGCCTCTTCAGCAGGTCCAGGCTTTTTCCTGGATGTCCTCACAGCTAGCTGTGGTGCACTATCACCCTTCAGGCTGTGTTCATGCAACCCACCCAAGTCCTCCCCCTGGGATCTGACTGTCAAAGCCCGAACCTCAGCCCATAGTTTATAACTTTAATCCCTCTCTTGACAATATCAGCTTTCTTGCCCTATCTTGACTGTACTCATCTTTGACCTCCTAAACACTATTTAGAAAAAGACAGTACTAGGGATTGAAAACATTAGAAATTTGGGTCCCTTAACTTAACTGAGCCTTCAATATTACCCAGAAATTCTATATGCCCATTGATACTCCATGCTTTGAATTAATGCTGCAGAGTTTGCAATATTTCTCCACTATCCTCCAATCCTACTTCACCACCTCTATCATCTGTCTTATCAGAAAGAAATTCCTTCAATATCCTGTCACTAAACTTTCAAGACTGCGTATACATTTCTTCTTCCCTACTAGTGCAATGAAGGGACCTATCTAACTAAAGCTTATCCTTACCAGAAAAAAGTGGATACCAAAATTTTCCTCCTTCAAGGGGGTGTGCATCTATTATTTTGCCTACCCTGCATAACCCCAAAATCCCTACTGACTTGGTTCCATAACTTTAAACACACTCACATTTGTCTTATCCAAAATGAATATCCCCCACATATGTAATACACACAGAGTATCTCATAATTTCAGATACTTTTTCAGCTAATGCCTTCTATCCTCCCTTTGACTTCTCGTTTACTCCTCAACCCATTTCAATGAGACGTCTACCCCTATCACTAGCCCAAGTCTTCCCTAACCAAATCATCAACAAGATAGCATTTTTGAGTATGTATTATGGACATTTTGGTTCTGAACATACTTAATTGTACTGAAATATTTTTAAGAGTTAAACATTTTCTTGAAAAAAATTCTACTCTAGGATTTAAACACTTCAACTTCATAATATACATAAATATATTCCAATTGCAATGACAATAAAACAGCATATATTAAATAGGATGAGGTATTTATTTATTCCTTCATTTATTCCATAAATATGTATTGAACATACGCGATAGCACAAAAACTGTGTTAGTTTTTCAGACTGCATCAATGATTATGACAGATGCAAAAAATATTAAACTGTAGTTATGCTATAAATGATAAGATGAAAATAGAACCTAATACAAGGCTATGTAACTAGATTAACTTATCTAATCTGAGGAACAGTGAAGGGCTTCTCAGGGCTCTAAAGAAGTTGCCAGAATTAGTTCCGTAAGAAAAGAGGATGAGTAGAAGTCTTGAGGGGAAGCAAGGCTTTCCCCCTAGAGGGCTCAAAGGACATGAAAGCAGGCCAGAGAGGTTGCGAAATACAAGCAAAAAGACTGTTGAGAGAAGGCGGGATAATTAGATAGTACCTTGTTTATTCAGGGTCTGATAGATCAAGTGCTTTGGCAGTTTATAGCATGAACTTGCAATAAAACTGTATGAGTGAATAATAATAGAAGGTCTTTTTTGGTAAGGGAGATTAAGAGATTCACTGTTTCTATGACATTGATGATTGTCTTTAACAGATTTTTGCAGGCAGAGAAGTGTTATGATTGATGCCATTCCAGATACAGAAGTGTCATAAGCAAATAAGTCAGGAAGAAAATTGTAATAAAGTGCTCAGTGGTGATATGATCTCATACTTTCTAAAGTTGGTGTTCTGCCAGTGGGACATTGTGACTGCTTTCTGTGTTCTGTACTAGAAAACATAATAAGTCCTTAGATTACACTTTTCACTGTTCTGGGAGAGATTTGAGCAGTGAGATTTTTAGTCACCAGATAAAAAACAAATAGCTACCCAATATTTCAGATTACATATTTAAATATCATTTTATAATTCAAATTGGATGCACTCATGAAGATCTACAGGTTTTTATCTTTGAAATCTGGATTTATCTTACATTAAAAACATATAATATAGATAGATATAGATGATGTAGATAGATATAGATATATTTGACAGATGTACATGTATACTTCCATAAGTATTTGTTCACCAGAGAGCAAAAGCCCAGCCAAAGAAAAGAGGAATGTTCTTACCTACCCCTTTCTTTACTGCCCTCTTTTAAGAATAAAGGGCATTAGCAGAAGAAAGGATTTCTTCACTATGAGGAAATTTTTAGCTGTGGCCTGTGTTTAAAGAACTGGAGATAGCTGAAGATATCTCTTTGAAGAAGGTTAATTGACAGTTAATTGCTTTGTTGTAACAGATTAGGTAAATGCTTGGTGGAATTAGTGAGAGTGATTTCTCAATTCTGAAACAAGGTTGAGCTTTACTGTAATCTCCTCAGTAAAAATAAAACCTATGTCCAGTCAACAGCTAATCCATGAAGTCTTTAGTTTCAAGAATTGTAATATTGAGGAGAGTGAGAAGCTTTCAGGAGATGGACCATAAAAACCTACTCTTAAATTCACTTGAGATGGTACTATGGATAGCTCTCACAAATAAGTAAGGATGACATTTTTAGGATTGTTAATCTCAGACCAGTAGGCTAGAATGGCATTTGTACTAATCTTGATAAAAAGGAAGCATAATTTATTTAATATGTAAATAAGAGACATATGGTAAATCAAGAGACATATGTTTACATCTTACATGATTAAGGAATCCTAATTTGTTACTTTTTTTTTAACATAAAAGTATAACAAAACTTCCATCTACATCTTGTGTGTCATGACTGAAGGCTCTTTAATGGTAAATAGTTCCGGAAAAATACAATAAGAGAGAAAAAGGGATAAGGATAAACAGTTTAATATTTATTAGTGTGATGATATATAATTAAAATGAAAAAAATCCCCTCAAAGCCACCCTGGACTGAGGACAGGAGGAAGTGGGCACATGTGTGGAATTTGTCAAATAACATTCATTTTCAGGGATCTGAGATGACACTTCCTCTCTCCCTTTATAATTGAAGAAGTATGGCAAATGGATCCGATTTTTACAAAGAGAAAGAAACAGGAACAAAGATTATGTCAAGAGTAAAGTTAATCTGTACAATTTCTTACAGATAAATTTCCCTTTTTCGAGAAAAATATTTATTCTGGCAATGGTAATATATTTTGAATTTCATTTTTTCACCTAAGAATATTATTATAATTATATATACTATATTATATTGTAATCTATATTAATTGAGATTATCATAGTAGGAGTATCTTTCAGAAATAAATTTACAATGAAAAGATTATATAATACACTCTGTCTGCCCATAGTGGTTTACAATGTAAGAAAAACAATCCTTTTGGAAAGGTTGTACAGCAGCCTGCATTTATTTAAAAAACATACTTATTTGAATAAGGATGTCAGTTTTTTGACTGATAAATAAAACAAAAGTAAAAATACACTCATATCTTCTGAAGCTTGCGTGCCTAGATCCCATGCTCTGTGACAAGCTAAGCCACCACAATGAGAGTGCTTCAACGAAGCACTGTGCACCTCAATGAAGAGTAGCCCCCGCTCGCTGCTACTAGAGAAAGCCCGCACACAGCAATGAAGACCCAATGCAGCCAAAAAAATAAAATTAATTAACTAATTTATAAAAAAGGAAACAAATACCCATTTCCAATTTTTTTGTAGTTACTATCCCCAACACACCTCTCAGATGCCATATAAATATGCAAAAGTGCATCCTTTTTATTATTATCCTGTCCTACTTTAACATAAGTAAAATTCCCAGCAATTGCAATTCTATAGCACACCAGGATTTTTCCCACTTCACCTAATACCAGAGATGGGTCCTCATGACAATAAGGCAAGTTATCTGGATGGCAAGTGATCCAACCACCAACCACCATTTCAGAGCTTGATTCCCAGGACCACCTCCTGTACCAAGTGTCTTAGGCTCAATTCTCATAGATCAGACACTAAGTCAAAGACTCAGGTGCAAATGATATATTAAGGAAAAGTTCCCAGGAGAAACCACTGGGGGCTGGGGAAAGCAGAATAGGGAAGGAGAGAAAGCCAAACAACCTTGTAATTTCAGTTGGGTCCCAGACTCAGCCTGATCCTGTGGGGAGCCCTGGAGAATAACCTTTACTTCTTGCATCAAGGAAAAGAGCTGTCCAGCGGAGGGGTTTAACCTCCTAGCAATAAACTTCCCAGCACTTTTATTTCTCATTACAAGAGATTAAACAGCAATCTAGCATTAGATACAAACTGCTGGCCCATGCGTTATTTTCATATAACACCATATAATAAAAAAATATTTCAAAGTTGCATTCAGCTTCCACATCCAGGCAGCAGCAGACTGACCATACGTATTTATATTTTCCCTCTCAAATTTCTATTGGTATGGCAGTAAAAGAGTGCATGTAACATAAATTTATAATGACATGAAGGTTAAAAGGAAGGTTTATCAATTAAGCAGATTTTTTTTTTTTACAGTTTTCTGGAATATAGCAAGCTGATACATTTGTCATGTGATTTATTCTGCCAGGTAGAAGTGTGAGAATTCTTCAAGCTTAGACTCCATAGGCAATTTTTAGGGGAATCATTAATCAAGGATACTTCATGGGAAACCTGATTCAATTATCCTTATCCCCACTTGGCTCCCCTGCCCTAAGGAAAAGGCCATTTGCAAGGCTTTGAATTCAGGCAAAAGACAGAAAAGAAAGGAAAGGAAAGGAAAAGAAAGGAAAGGAAAAGGAAATAAAAGTTTTCTGAATAGATTGCATAATTTGTCTTAGAAGGGCTGGGTCTAAATGTACAGTGGAAATGTCTAAGAAAACAAGAGGGATGTGTCTGTAAGTGAATTAAATTCCAAACTTCCAAATCTTGTTTCTAGAGAGTTCATATATATTGTCAAAAGTAGCAGAATCAAGAATTACAGGTGGAATCACCACAGAAATGCATGTAACTTAATGAAATTTAGCTGTAAGTCATTAGAAGAGAGAGGGAGAAGGATAAAAAGAGAATTTCCCCAAGTAACATTTTGAAGGAAGACAGAAAATTGCTTCTCTTCCAGTGTCAGTTCCCTTGTGACTTTCTGAGAGTGAGTACCTCGCTACCATTTGTGAGTCCAGTATTTATAGAGGATATAGTTTTAACTAAAATAAATGGAATCCAGACACAAGACACCTAGTTTATGTGGAAGTTTAAACATGGAAACCTGTCTTTTCCAAAGCAGAGGGAAGAAAAAACCCATTATAAAATATCTAAGAATTTTGATTATGGTCTCCCAGATGTTAATTACTCTAGCATTGTGCAAGAATAATTGTGACTTTATGAAACTTTTATCTAAGATGACTTGACACTTTCCTCAAGCTTCTAACAATACCAATGTCTAAGTATATTGCTTAAGGAACTCTGCAGTGATGGAAATATTTTATTTCTAGCTGTCCAGCTGGATAGCCACTAGACACATATGACTACTGAGCACTTGAAATTTCGTTGTTGTGAATGAGAAGCTGACTTTTAATTTTATTTTAATTAATGTGAATTTAAATAGCCATATGTAGCTAGTGACTATTGTGTTAGACAGGGCAGTTTTAGAATATTCTAAGAACTAAACACTTATATAATAAAAATGACTACACTTGAGAATTGAAAACAGGAAGGGAGAAGAGACTAATTTTTCCTTTAATACCATTCATGGCTTTTCAAGTTTAAATTTATTACATGCATTTTTTATTATAATAATACTTTATAAGTTAAACATGTAGGGCTTCCCTGGTGGCTCAGTGGTTAAGAGTCCGCCTGCTGATGCAGGGGATGCGGGGTTGTGCCCCGGTCCGGGAAGTTGCCACATGCCGCAGAGCGGCTAAGCCTGTGAGCCATGGCCGCTGAGCCTGCGCGTCCGGAGCCTGTGCTCCACAACGGGAGAGGTCACAACAGTGAGAGTCCCGCGTACCGCAAAAACAAACAAACAAACAAAACAAAACATGTATTTGCTAAGTATCTACCATACTAGGCACTTCTCTCACATTATCTTTCTGACCACCAAAGCAACATGTATGATATATATTATTACTCCATTTTAATGCATCAATAAATCCAAGAGCATAATAACATTAATCTTAGGAAGACTATATTATATTTAGAGTAGATGATGCTATCTGACATATGGGAATTATTCAGAAAATGACTGTGAATGAATGAATGGATGAACGGTGTATGCATATAAGGACATTTGCATTTGGAGGATAAACTTGTGTAAACTTGCATTGCAGTATATAAATACACATTTATCTCCTTTTGATGTATATGACATGCTTTTTAAATTAACCTATCTCCTCCTAGTGTGGAAAAAAAAAAAACAAAACAGTTACCTGACCTTGGGGCAGGATAATTAGCCCCTCTTACAGGCATTCTTGATTAGAAATGGGAATGGGAATACAGAAACTTGAAAGTTGAGATGAGAATACTTTATAAGTGTAAAAGGCCTCAAATAATGCCTTAGACACAGGGGAGGTACAGTGGATTGTAATAGATACTACGTTATGGACATTATATAGATATAATATAGCTATAGAACATATAGATTATATAATATAGATAGATATTACATAGTATACATAAATACCAGCATGTAATAAAAACATATATTTCTTCCTTTAATTTAGAATTTGGAACACAATAACATGGTTATTTGGAACATGGACATTTCCTGGTTAGAGGTAATTGGCTAAGAGAAAAAACAGCCTGTATCTCTCAAGATGTGATCTTGGATTTTCACACTGATATTGTGTTGACATTTTAACCTTTCATTACTGAGCTGTAATTTTAAATATGATTTGTAGCTCTTTGGAATTTCAGTGTATTTTTTCAGCTTTGTTTTGAAGAGTCCCCTTTATATTAACTATATCTGTCATAGATAGTCTGTCACTGGGTATAATAGCCTCATTATGTTAAAAATGAATCACACTATATTATTTGCTCGTATCTCTAACACATCTCACTCCCTTTCTGTTTCTCTCCATTTTTTAGTGATTCTCAAGGCTGACAATTTAGGATAATAAGTTATTTTAGATAAAAGCCTGTTTACTATCATTTTTGAATCAGTGTGATTGAGGATGTCATGGATGACTTTTTCAATATGAAGCAAATTCAATACTTGGTGATATAGAGCTGTGCTTTGGTGTCATGCTGGAACTGTGCTGTAACAATGCTCTGTGTGGCTCTGTATGATCACTGATCCCTTTGTTCTCTTTCCTGGATATTGCTAATATTTATAGAACTACACTCGATGACAGTAAATTGATCTGGATTGAATTTATTTTTCACACTTTTCTCTGCTTCTGAAAATGCTGCTTATTCTTCAAGGCATGGCTGTGTGACAACTACCTTTTATTCTCCTAGTATTCTTCTAGTAATATTATAATTATTCATTTCAAATATTTTGTTATTGAAAACAATGACTACTACATATTAACCATTTAATGCATGTCAGGGTCTAGGTTAAGTAATTTGATGTGTGTGTGTGTACACACACACACATGCAAGTAATTTATATTTATGTATAAATATACGTATAAAATAAAAAAAAACTCATACTGACCTTTTATAGACCCACCTGTCCCATAACCACTGACAACCACTAACCTATTCTCTATTTCTATAATCTTGACATTTCAGGAATGTTTTATGTATATATATTCTCAATTTTGTACTTACATATTTATATTTTCAAAGTAATACTCTGAGATAGTCTATATAGTCTCTGTATTTCAGGTGATAAAATTGATAAAACTCAGATTTAGAAAAATTAAGTCCCATGGCCCACCTACATAGTGCACAATTGCAATTAATTACATCTATAAATAGTAACAGTAAGTATATTTTAAGGAACACTTTATGAATTGTGAAATGAGAAAATTATTTATGTAAATAATAATTAGTCTAACTTTAGTTAGGTTGTCCAGTCACAAAAGCATTGAGAACTACCCTCTGAGTTATCCTCTGAGCTTCACTCTACTTCTTCCCATGACTTGCTTGGCTTTACTGCACATGTAATGAGCAGTAAAGGTTGCGTGTAAGGCTTACTGTCCAGCAGTCCATCTGGAATACTAGACTGCCACGTAGCAACTAAGGTCACGAAAGTCTCCACTTATTTGTGACAGTGCAAATGTGGCTGGGATATGTTTAGACTGGAGTCCATTTTTGAATAATCTAGAAAATATCCTCTCAATTTCTTATGGGGAGGCTAGGCACTTTTAAAAATTTGCTGATAAGAGTTTTCTTTCATATTATTTTTATTATCATTAAATATTTTAATTAAGCTGTTTATTTTGAGATTAATTGTACATTTATATGCAGTTGTAAGAAATTATAAAGAGAAACTTTGTACAATTTACCTACTTTCCCCCAATGGTAGTACCTTGCAAAAATATAGTTCACTATAAAAACCAGGATATTGAAAATGATATATCAAGACCATCCTGGTCATTCCAAGAATGCCTCATACGTCCCTTTTATAGACACACCCATCTCCCCCATCCTTCACTTCCAGAAGCCACTAATTTATTCTCCATTTCCATAATTTTATCATTTCTAAAATGTTATCTAAATGGAGTCATACAGTACAAATCCATCTACTGAGTTTTATATTTCAGTCATTTTATTTTTCTGTTCTAATATTAATATTTGGTTCTTCATAAAGATTATTTTCTGAGACTTTCTATTTTTCCATTTGTTTCAATTTTCATGATTGCATGTTGGAGAATTTTTTTATGATGGCTGTTTTAAACTCTAGAGAGTCAAGTCTAAAATCTCAGTCATCTTGATGTCGTCATCTATTGATTTATTTTTTCATGTGAATTGTGTTTTCTGGTGAATTCTGTTTCTCTGGTTCTTTGTACAAGGTATGATTTTTAGTTGAAGTGTGCATGATTTAGATATTATGGTATGAGACTCTGAATATTACTAAACCTTCTGTTTGAGTTGGCTTTCACTGACAGCACTGCAGCAGGGAAGGGTGTGGGGACAATTAGTTATTGCCATATGAGGGTAGATGACCATGTTCCTCACTTGGCCTCTGCTAACATCCAGGGGCAGGGGTTCCTCTTTATTAATGGGTAAGTGTGGGAGCTCTTTCTCTCCTCTAGGAGCCTATCTCTCTCTTCTTCTCTCTATCTCTTTCTCTACCAAACAATGTCTTTCTTTCTGCATTTTAGCCAGAGTTGTAGATTCATCTTTCCAACTGACTTCCTTTTAAAGGCTCTAGAGAATTTTTGATGATGGCCATTCTGATTGGTGTAAGGTGATACCTCATTGTAGTTTTGATTTGCATTTCTCTAATGATTAGTGATGTTGAGCATCCTTTCATGTGTTTGTTGGCAATCTGTATATCTTCTTTGGAGAAATGTCTATTTAGGTTTTCTGCCCATTTTTGGATAGGGTTGTTTGCTTTTTGATATTGAGTGGAATGAGCTGCTTGTAAATTTTGGAGATTATTCCTTTGTCAGTTTCTTCATTTGCAAATATTTTCTCCCATTCTGAGTGCTGTCTCTTTGTCTTGTTTATGATTTCCTTTGCTGTGCAAAAGCTTTTAAGTTTCATTAAGTCCCATGTGTTTATTTTTGTTTTTATTTCCATTTCTCTAGGAGGTGGGTCAAAAAGGATCTTGCTGTGATTTATGTCATAGAGTGTTTTGCCTATGTTTCCCTCTAAGAGTTTTACAATGTCTGACATTACATTTAGGTCTTTAATCCATTTTGAGTTTATTTTTGTGTATGGTGTTAGGGAGTGTTCTAATTTCATTCTTTTACATGTAGCTGTCCAGTTTTCCCAGCACCACTTATTGAAGAGGCTGTCTTTTCTCCATTGTATATTCTTGCCTCCTTTATCAAAGGTAAGGTGACCATATGTGCATGGGTTTATCTCTGGGCTTTCCATCCTGTTCCATTGAACATTTTCTGACTTACTTCATTCTGTATGACAGACTCTAGGTCCATCCACCTCACGGCAAATAACTAAGTTTCATTTCTTTTTATGGCTGAGTAATATTCCATTGTATATATGTGGCACATTTTCTTTATTCATTCATCTTTTGATGGACACATGTTGCTTCCATGTCCTAACTATGGTAAATAGAGCTGCAATGAACTTTCTGGTACATGACTCTTTGAATTATGGTATTTTCAGGGTATATACCTAGTAGTGGGATTGCTGGGTCATATGGTAGTTCTATTTCTAGTTTTTTGAGGAACCTTCATATTGTTCTCCATAGTGGCTGTATCAATTTACATTCCCACCAATAGTGCAAGAGGGTTCCCTTTTCTCCACACCTCTGTCATACAGAGTGAAGTAAGTCAAAAAGAGAAAAACAAATACTGTATGCTAACACAGATATATGGAATCTTCAAAAAATAAAAATAAGAAAAGATTCTGAAGAATCTAGGGGCAGGACAGGAATAAAGACGCAGACATAGAGAGTGGACTTGAGAACACGGGGAAGGGGAATGGTAAGTTGGGACTAAGTGAGAGAGTGGCATGAAAATATATACACTACCAAATGTAAAATAGATAGCTGGTGGGAAGCAGCCATATAGTACAGGGAGATCAGCTCGGTGCTTTGTGATCACCTAAAGGGATGGGATAGGGAGGGTGGGAGGGAGACGCAAGAGGGAGGAGACGATATGGGTATATATGTATATGTATAGCTGATTCACTTTGTTATAAAGCAGGAACTAACACACCTTTGTAAAGCAATTATACTCCAATAAAGATGTTAATATATATATATATATACATGTATATATATATATATGCCATAGAGATATCTTAAGTATGTTTGAGGAATCTCATCCAATTTCAAACACAATCCTCATTGTATGCTACCTATTGAATGCAATATTATTAATCTTCTTGCTCCAAGATTCGATACTTTAGTAGCTTCTGGGTGTAACTGATAGGAGAAGATGAACTGCCTCTTTACACTTGTCCACTGTCATAGAGAAGATTTATGCTTAAATATTTCTAATATGCTGTTCATAACTTATAGATAAATCTTGCATTAAAGATTTATCTATAAGTAATCAAATCTTTATCTTTACTGGAGATGAAGGTAGTTTGAGATTTATCTTTTCAAGTTAGTTTCTTTTAATGCTTAGTAAGCTAGTAGGGAATCTGGCATTTTTAGTTTGTTTTCCCAACTTTGTAATATTTCACAAGCTTTTAAAAAATAATCATTTAAAATTGCATTTATGAACATTTCTGTGTTAGAGCTATTTGGCAATAAGTAGAACTTAGAGCCTTGAAAAAATATTACGAGATTGTTTCCTCTATTTTCCAATTGCATTTTTAAATTTCTGATTTTAGCTATGACAGTCCAAATTGATAATAAAAGAATGTTTCATTCCTCATGATCAGATGGTGGAATGGGTGATTCTGTCTAGTCAAAAAACAAGAAGACATGAAAAATGTTCAGGGTGTCATGGAGTTTTCAAATGAGCTGCTCAGCTGAGCACTGTGTTCTGCCTCTGGCTGGTGTGGAGGAGTATGTGTCTGTGCCTCTCAAGTTTCTGACAGAGATTGTGATATTCACAAGTTCTATAACCCAAACAAGGCAAGGCTCAGTTCTCTCAACTGTCATCACCCTGAAATTATCAGACATATGGTCCCTTTTTAGCAACCCTCCAAGCTGTCTGTCAATCTAAATCATTTGCTAGGACACTTGAATGTAAGCAGTTGGTGATTCTTGTCTAACTTTCATTCAGCATTTTATCTGTCCCTTTTTGTAAATGACTCCACCTGTGGCCATTGTTCTAAAAATTAAATGTAGATGTTCTGTGAAAAGATCCCTAACATATTTCAGATCACCTAGCTTTCATAAATGTATCCTAAATGTACCGATGCTAGAAACTTTTACAATTATATGCCTCATTTGGCCTTAAAATGGTATATTTCACAAAAAAACAATAGAATAAGACAGCTGCTGTGAACCTCTGTTAAATGATCTAATTGCAAGCGAGCAACCTCAAAACACTGTTGTCATGAATGGAAACTCAATTTCAAAAGATATTTTGTTGATATACATTGATTAAAGAAAAAAGGAATGATGAAGTGGCCTGAAACATCAAGGAACCTCTTCCCCCCACTATCACCCATACACACATGCACACATACACACCACTCACACACAGGCATTCAACTCTAATATTTTTCTAGTCTCATGTCCTATAATTAGTATGGCTTGTAATGGAAGAAGCTTTATCTATCAATAGTTTTAAAAATATTTTGCTATACGTCTTATTCTAGATTACTTATCTGATTACACATCATAGAATCATAATGGAAAATTCTTCAGCAGCTTAAACATGACCAAGTTTTTTCTGTATCCCTTCTCATTCAGAGTGAGACTATTCTTATCACTTGAATCTGGGCTGTGCTTGTGCTTTGACCAAAAGAATTTGATGGAAGTAATGGGTACATTATGGCACTTGGCCACAAGAGGTTTTGATTCTTCTATCTTCTTCTAACTGCTTAGAAGCCTGCTTTGAAACTGCAGTATGAAGAGGTTGATACTGCTACTGACTAGAGTAAGAAAACAACATGAAGGAGAAGTGAAGTACCCCAGTTAACAACCAGTACTATCTAGCAGACAAGAGTGAGGCCTTCTTGGACATCTGATCTTTCAGATAAATACAACCACATGAGTGAAGCCTGAGAAAACAGTACAGGAACAATACAGCCAACCCATACAATAAAGAGGAAAAAAAAAAAACCAGACAATTGTTGTATTAAGCAATAAGCTTTTTTTTGTTTGTTTGTTTTTTGGTTGCAAGGCAAATTTTATTCTGCTACCGTTGCAGATTATATAGACTAGAAAAGGGAAGGTTGCCAGACAGTGGTTTACATTATCTAAAGACTGTCTCAGCTCAGGGTTAACTTCCCTGGGAGAAAACTCATAAAATCAGAATCATCTGCCGTTCTGCAGGGGAGAGGTTGATGGCTGAGCCAAGATTGTCCTCTCAATCTCCGGAGGTCCTCTGGAAAGATCCGTTAACCAGCACTTGGCATGGTCCTGATCCTGTGTTGACTTGGGGACTTGGTCACGTGTGTATCTTTCCCAGATCAGCGCCTGGAACTCGCTGGCTTCCTGAACGCTTAGTCAAGCAAATAGATGGCTCACCACAGCTCACAACAAGTTCAGAAGATGAAGAAGCTCAGCAATAAGCTTTTGAGGTGGTTAACTGTGTAGCAATAGTCAGATGATCCAAATGTAGACATTAAAACACAATATGGGAAATAATGCTTTGCTAATTTTCAAGAATTTGTGGCTTAATATCAAATTCTGAGTGGAATCAAGGTAAAAATCAATTTCTTATATTTATTCCTGGATACATTTTAGACAATGATTTGGTTCAGTGTTATGAGTAGATATCTGAAATAACATTTCTGACTTTACAAAATTTATATTTTAAACTTTTGCTAAGCAAGAAAATAAAGAGGATTCAAAATGTGCAAACTTGGATTATAGTACTAATTCTGTCATTTACAAATGTGTGAAGATAATGACTGGCATGTATTTTTCAGTTATTTGTTAATCTGTGAGATAATATATGAAAATATATTTGGGAAATATTCTTAAATTATCTCATAGAGAAGATAAAGCAAATAAATATAGAAGTATATAGATGTAAATATATTTAAATAAATGTGTGTATATATATATATTTTTGCTTGGGGCTGGGACAATACTGCTGTTCACTAGTATAAACATCTTCTTTTCTGAAAATAAGGGAGAGTCTCACTTCACTGCACCTTTAGAATAAGGTATAACTATATAATTTGTCCTAGTCAATGAAATAGGAGTTTATACCACTTCCAGTTGGAAACGTTAAATGGATTATATGGTTTTCCATCTTTCTTTCTTCTTTGTCATTCTGGGACTTTCCAGTTGCTTACATCTAAGTTCTGAGCATATGAAACTACATTTCCTTCTGGCCAGCAATGGACATGTAGGATGAGTTAAAAAATAAACCTTGTTACTTTAGGTCACTGGATTTTGGAGTTATGTCAGGTGACTAGGTTATCTTCCTCATCCTGTGTCACTGATACACTGTGGAAATGCATATAAATTTGCATAATTGAATATAACTTAATTCATTCAGAGCAACACTTCTATGTGGTTTGGATCCAACTTTGATTTTATGATAAAATAGTGCCATTTGTTTCAAATTAAATGCATAACCACAGAGCTAAATAAAATGTAACATTTCATTTATCCAACTCAGTGTTACTTTACATTTTATAGTGAATAAAATTATATTGATTATTTTAGTATACTTCCCAGTATTTCATATCTAGTATTATATTCTACTATCATTATGAATTCCTTTTATACCTTTGTTAGATAAATAAGATGCAGATTTCTTTTTATGACCAGCTATATCAACATGATAATGGCCCATAAATTCCACTAAATTTAGAAACATTCCAGCATTTGGGCTTAAATAAATTCTTCTGATCTTCTAAGATGTAAATTACTTTTTGTACAAAACATAGCAACATCTAAAATAACTCTCCAGGTATTCTGCCATTTTTATTTCCCTTGTACTATCAACCTCTGCGAAGCATCATCTATTAAAATATATTTGAACATTTTTTAAAAAAACACTTCTGCTTTAGAAAAACATAATAATGAAAATTGTATTTTTTGTGGTCACAAGTTCTTTTTAATTCCTTCCAATCTTTGAAAACTTATTTTGAATTGCAAATATTTGACATTGTTGTATTATTACTAAAAAAAAATACCTGGAAAATATATAAAATAAACATGATGCTTTCAAATAAATGAATCAATCATGATGAATTAACTTACCACTAGAACTTTTTAAGAACCATTTTTGAAATTTTTTGCCTGTCATGTGAAATAGATTTTCTAAAATCTGCATCTTCTCTTTGATTGGTTCCATGGTCTTCTAAAATCACTTTTACTTTATTAAAATTTATGTCCATAGAGTAGGATTATTAAAATTTATTTCAAATGGCACCTTCTTATTTTCATACTTACACGCATGTTTTCACCAATGTCTGAAATTTCTAACATCGCAATTTCTTTTTTTTCTCATGATTTGAAGAAGATTAACTAGTTAGCTCATCAATGTTAGAAACTCAAGACTCCATAATTTTCAATTTTCAAGCAAAATTGAAAATTATGAAGTCATGGCATACTATACTTTTATAACCAAACTTTTAACATCCTCTATAATTTTACCCATTTCTGCACAAAATTTCCTAAGCATTACATCACTTGACATTTTAGGTGTCTTACTTTTCTAAAAAGAAAATTTTTGTGCATTTAAAATATATTTATTTTAATTTAATACAATATTTAATCAGAGTGGATACAATAGGTAACAAATATATACATAACTTGTATTATTTAACTTAACATAAATTATATTTAATAATTAAGAGTTGTACATAAAATTTGTACATATATATTTAATTTCTTTTTTAAATCAGTAATTACACACAACATAAAATTAAGCCCATATTCCCAGATAACTTTTGTGAAAGAAGTAAAAACAGTGAACTATATTTCAAATTTTTATTGTTAATAGCATATTTTCTTTAATATTTTCTCTTTTGTGACTATGGATTTAGAAGAAATGTATTGAATTTTGTAAAACAGCCTTGTATTTGGCATCTATTTTGAACTCTCTTGTGAGTTTTAATATTATATGATTATTGATCTTTTCCTAGAATCATCTAAGAAAAAAATCTATCTTCTAATAATTATACTTCTTAAGCCTTTTGTTTTATGGTGCTTGCCAGAATTTCCAAAATTATGTTAAACAATATTTGTTATATTTATATAGTTTTCTTCAAAAGACATAGAAAACTCACTGTTTATACAAGTTTATATACAATGTGATATAAGACAATAATTAAGTGTATTACTGAAGTATGTATAGTTGATTAGGCCATGTGATTATATTTCTAAAATGTAATGTATATTTTCTCCAATAGATATGAACATTTAGTTTTTCCTAATATGAAGAGCCAGTCAGCTACAAAAGTAGGCAGAAACTAATTAAAAAGCCTCAAATCCTTGTTTTCTAGCATTTTATGATTCCATAGTCACCTAAAACTCTATAATAGAGTTTCTTTCTAATGTTGAAGTAGCTTTGATAGTGGCAGATTTCCCATCAACATTTTCTCTTTAATTTGGTCTCATTTACTAATACTTGATGTTGCTGGTTTTTGGCTTCCCTCCTGGAGCAATTCATTATCAGAATATGGAAATGCTTAGCTTTTTCTAGGATAATTCAATTCCTTCACAGTATTTAGCTATGTGTCGTTATACCAGGGCCTCCTTGAACAGGTGATTTATTTTGAATGCGTGTGATTTATCCTTGAAAAACTACTGCTACAAATCTTTTAATAATCAACATTTGCCACTTCTTAATCCTTTTGAAATTATAGGAATGTTCCATTTATCTATTACTTCTTAACAAGCCACATAAATCTTAGTCCCTTAAGCAACTATATATATATATATATATATATATATATATATATATATATATAATATGCAAGTTGAACAAAGCTCAGTGGTGACATGTCATCTCTGGTCCATTTGGCATCAGCTGAGTTGGCCCAAAGACTGAGGGTTAGGATCAGCTAAATTCTAGCTCTCTCACATGTGTAATAGTTGATACTGGCTATCATTGAAACTTTAGCCAGGAATGTCAGCTAGACACATGACCTCTTTATATTTCCTGGACTTCCTTACAAGATGGTAAATTAAGTTGCAGCATGGGTATCCCAAGAGATAGAGAGCCGTATGGTGGCTTTATAATATTTTTTAACCTAACATCAGAATCATGCAAAATCAATACTACCATATATTTTTTTTCAGATGCTTGTCATTAAAGCTAGTCCACATTCAAAGGAAAGATAATCAGTTTACAATTTTGATGAAGTATCAGAGATTTTGTTGATATGATTTAAAACCACCAGAGTGAATATCTGCTGGGGATTTTATTGATATGCTATCTAAAAATCTTCAACTTTTTCTCAAAAAGGCTTTTGGCTTTGTATTTTCTTGGTTTTTGACTTCCCACATCCTTATAGCAGGTCCTTGTATGTAATCTTTTTTTGAGTCTGGTCAAATTAACACTGTCACAAATTCCTTTCTTTTGTAGAATTTATAAGATATGTTTATCTTGTTTCCATCTCTTGCTAGCTTCCATATTTATTTTCATTTATGTTGATAAATTTTGGCTTAATTTTGGTGATACATGAACAAAGATATGAGATGGTGATGCAGCAGTGTTTTGGAAAAATTGTCCTCACTTACACTTGATTCTTCATTTTAGAAAAGCTCAATACCTTTGGATAATTTCTTTTGGTTAATTTCCCCCTCTTATGCAGTATTGTTCTAAGTATTATTTTAGAAAAGAATACATTACTCATGAAGAGTATGAATGTGTTCATATATGAGAGTACCATTCTGTTACCATCACTCATGCTCAATGGAGTAAATTGATATAGAATTTGTTGGTTGTACTTTTTTTTCTGAAAATTTTGGCATCGTTATTTAACACTTTAAAACATGCTGGAGAACCTGAGTCCTGACCTCCTTACTAAGTAATATCTTTAACTTATTCTTTTTTATATGAATTTTATTTTGCATTCCCTATGCATTTATATAATTATTCCAAAAAAAATTTACCCAAAATTCAGCAAAAACCTTTGATTTTTATGCTGTAGTATATTTGTCACTTTGGGACTATTTGTATTATTCATTTGAATATTTTCTATATCTCTTATCCTATTCTTTGTTTTTAAAAAAATTTTTTTAGACTATTGTTGATTTACAATGTTGTGTTACTTTCTTCTGTACAGCAAAGTGAATCAATGATACATATACATATGTCCACTCTTTTTAATTATTTTACCATATAGGTCATTATAGAGTATTAAGTAGAGTTCCCTGCACTATACAGTAGTTCCATATTAGATATTGATTTTATATATAGTAACGTGTATATGTCAGTTCCAATCTTCTAATTTATCCCTCCTTCCTTTTTACTCCCTATTAAGCAGAAGATTGTTTTCTACATTTGAAATTCTATTTCTGTTTTGTAAATAAGTCCATTTGTACCATTTTTTTACATTCCACATATATATGATATTTGCCTTGTTCTGTATGACTTCACTCAGTATGACAATTTCTACATCCATCCATGTTGCTGCAAATGGCATTATTTCATTCTTTTTTATGACTGAGTAATATTCCATTGTATATATGTACCACATTTTCATTATTTTTTTTTTTCTAAATTGTATTTTTCTCCCTTTCTTTTTTTTTTTTTTAACATCTTTATTGGGGTATAATTGCTTTACAATGGTGTGTTAGTTTCTGCTTTATAACAAAGTGAATCAGTTATACATATACATATGTTCCCATATGTCTTCCCTCTTGCGTCTCCCTCCCTCCAACTCTCCCTATCCCACCCCTCTGGGCTGTCACAAAGCACCGAGCTAATATCCCTGTGCCATGCGGCTGCTTCCCACTAGCTATCTACCTTACTACGTTTGTTAGTATGTATATGTCCATGACTCTCTCTCGCCCTGTCACAGCTCACCCTTCCTCCTCCCCATATCCTCAAGTCCATTGTCCAGTAGGTCTGCATCTTTATTCCTGTCTTACCCCTAGGTTCTTCATGGCATTTTTTTTTCTTAAATTCCATATATATGTGTTAGCATATGGTATTTGTCTTTTTCTTTCTGACTTACTTCACTCTGTATGACAGACTCTAGGTCTATCCATCTCATTACAAATAGCTCAATTTCGTTTCTTTTTAAGGCTGAGTAATATTCCATTGTATATATGTGCCACATCTTCTTTATCCATTCATCCGATGATGGGCACTTAGGTTGTTTCCATCTCCGGGCTATTGTAAATAGAGCTGCAATGAACATTTTGATACATGACTCTTTTTGAATTTTGGTTTTCTCAGGGTATATGCCCAGTAGTGGGATTGCTGGGTCATATGGTAATTCTATTTGTAGTTTTTTAAGGAACCTCCATACTGTTCTCCATAGTGGCTGAACCAATTCACATTCCCACCAGCAGTGCAAGAGTGTTCCTTTTTCTCCACACCCTCTCCAGCATTTATTGTTTCTAGATTTTTTGATGATGGCCATTCTGACTGGTGTGAGATGATATCTCATTGTAGTTTTGATTTGCATTTCTCTAATGATTAATGATGTTGAGCATTCTTTCATGTGTTTGTTGGCATTCTGTATATCTTCTTTGGAGAAATGTCTATTTAGGTCTTCTGCCCATTTTTGGATTGGGTTGTTTGTTTTTTTGTTATTGAGCTGCATGAGCTGCTTGTAAATTTTTGAGATTAATCCTTTGTCAGTTGCTTCATTCGCAAATATTTTCTCCCATTCTGAGGGTTGTCTTTTGGTCTTCTTTATAGTTTCCTTTGCTGTGCAAAAGCTTTGAAGTTTCATTAGGTCCCATTTGTTTATTTTTGTTTTTATTTCCATTACTCTAGGAGGTGGGTCAGAAAGGATCTTGCTGTGATTTATGTCATAGAGTGTTCTGCCTATGTTTTCCTCTAAGAGTTTGATAGTTTCTGGCCTTACATTTAGGTCTTTAATCCATTTTGAGCTTATTTTTGTGTATGGTGTTAGGGAGTGATCTAATCTCATACTTTTACATGTACCTGTCCAGTTTTCCCAGCACCATTTATTGAAGAGGCTGTCCTTTCTCAACTGTACTTTCCTGCCACCTTTATCAAAGATAAGGTGTCCATATGTGCGTGGGTTTATCTCTGGGCTTTCTATCCTGTTCCATTGATCAATCTTTCTGTTTTTGTGCCAGTACCATACTGTCTTGATTACTGTAACTTTGTAGTATAGTCTGAAGTCAGGGAGCATGATTCCTCCAGCTCCGTTTTTCATTCTCAAGATTGCTTTGGCTATTCGGGGTCTTTTGTGTTTCCATACAAATGGCGAAATTTTTTGTTCTAGTTCCGTGAAAAATGCCAGTGGTAGTTTGATAGGGATTGCATTGAACCTGTAGATTGCTTTGGGTAGTAGAGTCATTTTCACAATGTTGATTCTTCCCATCCAAGAACATGGTGTATCTCTCCATTTATTTGTATCACCTTTAATTTCTTTCATCAGTGTCTTATAATTTTCTGCGTACAGGTCTTTTGTCTCCTTAGGTAGGTTTATTCCTAGATATTTTATTCTTTTTGTTGCAATGGGAAATGGGAGTGTTTTCTTGGTCTCACTTTCAGATTTTTCATCATTAGTATATAGGAATGCCAGAGATTTCTGTGCATTAACTTTGTATCCTGCTACTTTACCAAATTCATTGATTAGCTCTAGTAGTTTTCTGGTAGCATCTTTAGGATTCTCTATGTATCGTACCATGTCATCTGCAAACAGTGACAGCTTTACTTCTTCTTTTCCGATTTGGATTCCTTTTATTTCCTTTTCTTCTCTGATTGCTGTGGCTAAAACTTCCAAAACTATGTTGAATAAGAGTGGTGAGAGTGGGCAACCTTGTCTTGTTCCTGATCTTAGTGGAAATGCTTTCAGTTTTTCACCATTGAGGATGATGTTTGCTGTGGGCTTGTCATATATGGCCTTTATTATGTTGAGGAAAGTTCCCTCTATGCCTACTTTCTGAAGGGTTTTTATCATAAATCAGTGTTGAATTTTGTCGAAGGCTTTCTCTGCATCTATTGAGATGATCATATGGTTTTTCTCCTTCAGTTTGTTAATATGGTTTATCACATTGATAGATTTGCATATATTGAAGAATCTTTGCATTCCTGGAATAAACCCCACTTGATCATGGTGTATGATCCTTTTAATGTGCTGTTGGATTCTGTTTGCTAGTATTTTGTTGAGGATTTTTGCATCTATGTTCATCAGTGATATTGGCCTGTAGTTTTCTTTCTTTGTGACATCCTTGTCTGGTTTTGGTATCAAGGTGATGGTGGCCTTGTAGAAGGAATTTGGGAGTGATCCTCCCTCTGCTATATTTTGGAAGAGTTTGAGAAGGATAGGTGTTAGCTCTTCTCTAAACGTTTGATAGAATTCACCTGTGAAGCCATCTGGTCCTGGGCTTTTGTTTGTTGGAAGATTTTTAATCACAGTTTCAATTTCAGTGCTTGTGATTGGTCTGTCCATATTTTCTATTTCTTCCTGATTCAGTCTTGGCAGGTTGTGCATTTCTAAGAATTTGTCCATTTCTTTCAGGTTGTCCATTTTATTGGCATAGAGTTGCTTGTAGTAATCTCTCATGATTTTTTTTATTTCTGCAGTGTCAGTTGTTACTTCTCCTTTTTCATTTCTAATTCTATTGATTTGAGTCTTCTCCCTTTTCTTCTTGATGAGTCTGGCTAGTGGTTTATCTATTTTGTTTATCTTCTCAAAGAACCAGCTTGTAGTTTTATTGATCTTTGCTATCGTTTCCTTCATTTCTTTTTCATTTATTCCTGATCTGATTTTTATAATTTCTTTCCTTCTGCTAGCTTTGGGGTTTTTTTTTTTCTTCTTTCTCTAATTGCTTGAGGTGCAAGGTTAGGTTGTTTATTCGAGATGTTTCCTGCTTCTTAAGGTGGGCTTGTATTGCTATAAACTTCCCCCTTAGAACTGCTTTTGCTGTATCCCATAAGTTTTGGGTCGTTGTGTCTCCATTGTCATTTGTTTCTAGGTATTTTTTTTATTTCCTCTTTGATTTCTTCAGTGATCACTTCATTATTAAGTAGTGTATTGTTTAGCCTCCATGTGTTTGTATTTTTTACAGATCTTTTCCTGTAATTGATATCTAGTCTCATGGCGTTGTGGTCAGAAAAGATACTTGATACAATTTCAATTTTCTTAAATTTACCAAGGCTTGATTTGTGACCCAAGATATGATCTATCCTGGAGAATGTTCCGTGAGCACTTGAGAAAAATGTGTTTTCTGTTGTTTTTGGATGGAGTTTCCTATAAATATCAATTAAGTCCATCTTGTTTAATGTATCATTTAAAGCTTGTGTTTCCTTATTTATTTTCATTTTGGATGATCTGTCCATTGGTGAAAGTGGGGTGTTAAAGTCCCCTACTATGAATGTGTTACTGTCGATTTCCCCTTTTATGGCTGTTAGTATTTGCCTTATGTATTGAGGTGCTCCTATGTTGGGTGCATAAATATTTACAATTGTTATATCTTCTTCTTGGATTGATCCCTTGATCAGTATGTAGTGTCCTTCTTTGTCTCTTTTAATAGTCCTTATTTTAAAGTCTATTTTGTCTGATATGAGAATTGCTACTCCAGCTTTCTTTTGGTTTCCATTTGCATGGAATATCTTTTTCCATCCCCTTACTTTCAGTCTGTATGTGTCTCTAGGTCTGAAGTGGGTCTCTTGTAGACAGCATATATAAGGGTCTTGTTTTTGTATCCATTCAGCCAATCTGTGTCTTTTGGTGCGAGCATTTAGTCCATTTACATTTAAGGTAATTATCGATATGTATGTTCCTATTCCCATTTTCTAAATTGTTTTGGGTTCTTTATTGTAGGTCTTTTCCTTCTCTTGTGTTTCTTGCCTAGAGAAGTTCCTTTAGCATTTGTTGTAAAGCTGGTTTGGTGGTGCTGAACTCTCTCAGCTTTTGCTTGTCTGTAAAGGTTTTAATTTCTCCATCAAATCTGAATGAGACCCTTGCTGGGTAGAGTTGTCTCAGTTGCAGGTTTTTTGTCCTTCATCACTTTCAGTATGTCTTGCCACTCCCTTCTGGCTTGTAGGGTTTCTGCTGAGAGATCAGCTGTTAACCTTATGGGGATTCCCTTGTGTGTTATTTGTTGTTTTTCCCTTGCTGCTTTTAATATGCTTTCTTTGTATTTAATTTTTGACAGTTTGATTAATATGTGTCTTGGCATATTTCTCCTTGGATTTATCCTGTATGGGACTCTCTGTGCTTCCTGGACTTGAGTAACTATTTCCTTTCCCATATTAGGGAAGTTTTCAACTATAATCTCTTCAAATATTTTCTCAGTCCCTTTCTTTTTCTCTTCTTCTTCTGGGACCCCTAAAATTCGAATGTTGGTGCATTTAATGTTGTCCCAGAGGTCTCTGAGACTGTCCTCAGTTCTTTTCATTCTTTTTTCTTTATTCTGCTCTGCAGTAGTTATTTCCACTATTTTATCTTCCAGGTCACTTATCCGTTCTTCTGCCTCAGTTATTCTGCTATTGATCCCATCTGGAGTACTTTTAATTTTATTTATTGTGTTGTTCATCATTGCTTGTTTCATCTTTATTTCTTCTAGGTCTTTGTTAACTGTCTCTTGCATTTTGTCCATTCTATTTCCAAGATTTCGGATCATCCTTACTATCATTATTCTGAATTATTTTTCAGGTAGACTGCCTATTTCCTCTTCATTTGTTAGATCTGGTGGGTTTTTATCTTGCTCCTTCCTCTGCTGTGTGTTTTTCTGTCTTCTCATTTTGCTTATCTTATTGTGTTTGGAGTCTCCTTTTTGCAGGCTGCAGGTTCGTAGTCTGTCTCCAGTGGCTAAGTTTGTTTCAGTGGGTTGTGTAGGCTTCCTGGTGGAGGGCAGTAGTGCCTGTGTTGTGGTGGATGAGGCTGGATCTTGTCTCTCTAGTGGGCAGGTTCATGTCTGGTGGTGTGTTTTGGGGTGTCTGTGGCCTTATTATGATTTTAGGCAGCCTCTCTGCTAATGGGTGGGGTTGTGTTCCTGTTTTGCTAGTTGTTTGACATAGGTTGTCCAGCACTGTGGCTTGCTGGTCGTTGAGTGAAGCTGGGTGCTGATGTTAAGATGGAGGTCTCTGGGAGATCTCCGCCATTTAATATTATGTGGAGCTGGGAGGTCTCTTGTTGACCAGTGTCCTGAAGTTGGCTCTCCTACCTCAGAGGCAGAGCCCTGACTCCTGGCTGGAGCACCAAGAGCCTTTCATCCACACAGCTTCAGGATATAGGCCATAGCACTCTGCCAGTTCTCCTGCCACCGAGCAGCAGGGCGCCTGGGTCAGGGGCAGTCCAGGCGACAGGCTGGAGGTTGGTACCACTGCAGGACAGCTCCAGCCCACATTCCCGCAGATCCCACATTTTGATTATTGATTCATCTGTCAATGGACATTTAGGTTGCTTCCATGTCTTGGCTATTGTAAATAGTGCTGCAATGAACATTGGGATGCATGTATTTTTTTCAAATTATGGTTTTCTCCTGGTATATGCCCAGGAGTGGTATTGTTGAAATATATGGTAGCTTTATTTTTATTTTTTTAAGGAAATTCCATACTGTTCTGAAGCATGACTGTACCTATTTGCATTCCCACCAACAGTGTAGAAGTGTTCCCTTTTCTCCACAAGCTCTCTGGCATTTATTATTTGTAGATTTTTTGATGATGCCCTTCCTGACCAGTGTGAAGTGATACCTCATTGTAGTTTTGATTTGCATTTCTCTAATAGTCAATGATGTTGAGCATCTTTTCATGTGCTCCTTGGCCATCTGTGTGTCTTCTTTGGAGTAATGTCTATTTAGATGTTCTACCCATTTTTTGACTGCTTTTTTTGTTTCTCTGTTATTAAGCTGCATAAGGTGTTTGTACATTTTGGAGATTAATCCTTTGTCAGTCACTTCATTTGCAAATGTTTTCTACCATTCTGAGAGTTGTTTTCTTATTTTGTTTGTGGTTTCCTTTGCTGTGCAAAAGCTTGTAATTTTAATTAGATCTGTTTTTTTTTTTCATTTTGAATTCTATTTTCATTACTCTAGGAGGTGGATCAAAAAAGATCTTGCTGTGATTTATGTCAGAGAGTGTTCTGCCTATGTTTTCCTAAAAGAGTTTTATACTATCTGGGCTTACATTTAGGTCTTTAATGCATTTTCAGTTTATTTTTGTATATGGTGCTAAAGAATGTTCTAATTTAATTCATTTACATGTAGTTGTACAGATTTCCCATTACCACTTATTGAAGAGACTGTCCTTGCTCCATTGTATATCTTACCTCCTTTGTCATCAATTAGTTGACCATAGTTGCATGGGTTTACCTCTGGCCTTTCTATCCTATTCCATTGATCTATTTTTCTGTTTTGGTACCAGTACAATGCTGTTTTGATTACTGTAGCTTTGTAGTATAGTCTCAAGTCAGGGAGCCTGATTCCTCCAGCACCATTTTTCTTTCTCAAGATTACTTTGGCTATTTGCAGTCTTTTGTGTTTCCATACAAATTGTAGAAATTTTTGTTCTAATTCTGTGAAAAATGCCATTGGTAATTTGATAAGGATTGCATTGAATTTGTAGATTGCCTTGGGTAGTATAGTTATTTTGATAATATTGATTCTCCTAATCCAAGAACATGGCATATCTCTCCATCTGTTTATGTCATCTTTTATTTCTTTCATCAGTGTCTTATAGTTTTCTGAGTACAGGTCTTTTTCCTCCTTAGATAGGTTAATTCCTAGGTATTTTATTATTTTTGATGTGATGGTAAATGGGATTGTTTCCTTAATTTCTATTTCTGACCTTTCATTCTTAGTGTATAGGAATGCAAATGATTTATGTGTATTAATTTTGTTTTATTTTTTATTTTATTTTATTTTTTATTTTATTATTTCTTTTATTTCTTTTTCTTCTTTGAGTGTCATGGCTAGGGCTTCCCAAACTATGTTTAATAAAAGTGTTCAGGGTGGATATCCTTTTCTTGTTCATGATATCAGAGGAAATGCTTTCAGTTTTTCACTGAAGCAAGTGATGCTTGCTGTGGGTTTGTTCTATATAGCCTTTATTATATTGAGGTAGGATCCCTCTATTGCCACTTTATGGAGAGTATTTTTGTTTTTTGTTTTTTTTATTTTTTTGTCCATAAATGCGTTTTCAATTGGTCAAAAGCTTTTTCTTCATCTATTAAGATGACTATATGGCTTTCATTTATCTTTGGGATAAATCCCAGTTGAGCATGGTGTTGATCTTTTTAATGAATTGCTGGACTTGGTTTGCTGATATATTTTTGAGGAATTTTGTCTATGTTCATCAGTGATATTGACTTTTAATTTTCTTTTTCTGTGATATCTTTGTCTGGTTTTGGTATCAGGGTGATGGTGACCTCATAGAATGAGCTTGGGAGTGTTCCTTGCTCTGCAATTTTTTGGAAGAGTTTCAGAAGGATAGGTGTTAACTCTTCTCTAAATGTTTGATAGAGTTCACATGTGAAGCCATCTGTTCCTGAACTTTTGTTTTTTGGAAATTTTTTAATCAGTTTCAATTTCATTACTGGTGATTTGTCTGTTCATATTTTTCCTTTCTTCCTGGTTCAGTCTTGGACAGTTGGTTGGGTTGTTTATGAGACTTTTCTTGTTTCCTGTGGTGAGATTGTATTGTAAACTTCCCTCTTAGAACTGCTTTTGCTGTGTTCCATAGGTTTTGGATAGTTGTATTTTCATTGTCCTTTGCCTCTAGGTATTTTTTGATTTCCTTCTTTAATTTCTTCAGTGATTCATTGCTTATTTAGTAACATATTGTTTGGCCTTCATGTGTTTGTGTTTTTTACCATTTTTTTCTGTTAACTGATTTCTAATCTCATAGCATTGTGGTCAGAAAAGATGCTTGATATGATATCAATGTTCTTAAATTTACTGAGGCTTGATTTTTGGCCCAAGATGTGATCTGCACTGGAGAATGTTCCACATGCACTTGAGAAGAAAGTCTATTCTGCTGCTTTTGGATGGAATGTTCTATAAATATCAATTAAATCTATCTGATCTAATGTGTCATTTTGGGCTTGTGTTTTCTTATTGATTTTCTGTCTGGATGATCTGTCGATTGGTGGAAGTGGGATGTTAAAGTCACCCACTATTATTGTGTTACTGTCGACTTCCCATTTTATGGCTGTTAGCATTTAGGTTATATATTGAGGTGCTCCTATGTTGGGTACATATGTATTGTATTTAAAATTGTTATATTTTCTAGGATTTGTCCCTTGATCATTATGTAGTGTCCTTCCTTGACTCTTGTATCAGTCTTTATTTTAAAGTGTATTTTGTCTCATATGAGTATTTCTACTCTAGAATTCTTTCGGTTTCCATTTGCATGGAATACAATTTTCCATCCCCTCACTTTCAGTCTATATGTGTCCTTAGGTCTGAAGTGGGTCTCTTGTAGACAGCATATATACAGGTCTTGTTTTGGTATCCATTCAGCCAGTCTGTGTCTTTTGGTTAGAGCATTTAATCCATTTACGATTAAGGTAGTTATCAATACGTATGCTCCTGTTGACATTTTCTTAATTGTTTAGGACTTGGTTTTGTAGGTCTTTTTTCTTCTCTTTCTCTTTTGTTCTCTTCTCTTGTGATTTGATGACTAATTTTAGTGTTGTGTTTGGGTTGCTTTTTCTTTTTGTGTGTGTGTGTGTCTATTGTAGGTTTCAGTTTGTGGTTACCATGAGGTTTTGATGTAGAAGTCTATATATATATAAATGTTGTTTTAAATTGCTTGTCTTCTAATTTCAAATGCTTTTCAAATATCCCACATTTGCACTCTCCTCACAGTTGCTGGTTTTGATATCATATTTGTGTGTGGATGATTTCCTACCTTTATGTATGTTTGCCTTTACTGGTGAGCTTTTCCATTTGTAATTCTGTTTCTAGTCATGGCTCTTTCTTTTCCACTTAGAGAAGTCCCTTTAGCATTTGCTGCTTACCTGGTCTGGTGGTGCTGATTTCTCTTAGCTTTCATGTGTCTGTAAAGCTTTTGATTACTCTGAATGAGAACCTTGCTGGGTAGAGTATTCTTGGTTGCAGTTTCTTCCCTTTCATCACTTTAGATATATAATGCCACTCCCTTCTGGCCTGAAGAGTTTCTGCTGAGAAATCAGCTGATAACTTTATGGGAGTTCCTTTGTATATTATTTGTTATTTTTCCCTTGTTGTTCTTAATATTTTTTCTTTGTCTTTAATTTATGTCATTTTGATTACTATGTGTCTTGACATGTTCCTCCTTAGGTTTATCCTGCCTGGGATTTTCTTCATTTCCTGGATTTGGGTGACTGTTTCCTTTCTCATGTTGGGGAAGTTTTCAGCTATTATTTCTTCCAATATTTTCTCAAGTCCTTTCTCTCTCTCTTCTCCTCCTGAGACCCCCTCTACTGTGTGTTTGACATTGCCCCAGAGGTCTCTTAGACTGTCTTCATTTATTTTCATTCTTTTATCTTTATTCTGTTCTTTGGCAGTGATTTACACCACTTTGTCTTCCAGGTCACTTATCTGTTCTTGGACCTCAGTTATTCTGGCATTGAATCCTTCTATTTTTTTTCTTTTTCATTTTAGTTATTTTATTGTTCATCTCCATTTGTTTGTTCTTTAATTCTTCTAGGTCTTTGTTAAATATTTCTAGCATCTTAACGATCCTTGCCTCCATATTTGGATCATCTTCACTATCATTATTCTGAATTCTTTTTTTGGCAGGTTGCATATCTCCACTTCACTTTGTTGTTCTTCTGGTGTTTTACCTTGTTTCTTTATGTGGGACTTATTCCTCTGCCACCTTATTTTGTCTAAATTTCTGTGTCTGTGGTTTCCATTCTGCAGGCTCGTAGTTTTGCTTGCTTATGCCATCTGCCCTGGTGAATGAGGCTGTCTAAGAGGCTTGTGCAGGCTTCCTTACGGGAGGAATTCCACTGGTGGGTGGAGCTGGGTCCTGTTCCTTTGATGGGAAGGGCCATACTCAGGAAAATTTTAAGCAGCCTGTCTGCTGATGTGTGCAGCTGTGTTCCACCCTGTTGGTTGTTTGAGCTGAGGCTTCCCAGTACTGGAGGCCACAGGCTGTTGGGTGGGGTTAGTTGTGGCCTCTGGGAGGGCTCACACCAATGAGTATTTCCCAGAACTACTACTGCCAGTATCTGTCCCTGACATGAGCCAAAGCCACCTCCCACCTTCGCAGAGGATTATCCAATAATAGCAGATATGTCTGGCCCAGTCTCTTATAGGGGTCACTGCTTTTTTTCCCCTGAGTTATGGTGGCCACAGGACATTGTGTGCTCCCTGCAAGACTGGAGTCTCTGTTTCCCCCAGTTCCATGGATTTCCTGTGATGAAACCCCACTGCCATTCAAAGCCAGATTTTCTGGGGTCTTCTCCTGTTGCTGGACCCACAGGCTGAGAAACGTGATGTGGGGCTCAGGACTTTCACTCCTGTGGGAGGGCCTCTGTGGTACAATTGCTCTCCAGTCCATGAGTCACCCACCTGCTGGGTATTGGATGTGATCTTATTGAGATTTCACCCCTCCTCCCATTTTGTTTTGGCTTCTTCTTTGTCTTTGAGTGTAAGGTATCTTTTTTTGGTAGGTCTTGTGTTTTACTGTTGATGGTTGTTCAGCAGTTAGTTGTGATTTTGGTGTTTCCCTAAGTAGGGGTGAGCCCATGTCTTTCTACTCCACTATCTTGAACTTGAGATCTCCCTGGTTCTGTTTCTGAGCTGTGTTTCTGATCCTTGGTGAGAGGTAGGCCAGATTGGAACACTACTACTGGAAGAAAAGCCACTGAGTTTTCCTCCTTTTGAGATGTTCACCTGTGAGTGCACTCTGTTGTGTCATTTTTCACTCATTGTGCTGACCCACAAATTACACTGTTGTTGGAACAGCTCTCAGCCCCACCTTAACTGTGGGTATGCTGGTAATTGGCCCTAGTGTCTCTCAGGCATTGTTTTCACTAGGCCACCAGCACAGATCCACTAAATTCAGGTCCCAGGACTGCAGTGATCATGTACCTGGACCTGCTGTGTGAGCCATGGAAGCAGCTCAGATTCTGACCTGGACATATTCCTGCATAGGCATAACCACAAAGTCCACAGTTGCTAAAGCTAGACCTATCTCAACTACAAGAGCACTCATCCATTTAGACGTCCCCCATGCCTCAAGCTTACAAAATCCACAGCAGGTTTGTGAATCCACAGTTCCCAAAGCCATGAGGAGAAATTTCAGTCTTCTTCCTCAGTTGCATGGCACCTAGGTCTCAGCTGTGGTTTGAGCCCCACCTCTGTGTCTGTTCTTCCTATGACATCTTTCCAAACATGCCCACCCAGGTGGGAGGGGGTGGAGGTGGTGATGGGCATGGAACACAAGCCCACCAGGGCTGGTGGCGCTGGAGGAGGCTTTGGCAGAAAGGGCACATTAGCCTGCTCAAGCAGGCGCCCCTCCTAGTACCTGTGGAGGCAGGGGCCAGTGCATGGGGAAGGGGGTGCAATGGCAGCCCCACCCCTTGTGCGCCACTCAACAACAGTGCCCTGCTTCTATGGCAGCATGGGCTTCTTTCACAAACTTTCCTAGTTGTGGAGTTCCTTACTCCCATCCCTTCAGGCTGTCTATTTGCAGCCAACAGTTTTCCCTTCCTTGGGTCTTCTCTCCAAATCCCATGTCCTAGCACCCAGCACCTCTTCACACTAGCAGACACACAACTCAGTCTGGGGCACTCAGAGTTGTGGCATGGGTCATCAATGTAGGTCTTACTCTGTGCTGCTTGTCACAAACCACTTGCTGCTCTCTCCTGCGAGCCCCCGAAGCTCCCTCTCTGTCCCAGTTGATCTTCCCACCAGTGAGGGAGCTTCCCTGAGTGTGGGAACTTCTCTTCTCCTTCAGCTCCCCACCAGGGGTGCAGGTCTTGTCTCGTTTCCTCTTTTCCTTTTTTTTCTTTCATCCCACTCGGTTGCACAGGGATTCTTATTGTCATTTTAGGTGTCTGAGGTCCTCTGTTAGTGTTCAGGGGTACTCTATGGAACTGTTCCATTTGTAGATGTATTCTTGATGTACTTGTGGGGAGAGGTGAACTCCTCACCCTCCTATCCTGCTATCTTCCTTTTTCCTATTTTTCCGGGCTTGTCACTAACTATTATATATTCTAGGTATTTCAGTAACTTGTGTATCTGGATATGTCAGTAACTTGTGTATTTATATTGTGAAGTCTCTTTAAATATAGATTTTTTAATATATGTTTATATTCTCTTTACTTGGTTGTAAGCATTTTTAATATTCTCTATTACAGATCTTCAAAAACATGCTTATTTCTTATATGAAAAGCAGTATGGCATAAAGGTTTTCAGTAAATATTTTCTGTTTGCTTCCTCATATCCACTCTTGATTTAAGTGTTTGTGCTGCAGACAGCAAACTTTATCACTTGGTTCCTTTGTTTTGTGTGTTCCATTTGCATTTAGAGAGGGTATTTATAGTCAGTTCTGCTAAAATGTAATATGTGTGTTGCTAGTTTCTAACATTCCATGTAAAATTATGCAATTAAAACCACAGGGCTAGTGGAAAAATGGGTTTGGGTGGTTTAACACTCAAAATCTTACCAGTGATACGTTAAGAAATTAAGATATAAACTAATGATAATGGTTGCACGCATTATACTGTTAATAAGTGTATAAATGGTACAATAAATATGGCTATTTCTCTTGAAAGGGACTCAAACTTTGCTTCTGGATGTGGACATGAAAGAGTTGCACATTGGGAATTATTGTGAAGTTGGGGAAGGAGAGTTACATGACATGGGAGAGAAAGTTGTAATACCAGGTTCAAATTACATGGCTCATATCACACACAATGAATGAAGCACGGTCAGCCCTCTGTATCTATGGGTTCTATATCCACAGATTGTTTTCAACCACTAATCAAAAATATTTTTGAAAATTTCCTGAAAGCAAAACTTGAATTTGCCTTTGCACTGACAACTATTTACATAGCATTTACAATTTATTAGGTATAATCAGTAATCTAGAGTTGATTTAAAGTATTGTAATGGATGTGTATAAGTTTGATGCAAATACTATATTATTTTATATAAATTACTTGAATTTCGGTATCCGTAGGGGATACTGGAACCAATCCCCTGTGGATTCTGATGGGCAACTGTAGCTAGTAGACACTTGAAATATATGTATATGTTTGTTTGTGTATCCCCACACTGCTCTGCTCACTAGGTTTTCTTGTGAATAACAGGAAATTATAAACACACAAAAAAAGAAACATGAAACATTCCTTACAAATAAGCAAAACCAAATTTTTTCTGCACAAATCTTCTCTAGTATATCAATTGTATTGGAACAAATTCCCATTTTTGAAGCAAGTATGGTATTTACCTGGCTCTTTCCTTGTGTTATTATAGGCTGCAAATTCTCTGTTCTTCTACTGAGGGCCACAGATCTTTCAAGGAAACCTTCTTTTTCCTACCATTATAGAGGGTGTTAAAGCTGCTTCTCAGTTCCAGGCATCTCTCGTCTCTTGCTTCTTCTGGCATGGAGGGATGATGTCTCACAATCATCTTTTGTTAGCTCTCCTTAGTCTTTCCATTATATCTTTAATCAGTTCCTTCATAAACCTTTACACTTAACACATTCAATTGTGACATCTGTTTCCAAAATGCATACTTACTAATACAGATGAAACACAGACCTTAGGTAGCTCTGGTTTTAATATTGGCTTATTCGTTACCCAGTTGTATACCTGGGAAAATTAGTCATTCTGAAATTTCATTTCCTCATCTATTGATGGAAATTTTGGTAGAACCTACCTCATAGGATTGTTTAAAGATTTAAAAGAGATAAATACATGTGAAGTGTTTAATGTAGCACCTAAAATGTAGTATGTCTCAAGAATTTTCAATGCTATATAGTATACTTTCTTTACACAATCTAATTCAGACTAAATACACATACATACAACACTACTGTTTACAAGAACTTTTATCTTAGTTTTGGAAGCAGTTTAACATTATGCTGCTAATGGACACTATTTCTTCTTCTTGCATTATTGCTTAAGGATGCCTTCAACTGTACTTTGATCTTGAATTGTACTTTGATTTTCACTGTGAAAAGTGTCATCATTGACTGTGTCCAGAAGTCATAAATTTGACAATCATCCCTGATGACATATCCAAAATTACAAATGCTGTCAATTCTATTTCCTTGATTTTATTTTAACTACTCTTTTCTACATGCCCATTTGCTAGTATTTAGCATAAGCTCTCAAGTCTCACCTACACTGCTAAACAGTACCTTAACTATTCTTTTTCCTCCCAGTCTTACCAAATAAATTATTCAGCATATTGTGAGAAAATAAAAGTTTATGGTGTGAAACAATTGATTATTTAATAATTCATTCATACATTTACTTTTTTCTCAACTTTATTGAGAAATAACAGTGTGTAAGTTTAAGCAAGATAATGTGATGATTTGATATACATATATATTGCAAAATGATTAACACAATAAGATTATTTTTAAAATGTAATTATGTGAGATACAAAAACCTTTATGATAAGGAAACTTGTGATGACTTCCAGTTGCATCCAGGATAAAACCCAAACTTTTAGTATGCATGGTCCACAAAGTTCTTTGTCCTTCAGAACTTTTTCATAATATAAGCATGCAATTCTCTGTGTGTAGGACGTCTGAGCCCCACAGCCCTCCTTTCCCAGTAACTGCATGTATTGAGTTAGTAGATATTTATTAAAAATCTTCTCATTTTCTAAAACTCAGTTCAATTATTATATCAATTATTGAGTATGATAAACTAAATATCTTTAATGAATTATCTTCTGTCTTCCCCATCCCCAAGCCCACTTTACTGGGTTGGCATAAAAATTATGTTTTTTAAAATCTTTTTCTTCTGTCAGGTAATCTCCAGAAAAGTTTCATTAATAGATTTTGCTCCACAATTCTCTTTCTATCTTATTTGTAAGGGAAAGTTGAAGGTGAAAATTTGTCCAGCAGAATCTTCTAGGTACCTGATACTTTTTGAATATGAACAATATGGAATATAAATAGTCTTCATTTCAGATTTGTCTTCACCAACGTGGACTCAGTGTGTGATAAGGCTAAACTCAAGTGTAAAAATTAGGGATAGAGTTAGCAGTACTTGATGGATTAGATTTAGGATGTGAAAGAAAGAGAATGATTAACAGTAAGTCCTGGACTTGTGGTGTGATTATCTGAGAAGATGGTATTTATATTTTCCGAGAGGAAGTAAAATGGGATGTGAACATGCTATAAATCATAGCAATCCTGCATTATTATTGGCTTATCTTTCATATAGTTTGTTCTTGTTGTACTGCTCTTTTTTCTTCTCCAAAACTCCAAAATATTTCTGACCATTTATTTCTTATTCTCATAAACTTAAGTTTTATGCAGGGATCCTCCTATTTGTCGTTTACCTTTAAGATCTCTACTTCTCAAACTTTATTATACATACAAATAAGCTCAGACACTTGTTATAAGGCAGATTCTGAATCAATAGTATAAGGCAAGGCCTGAAATTCTTCATTTCCTACAAATATCTAAAAGACTGATGCAGTTGATTCAGGTGTGTTGGAGTAATAAAGTATCAGATCAAAAAACATTAATCCAAATTTTTGTATACTGGGTATCTAAATATGTAGTATTGTGGCATTTTGTCTAAGTAATTTCAGGCAACAGGTAGGAGATGAGGGGCTCTAGATGAAATCCTGAAACTCTCAAAAATTACTTCATAAAGAAATTTTGTGTGTCCACATAATTCTCTGCTTCCGTTAGAATAGCCTATGTGAAATGAACTAAAAATCCTTTACCAAGCTGCATAAATCTGACTATAAATATATTTGGGAAGATATGAGGTACATAGGTATATTTGCTAAGTTTCTGTTCTATGAGCAACTTATCAAAAGCTCACTTCAAATGGCCATGTTCAGCCATACTGAGTGAACTGTGTATAACAAAGACCTCCTGCCTGTCCAACAAAGGATCACACTAGGCTGGAGCCAGTATTTGTGGACACGAAGGAAAAAAAAAGACTCAAGCTAAGCAATTTAGTGCAAAGTAAGATAATGGCTAGCATAGTCAGTTGAATTAAAATCAATGCTTTAATTAACTGCACATGGTATTTTAAAAAGTATAGCACCTGTGAGCTAACATGCTTTTCTGTTATTACTGCATTGTGTGTTTTACATGGAATATCTTATGTAATGCTTACAATCATCTAAAGTAGGTATTATTATTTTCACCATTTTATAATTAACTGCTTAAGATGACACCTCTCGTAAGTGGTAGAGTCCAGAATGTAATCCATATATACTTGACTCCAAAGCACATGCTTTGTACTTCTACTCTGTATCCTTTTTTTTTCTTCAAATTTGTATTTGTCAACCCTATACATATGCTACATAACAAGAGCTTATAAAATAGAACTGATCTAGAAATGTTAAAATATGGAATTTTGGTTAGCATTGGTGGGAGTTTGTGGACACTAAAAATTCCCTGTGCATTTATTTCATCTCATTCATTGCCATTGGATCTGTGTTGTCTTCCCTAAGCAGACATTGTGGGTTTTAAGTAAATTATTCTTATAAAATAGTTTAAATACTATTTTTAGCAAATGTATGTTTAGATTTTCTATCCTTACAGCACAGATTCACAGAAATTAAGGCTGTGATTATTCTGTGACTCAAATCATTATGTACCCACAAATTTATGTTGGTATATTTACATATATAATTAATTCTATATAATGCTAAACTGAGTACGTTTAACGAAATACTTTGGATCTTCATTATATAATGGATAAAAATAAGAAGTTCACATTTGCATTTTAAAATAATTCATTAATGAAATAATTTTGTTGATTATTTTGTATCCTCCCATTTTCTATAGGTCATATTAAAGATCGGGTTACTAAGAAGACATAGATATCACTTTTATCAATTTTGCCAAATTTTAATTCTCTGACTCAAAATTGCTAGTAAGAAAACAGGCAAACCTATATATCATAATTTCTTAATTATTAATAGCCTCAGAAAATCTAAATAATTCAATAATTTATTTGGAACAAAAGTCGAATGTCAATGACAAATCATTTTGGTGATCTCTTTCTACGAAATGTGTACATTTCTAAATCTGTCTAAAACCTTGAAATTCACGATATGAATGAATATTGCCACAAATAAGCATTTCAATGAATAGAACCATTTACACTTTAATTTTATATGCATAAATACACATATGTATCATGTACTTGTATGAAAAAGTAGAACCATGGATGTGTTCTAGCTTCTGAGATATTATTAATTTTAAACTGCTTTTTGTGTGTCTTTTGCTCTGTCCATTGAAGAGATAAGCTAATTAATCTTCTCCTTTTGCATTTTATTGGAACACATCGCCCTGTAATTTTATATACTATGACACTAATTATATCAACTAGACTTCTTATTGATTATGCCTTCCTGCTCTCCCCCAAGATACTTAACTACATTTGATTATGATTTATTTTGAAGCTGTTTCCTTAGACGATCATCCTTAGTAGCAACACTTTCCCCTCAAAAATATTCACAAAATGCCTCCAATCACCAGGGGAATGATAAAATACTAAAATATCTCTATAACCTCTGTGAAAAATAATTGAATGGATTGAGAAGTATATATCAGACAAAAAAATTTATAAAGAAAGTTAAACGGTGTTGTCTTCCTATTCATGCTTTTCTTTTTTTTTTTTTTTTACATAAAAGAGAAGTTAGAGCCATATGTTACAATGGCAGTTTCTTCCTTTGTAGTAGAATTGATGTCTTAAATCCAGGATATCATTTCTGTCATTTCTTCACTCCACAGATTGTACTTGAGTTCCTATTTTATGTTAGGCAATGTGTGAGGAACTGGCCGTACATGGGTGTCAGTAGGTTCAGGGTGCTCTAACAAGAATACCACAGAATGGGTGGTTTAAACAACATTCATTTCTCTCACAGTTCTAGAGGCTGGGTGCCAACATGGTCGGCTTCTTGGCAAGAGTCGTCTTCCTATTTTATAAATAACCACTTTATTGCTGTATTCTCACATGATAGAGAGATCTTGTGTTTCTTTCCATTTATAAGGACACTAATCCCATCATAGGGGCTCTACACTCAGGATCTCTTTCAAATCCAATTATCTCCCAAAGGCCTCACCTCTGAGTACCATCATCTGGGGAACTGCGGCTTCAACACATGAATTGAGGTGGGGGGATGAAAATACTCAGTCTATAGCAATGGGTCAGGAAAAACCAAACACCAACCCTTTTGAGATTTCTAGATTAAAGAGTGAGGCAGGCATTCATAAAATAGCTTTACATGTGTGTACATGTGAAACTACTAATGTGGTAATTGCAGAAAGAAGAATTTTTGTTGCTTTGGAAGCATAGTTAGAAAGATAACATTTTCAGGGGATCACAGAAAATGTGCCTTAAAGAAACTGATCTGAAATTTTCAATATGAAACAAAGATAGAAAAGTATCTAAGAAAAAGTTGTGTGTACTAGGAAGAAAAAGGTCTTTCCAAGCAGGGAATTCACTCTGACATAAGATATATGAGGAAGAAGTAAGGGGAACACTTATTACAAGGTCTGAAGGAAGATTACTGAAAGAAGTTACTGCAGGACATTTGACAAATTACTTTTACTCTTGGTCTTAATTTTCTCACAGTGGATCAATGACAATGAGAATAAGACCTTACAAAGTTGAAGTGAATTATATGGTCTTGAGCTACTCAAACTTAACCAGTCTTGCTGTCCTCATACTTCTATAGAAACAGGTAAATAATGTTTTATCCCAAAGCCTTGGACTACATATATATCAGAGTTCAATTTTATTTTGCTTTGTTCTACATGTCAGGTGTATAAAATAGCCCCACCATGGTCTTCAGCAGCAAACCTATTTCTATCTTTTACTGAAATGGATGAATTTTCTAATCAATCTGTAAGTTTTGAGATGTAAATTCAGATTATGTTTACTTCCAAGAGAGTTGTGGAAAAAATCTTAAATTTAGGAAATTTTTGTATTTCAGTATCATGTTTAAGAAGTTACAAACCTGTAGTAAGACTTAGCCTTTCTCTCTAGGAAATAGCGGAATCAAATGGGATAATGTATATAAAAGCACATTCAAAATTTTAAAGAGCCAAGATAATTCAAATTAATTTGGGGATGAAACAGGGTTTTGATTAAAGCTTTGTTGCCAAGAGGTTACTCTTAAGATCATTATAAAACATTTTTAATACTTCCACATGCACAATCATGCTTAATCATAAATGCAGACTCATCCGAAATAAAGAAATTTTTATTTTCCCTTTAGGACATGTATGCCCAAAAAGAGGAGCAGAGACCATAGTACAATTTAAGGTGCAATTCTACAGATTACTTTATACACATCATATTCATACATTTCTTTTACACTTCAGAAAAATGTTATAATATCATATGATGCATTTCATCCTTATTTTTTTTCTTTACAAACAGTGACAATTAACAGTGAGTACTTCTTATCCTTTTACACTGAATATTACAAGTGCTGTTTTGCTTCTTCAGAATTTTTAAAATTTGTTTTCTTATTGTGGTGAAAGTCACATAATATAAAACATACTATTTTAACCATATTTAACTGTACATTTCAGTGGCACTAAGTATAGTCTCACCATCATCCATCTCCTGAATTTTTCACCTTCCTAAACTGAAACTCCGTCCCCATTAAACACTAACTCCCTATTCCCCCTCCCCACCCGCCCAGCCCCCCTAGCCCCTGGCATCTAACTTTGTACTTGCTGGCTCTATGAATTTGGCTATTTTAGGTACACTGTATAATTTTAATATAAAATTATAATACCGGAAGCTGGTCATGATTGGCATATCAGAACTCCCTCTTTTCACTCCTTCAGTTCACTGTTATTTTTATGTTCCAAATACTGAAACCTGTAAATAACTGTTTCAGTCCTCAGGCTACAAAAAGATTGATAGAAGAAAGTCTTCTCTAAATCATAGAATTTTGTAACACATAAACATTTTGCAAGGCTCTTGGAGACTGCTGCTACCACATTTTTTCAACTATAGGGTTGACTAAATCTATATCTCCACAGGTTGTTTGTGCTTATTCAAGCCATCTTTTTTCATCCCACAGCAGCCTTTGACCTATAATATACTGACCTTTACAGTGGGTTTACAAAGAATCAATCAGGTCCCGACAAAATTAAAATACAGAACAGTATTCATTATATTATATTGGCTAAGCCCAGCAGGCATGACAAGTAAAACACAGCTGATTGATTTTCTAACCTTTGAAGTATTTTGTATGTAAAGTATACACATTCTACAATACCATGTGTTTAACACTGAAACTGAATCTCAAGTTTAATGATACTGGGCATTGACTGCTAGTTTTGTTTTTTTTGCTTTAAGATTATTAATTTCATTTTTTCTCTCTCTCCTATGTGTGTGCATGTATGCATGCATGTGTGTGCCTTAAATAAAGAGCCCATTATTATCACTATATTTTACTTCTGAGTTTTTTAATGTTCTAACAAATATGTTCGAAGACAAGTTCCTATGGTAAACCAAAGGGGGCATGAAACTCATTGGCAAGATCAGCCAAATCAATCTGCTATCTTAACCATATTGTCTTCCTACCCAATCGCTCTCAATTAATTAATGATATCTATTTGAATTTAAGAACTGTTAGTTTTCACAAGAAAAGTTAATGGTTCTACGATATGAAAGAGTGCCATGTTCTTCTTGTAAGATACTAGGAAACGATGATGAAGAGCTAATAAATTGTTATTTCAAAACATTTTGATACTTCATGCTATCAATAATTGAAATAGGCTTCATAGCTATCCAACCGATGCTGAGAATGCTAAAAATAATCCTTGACACTGGAAGCATATGAGTCAAATTCTTCCATGACTATTTTGTCTCCCAAGTAGTGATACATCAGAAAACATTCATGGATATATAATTTATCTAGTAATTTTGTGAATAGAGCTATCTAAAATTCATATATTTTTTTCAAAACAACTATATTGAAGTATAGTTGATTTACAATTTTGTGTTAGTTTCAAGTGTACAGAGAAGTGTTTCAGTTATAGATAGATAGATTCTTTTTCAGGTTCTTTTTCCATCATAGGTTATTACAAGATATTGAATATTGTTCCCTGTACTGTACAGTAAGTCCTGGTATTTTATATATAGTAGTGTGTATCTATTAATCCCAAACTCCTAATTTATCCACCTCTCTCCTTTTCCATTTGGTAGCCATAAGTTTGTTTTCTATGTCTGTGAGTTTATTTCTGTTTTGTAAAGTTACAAAATATATTTTTGTATTCTATATATAAGTGATATCATATGATATTTGTCTTTGTCTGACTTACTTCACTTAGTATGATAATCTGTAGGTCTATCCATGTTGCTGCAAATGGCATTATTTTGTTTCTTTTTATGCTGGATAATATTCCATTATATATAATTGAATATTATTTTATTTCACAACTTTATCCATTCATCTGTCAATGGGCATTTAGGCTGCTTCCATGTCTTGGCTATTGTAAATAGTGCAGCTATGAACATTAGGGTGTGTTATATTTTAAATGCAAAAATGAATTGCCCAAAATGTTGTTAACTTTTTTCTAGTCATTATTAATAAAATCAGGTAATTCAGCTATTGATTTCTATCATATGTGGAATAACCTTTCAAGTATCTTACTGATGTTCCTTTGAAGTTCTACAAGATATGGCAATGGCTACCAAAGTTAAATATATTCCTAATGAATGTCTCCTTTACAAAGGAGACCATTTAAATCTAATATTTGACAGTACTTTTAAAGAAAATTTACAAATTACTGTGTTAATTTTCTTCTTGTCTCTCTCATGCCTTCACTAAAACAAAATATATAGCACTGCAACTATTATAGACTAAATTATGTACCTCGAAAATGTGTATGCTGAAATCCTTACCCCTAGTATTTTAGAATGTGACCGTATTTGGAGAGAGGATCTTTATATGAGCAATGAAGTTAAAATGAGGACCTTAGGGTTATCCCTAATCCAATATAATGGGTGTTCTTGTAAGAAGAGGAACTTTGGACACAGACACTGATGGAGGGAGAAGATAGCCATCTACAAGGCAGTGAGAGAGGCCTGGAACAGAAGGAACCAACACTGCTGACACATTCATCTTGGACTTCTAGCCTCCAGAAATGTGAGAAAATAAATTTCTGTTGTTTAAACCAACCAGTCTGTGGTACTTTGTTTTGGTATCCCTAGCAAACTAATACACTGGCCTCATTTGATATAGCCATTGAATTGAATTTTTCTATTCCTGGAAGCACAGCAAAAGATATAGCTGGCAATAGGCAGTCAATTAAAGCCAAAAAATTCCAGAAATAATAAAGGAGATTAATATCTTAGGTAATACCATAGATGAAACAGGTAAATGACCAGAAGTGGAAACCATTTATTCCTCTTTATGCAGCCAGGATGTATTGCTTTTTAATTTTTGCTGTTACATGTTTAATGAATAGGTATTATTACTGAGTGTTTAAAATTGGAAAGGCAGCATGATTTAGTGGATAGGCTGATCACCTTAGTTTTCTAACTACATTTACTTCTGACTTACTCTAGTGACCTAATACAAGTCACTTTATCATCATTACCATTTTATTATTATCATTATATTTTTATGACTCAAATGAATCTGGTTTGAACTCATTGTAATAGTATGTTTCTCAGTGGACCAGCACATTTCAGTTAATCTATTATTAGAATAGGAATTTCCTAATGAAAAAGAATGCATTTTAGAATGCTGCTACTAAATTAAGCACTATTATAATCTTTCAGTTTCATTGAGAAACTGTGCTAATTTCTGTGCTAATTTCATTGAGAGTCGATCATGTACTTAGAATTATCAGCATTTGTCTCTATTTATGATTCTCAATTCTTGCATTTACTTAAGTATAAGTTATTTTTCAGAGTTAGATTTCTAATCATGTAATATTAATTCTGAGAAAAAAATCATTATTTTTCTATTTTTCAAAGGGGTTGATGTAAATATTATATTTCAATTATTTTGGTACAACATTAATTGACTAGATATTTCTTACTTTACTACAAATATTTTTTCTTTTAACTACATGAAACCATTTTGCAAATAATGTATTATCAATTATTTTAACTTTATGACAATATTTTGTCCATTATAAATATTTTGCTTTAGTGTATTTATTGACAATTACTTTCTTAAATATCCTTATGTATGTGAGTACATAAGGGTTTTCATCTATTCATTTAAAAAAATTAAGGGATTTTGCAATTTTATAACTGCATCTTTAATACATGATTTTATATACTAGACTACAGTTATTTTTTTTAATTGTTTGTTTTGGGATACCTATAGATTCACGTGTAGTTTTAAGCAATAATACGGAGACGTATAATGACTATGTATTATACTTATATAATGACCTTGTATATACTATTATCCCACAAAGCTGTCATCCTGCAAAACTGTAATACAATACTAAAATCAAGATATTGACATTGATACAGGCAGGATACAGAACATTTCCATCACCACAAGTATTCCTTATGTTGCCCTTTTATAGCCACACCCACTTCTCTCCCATCCCTAGTCCCCACTAACCTCTCGCAATCACTAATCTGATCCTATAGAATATATTTAGCTATCTACAGAACATTAATCTGTTTTCTATAACTTTGTCATTTCAAAAATTTCATATAGATAGAATCAAACACTATGTAACGTTTTAGGATATTTTTCAGCATAATCCTCTGGTTACTCAGGCTGGTTGTTGCATGTTTTAATAGGTTGTTCCTTTTTGTTGTAGTATTCAAGTGTATGTAGTTACCACATAATGTATGTATGTAACCATTTGCTTACTAAGTAATATATAGGTGGTTTCAATGTTTTGGTTACTGAAAATAAAGTTGCTATAAATATTTGTGTATTTTTAAAATAAATTTATTTTTTATTTTTGGCTGCATTGGGTCTTTGTTGCTGCATGTGGGCTTTCTCTAGTTGTGGTGAGCGGGCGCTACTCTTTGTTGCAGTGCACGGGCTTCTCATTGCGGTGGCTTCATTTGTTGCGGATCACAGGCTCTAGGCACGCAGGCTTCAGTAGTTGTGGTTCACGAGCTCAGTAGTTGTGGCTCACGGGCTCTAGAGCACAGATTCAGTAGCTGTGGCACATGGGCTTAGTTGCTCCATGACACGTGGGATCTTCCTAGACCAGAGCTCAAACCTGTGTCCCCTGCATTGGCAGGCAGATTCTTAACTGCTGCACCACCAGGGAAGTCCCTGTGTATGGTTTTTGGATTAACCCAAGTCTTCATTTCTCTGGTGTAAATTTATAGGAGGGCAATTTTGGGTCATATGGTAGTTGCATGCCAAATTTTTCCACAGTGGCTGTAGTTTTCCACATTTCCAACAGCAATATACGAGTGACTCAGTTTATTTACATCATTGTCAGCATATGGTATAACCTTTATTTTTTAAATTTTACCTATTCTTATAAATGTGTAGTGATAGCTCATTGTGGTTTTAATTTGAATTTTCTTAAAGGTTAGTCATATTGAACATCTTTTCCTGTGCCTATTTGCCATATATATATATCCTCTTTTGTGAAATGTTTCTTCATGTCATTTTTCCTTTTCATGATTAAAAAAAAAAAAGCCTTGAAATCTAGCGTCTTAAATTTTTTTTAACTGCACAGTACAATATTTTTAACTATAAGAATAATGATGCACAGCAGAGCTCTAGAATGTTTTTATCTTATGTAACTGAAATTTTATACCCAATGAATGGTCCCCCAGCTCCTGGTGACCACCATTCTAATTTCTACTTCTGTGAGTTTGGTAACTTTATATAGCTCACATAAGCGGAATTATGCTGTATTTGCTTTTTTAAATAATTAATTAATTAATTAATTCGTTCATTTCTGGCTGCATTGGGTCTTCATTGCTGCATGCGGGCTTGCTCTAGTTGTGGAAAGCGGGGGCTACTCTTCTTTGCAGTGTGCAGGCTTCTCATTGCAGGGGCTTCTCTTGTTGCAGAGCATGGGCTCTAGGTGCATGGGCTTCAGTAGTTGTGGCACGTGGGCACAGTAGTTGTGGCTCTCAGGCTCTAGAGCACAAGCTCAGTAGTTGTGGTGCACGGGTTTAGTTGCTACGCTGCAAGTGGAATCTTCCTAGACCAGGGCTCGAACCCGAATCCCCTGCAGTGGCAGGTGGATTCTTCACCACTGCACCACAAGAGAAGTCCCTCTATTTGCTTTTTTGTGACTGACTTACTATAATGTCTTCAAGATTCATCCATGTTTTCACATAGGACAGTATTTCCTTCATTTTTAAGATTAAATAATATTCCGTTGCATGTATATACTCCATTTTCTTTAACCATCCATCAATTGACATTTAATTCACTTCCATATATTGGCTATTGCAAATAATGCTGTGATGAGCATGGGAGTGCAAATATCTCTTTCATATCCTGCTTTCAATTCTTCTGGATAAATATCCACCAGTAGGATTGCTGGATACTATGTTAGTTCGATTTTTCATTTTTATACTGTTTTTCATTGTGGCTATACTATTTTATAGTCTCACCAACAGTTTGCAAGTGTTTTGATTTCTTCACATCTTTACTAACACTTTTTTTTTTTTAAATATTTGATAATGACAATGACCATCCTTACAGGTGTGAAGTGATACCTCTGGTTGTGATTTTTGATTTGCATTTCTTTGAAGATTATTGATGTTGAGCATCTTTACATATAGCTGTTGGCCATTTTTATGTCTTCTTTGGAGAACTGTCTATTCAAGTCCTTTGCCCAGTTTTCAATCAGGTTATTTGGTTTTATGGTATTGTGATGTAGGAGTTCCTTATATACTTTTAATATTAACTCTTTCTCTGATATGTACTTTGTAAATACTTTTCTTTCTGTAGATTGCATTTTCACTCTTGATTGTTTCCTTTGCTGTGCACAAACTTTTTTAGTTTGCAGTCCATTTTGTCCATTTCTCTTTCATTGCCTGTGCTTTTATGTTATAACCAAGAAAGCATTTCCAAGACCAAAATCATGAAGCTTCCCCTGTGTTTTTTCAAGGAGTTTTATGGTTTCGGATCTTACATTTAACTTTTTAAATTATTTGTTTTGTTTTTTGTGTGTAGTGTAAGATAAGTGTTAAATTTAAATTTCATTCTTTTGCCTGTGCCTATATAACTTTCTCAACAGCACTTATTGAAAAGATTGCCCTTTCTTGGTTGTGTATTCTTGGCACAGTTGTGGAAGATAAGTTGACCACATATATGTTGGTTTATTTCTAGGCTCTCTATTCTGTTCTATCAATCTATGTCTGTCTCTATGCCAGTACCATAAAAATTTAATTTGTTTTCGTTTGTTATAGCTTTGTAATATGTTTTGAAATCAGGAAGTGTGAGGCCTCCAGATTTGTTCTTTCCCAAGATAGTTTTGACTATTCAGGGTTAATTTTGGCTCCATATGAATTGTAGGATTTTTCTTTTTATTTGTATAAAAAATACATTGTGTTTTGGACAGGGAATGCATTTAATATATAGATCACTTTGGGTAATATAGACATTTAAACAATATTAATTTTTCCTATCCATGAACACAGATTTTCTATTTATTTGTATCTTCCTTAATTTCTTTCATCAATATCTTGTACTTTATACCTAAGTATTTTATTCTTTTTGATGTTATTGTAAATGGAATTTACAATAACAATTACAATAAACTTATTTTTGTTTGTTGATTTTGTATCCTGCAACTTTACTAAATTAGTTTATTAATTAGTTCTTATATCTCTATTTGTGAATTCTTTGGGATTTTTACATACAAAACCATGTCATCTATGAACAGAGATAATTTAACTTATTCCTTTCTCATTTGGAATGCCTTTTACTTAAGTCATTTTTAATTGAATTTTATTCTTCTTATTATTGAGTTTTGAGAGTTCTTCATACAATCCAGATAATGGTTCTCTTTTATCCATTTGATTTGCAAATATTTTCTCCCACTAGGTAGCTTTTACTTCATTATTTTCACAGTATTTTTGTGGAGCAAACATTTTTAAATTAAAGTTTGAACACTTTCTGTTCTTTTGTATGACAATTAATTTTCTTTTTTTATCTGAATATAATCGACTTACAGCACTGCATGAGTTTAAGGAGTACAGCATAATCATTTGACTTACCTCCGTTATGAAATGATTATCACAATACGTTTGGTGAACTTCTATCATCTCATACAGATACAAATTAAAGAAACAGAAAAAAAATATTTTTCCTTGTGATGAAAACTTGTAGGTTTTACTCTCTTAACAACTCTTTTATATAGCATTCAGCAGTGATAATTATATTTATCATATTCTACATTACCTCCCTAGAACTTATTTATCTTATAACTGGAAGTTTGTACCTTTTGACCTCATTTACTTAATTCCTACTCCTATTCTGCCACTGCCTCTGGTAACCACAAGTCTGATTTCTTTTTCTATGAGTTCGTTTGTTTGTTTTTGTAGTACAATTGACCTACAACTCTATGTTAGCTCCTGTTTTACAACATACTGATTTGATATTTCTATACATTACAAAATGATCACTATGGTAAGTCCAGATACAATGTCATCATAAAAAGATATTACACAGTTATTGACTATATTCCCTGCATTGTACGTTTCATACCCGTAACTCATTTATTTTGCAAGTGGGAATTTTTACCTCTTAATTTCCTCATTTATTTAGTTCCTCCCTCAAAATTCATCCTTCAAGCTCTCTCCTATTTGTTCTCTGTATCTATAACTCTGCTTCTCTTTTGTTATGTTTGTTCATTGTTTTGTTTTTTTTGTTTTTGTTTTAGATTTCACATATGAATGAAATCATATGGTATTTATCTTTCTCTGTCTGACATATTTCACTTATCATAATACACTCTAGATCTATCCATGTTATTGCAAACGGCTAGATTTCATTAGTTTTTTATAGCTGAGTAATATGTATATATCACATCTTTATCCACTTATTTATTGATGGATTCTTCCTGTGTTTCCATATCTTGGCTATTGTAAAAATAATGCTACTGTGAACATAGTGGTTCATATATCTTTTCTAATAGTGGCCTTATTTTCTTTGGACAAATACACAGGACTGGAATTGCTGGATCATATGGTAATTTTATTTTTAATTTTTGAGGAATCGCCATATCATTTTCCATAATGTAACACCAGTTTACATTCCCACCAAAAATGCACAAGGGTTCCCTTTTCACACCATTCTGGTCAACACTTTGATTTGCATTTCCCTGATGATTAGTGATGTTGAGCATCTTTCCTTGTGCCTGTTATTCATGTGAACATCTTCTTTGGAAAAATGTCTAATCAGATCTCAGCCCATTTTTATTTTATTTTATTTATTTATTGTTTGTTTGTTTTTTTGTTTTTTGCTGTACACTGGCCTCTCACTGTTGTGGCCTCTCCCGTTGTGGAGCACAGGCTCCAGACACGCAGGCTCGGTGGCCATGGCTCATGGGCACAGCTGCTCCGTGGCATGTGGGATCTTCCCGGACCAGGGCATGAACCCATGTCCCCTGCATCAGCAGGCAGATTCTCAACCACTGTGCCACCAGGAAGCTCCCTCAGCCCATTTATAAGTCAGGTTGTTTGCTTTTCTGATGTGCAGTTGTATGAATTATTTAAGTCTTTTGGCTATTATCCCCTTATTAGATGTATTATTTGCAAATATATTCTCCCATTCAGTAAGTGGCCTTTTTGTTTTGTTGATAGTTTCTTTACTGTAGAAAAGTTTTTAGTTTGATGTAGTCTTATTTGTTTATTTTTGCTTTTGTTTCCCTAGTCTGAGGAGATATATATATATATATATATATATATATATATATATATATATATATATATATATATTACTAAGACTGATGTCAAAGAGTATACTGCCTAAGTTTTCTTCTAGGAATTTTATGGTTTCAGGACTTACATTAAAGTCTTTATTCTATTTTGAATTTATATTTGTGCATGGTGTGAGAGAGTAGTCTGGTTTGATTTTTTGCATGTAGCTGTCTAGTTTTCCTAACACCATTTATTGAAAAGATCGTCTTTTCTCTCTTGTATATTCTTGCCTCCTTTGTCACAGATTAATTGCCTGTATAAATATGGCTTCTTTCTGGGCTTTCTATTCTGCTCCAATGACCTGTGTATCTGTTTTTATACCAGTACTATACTGTTTTGATGACTGTAGCTTTGTAGTATGGATTGAAATCAGGGAGTGTGATATCTCCAGTTTTGTTTTTCCTTTTCAAAATTGTTTTGGCTAGTCGGTATCTTGTGTTTCCAAAAATTTTTAGAATTATTTTTTCTAGTTCTGTGAAAAATGCCATTGGTATTTTGATAGAGATTGCATTGAATCTATAGATTGCCTTGGGTATATACCACGTCTTGGGTAGTATGGTCATTTTAACAATATTAAGTCTTCCAGTCCATGGACAGGGTATATGTTTCCATCTGTTTGTGTCATCTTCAACTTCTTTCATCAGTGTCTTATAGTTTTCTGAGTATAGTTATTTCACTTCCTTAGTTGTATTTATTCCTAGATATTTTATTCTTTATGATATGGTGGTAAATGGAATTGTTTTCTAATTTCTCTTTCTGATATTTTGCTGTTAGTTTATAGAAATGCAACAGATTTCTGTATATTAATTTTGTAGCCTGAAACTTTACCAAATTCTCTATTGAGCTCTAGTAGTTTTTGGGTGGTGACTTTAGGATTTTCTATATATAGTATCACGTCATCTGCAAACAGTGACAGTTTTACTTGTTTCTTTCCAATTTGGGCTTGTTTTATTTCTTTTTCTTGTCTGATTGCTGTGTCTAGGACTTCAAATATCATGTTAAATAAAAGTGGTGAGGGTGTGCTTCCTTGCCTTCTTCCTGATCTTAAAGGAAATGCCTTCAGCTTTTCACTGTTGAGTACTATAGTAGCTGTGGGCTTATCATATATGACCTTTATTACATTGAGGTATGTTCTCTCTATACCTACTTTGTTTAGAGTTTTTATCATCAGTGGATGTTGGGTGTTGTCAGAAAAATTATTCTGCTTCTATTGAGATGATCATATCATTTCTATTTTTCAATTTGTTCATGCAGTTCATCACAATGATTGATTTGATTATATTGAATTATTTTTGTATCCCAGAGATAAATGCAACTTGATTATGGTGTATGATCCTTTTACTCTATTGTTGACTTTGGTTTGCAAATATTTTATTGAAGAATTTTTATGTTCACCAGTGATATTGGGCTGTAGTTTTCTTTTTTCTCATATCTTTGTCTGGTTTTGGTATTAGGGTGATGCTGGCCTTGTAGAATGAGTTCAGAAGTGTTCCTTCCTGCTAAATTTTTGGAATTGTTTGAGAATGATTGGTGTTAACTCTTCTCTAGAAGTTTGGTAGAATTTCCCTGTGAAGTCATTTGGTCTTGGACTCTTGTTTCTTTTGAGTATTTTAAATTACTGATTCAAGTTCATTACTGGTAATTGGTCTGTTCATATTTTCTATTTCTTCCTGGTTCAGTCTTGGGAGATTCTACATTTCTAGGAATTTGTTCATTTCTTTTAGGTTGTTCATTTTTTTGGCATGCAATTGTTAATAGTGATCTGTTATAATCTTTTGTATTTTTGTGGTATCAGTTGTAACTTCCTCATTTTCGTTTCTGATTTTATTGATTTTGGCCCTCTCTCTTTTTTTTTCTTTCTTTCTTTCTTTTTCTTTTTCTTTTTCTTTTTTTTTTTGTGGTACATGGGCCTCTCACTGCTGTGGCCTGTCCTGCTGCAGAGCACAGGCTCTGGACACACAGGCCCAGAGGCCATGGCTTACGAGCCCAGCTGCTCTGCAGCATGCGGGATCCTCCCTGATCGGGGCACGAACACACGCCCCTGCATTGGCAGGTGGACTCCCAACCACTGCACCACCAGGGAAGCCTTTTCTTTTTTCTTGATAAGTCTGGCTAAAGTTTTATCAATTTTGTTTTTCTTTTCAGAGAACCAGCTTTTAATTACATTGATCTTTTCTATTTTCTGGGGGGGGGGGCAGGTTGTTTTGTTTTCCTCTATTTTATTTATTTCTCTTCAGATATTTATGATTTCTTTCCTTCTACTAACTTTTGGTTTTGTTTGCTCTTCTTTTTCTAGTTTCTTTAGTTGTAAGATTGGGTTGGTTGTTTGAGATTTTTCCTATTTTCTGCAGTATAAACTTACCTATTAGAACTGCCTTTGCTGTGCCCATGTATTTTGGATCATTATATTTTTGTTTTCATTTGCCTACAGGTATTTTATTGATTTCTTCATTGATCCATTAGCTGCTTAGTAGCATATTGTTTAGCCTCCATATGTTTGTGGGTTTTTTTGCAGTTTATTTTTATTTTTTTCTTGTAGTTGATTTGTAGTCTCATAGGGCTGTGGTCAGAAAAGATGCTTGATAAGATTTCAATTTCCTTAAATTATCTGAGATTGTTTTGTGTCATAGCATGTGGTCTATTATGGAGAATGTTGCATATGCCTTGAAAGAATGTATATTTTGCCGCTTTGGATGGAATATTCTATATGTATCTATTAGGTCCATTTGATCTAATGGCATTTAAGGCAAATGTTTCCTTATTGATTTTCTGTCTGGATGATCTGTTCATTGATGTTAAGTGGAATGTTAAATTCCAGTAATATTAGTGTGTTACTATCAATATTTCCCTTGATGTATATTAATATCTGTTTTATGTATTTATGTGCTCATATGTTGGGTGCATATATATTTACAATTCTTATATCTCCTTCTTGGATTGATCACTTGATCATTATGTAAGGTCCTTCTTTGTCTCCCGTTACAGTCTTTGTTTTAAAGTCTACTTTGTCTGATTTAACTATTGCTACCCCAGGTTTCTTTTCATTTTCATCTGTGTAGAATAACTTTTCCATCCCTCATTTTCAGTCTGTGTATTTCTTTAGATTTTGAAATGAATCTTTTGTAGGCATCATATATATGGGTCTTGTTTTTGTATCCATTCAGTCACTTTATGTATTTTGATCTAAATATTTAATCCATTTATATTTAAAATAATTATCAATAGGTATGTACTTATTGCCATTTTGTTAATTGTTTTGGGGTTACTTTGTAGTTCTTTTCTGTTCCTTTCTACTTTTATTCTCTTCCCCTATTATTTCCCTTATAACACTTATCTTTAGTGTTATATTTGAACTCCTTTCTGTCTTTTGTGTGTGTATCTATTATACATTTTTGGTTTGTTGTTACCATGAGGTTTATATATAGCAATAAATGTATATATACACATGATTATTTTATTTTGGTGATCTCTTAATTTCAAATGCATTTTAACATCCCTGAGTTTTTACCCACCTGCAACCATTTACTGTTTTGACATCATATCTTTTTGTTTTGAATATCCCTTAACTACTTGTGAATATTAATGATTTTACTACTTTTGTCTTTTAATCTTCCTATTAGTTGTACATGATTGACTTACTAACATTTATTTATTAACTAACTTTTATTTATTTCTTTGTTTGTTTTGTTTTCAACTTTAAATATAGTTTTATTTAAGACATTGAATTTTCCACTTACAATCCAGTACCTATAAAAGTGCAGTTATTTCCTTTTCTTGTGCACACTTTCCATGTTCAAGAATCAAGAATGCTCAGTTATTTACTATAGCAGCTCAACTGTAAAACTGCCATGGAATTTGCTACAAAGTTGGGTCCTTCAATGTTTTGCATGGAACAATGCTTAATCTATGCTAGGTTGGCTTAATCAACCTCTTCATTGTTAGACCCAAAGGAGACACCACCAGACGGAGGAGCTCCACCACTAGGGAAGACCACAGGCATTCCTCCTGGCATTCCTCTTTGCATGCCTCCTGTGCTCTGATACAGCTTGGTAATGATGGGGATACAGAATTTTTCCATTTCTTTCTGCTGATCTTCAATAATAACTTTATATTTGCCTTTACCACTGGAATTTTTCCTTTTCTATTATTCATATTTCTAGTTGTGGCCATCTCTTTTTCACTTAGAGAAGTTCCTTTTAACATTTCTTGTAAAGCTAGTTTGGTGGTGCTTAACTCTTTAGTTTTGCTTGTATGTAAATCTTTTGATCTTTCCATCAAATCTGAATTAAAGCCTTGCCAATTAGAGTATTCTTGGTGGTAAGTTTCTCCCTTTCATCACTTTAAATATATTGTGCCACTCTCTTCTGGCCTGCAGAGCTTCTGCTGAAAAGTCAACTCATAACTCCTAATGGGACTTCCCTTGTGTGTAACTTGTTGCTTTTCCTTTGCTGCTTTTAATATTCTCTCTTCATCTTTAATTTTTGCAATTTTTAACTACAGTGTGTCTTGGTGTGGTCCTCTTTGGGTTGATCTTGTGTGGGACTCTCTGAGCTTCCTGGACCTGGATGTTTTCACTGGACCTGGACCTGGATGTTTTCACTCTCAGGTTAGGGAAGTTTTCAGCTATTATATTTTCAACTATGTTCTCTGCCCCTGCCCCTTTCTCTCTCTTCCCCTCCTGGGACCCTGGGACCCCTATCATGTGAATGCTAGTATGCTTGATGTTGTATCAGAGGTCTCTTAAACGAACCTTATTTATTTTTATTCTTTTTTTTTTTTCTTCTATTCACCTTCAGTGTTTTCCACTACTCTGTCTTCTGGCTCGCTGATCCTGTCTTCTGAGTCATTTAATCTACCATTGATTTCTTCTAGTGTATTTTTTATTTCAGTTATCCTATTCTTCAGCTATGTTTCATTTGTCTTTATATTTTTAACTCTTTCAATTAGTTCTTCTTCTTGGATTTTAACTGGTTCCTTTATTTAGAAAATAGTCTTCTGTTTTCTCATTTTGCCTAATTCACTGTTTTTATTTCTATGTATTTTGTAGGTTGATTTCATTTCCCAGCCTTGGAGAGTGGCCTTTTGTAGGAGATGTCCTATGTGTCCCAGCAGCACACACTCCTCTGGTCATCAAAACTGTATGCTATTGGGCTGCCCCCTACATGGCTCTGTGGTTCCTTTGTGTGTCTAGCTGACTACTGTGGGAAATCTTGTAGTTGGGGATAGCCTCCCGTCTGGTTGGTTAACAGACCCTGCATTATGTAGAGGCTGCTGGCCACTTGTGGGTAGGGCTGGGTCATGAAGTAGCTGGCTGCAGCCCCAAATACCGTTAAGCTAACACTATCTCCAGGAACCCCAGGACACTGCAGCAAGAGACCCTGGAATCTGACTCTGTCCACCAGTAGCCAGCATTATCCCCAGGTACAACCTGGACCCCAGACTTACCCACGAGCAGACAGACACAAGCTCCAAGCCACCTAGGACCCTTTAGCTGACAACCCTGAGATCCAGCCATACTCAGCATTGGGCTGACATCAGCTTTGAACACCCCAGACTGCAGCCTACTGTATCAGGAACTGGCTCCACCTACCAGCAGGACAACACTAGGTCTGGGACCCCTAGCTCTGCAATCAACCACCCTAGGACTCAGCCCTGCCCAACAGTGGGTCAGCACTTGCCCTGGTTGCAGGGCCTGGGGATCCTGGATTTGCTATCAGTCCCACTGGTGGGTGGGCACTGGGTTTGTACAGCTGGCTGTGGGGCCCCAAGGGGTCCTGTGGCTAGTGTCAGTGCACTAGTGTGTGGGGCTGCGTCATGGGCCCTCTGGTGGACAGGACTAGGTTTGGGGAGGCTGTGGGCTCAGGGTTCTTAAGGCACCTGGCCTAATGGTGGAAGGAACTGTGTCCTCTCTTGGATAACTGCTTGGTCTGAAGCTTCCAGTACTGCTGCCACCAGCCATGGCTGGTGGGCAGGACTAGGTCCCACAGCTAATGAGCCAGAGTGAGGATTCTAAATTGGCATTTGCCAGCACCAGCATCCTCATGTTAGAATGACCTCCCCAAAATGGCTGCTGTCAGTGTCTATGTCCTCAGGGTGAGCTCCAGTTTCTTCCTAAGACTCTCCAAGTTCATTAGGTGGTTTGACCCAGGTTCCTTTCAAATTATTGCATCTCTCTTGGGTCCCAGATCATATGAGATTTCGTGTGTGCTCTTTAGGAGTGGATTCTCTTTCCCTCAGCTCTCTGGATCTCACAAAAGTAAGCCCAGTGGCTTTCAAAGCCAAAGTTCTCTGGTCTTATCTCCTGATTCAGGATCCCCAGTTTGGGTAGCCCAATGTGGCACTTGGACCCCTTACTCCTTGGGGAAAACTTCTACAATTGTAATTATCCTCCTGTTTGTAGGTCACCCACCTGAGGGTATGGGTCTTGACTATACTGCATCTCTGCCCTTCTTACCTGTCTTGTGGTTTCTTCTTTATATCTTTAGTTATGGAATATCTTTTCTGCTAATCTTCTGGTCTTCCTCATCAATTGTTGTTCTGTAAATAGTTGTAATTTTGGTGTGCCTATGGGAGGAGGTGAGCTTAGGGTCTTCCTACTCTGCCACCCTAGCCACTCCCTGAGGAATTTTTCTATTATGGACATTTTCCTATTATGTTATGGGTCTCTGGATCTTATATAAACCATCTCTTTTAGATGTTTTTTCTGACACTGTTTTTGCTTGAGATAGGTTGGGCACTCTCTCCTTAATACCAGGTGGAAGTGAAATTGCAGGTTCCTCACTCAGTCTCTATCGATACCCAAGGTTGGGGAGGGGCCTCATTACAGCTGGTCAAAGATGGGATCTTTATTTCATCTTCATAACCACTGTGGTGGATGTGTATATATTATTGCTGTGCAAAGTTGAATGTCCTGACTCTCCACTAGACATGCTCTGAAACTGTCTACTGTAAAGAGGGAGGGATACTCTATTCCTTCAGGGTGGACATGGAAGTTCAGGTTCTGCATGTTGTTTCCAGTGATACCACGTGGGGGAGAAGATAACTTGTTACTGCCAGGAAGAGGTGAGAACCCTGGCTCCCTACTTGGCCTTTTTGATACTACTCCAGCAGTATAGTTGAGTACATCCTCACAGACCCTCAAGGTTGGAAGTTCAGGTTCCCCTCATTGCCTCTGCTGGTGTGGGAAGGGTTGAGATTGTGTTTTTTTCTGAGGTGTTTACAATTAATAGCACTGTTATTATCTAAAAAATATTTACTTTTTGCTAAGTTTCTCCTTTACCGAGAGAGAGCAAGCTTTGGTTGGGCTGTTTTTGATTGTGCCTGTTGGTGTTTTTAATTCTCAGCTTTTTCAGCTTAAAGTCTTTGATTTATGAGGTAAAAAGAAAACCCAGGGAACTCACCACTGTGTTGCTCCTTGGATCTTATGTTTCCTAGCTTCCCTGTCTTCTTCTTTTTCTTTAAGTCTTAAAATATTTTATATATAATGTCCAGCATTTTTAGTTGTATTTAGCAGAAAATGTAGGACAAATGTATGTCTACTTCATTGTTTCAGAAGTGGTAGTTAAGTTTATATTTTAAGACAGTTTTTGAAAGACACATTTTTATTTTCCATATCACATTTGTAGGAACATTTATATCAATTTCAACTACAATAATAGAAAGCATCTTTATAACACTTTTCTTCTATTGATACTAAGTAATAATGAAGGGGATATGCTTGATTTATCATTCTGGAGAGAGATCAGGTTATATATTTAATGTCTATTGTTTTAGTATGTTTGCCTTGAAATAGGAGGAGAGATTAATTAATCTAGAGAATTAACAATTAGACCTTGCCTTAGTCTATACTATTTGAATAATCAACTTGTTCAGGAAAATTATTAACAAGAGCTACTTAGTAAGCATTTCAAAATTTAAATGTTTGGAGGCAAAATGTAGAAAAATAGGCCAATCTGGAAAATTGATTACAATTATTTTTAATGTCAGCTTGAAATTTGTTCAAATTTGTGAAAGTAATCAACTGACCTTTGAGAGTTTACTCAAATATACAAAAATACAATTGAAATACATTACAAAATATGGAAAATGTTTTATTTATTGAACTGTTAATATAATATGGGATGGAAAATACCTTCAGGAGTTTTGAACTTTACAATGATCTTCATTTGGCCATGTGTCCCTTCCTTTTCTCCTCTGTCACCATTACTGTACTGAAGGATATACAAGAGAATAAAAATATTAACATCAGTTTTTGAAGGATTACCCAGACATGGAAAGGAAGGCACACATATTACTGTTTAAATCAAGCTTTTTTTATTTTGAGGTTATTGTATTTTCACATGCAGTTGTAAAAGATAATATAGAGAAATCCCGTGTACTGTTTACCCAACTTCTCCTAAAGTTGACATCCTTCAAAAACTATAGGACAATATCCCAAGTAGAATATTGGCATTGATACAGTCAAGAAACAGAGCATTTCTATAACCATCCAGATGTCTCATGTTGTCCTTTTATAGTCATATCTGCTTTCTTCTCACTCACTTCTCCTTAACTTCTAACAACCACTAACTTGTTATCCATTTCTATAATTTTGTCATTTCAAGAATATTATTTAAATGGAATTATACTGTATGTAACTTTTAGGGATTTATTTTTCACTCAGCATAATTACCCAGAGATTCAGACACATTTTTGTGTTTTTAAATGTTTTTTTCCTGTTTATTGCTGAATAGTATTCTCTGATTTGAATGCACCATAAGATTGTTTAATCATTCTCATATTAAAGAACATCTGGGTTGTTTCCAGGTTTTGGTTATTATTAGTAAAGTAACAACTTTATTAAACATTAAAGTACAGGTTTTTATGTGAACATAGGTTTTCATTTCTCTTGAATAAATTCCTAGGAGAGAAATTTTTGGTGGTTAGCTGTTTACATATCACTACTCACCTATCAGAATGACAAATATAAAAAATATATATACACTGACAACACCAAATGCTGATGAGGATGTAGAGAAACTGGAACACTCAACCTTTAATGATGAAAAAGTAAAAACATATAACCACTCTAGAAAACACTTTGGAAGTTCCTTCAAAATCACAAATCAATTTTTGGTCTACTTTTTGGAGCTCATGACAGGCTCCCAGGTATCTGGAACTGTGGAGTTAAAACAGTCCTTTGGAGAAGCAGTTTCTACAAATTTCCTTATTGTTTAGCTCCACACGTAAAAAAAAAATTTTTTTTGACTACACCTTAATAAATACACACTTACATGCAAATTATTAATATACCCTATGGTTCTAGTACAAAATGTACATTGAAAAATATATACAAGATATACATTTTAAAAAATACATAAAAATGAATGTAAATCAAATGTCAAAATTCTGATTTAATTATTTGTGTATGTTTTCACCACACACCGGTGACTCACCCAACATAGTCCTTAGTGTTATTCCCAAATGTGGAGATAGCCAATTTAGAGTCACATAGCATAGCAGCTCAAGTAGAAAATTTATGCATTAGAGTAAATGAAGCATTCCCCTCTTGGTCTCTAGCCCAATTGTCTTCTACAAGGATCTAAGAGTGTGAGCATTGAAATTCACAATGGTTGGAGGTTTATTCTTTCATGGAGTTTGGAGAAATAACAAACCTGTAAAAGTCTGAGTCTTCAGCAGCAGCAGTCAAAGGGTTATGTAATTTATGGAGTATCTCCTGTCACTGTAGTAATCTAAGCAGGAATATATTTTAGGTCCAGTATACCCAAAATAAATATTAAGGCTATATTATGGCTAATTCATTGCCCTAAATTATTTTCTGATATATTATTTTTAGAGAAAATTAGTTACCTCTTATGGAGTCTATGGAAGTCAATGACTATTCTATTTAGTACATATTGATCTTTTTCTTAAGATCCAGATTAAGAATTATAGCAGGTGAGCTGGAGTACTGTTTCATGCCAGAAAGAGATGTTGATACAATATTTTCAAACGGAGAAAGTACTTCTAGCAGAAGAGTAGAAGGTAAGGGAGTTTGGAGGCAGTGAACAGGCAGTCATGTAACCATGACAGTTGGTATTGGTCACAGGTATCTCTGTGGCAGTCCAGAAGAGGATACTGAGTTAAATGAAGCATATGAAGATAGAAGAATGATTATAAAGTTTATTTATTGTGATAAGCAGGGGTTGTTGACTCAATTATTTTAAGTTAGGGAGGTCAAGTAACCAAAGATCAACCAAAAGGATGGTGAACTGCTGTCAATTATGTGCAGCCTGTTCCCCAGGATGGACTTTTATTAAAATAAGCCAGTCTGAGTGACTTCCAACTTAAAACAACTTTCATATTAAGGCCACAGCACTTATAAAAGTTTCAGAAGGAGCTAATCCTTCACTTTGGGGAAGAGTTCAAAGTGTCTTTGCTCAATAGACATGATGATTTTGTATTTCTATAGAACCATAATGAGCGGAAAATGGCTTCAGTGTTTTGTTTTGTTTTGTTTGGTTTTTTGTTTTTTTGTTTTTTGTATTTCCAAGCATATTAGAGGAATGGGCAATCAGTTTCATAACTGAGTTAAGAGAGCCCGAAGGAATATGCCTACTATTTCTTCGCAAAATTGGAAACAAAAACAAAAAACCAAAAAATACCTCAACAATAGAGCTCTCTGCCCTAGTGAGAAAAACTCTAGTCAAAATTACACCTGAAGCCATCCCTGGTGTAGAAAGGAAAGAAACATTGTCTTAGTTTTCATCATGAATATGGGTTCCATATCAAAATCATTAAATGCTTCACATCCTTCTAGCACTGTTAGAGAAATAGACAAACATTTGCTAAAGTACTAATATTCTGCAAAGAGTGCTTACAGCTGAAATAAAACTTACACAAGAACACAAAATTAAAAGACATGCACCTTAATGGGATAAATCAAGGGATTTATTACCAGTCTAGATATTGAGCTTGTTAATATTAAATTTAGAAAGAAAAAAGACTCTCTTCAAGGTAACTTATTTATGCAATGACTCAGTATTATGACTTTAGATTCCTTTAAATCAAAACAATCAGGGAATAAATAGTTAACTACATCACTTATGTGAGGTGATGACCATATTAATTGTCTTGATCTTGTTAATCATTCCACAATGTATATGTATATCAAATCATCAAGTTACACACTTTAAATATATACAAATTTTTATGTCAATTATTCCACAATAAAGTTAGAAAAAAAAGAAAAAATAATAAAAACACTTAAAGACAGCAGCAACAGTTGTCCCCCAAACACGGAGTCTTGAAGCCCAAGTCTTACCAGAATCAGGATGAGGGAGTGGTGGGTTAAGGTGGGGTTATTGGCTATGCCCCTGCTTGCGGCCTATCTGCACATCACCGCCCCTCCTCCCGCCACCCCCACCTTTCCTCTCTTCTTCAATCATGGAAGTCATCAGGCAATTTTTTTTATCTAAAAGGGACTGAGTATCTTCTACTAAGACTCTGTGGGTGTGGTTTGAAGTCCGGAGATAGTCGTGCTTTTATATGGTTTTACAATGTCCAGCTATGATTGGTACAAGATATGGGAAGTCTGACCCTCAGGTTTCATTGAGTGATTGTCCTCAATTTCCGAGGTTTTGGCTTCAGTGACAAACCAAGACCACATGACTATTCCATATTTGAGCAGGCCAGCATCGTGGAGGCGCTTTTGCGGCATCTGGGGTTCCAGAACTGTAGGATCAACTTGTTGTCTCATGTCTGTGGAGATATCTTTGCTCAGGAGCTGCTCTATAGGTTCAAGCAGAATAGATCTGGTCAGCTTACCATTAAGAGTCTCTGTCTGTCAAATGGAGGTATATTTCTTGAAGCTCACCTTCTTCTCCTTCTCCAAAACCTTCTCAAAGATGGAGGCATGCTGTCACCCATCCTCACGTGACTGATGAACTTTGTATTCTCTTGAGGTTTCTCCTCAGATTTGGGGCTGTACACCTGACCCTCTGAGAGTGAGAGTGAGCTGTGGGACATGTGGGCAGGGATACACCACAATGACAGGAACTTGGTTATCGACAGTCTATTGCAGTATATCAATCAGATGAAAAAGTTTAGAAGACACTGGGTGAGAGCTCTTGTCATTGTATCTATTCCCATTCATTTTATCTAAGGGCCATTGGATCTGGTAAATCCCTATCCAGAGTTTTCGGAGCTGTACAGGAAAATGCTGCTGCAGTCCACAGTGTCATTCTGGATGACCACATTAGCCACTATCCACAGCTAGAGGATCCCATGGGCTTCTTGGATACATATATGGGATTCATCAACTCCTTCTGAGCTGGGAAGAGTAACTTCCCTGTATTACCTCCCCTATTCCCTTATCTGTTGTGTATTCCACTTAGGAAGAAATGCCACAAAAATCTCCTGGCTACCAAACACTATTCTCTCACAAAAGTCCACCTGACTCACACTGGTGAACAGCATATACTAAAAGGCTAGCAGAAGCTCTACGGGTGACCTAATAGTTCACCTCCCATTCCTTTGACATCTGATCAGGTGTGACATCTGATCAGGCCTTTTTCTTTGTGTTATTAGGAAATTCTGATGGGCATACTACTCACCAAAACAGAAAGACAGACAGACATTCTTTTGCATAAAAGTCTTTGAAACACTTCTATGGACTTTTCTGAAATATTGTATTTAGAAATGCTCATTACTGGCCCAACCTGATTGAAATTATGTGTAGTAAATAATAAGGAAGTGCCAACTTAACCTTGCCTAGAATGGCTTTAAGTTCTCTAAGCAATACAACTTTAACTGAGAGCAAGTCTCCCTTGTCATAACTTTGGATTTAGTTTCATTAGCTTCTTCTAATTGAAGACACTTTGTTAGATTTTGATTTAAATAAAGCAGTATTCTAAGTGTACTTTAAGACTATGATTTACCTACATGTATTTTACATATATATATTTTTTCTTTTATAAGGATACTAAACCAGCAGACACTTACTCTGGCAGAGTAGTTTAACGTTATTAAACATGTTTTATTTCTGAATAACTTGAACTAAATCCAAAATATTTACATAATTTCCTAAAACCACAGGACATTAAGGACAGTAGCATCTGTGTTGGAGATTTACCATTATTTGCTATTAGAACTGGTCTTTCCAACTAATAACAGTTGGACTCTTCATACCTCAGTGCTTAGAAGCATGTCCCTCCTGAGCTAGAGTGGAGAGGAAGGGAACATTGTATAGTCCAAGTTAGCAGGCTGAATATAGACTGATTGCTTAACTTCTCTTTGGTTGCCACAGAGAGAGTTCCTCACATAACTCAGCAACTCCTGTACTTCACAGACAGGAAAGTTCCAGAAACTTTAAGAACAAAGTCTGAAAGGTATATGATCAAATGGTGCTGAATACTTTTATTTTTTAAGCCACAGTTTTGTTGTCTTAGTTAAAACAGGGTTATTAAGTGATTATTTATATTTTTTTAATTAGTAACTTCCAGCATAATGATTGAAACTGGAATAAGTGTTTATTTTTATGAATAAAAATGAATTTTGACCAAAAAAGATAGCAGCAACAGCAAAAATACAGTAAAACATGTATTTGTGAATGTGCTCAAAAATGAGACAAATCAAAGCTCAGGAGGGCACATGTAAAAGGACATTTATTGTTCTTGGAAAACACAAAGGAAATAATTAATGGAGATGCTTTTTTTATAATAACTATAAACTGACAACATATAAAATTATGATATATCTATGTATAACATAGATATAATATGTATAATGTTATATACAGATATGTGGATAGATAGAGATATAGATGTAGATCTCACTATGTGCCAAAGAGATGGCAGGTTTTCGCAAGTAAAGGAGTAGAATTTCTGTTTTAGGGGATAAGGAAGAGCAATTGTGACCGAAAAGGAGGTGCCAGACAGTATTTAGGAGACATAGTAGTTAAATTTCTTAGTATAACTCTGACAACATTTATAGTTTTCATGAAAATAACCAATATATCTATTAAGAATGATCTGAATGCAGTGAAGTGAGAGAACTCAAAGAGCAGTAAAAAGTCAATTTATTTAAACTCATTAGTTTAGCTGAAATGTTTAAGGTATCAACTACATGGTGACCCAGAACAATGCCTTTTATAAGTATTTAATTACAAATACCCAATAGTGATATTTTGCATATCTCTGTTGCTGCATCATGACATTGACTGTCAGTGACTTCTTTAGCACTGGAAATAGGGTTATTAGTGCCTTTAAAACTATTCAGACTAGAGAACCAATTCTAGGATTCTAGAAGCCCAGAAAAAATCCAGAAAGCTCATCCGTAAGATTCTGTTCTTTTAGAACCAGTCCTGTTACCGAAATCTGTATCAGTTACAGTTCTCCAAAGAAACAGAACACACACACATTGTAGTCACTATGATAACATTAGTAAGATATGTATATGTAAGAATGTGGGAAATAAATCTGTCAAAACTTCAGTGACCTTCAACTTCAGTGAAATTTCTAGAAGTCCAGTGGTGTCCCTTCTAAGGTGAAGGATAAGTTGTGACATCTGTTCCCTAACAACCGGAAAAAAGGCACAACACTTATTTTTCCTCTGGATTTGGAGGCAACATATTCTTCTTTGGGTTTACTACTCCAGGCCATTTAACAAGGGACCCAAAAAGCTGCTTGTTTTGTATGGGGCCCATAACATACAGTCCTGAGGAGATGAACAAGGAGATCATCAATCACAGAGGCAGAGAAGATAAGTCTCAATAAAGGGAGGATGAACATCTAATAGTATGCAGATGAGGGTGAAGGACAGATTTTTGAAGCAGTTAGCCTGAATAGATTAGAAAGAAGGGGCTAGATGAGGTAGGTAAAATTCAAGGGGTGAATTTCAGGATAAAAAATATTGACATTTATAAGAAAGGCAGTTGATCAAAAAATATAATAAGATTTTAGAAGTCTCCCTTGAAATCCTAGATTACAAGTTCTTGCACTTTCAAGTAAGTTTGTATTTCCTATGACAGTTTCACTTAAGGAATGAATATAATTTTTTGGTATGTAGAAAGATTTATTTTTTTTAATAACAAGATAGTATGTCATCTGTATAAGATTATTTTGAATGTGCTACAAAACTTGCCTCTGAATTTCAGAGTGCATTAACTGATAATATATCAAAAGACATTAGCAATGGCTTAGTAGGACCAATTTGGAGTATATCAGTTTAATTGCCTCTCATGATATAACTTTGGTTGTTACACTTATAGTAGCTTCATGTACCTGGGCTGTGTGATTATACCACCTGTTTCAGAGGATCCTAAAGAGGAAAAAAGATGTTGTAACCTAGTCTAAATTATATACTCTAAATTGGAAAAGGAACGTAGGAGGGAGAATTTCTCCTATTCTACCCTAGCCTAGCTCAATCTTATTTAATTTGGGGAGATATGATTTCATGTTTTAATGACATAGAATACAAAATATTTTAAAAATGTGTGTTCTCAGAAGAAACTGTTGTATAAGCCATATTTAAATGTAAGTCCCATACATCTGAACATCCTTTTAAAGATTTTCAAGTCAGAAAATACTGACCCAAGGAGTTAGTGTCACATATTTTCTTTTTTTCCTAAACTCTAGAAGTTCCCTTTAAATTAACAAGTAAATGATTTGGGCAAAGAATTACATTAATTTGGTACTGAAAATTTATGAATAAAGAATTATCTCATATAGCTATGCATTTTTATTTAAAATGTGTTGGATTAACTTTATTGATGTAGATTTTTGTTTTTGTTTTCATCATAGAAAGGTAATCAAAGTCACTTAATTCCATTTCCCATTATTAAATTATGATGATCAAGATTGTCCTAAGAAAACATTTGTGTAGCAAAAAGTTGTTGCTAATTGTATGTAAGATACAAGGAAACAGATGCAAATAAGTTAAAGAGATAAATCCATCTGATAAGAAATAGACAATATTTTCAGAGGCTACTGTATCTCACTCTCATGATCAAAGAGAGATCTATCTTTTGTGCACCTGTGGCAGATTCATGAGAATGGCTAGGTAAGAAAGTAAAATTAATTAGACATAAACGATACTTCTTTGTTTAAAATTGTACTACAGTAATTAACACTTTAATGATTATTTGAATCTAATATCAAAATCTAACCCAGGAGTAGGAAATTTGTATAGATCATGCTTCAGTGTTGTAGAACTTATAAGACCCGATTTTTAATGGATATTTCCTAGAGAAGTGTAGCTAGTTATGAAATATACCTCTACAGAAAATCCTATATGTAGTCAATTACTCACCAACCTGTAATAAGATATTAAAAACTATATGAATTTTAGTTATATAATTAAATATATGCATCCTATACTATGAATAAATTAATAATATAAACTTATGTGTTTAATATACCACCTTTGTTCTCTCATGTAAATGTATGTAGACATAGTAGCCCTTATAAAAAACACTCTTTACACACTACATATATTATTTAAAAGTTATAAATTTTACCATGTTGACCCAACCAAAATAAAAAGTTTCTACAATTCTCTGAAATTTGCAAATCAACAACACAAGATCTCTAAATATATAGGTGGTCATTTAAATTTACATTATTTGTAAAGCACCCATTTCCTAATATATCACTCTTCTAACTTACTGCATCAGAAGACTTGGTCTCTTGATATTACTCAAAATCCACTGGTAGATATAAGTAAAAATGAATCTAAGTGTCTAGTTTTCTCGGATGATCATCTCTCTAGGCAATATTTATAAAAGCACAATGTAGCACCACTGATCAATTTGTGTGACTGAAGGAACAATTTTGTATGGCTCCATACAAAGACTCTTTTTTCACAGAGAAATATCTTCTGGAGTTATACATAGGCTTCCCTTGAATCTACATCACTGAGTATAAGAGAAACATTACTCCTAGTGTAGGGTCAGTTATAATAAGGAGGTTGCCATATACAAACATGTAATTAAAGGTACTTATTTGAACTACACTAATTTGGATTTATGATTATTTTTAAAATGCTGAAGTTGAAGGTTACCTTTAAAAAACACATTTCCTACCGACATATTGGCCACATTAAAAGGTACCATATTTAGGGGAATTAAATACCCTCAATACTCTCAGGCACTGTAATAGAACACATCACACACTTGATAGTAAATAATGGGTATGTGCTTACCTTCACGGAGAAGACTATTAAAATTCTGTGTATATACATATTATTAAAATTTTGAATCATTATGTCTACGAACATGAAACTACTGAGTCCATTTGAAATTTTCTACAAATCAAATAGTCAAAAGAGTCAAACAGCATCATAGTTAACTTTTTTCTAGGAGACAAGTGAAAAATATTAGCCGATTATTCTTCACGTTTGTGGTGGGGTACAGAAAATGACTTGAATAGCATTATGAAGGGGATATTTTGGCAAAAAGAAAAAGTAAAAAAAAAAAGAAAACCTTAGTTCACAAGGTTGAAAACAAAGGAGATGAGTAGGCTTGTTACACTCTACTTACTGTAACTATGGAAACAACCCAGTTACATTTTGTCAAGGATGTGGGTCACCTTAAAGCCAGGAAGATATCACAAATAATATCACAAAATTATTTGTTTCCACAAGTCTTGATGATTGGATGTAACTGTGTGTTCTGTGATAGCCATAGACAAGTGTTAGAGTGGAAATATTTCATGATCTGCCCAGATTTATTTCCTATGTTCTTTCTTTCAGCTCTTTCCACTTTCAGCGATTCCAATGGTTAAAAACAATTCTAAATTACCAAGTACCCAATATATTTATAGTGTTCTGGCTGAGACCAGGTGCATAAAAAGCAGGCCAAAAATACTAAGTAAAACTTTATGGAATTGTTACATTAATAAGTCAAATGAAAGTAGAATATTGGCAATTCATATGTTTTAATCTAATGTAATCATAGAAGAATTGTACACTTTGAACTGAAATGGTCACAAAGAGACTATCATGTCCAATTTTCAATTTCTAGTGGGGAAAATGATTTCCATCATGATGATATGACTTATCCAAGACCACAAAAGAAATGATAGGCATACATAAATGTTAATTTTATTAAAGCAGAAGAATTAAGTAGACCATAACTTTTATGCCAAATAAATTAATCACTTTAGAGATAATTTAGGCAGTGTGTATTTGTTTAAGATGTGGTTTCTGACTATAATGGGTATATGGAAAGAAACTATATATTGAATATATTTACATGGCTGAAAATATACTTTATGTATGAATTTTAACTACATTAATTTGGAAAATGTGATCATTAATAAAAAGCTAATATGGTGTATTGCCTCATATACCTTAAATCACATAATATAGATAGGTGTGACACTGAATTCCTTAATTTATTCAGTTGTGCTAGCTTTCATGTTGAAGAAAATACATTAATTTATACAACTGATATTTATTGATGTCCATTAGAAAATAACTCCATTAGGTACTATAGATATAAAATGTATATATCCTGTTCCTAGTTCTTAAATGCCTAATAGCATGTGTTTTTTGTTTGTTTGTTTGTTTTAAATGAAATATTCTATTTTTCAAAATGTGAGCTTACTTAGTGAGTTACTTAATATTTAAAGGTATAAAATAAGCCAAATTTCAAAGAGATACATTGATAGAAATGTCTGAATTAATTCCCCTGATGAAACTAGACAGTTTTCATAGATCTTTTAAATTTTTTTATACAATTTTTATAGGTTACTTTTCATTTACAGTTATTACAAAATATTGGTTATTTTCCCTGTGTTGTACAATACATCCTTAAACCTATTTTACACCCAACAACTTGTACCTCCCTCCCACCAAGCCACCTGTATATTGTCCCTCCCTCCTCTCCCAACTGGTAACCACTAGTTTGTTCCCTATATCTGTGAGTCTGCTTCTTTTTTGTTATATTCACTCATTTGTTGTAATTTTTTCCTAAATTAGTGTAAATTGCTGACTTCCTTCCTCAGAATTACCACAACAAAAGACCAAAATAATGGAAATAAGAATAACTGAGCTAAAGTCTGGGAAATAGATTTTTTTTTTTCTTGGAAATGTTGTAATGAGGAGGTAGTTTTTCCAGACTACATATGTCCATCAGAGTATGATACAGGAAATAAACTTCTAATTCTGCCCTTATTTCTTTCCTACCTTGTTTTAGGGTATTCAGAGCTTGTTTTTCAAGTGATATCTCAGCCCTCTGTTTTTAGAACAGCAGAGGGTTAAAATCAGGACAATTCAGAAGCCTGCTCAAAATGAGAAGCTGAAAACAGAAATTGTGGACTGACTAGTTTTGGAATGTACATTTCCCACCTCTAACCCTCTCTACACACAAAGCTGAGGAATCTAATCATGGACAGTGATTCTTACACTTGGATGTACATTGAAGTTACCTGGAAAGTTTTAAAATAATTCATGCAAAACTAAAAATGAGACTAATTAGATCAGAATCTCTGGATGAGATACTGTTATCAGTATTATTTAAACTTCCCCAGAAAGTTTCCTGGTGGTCCAGTTGTTAGGACTCTGTACTTTCACTGCCAAGGGCCTGGATTGAATCCCTGGTCAGGGAATTAAGATCTCACAAGCCACACAACCCAGTCAAAAAATAAAAGAATAAAACTTCCTCATATAGTTCCAATGTTCATTGGAAATTTGAGAAACACTGAAAAAAAGACCTTCTTCTTAATGTTGTTTCTCCCTGGGAGACTGAGTGTAAATCTCCTTCCAAAGAAGTTATTCTGTGGTATGAGAAATAATAAATGATGTTTCTTCATGCCTGTAGTTCTCTACCCCTTGTGTTATTTGAACCTAGCCCGTTCTTTGTGGCTATAGTCTTGATGCAGACTACAGTGTATCCTTTGGTCCTTACCTAATTCTCACTGCAAGAAATAGGAGCTTACAAATAAATCTGTAAGCTAAGGAATGCTTTTATTTCAAAAGAAATCAGCAAACTGGATTGATCACAGATTCATTGAGAAGCAGATGTTTTGTAACTTTGGAAGAAAAAATAATAATAAAACTTCATATACTAAACACAATAAAAAAGATACATGTACTAATACTATCATCTACAAACTGCAAAAGAAAAATAATAAATATCAAACCAAAATGCATAGATCAAAAACAGAGCTGAACTAACACAGTAGATAGGGTAATTAAAGAATGTTTGCCCATGGAAAACAAATTGGAAAATTAGAATATCAGAGTGAAAAATTCTTGCAGAAGTATCAAGAAAAGATAAATCAATAAAAGTTATATAATAGAAATGAGGAGAAATAAAATATAAGGTAGAAGTTTTAATATCTGGATTATAGGATTTATAAAGTGAGAAAAAATTAAAACTTGGGACTCAGAAATATTTGAATAGATTGTATAATTAAATGTCCCAGAATAAAAAAAGTAATATACTTGTAATCTTTCAAGGTTAAAGACCCTTTAAAATGCTAAAGAGGAGATATAAGGAACATTTCAGAGCTAGATACCCATAGTAAAATTTTAAATTATCAATGACAAAAAAAATTATAAAACCTCAGAGAAAAAAATAATACTTCCATTAAAAATAAATCAGGGCTTCCCTGGTGGTGCAGTGGTTGAGAGTCCGCCTGCTAATGCAGGGGACGTGGGTTCATGCCCCAGTCTGGAAAGGTCCCACATGCCAAGGAGCGGCTGGGCCCATGAGCCATGGCCGTTGAGCCTGCACGTTGGGAGCCTGTGCTACACAATGGGAGAGGTCACTACAGTGAGAGACCCACGTACCACACACACAAAAAAAAAAAGCAATTGGTATTACCTAGTAAAGTTAACAATGCACATACCCTGATCCAGCAATTCCTTATCAGATGTACGCTGTAAAGAAGCTTTCATATGTTCACCAGGAATCCTGTAAAAGGATGGTCTGCTAAATACTGTTCCCAATGGCAAGGCACACACAAAAAGCACGAATGGTAGATTATATAAATTTGTCTCATTTCATTCACACAGTTGAAAATGATAAAGCTGTGAATAAATGAAAAATAAATACTACCTTCAGCAGCATAGATAAGTCTCAATAACATAATATAGAGAGAAGAGAAAACAAGTTGCAGTAGAATAAGTTTAATATGATTTTATTACAAAAATGTGCAAAGCTAAATATTATATTGTTTAGAGACATAAATGTAAGTGGTAATGTAATGGATAAAATTTAAACACAATTATAGTATAGGATTATTACTGAGGAATGAGGAAGCTATACTCCTTCAAAAAGAGGGGAATTCTAACAATAATGACAAAAGTTTATTCCTTGGGATAAGTGGTGTTTATTAATTTAAATGGGGATTTATTTTATCACATGTATTTTAAATCAGTTTAATAAAATATGTGGAGAGATAGTCTTTGGAAATGCATTAAAAAGAAGAGGATGAGTGAGAAAAATATAATAAAAATGTATAAAATGCCTATCTATTTCTTTAAGTAAGGTTGACTCAGTAGACAGTAATTGAAATTTTCATCTCCATTTACAGGTGTAGACTACGGGCATTCAGTGTCACATTCATTTTACTGAATCACTATAAGTTAAGAACACAAAGAAAGCATTTTTCTTTTACTGCATTCTGAGTCTGAGTTTTGGGTCTCAGATTGGAGGTATGTACTTGGGGCACAGTCACAGGTTTACAAGTTTCCCAGTGAGAGCCATCTATGGCTATTGACCAGGAAAGCCACCATCAATAGACCAGTGATCTAAAATGTAAACTAAACCTTAGGAAATTTTCTCCAGGCTACATTGCTGGATATTGTATATATATTTACTGTACTCCCTGCATGTACTTATTATTGCTTATCCTACTTATTATAGCTTAGGTAAGATAATCATTGTTTTCATAGATTTTAGAAGTGTGTTTTTTATTTTTCCACATAATTTCCTAAGACATGTGTAGAGGAAAATAACACAAAATCACATATAAAATAATCTTTTAAATTAATGTTAAAAGACAAATTAATCTTCCTAAACTAGAGTAGGTTAGTAAGAGATTAAGATCAAGGACCTTAATCTTTAATTCAATATTGAATACATTTCATAGAACAAATAAATTAAGATTTGAAGACTTTTATATCAGCCAAAATGTTTTCTTAGGATATCACTACACTAATTCCTATAAAAATTAGAGATTAAAATTATTTTGAAATTAATTTTACATTAAAATAACATGAAATTTAACCACAAAGCAATACTTTATTGAAAGGATTTTATTTTCATGAATTAAATGTCATTTAGATATTGATTATGCTTATAATATAAAGTTGAGCTTTAACTGACTTCAAAAATGACTATTGATAGGGAGAGTCATGTGTACATATGTAAACTATGCTTAAATTTTAGAGATGCTGGAATATAGAAAAGTTATCAAGCATACATATTCTGTAATGGAACAAGCACAGCTAGAGGAATCACATTTGACCATACTGTTACAAGTTTAGATACATTAAACTAAAGGTGGAAACAATAGGTTTGTGTGTGTGTGCATCTGTGTTATCCTGTATGGGACTCTCTGTGCTTCCTGGACTTGGGTGGCTATTTCCTCTCCCATGTTAGAGAAGTTCTCAACTATAATCTTTCAAATGTTTTCTGGGGTGCTTTTTCTTTCTCTTCTCCTTCTGGGACCCCTATAATGCAAATGTTTTTGTGTTTAATGTTGGCCCAGATGCCTCTTAGTCTTTCTTCATTTCTTTTCATTCTTTTTTCTATATTCTGTCCCACAGCCATGAATTCCACCATTCTATCTTCCAGGTCACCTATTCATTCTTCTGCCTCAGTTATTCTGTTATTGATTCCTTCTAGTGTATTTTTCATTTCAGTTATTGTATTGTTCATCTCTATTTTTTTTTTTTTTTGCTGTACGTGGGCCTCTCACTGTTGTGGCCTCTCCCATTGTGGAGCACAGGCTCCGGATGCGCAGGCTCAGTGGCTTCACGGCATGTGGGATCCTCCCAGACTGGGGCATGAACCCATGTCCCCTGCATCGGCAGGTGGACTCTCAACCACTGCGCCACCAGGGAAGCCCTGTATTGTTCATCTCTCTTTGTTTGTTCTTTAATTCTTCTGGGTCTTTGTTAAACATTTGTTACATCTTCTTGATCTTTGCCTCTATTCTTTTTCTGAGGTCCTGGATCATCTTCACCATCAATATTCTGAATTCTTTTTCTGGAAGGTTACCTATCTCCACTTCATTTAGTTGTTTTTCTGGTGTTTTATCTTGTTCCATCATCTGATACATAGCTCTCTGCCTTTTCATCTTGTCTATCTTTCTGTGAACATGGTTTTTGTTCCACAGGCTGCAGGTTTGTAGTTCTTCTTGCTTCTTCTCGATGTGTGCTCTTAAACAGAACTGTGCTCATGCTTAGAGAAACCGGAAAAGTCCCTAAATTCTTACCTCTGGCTTATTTTCAGGCTCTGTACACTCACAAAGTAAATCTATGGCAGAATTGTAAATTGCTTGGCTGAGTGTTGAGGGTGTGCCTCAACAAACACACTGAGGCCCTCAGTTTCTCAGAGCCTCATTGATAGCAAGCATTTAATGAAATCCCTGTCCCTTCACTAGCTGACTACTAAGCTAATTGAGAGATTTTTAGTCACCACACATGACATAGAATACACAGTTTAGAGAATTAATTCATAAAGTCACTAGACAAACAAAAAATAACAACAAAGCACAACAATAGAAAATCCTGTCCAGACTATATAATCTGTTTCTAGAGGTACAACATTATATTATATTAAATGTCCAATTTTCAAGAAAAAAGAATAAAACACATGGAAAACAAGAATATATATGACAAATTATAAATAATACAAGCCATCAGAGCAAATCCCTGGGAAAGCCCAGATAGTGGAAATCTATACAAAGACTTTAAATCACCTATTTTAAATATTAACAAACACCAAAGGAAACCATGTTTAGAGAAATAAATTATGTATGAGAATATATCACTGAATAGAGAATATCAATAAAGATATAGACGTTATCGAAAGAAACAAAATTAAGTTTTGTATGTTGAAATGTAAGATGAATGAAATGACTTTATTAGAAGCTCAACAGCAAATATGTGCAGATCAAAGATAAAATAAACAAATATTAGAATGAAGATCAGTTCATATTATCATATATGAGGAGTAGGGGAAAAAAAAGAGTGAAGAAAATGAAAGGATTCTCAAGACCTGGGGGAAATATTGAAGCATACCAATCTCTACAAATTGGAAGTCTCAGTAGAGAGGAAATAGAAAAAGAGTCAGGAGGAATATTTGAATAAATAATAGCCAAAAATTCCCAAATTTAATAAAATATATTAATTTACACTTCCAATTAGCTCAATGAATTCCAAGTAGAATAAACGCAAAGAGATCCACACTTAGGCAGATCATAATCAAACTTTGTCAAAAGACAAGAGAAAATCTTGAAAACAGCAAGAGAAAAATAACTCATTATGTACAAAATATTCTCAGGATGATTAATAAAGAACAATCTACAGGAAGGACTATATGTTAGTCAATAAAAACAAATATTAATAAATGTAAGGGAATGAAATTAGACAAAGTATGTTCTCTGATCACAATGAAATTAAATTAGAAATAAATAACAAGGAGATAATGAGAGATTCACAGACGTATAACATTAAACAACACTCTTCTAAATAAAAAGTATAACAAAGAAAAAATGACAAGAAAAATTATAAAATAGAGATTAATGAAAATGATAATACAACGTGGCAAACATATGTGACACAGCTGGTCAGTATTTATAAGGAAAATAATAGCTATAAAAACCTAAATTTAAAAGAAGAAATGTATCTAATTAATAATCTAAACTTCTTACCTAATTACCTTAAAAAATTATTTTTAAAAAGCAGAGTAACTAAAAATCAAGCAGAAGGAAGGAAATTATAAATAATAGAACATAAATAAATAAAATACAGAATTAAAGCAAATAATAAGTAAATGAACAAACACAAGTTGGTTCTTTGAAAAGATTAATAATATTAAAAGCATCTACCTAGACAGACTGAGCAAAAAATCAACAAGTATTATATTACTAAAATCAGGAATGAAAGACAAAACATTACTACCAATGTTACTAAAAGCAAGAATTATAAATACAATACACTATGGAAAATTATATGATAACAACTTAGATAACCTAGAAGAAATTAATGTATTCCTATAAAGATCCAAAGTACTGAAATGGACACAAAATAAGTGTAAAATTTGTATAGACTTATAACAAATAATGAGTTTGTATTAGTAAACAAAATTTATTTCATGAATAAAAGCATAGAACCAGATGAGTCACTGTTGAATTTAACCAAATATTTAAAGAAAAACACTTTAAAAACTTTTTTTCTAAAATATATAGAATGGGAGGGAACATTTCCCAACTCATTCAGTGAGGCAAGTATTACTCTGATACCAGAAACAGAGAAAGACATCACAAGAAAGGAAAACAAGGAACCGGTATCCTTCATGAATATAGATGTCAAAATACTTAACAAAATTCTAACAAACTAAATCCAGGGACATATAAAATGGCTTATACACCATGACCAAGTAGAATTTACACCAGAAATGCATGATTAGTTCAACATATTTATGGAAAAAAATGAATAAAATATGCCATATTATTAAGATAATGAGAAAAAAAAGACCATCTCAATAGTTACATCAAAAAAAAAAAAAGCATTTGGCAGAATCCAGCACCTTTTCATTACAAAAACAAGCACTCAACTAGGAATAGAAGGGAAAGTCTTTATTCTGATAAAGTGTACATAAGAATACCCTCAATAACATATTACCACATTGTGAAAGATTGAAAACCCCTTTTCTAAGATCAGGAAAAAAGCAAGCGTGTCTGCCTTCAACACTTTTATTTGACATTGTGCTGGAGATTCTACTCAGGATAATAGAGCAAGAAAAGGACATAAAATGCATCCAGATAGGAAAAAAAGGTGTAAAACTATCTCCATTTGCAGATGCCATTATTTTGTACATAGACGATCCAAGGGCATACACTAAAAAAATTATAGCTAGTACAAAAGTTCAACAACACTGTGGGATACAAGGTCAATATATAAAAATCCACTCTGTTTGTACATACTAGTAATGAAAAGCCTAAACAAAATTAAGAAAATATTTACAATAGCAGCAAAAGAGTAAGATACTTTAGAATATTGTAACAAAAAGTGAAACACTTGTACACTGAAAACTACAAAGTACTGTTGAAAGAAATTAAGGAAGACTTGAATAAATGGAAAAATCCCATGTTAATGGTTTGGAAATGTAATGTTGTTAAGATGGCAATATTCTCTAAATTGAGCTACAGTGTCAAAGCAATCTCTATCAAAATACCAGGTGAATTTTTTGCAGAAATTGACAAACTGATTATAAAATTCATATAGAAATGCAAAGGACCCAGACAAGTCAAAAAAAATTTTAAGAAGAAAAATGTTGGAATACATTTACATTTTTCCTATTTCAAAACAATACAAAGATACAGTTATTATGACTGCATTTGAAAGAAATGAAGATAGATACAAATAACCTGTAAGTATATGAAGAGATGCTAAATAACATTAGTCATTTGGAAAATGCAAGTCAAAACTATGAGACACCACTTCACACCTATCAGGCAGGCTATAATAAAAAAAGACAAAATCAAATATTAACAGGAATGTGGAAAATTGGATCCCTCATACACTAATAGTAGAAATGTAAAATCTTCCATCTGTTTTGGGAAACAGTTTTGTAATTCCACAAAAAGATTAAATGAAGAGTTATCATAATCCAGCAATTCTACTCTTAGTTATACACTCAAGAGATATAAAAACACTTGTGCATGCAAAAATGGGTACCCAAATGCCCATGGAAGCATTATTTACAATAACAAATGTGCAAACAACCCAAATGTCCATCAATTGATTAATGGATAAGCAAGGTGGAAAATAAAATGGAGTATTATTCAGCCACATAAAAGAATAAATTAGATGCTACAAAATGAAAGAACCTTGAAGAATATGTTAATGAAAGACATCAGATACACAAGGTCACATATTCCATGGCTTCATTCACATTAAATGTCCAAAATAGGGAACTCTATACAGATAGAAAGTAGATTACTAGTTTCTAGGGGAAGGTGGGAGTGGAAATGGGGTGTAACTGCCTGCGGCCTGGGGATGATGAAAATATTCTGAGTTTAGAGAGTGGCGATGATTGCAAAACTTTGCAAAAACAAGAAAAAAAATTAAAAAACACTGAACTGTACACTTTAAAGATTCAATATTATTGTATGTGAATTTTTTCCCATTAAACAAAGGGAAAAAGATCTTGTGACTGCTGAAAGAGAATGGATTCTTAAGGTCATTTTTTCTTAAGCTATTTGAATGGTATGTTAAATGATCTACACTCTCAGAGGCAATGCAGGGAAAAAATTAATGGTGATAAGCACTTACATCTAATGATATTGCCAGTAATTAACCATTGCTCAGTTTTCCAGTTACAGTTGTGGAGGGAGAAAAGGAATACTATTTTTTAATTGCAAATCAATAAAGACAATGAAGTAATAAATTACCCCCAGAAAGAATACAACATGCCCAAACACCAGGCTCTGGCATTCTTTTCCAGTTTTTCCTTTGATTTTGTCTATCTATATGTCATATCTTCCCTAAACCTCAAAAATAATAATTAGAACTTTGGGAGAGTACAGGAAGGAGGTATATTTAAGGTGGTGAAATGAGCTAATTTGAACATATACAATTTTTATATATGTGGTCACATTCCTTCAAACAATGCTAAAATAGAGTTTTTCTAGTACTAATAAGTAATCTCTAATATTTAAAAATAAAATAGAGATATTTAAAAATAAAATAGAGAAGATAAATTATTCTTAAGCCTTTTCTTAAGGGTTGTCTCAATATCTCATTTAATGGATGAAAAGAATATACAATATGATTAGAATTAATTAAACTAGTCCTTACAGAAGAATTTCAGACATTCGTTGGAACTTTTAATAAGCTGAAAAACTAGCTTAAGCATAGTATATATAGTATTAGGTATTCGTTAAAATGAATTTCAAGAAATATCTAATAAAAATAGTGATTTGGAATCAATGTTTTCAATCCACAGGGCTTCAAGAGAGACTTTTTCTTCTCTATTGATGTATATATATTTTGTATGTTTTTTTTTAAATCCATCTACAAATATTGTCTCAGACAATATTTGTCAGAAATACAAAAGATGTCAAAACAAAGAAACATTGTTCAACAGTGTAATACCTTTTTATATGTAACTCTATATTCATTGGATTATGAACTTCTCTTTCATATGTATGTATGTATATACATATATATCTATATATGTTTTCAAATAAAAATCAAAACAGTACCACAGGGATATATGTGTACATGCCTCTTAAATCTGTGAATGATTCATATTTTTCATTTTCTATTAAACAACCTTTTTTTTTTTTTTTTTTTTGCAGTATGCGGCCCTCTCACTGTTGTGGCCTCTCCTGTTGCTGAGCACAGGCTCCGACCGCGCAGACTCCAGCACGCAGGCTCTGGACGCGCACGCTCAGCGGCCATGGCTCACGGGCCTAGCCGCTCCGCAGCATGTGGGATCTTCCCAGACCGGGGAACGAACCCGTGTCCCCTGCATCGGCAGGGGGACTCTCAACCAATGCGCCACCAGGGAAGCCCCTAAACAAAGCTTTTAAAGTTGAACATTTATACAGTAAGTAAATTTAACTATAATTGCAAATCATTACCTGTCATACTTTCTTAAATATGTGAAATGCTTTAAATGGAGATGTAGCAGTATAGGCCAGTAAAAGAAATCTAAATTAAACCAAGAGTTTTGATTTTGTTATTTTGTTCTCCTTTATGTTTTATGTGTGTGTGTGTGTGGTTTCAAGCACATTTTTTTTTCCTTTGTCAGAAAACATTGTATGGTGATGAAACAAATCTTGGGAAATGTACTTTTCTTTTATAGTTACTAGGTAGGGCCAATACTGGAATCCCAGTTTTTCTGGAAAAAGATATATTGGATTATCTGATTACCTGAGCTTATTCTGTGTGACAACAGGAGTCAGGTTGAAAGGAAAAAGGAGGAGAATATTTCTATTTTATTTTGGATTGTATATTCTATATTTTTTCCTGAAATGACTTGCATCATTTTATTCAGAACTTCTTGAAAAAACACATACTTGGAAAAAATTATATATTTAATAACAATACATTCAGGTCAAATGTACCAACAGTAATAGGGGTTTGAATACTGGATCCAAAAATGATTAAATTTAAACCTGTTATATCTCCAGGATCTCTCATCTCCCAATCACACTACCTCGGAGACAACCATCAATATTACCACTTCTTATATTAGAAATATTTCACTGAACAAGGAAATTGTATTACTGAAGTTATATTCTGTTTGGGGGAAATGTTAATTGTACAATTAAAAGGAACTAAGAGTAAGTACAATATTAGAAGCAAAAAGATATGAGGAATCCTAACCTATCCACATACACTTTTATGTTATACCTAAGCGTTCCAACTATAATATAAATTCCATGGATATTCTGATTAATGAACTAGTGGGCTGCTTGAACATGAAAGCAGTAACTCTAAAAGGCAAACACTGGCATTAGTATTCAGTGATATCTTCCTACCAGCAGAAATCTAATAAACAAAGGAGTATGGAGAAAAGATAAAAGAAAGACAGCATGCATTGAAACAATGCTTTTTAAGTCATTTGGAGACTTTTCTTTCTAATTCTTGCTTTCTTTAATGAACATTCTTTAAAGAACTGTTGTGACTCACTGCAAAGGAGCGAAAGTTATATTGGCACAGGGTTGTTTCAAATTTAATTTGCCTACAGCAAGGTTTTGAAAACTACTAAAACTGTTACATGGAATGTAAGAAAGTAGTTTTCCTGTTACTAATGTCATTCTTACAGCCTCACTGATCAAAACTCATCTTCTCAGGAATAAACTAAAAGGTTATCCACCAAAATGTGTCTCACATTTTTCCGGTGTCAGAACATGGTAGTGTATATATATAGTATAATGATTTCATTATATGCATTTTTATTAAATCCTGACTTTTTGACAGACATTTCAAATTTGTCTCATTTTAATCATGCTTCATTTTTCAATGATCTTATAAAATCATTACATTCTTTTAGCCCCTTTGCCTCCTCTTGTTTGATACAAGGCTAGTAATAAAATCTTTGCACCCCTTCTTGATCCTTCTTTTTTACATGGATGGGTAGCTCCCGGCAGATGGCTTGGACTCTGCTGCAAGTGGTGCTTCCCTTTCAGGCAAGGAGTTTGTGTTTGTGGGAGAGTTCCTCTGACAATTTTACTAATTTTTATACAGCCAAATGGCAATTTTGATACAATCTGTAATGGTAGCTGTGTGTGCATTTGTGTGGTATGGTTGTGAGTGTATTTGTCGTATGGTTTATGCACAGTGTATGTATGGCTCCAGTATCGCTCCTTCTCAAGGTTCTTCAATCTGTAAACCAAAGGACACACAATCACATGCCAGCACTCCAAATGGATGAAGCCAGTGGAGGAGGTTGACTATACTGAAGGCTGGAGCTGGAGCATATACAGTGTGTGCTTCACCAATAGGTTGACTGATTCTTTTCTTTAGAAACTGTGGTAGCAGTCATCTGAGTTCTCAGTTTTCAAGAGAATCTATAAACCTGCGTTGTATTTGTTTTCCTAAGATTTAAAATATGTTTTGTATGTATCAACTGTGTATGAATTTCTGTTTTTTAATTTTTTAAATAACATTATGGCTAGACAAAATACATGTATAGGCCAGATTTAGCATGTGGGCTCCTATTTGTTATTTCTCCTTTAGGATGTATTGAACAACTTCTATTTTATCAAGTTCAGACTATCCTTTATGATATTACATTGAGGTTCTCCTGGATGACTCTGTCAAAGATGGGAAGTTCATTTTAGCCAAGAATGTAATGTTAGTTAATGACTTAGTTCAGTGCTAAACATGTGGGTTAAAGTCTAAGACACTTTGATGAAGGGTAAATACATCTGTACATTTTCATCTTTTACCTTAGTAAATTCTCCCATTTTATGATTTCTATTAAATACTATGCTTGCATTTTAATGTAAGAATAATGTTGACATTACTTACATTGATAAAGCTAACATTCCAGGCACACAAGCAACATTTATCTTTTGGTTTCACACAGCCTCTGGTATGGTATGAAGAATTTGAATATTACATGGATCTTATTTAGTTTGAGGCAATGGATTCCATCTACCAGATGACATTGTATTTGCCATTACGTACTCAATAAAAAGTAAATCGTGTATGTAGATTGTAATAAAACACCAAAGGACAAAACTTTACATTTTTGGATAATGAACAAAGGATCTTGAATAACACAAAATAAACTATAATTTGCCCATTTTATAGAGGACACTGTTTCTGGCTCAGAATATAAAGCTCTGAAAAGAATACACTGGCCAAGAATAAAGTGGGGAAAGAGTCCCAGTTGCAACCAGAAACCATGGACAGCTTTTACTTTATATTGACTCACCCTTCTATTAGTGGGATAGTGTTATACTGATTATTTAATTATATAAAATTCCTTTTTTTCCTACATTGCTCATATCTCTGCAAGCAGTACCACATTAAAATCTTTGGTGTAAATTTTTTCCTCATTTTTTTATATCCAGTTACTTTAAGAATCCCTAAAATGATGACTATGTGTCAAGAAATTTCAAATGATATCTTCAAGAGTAAAAATGAAGTTTCTCATTACTACAAATTTGAAATGAACCTATTTTGGTTAAAAACAGCTTGTTTAGAGCCAATTATATTATGGAAAAAGTGGCTTGAGGACACAGTTTCATATATATGTTTCAGTTCACTCAGTGAGAATTAATCATTCAGACTCTAATGGCAATGAGTCCTTCAATATTCCACTGTACTTCCTCTTCAGAACTTCCATTCATGGGATCATTAATAACCTGCGAAAAATTACCATAGTATATTTAATTTTCTACCTATTCAATAGGTAATATCACCTAGAAGCTCTCAGTATTTCACCCTAGCTAGTACCATTTCCAAATTTCTTTCTCCTTTTTTTTTTTGGTTATAGTATTTCCCTTTCTTTGTCTGCATCTGGGATACAAAATTCCTCCATTTTGTGAAGCCTCTTGGGTTGTATCTTTGAAGACTACATGAAATAATTGGACATTTAGTTTAAAGTAAACCAAAATCAAATTAAAATAGAATCAAAGGTCATGTGGTACTAATGGGCTTGCTAGAATCCCCATTTTGTCAATGGACGTGGGGATAGGGAACTCTCAGGAAAGGAGATTGAGGAAAATCTGGCAACTGAGAAGATGTCCACTAGGAAATGTACATGCTAACTTAACATACAGAGTTATATTAAGTGCTAAATAAACACTATATATGTGATTCAGAGTATTTGTTTTTTTCTTAGCTCATATTCTTTCAATTTATCATCATTGAGTTCAATAATACGTGTAATTTCATTCCTGAGTAAATATTTTAACATTGCTGAAATTTCACTGATTTGTTATTGCTTTCTTTCAAACATTCTCATTCTGGGGATATAAAAATCTTAGATGTCAATTTTTCTCACACAACAGAAGACTGAATTCTAATAACTTGGAGTCCTTTTCTTAAGCTGGCAATTTGGCTACTTTTTATCAATTAATCACCTTAATTTTGTTGTTATTTCAGCAACTAAAACCCAGGTAAGTAGATTTGTAAGAACCAACTTTTTAAGTGGTACCTGTTAGAAAGCTAAATTAAATTTCAACTATATATTTGTGGAATTAAAAGTAATTGAAAACAAATTTTAGCATGAGCAATGCTGGATAATCTCAATTTAGCTTTTGCTTTCAAAATAGTCGTATGTATCAATACTTACATAATTTTAAATTCATACATTTGCTTCTTAATGAATACTTTGATTAAATATTTTATTGTAGTAAAACACCAATAACATTACAGAATGAAATAAAATAAATCATTTTTAATATAATATTTATATAATATATATATATAATATATATATATAATATTTAATATTTAATAATATTTAATATAATATAATATTCTACACCTATATCAATTATCTGTGGGAGTCTGTGAGAACTGAAATGGAATGGATAACAATGCCAATATAAAATAAAGGTAGAGGTACACCCTCATGAGTATAGAAGAAATATTGTTTTATGTAAAAATCTTAGGTGGGAACCAATGCTGCCTGTAAAGAATATCATATGAAATAAATCAAATATAATCCAGTTCCACTTATGCTGAATGAGAAATATAAGATCTTTTTCCAAAACTTATAACCTTAACCACTTTCTGTGGTTATTTGTGCTTGGATTCTATTTCAAGCCATATTTTTTCCTTATTTAATTAGATGAGAAAAGAAGGCTTACATACACTTCATAATTTGGCCAACTCATATCTTTATATAGAATTAAAATCAGATCAACCCAAATATGTGCATTCTTGTCTTTAAACACTTAAGAACTATGTTGGTCTAGATTTTCTTTTAGAAGGGATAAAGAACAAATATTATGAATGTAAATTTTACCTTAAAACTAAAAATACCCTGAAGCATCACCAACAGTAGAATGTCAGAATGAAGTACAATGAATTACAGTAGGTTATGAACACTAGTACAAAATTGCTGTAATAAAATCAACAGAGATATCCTTATCAGGATTCTACCATTACATGACTTTAATAAGTAGTCTAACTTAAATACCCTGTTATTTAAAGATAAATACCTTTCATTAACTTAACAGTACTTCCAAAAAATTGCACCTGATTATAAAAGAGTTTGCATATACATATAGCAGTATTCACAGCATAGGTAGGGGAAGGGAAACAAAATGCTGCAACAATTTCAAATTTTAAATTGAAAACACCCTGGAGTATATTGATACCTACAATATACAGTTATGTATACATCTACATTTACAATGTATTTTATTTTTATCTATATCTACATCTACTTTTTTATGTACACACGTATATACATAAATACACGTGCAGTCACATACACATTTTGCAGCTTTGTTTCACAGTATTTCCAGTTCTGTAGACCTATATATCATGTTCTCAGTTTTCGTTAACCTTCAAATAGCTACTTCAATAAAATCATTTTTATTTTCAGTTAGTACTTGTAGATAAATCTAATTATTTATTATTATGTTTCCTGTTATTTTATAATATGTTAAAATATTATCTACTGTTTTCATAAATATCTGAAAATGTTTATTTTATATTATGAATATGATGTAATTTTAAATTATATATTTTTATTTCTCACAACTGGCTTGTGAAGAGACTAATCAGTTAAATTCACAAGAAACTATTATGGGCTGAAAGTTTGTGTCCCCCCAAATTGATATGCTGAAGCCCTAACCCCCAATGTAACTGTATTTTGTGATAGGGCTTTTATGGAAGTAATTTAGGTTAAATGAAACCATAAGAGTGGGATCCTTATCCCACAGGATTAGTGTTCTTATAAGAAGAGACACAGGACTCACTTGCTCTCACAGTGCACACAAAGAAGAGGTCACACAGCAGATGGTGGCAGTCTACAAACCAAGAGAATATGTCACAGAATGAAACCTACCATGGTGGTACCATGGTCTTGCATTTCTAGTCTCCAGAACTGTGAAAAATAAATTTCTGTTTGTTAAACCACCCAGTTCGTGGTACTTTGTTATGGCAACCTGAGTAGACTAAAACAGAAGTAAATACACATGGAGAACATGAGATTCTAGCACTAGGAGAACTGCCTTTCCCACAACAGACTTGGTGCACAGCCAGGGCACTGTAGTCTTTGAAGGCAGTTGCAGTCAAGGACTCAGACCTCCTTCTGACTGGCCATACTCTTATGTATACCTGAGCTTCTGAGCTCAGATACCTCCAGCCACAAGCTTCTTTATCTGGGGCACTCGGTGGAGGCCTCTCTTGTGTTTCTGCGAACACCTTTTGGAAGGGGAGGAACTTTGAAGACACCTTTCTCCCTGGGACTCAGTACTCAATATATTTCCACTCCTAAACTCTCACTTCTTTCTCCTATTGACCCCCAGATATACAAAATGGTAGGAGACTTTTGCAGGGCTCCTTTGGCAGGGAGACAATCTCCTCATCCCATCTCACCCCATCTGCAGTAATAAATCTGACCTTCACTTGGCACCCTTCTTGAACATTGGTGAGCTTTTGATTTTTCTTCTTGCTTATACTATTGCAGTAAGTGACTTAAAGCTTGACTGTGACTTCATTTTGGCTTGTTTTAATTGACTATTCAGCACCTGGTTTCTCAGCTCTCTCCAGCTTAACTCAGCTCTTGTTAATTTATTTCTTTAAAAGATCATAAAACAACTTTAAAAAGGTATTGTTGAATCCAGAATCTGTCAGAATGAAGGAGTTTGATGACAATTTTATAGATTAAAAATGATGTGTGATCAACCCCATTATATTAGAGTGAAATTTTTAACTCTAATTTTATATTAAAGTTTCTCTTATAAAATGATCAAATATATGCACTCAATTATATTTAAAGTTGGGGTAATGCATGTTCAATAAATAGCTCATAAATGTACCGATTAATGAAATACACTTGGTAGAGACAGTTCATTGCTAATGGCCTTGATGGAATGTAGATGTGATGGCTGATTGCCAAACTTAAGTCACCATATTGAAATATGAGTGTCATTGTGACATGCTAGGAATAAAAGCACTGGTAAAAAGAGATGTCAGATTCCCTGAACACATAGTGAAATTATCATAGAACCACTGAAATGCATAATACCCACAACTCAACTTTTTATTTTATTTTATTTATTTTGTTCTTTTTTTTTAAACATCTTTATTGGGGTATAATTCCTTTAAAATGGTGTGTTAGTTTCTGCTTTATAACAAAGTGAATCAGTTATACATATACATATGTTCCCATATCTCTTCCCTCTTGCGTCTCCCTCCCTCCCACCCTCCCTATCCCACCCCTCCAGGTGGTCACAAAGCACTGAGCTGATATCCCTGTGCTATGCGGCTGCTTCCCACTAGCTATCTACCTTACTTTTGTGGTGTATATATGTCCATGCCTCTCTCTCGCTTTGTCACAGCTCACCCTTCCCCCTCCCCATATCCTCAAGTCCGTTCTCCAGTAGGTCTGTGTCTTTATCCCTGTCTTACTCCTAGGTTCTTCATGACATTTTTTTTCTTAAATTCCATATATATGTGCTAGCATACGGTATTTCTCTTTCCCTTTCTGACTTACTTCACACTGTATGACAGACTCTAGGTCTATCCACCTCATTACAAATAGTTCAATTTCATTTCTTTTTATGGTTGAGTAATATTCCGTTGTATATATGTGTCACATCTTCTTTATCCATTCATGCGATGATGGGCACTTAGGTTGTTTCCATCTCTGGGCTATTGTAAATAGAGCTGCAATGAACATTTTGGTACATGACTCTCTTTGAATTATGGTTTTCTCAGGGTATATGCCCAGTAGTGGGATTGCTGGGTCATATGGTAGTTCTATTTGTAGTTTTTTAAGGAACCTCCATACTGTTCTCCATAGTGGCTGTACCAGCTCACATTCCCACCAGCAGTGCAGGAGTGTTCCCTTTTCTCCACACCCTCTCCAGCATTTATTTTTTCTAGATCTTTTGATGATGGCCATTCTGACTGGTGTGAGATAATATCACATTGTAGTTTTGATTTGCATTTCCCTAATGATTAATGATGTTGAGCATTCTTTCATGTGTTTGTTGGCAGTCTGTATATCTTCTTTGGAGAAATGTCTATTTAGGTCTTCTGCTCATTTTTGGATTGGGTTGTTTGTTTGTTTTTTGTTATTGATCTGCATGAGCTGCTTATAAATTTTGTAGATTAATCCGTTGTCAGTTGCCTCATTTGCAAATATTTTCTCCCATACTGAGGGTTGTCTTTTGGTCTTCTTTATGGTTTCCTTTGCTGTGTAAAAGCTTTGAAGTTTCATTAGGTCCCATTTGTTTATTTTTGTTTTTATTTCCATTTCTCTAAGAGGTGGGTCAAAAAGGATCTTGCTGTGATTTATGTCATAGAGTGTTCTACCTATGTTTTCCTCTAAGAGTTTGGTAGTTTCTGGCCTTACATTTATGTCTTTAATCCATTTTGAGCTTATTTTTGTGTATGGTGTTAGGGAGTGATCTAATCTCATGCTTTTACATGTACCTTTCCAGTTTTCCCAGCACCACTTATTGAAGAGGCTGTCCTTTCTCCATGTACATTCCTGCCTCCTTTATCAAATATAAGGTGACCATATGTGTGTGGGTTTATATCTGGGCTTTCTATCCTGTTCCATTGATCTATATTTCTGTTTTTGTGCCAGTGCCATACTGTCTTGATTACTGTATCTTTGTAGTATAGTCTGAAGTCAGGGAGCCTGATACCTCCAGCTCCATTTTTCGTTCTCAAGATTGATTTGGCTATTCAGGGTCTTTTGTGTTTCCATACAAATTGTGAAATTTTTTGTTCTAGGTCTGTGAAAAATGCCAGTGATAGTTTGATAGGGATTGCAATGAATTTGTAGATTGCTTTGGGTAGTAGAGTCATTTTCACAATGTTGATTCTTCCAATCCAAGAACATGATATATCTCTCCATCTATTTGTATCATCTTTAATTTCTTTCATCAATGTCTAATAATTTTCTGCATACAGGTCTTTTGTCTCCTTAGGTAGGTTTATTCCTAGTTATTTTATTCTTTTTGTTGCAATGGTAAATGGGAGTGTTTTCTTAATTTCACTTTCAGATTTTTCATCATTAGTGCATAGGAATGCCAGAGATTTCTGTGCATTAATTTTGTACCCTGCAACTTTACCAAATTCATTGATTCGCTCTAGTAGTTTTCTGGTAGCATGTTTAGGATTCTCTATGTATAGTATCATGTGATATGAAAACAGTTACATCTTTACCTCTTGTTTCCAATTTGGATTCCTTTTATTTCCCTTTCTTCTCTGATTGCTGAGGCTAAAACCTCCAAAACTATATTGAATAAGAGTGGTGAGAGTGGGCATCCTTGTCTTGTTCGTGATCTTAGTGGAAATGGTTTCAGTTTTTCACCATTGACGATGATGTTGGCTGTGGGTTTGTCGAATATGGCCTTTATTACGTTGAGGAAAATTGCCTCTATGCATAGTCTCTGCATGGTTTTTATCATAAATATGTGTTGAATTTTGTCAAAAGTTTTCTCTGCATCTATTGAGATGATCATATGGTTTTTCTCCTTCAATTTGTTAATATGGTTTATCACATTGATTGATTTGTGTATATTGAAGAATCCTTGGATTCCTGGAATAAACCCCACCTGATCATGTTGTATGATCCTTTTAGTGTGCTGTTGGATGCTGTTTGCTAGTATTTTGTTGAGGATTTTTGCATCTATGTTCATTAGTGATATTGTCCTGTAGTTTTCTTTCTTTGTGACATCTTTGTCTGGTTTTGGGGTCAGGGTGATGGTGGCCTCATAGAATGAGGTTGGGATTGTTCCTCCCTCTGCTATATTTTGGAAGAGTTTGAGAAGGATAGGTGTTAGCTCTTCTCTAAATGTTCAATAGAATTCGCCTGTTAAGCCATCTGGTCCTGGGCTTTTGTATGTTGGAAGATTTTTAATCACAGTTTCAATTTCAGTGCTTGTTATTGGTCTGTTCATATTTTCTATTTCTTCCTGATTCAGTCTTGGCAGGTTGTGCATTTCTAAGAATTTGTCCATTTCTTCCAGGTTGTCCATTTTATTGGCATAGAGTTGCTTGTAGTAATCTCTCATGATCTTTTGTATTTCTGCAGTGTCAATTGTTACTTCTCCTTTTTCATTTCTAATTCTATTGATTTGAGTCTTCTCCCTTTTTTTCTTAATGAGTCTGGCTAATGGTTTATCAGTTTTGTTTATCTTCTCAAAGAACCAGCTTTTAGTTTTATTGATCTTTGCTATTGTTTCCTTCATTTCTTTTTCATTTATTTCTCATCTGATTTTTATGATTTCTCTCCTTCTTCTAACTTTGGGGTATTTTTATTTATTCTTTCTCTAATTGCTTTAGGTGCAAGGTTATGTTGTTTATTCAAGATGTTTCCTGTTTCTTAAGGTGGGCTTGTATTGCTATAAACTTCCCTGTTAGAACTGCTTTTGCTGCATCCCATAGGTTTTGGGTTGTCATGTCTCCATTGTCATTTGTTTCTAGGTATTTTTTTATTTCCTCTTTGACTTCTTCAGTGATCACTTCGTTATTAAGTATTGTATTGCTTAACCTCCATATGTTTTGTATTGTTTAGCCTCCATTTGTTTTGTATTCTTTAAATAAAGATATTTTCCTGTAATTGATATCTAGTGTTATGGTGTTGTGGTCAGAAAAGATATTTGATGCAATTTAAATTTTCTTAAATTTTCCAAGGCTTGTTTTGTGACCCAAGATATGATCTATCCTGGAGAATGTTCCATGAGCACTTGAGAAAAATGTGTATTCTGTTGTTTTTGGTATGTCCTAAAAATATCAATTAAGTCCATCTTGTTTAATGTATCATTTAAAGCTTGTGTTTCCTTATGTATTTTCATTTTGGATGATCTGTCCATTGGTGAAAGTGGGGTGTTAAGGTCCCCTACTATGAATGTGTTACTGTCGATTTCTCCTTCTATGGCTGTTAGTATTTGCCTTATGTATTGAGGTGCTCCTATGTTGGATGCATAAATATTTACAATTGTTATACCTTCTTCTTGGATTGATCCCTTGATCATTATATAGTGTCCTTCTTTGTCTCTTCTAATAGTCTCTATTTTAAAGTCTATTTTGTTTGATTTGAGAATTGCTACTTCAGCTTTCTTTTGGTTTCCATTTTCATGGAGTACATTTTTCCACCCCCTTACTTTCAGTCTCTATGTGTCTCTAGGTCTGAAGTGGGTCTCTTGTAGACAGCATATATATGGGTCTTGTTTTTGTATGCATTCAGCCAATCTGTTTCTTTTGGTGGGAGCATTTAGTCCATTTACATTTAAGGTACTTATCGATATGTATGTTCCTATTCCCATTTTCTAAATTGTTTTGAGTTTGTTATTGTAGGTCTTTTCCTTCTCTTGTGTTTCTTGCCTAGAGAATTTCCCTTAGCATTTGTTGTAAAACTGGTTTGGTGGTGCTGAAGTCTCTCAGCTTTTGCTTGTCTGTAAAGGTTTTAATTTCTCCAACAAATCTGAATGAGATCCTTGCTGAGTACAGTAATCTTGGGTGCAGGTTTTTCTCCTTCATCACTTTCAGTATGTCCTGCCACTCCCTTCTGGCTTGCAGAGTTTGTGCTGAGAGATCAGCTGTTAACTTTATGGGGATTCCCTTGTGTGTTATTTGTTGTTTTTCCCTTGCTGCTTTTAATATGCTTTCTTTGTATTTAATTTTTGACAGTTTGATTAATATGTGTCTTGGCATATTTCTCCTTGGATTTATCCTGTATGAGACTCTCTGTGCTTCCCAGACCTGATTAACTATTTCCTTTCCCATATTAGGGAAGTTTTCAACTATACTCTCTTCAAATATTTTCCCAGTGCCTTTCTTTTTCTCTTCTTCTTCTGGAACCCCTATAATTCTAATGTTGGTACGTTTAATGTTGTCCTAGAGGTCTCTGAGACTGTCCTCACTTCTTTTCATTCTTTTTCTTTATTCTGCTCTGCAGTAGTTATTTCCACTATTTTATCTTCCAGGTCACTTATCCATTCCTCTGCCTCAGTTATTCTGCTATTGATCCCATCTAGAGTCTTTTTCATTTCATTTATTGTGTTGTTCGTCATTGTTTGTTTGCTCTTTAGTTCTTCTAGGTCCTTGTTAAATGTTTCTTGCATGTTGTCTATTCTATTTCCAAGATTTTGGATTATCTTTATTATCTTTATTCTGAATGCTTTTTCAGGTAGACTGCCTATTTCCTCTTCATTTGTCAGGTCTGGTGCATTTTTATCTTGCTCCTTCATCTGCTGTGTGTTTTTCTGTCTTCTCATTTTGCTTATCTTACTGTGTTTGTGGTCTCCTTTTTGCTGTCTGCACATTTGTAGTTCCCGTTGTTTTTGATGTGTGTCCCCAGTGGGTATGGTTGTTTCAGTGGGTTTTGTAGGATTCCTGGTGGAGGGGACTAGTGCCTGTTTTCTGGTGGATGAAGCTGGATTTTGTCTCTCTGGTGGGCAGGTCCATGTCTGGTGGTGTGTTTTGGGGTGTCTGTGGACTTATGATTTTAGGCAGCCTCTCTGCTAGTGGGAGGGGTTGTGTTCCTGTTTTGCTAGTTGTTTGGCATAGCGTTTCCAGCACTGTAGCTTGCTGGTCGATGAGTGAAGCTGGGTGCTGGTGTACAGATGGAGATCTCTTAGAGACTTTCACCTTTTGATATTATGTGAAGCTGGGAGGTCTCTTGTTGACCAGTGTCCTAAAGTTGACTCTCCCACCTCAGAAGCACAGCACTGACTCCTGGCTGCAGCACCAAGAGCCTTTCATCCACACGGCTCAGAATAAATGGAGAAAAATTAGAGAGAAATAATTAGTAGAAGTAGGAAGAAAGAAAGAAAGAAAGAAAAAAGAAAAGAAGGAAAGAAAGGAGGGAGGAAGTGAGGGAGGTAGGGAGGGAAGCTGGGAGGAAGGAAAGAAGGAAGGAGGGAAGGAAGGAAAAAAGAAAGAAAAAAAGAAGATAAAGTAAAATAAAATGAAGTAAAATATAATAAAGTTATTAAATTATAAATAATTATTAAGAAAAAAAATTTAAAAAAAAGGATGGATAGAACCTTAGGACAAATGGTGGAAGCAAAGCTATACAGACAAAATCTCACACAGAAGCATACACATACAAACACAAAAAGAGGAAAACGGGAAAATATCATAAATCTTGTTCTCAAAGTCCACCTCCTCAATTTGGGATATTCGCTGTCTAAAGCAGGGAAGGAAGGAAGGAAGGAAGGAAGGAAGGAAGGAAGGAAGGAAGGAAGGAAAGAAAGAAAGAAAAATAGAAAGAAAGAAAGAAGATAAAGCATAATAAAATAAAGTTATTAAAAAATTTTTTAAAAAAAAAGGACAGATAGAACCCTAGGACAAATGGTGGAAGCAAAGCTATACATACAAAATCTCACACAGAAGCATACACATACACACTCACAAAAAGAGGAAAAGGGGAAAAAATCATAAATCTTGCTCTCAAAGTCTACCTCCTCAATTTAGGATGATTCGTTGTCTATTCATGTATTCCACAGATGCAGGGTACATCAAGTTGATTATGGAGCTTTGATCCGCTGCTTCTGAGGCTGCTGGGAGAGATTTCCCTTTCTCTTTGTTCTCACAGCTCCCAGGGGCTCAGCTTTGGATTTGGCCCCACCTCTGTGTGTAGGTCGCTGGAGGGCATCTCTTTTTTGCTCAGACAGCACGGGGTTAAAGGAGCCGCTGATTCGGAGGCTCTGGCTCACACAGGCCGGGGGGAAAGAGGGGTGCAGATTGTGGGGCCAACCTGCGGCAGCAGAGGCCGGCATGACATTGCACCAGCCTGAGGCCTGCCGTGCGTTCTCCTGGGGAAGCTGTCCCTGGATCCCGGGAACCTGCCTGTGGTGGGCTGCACAGGCTCCCCGGAAGAGGGGTGTGGATAGTGACCTGTGCTTGCACACAGGCCCCTTGGTGGCGGCAGCAGCAGCCTTAGCGTCTCCCGCCCGTCTCTGTGGTCCGCACTTTTAGTCACAGCTCACGCCCATCTCTGGGGTTCGCGCTTTTAGCCGCAGCTCACACCCGTCTCTGGGGTCCGTGCTTTTAGCCATGGCTCGCGCCTGTCTCTGGCATTCGTTTAAGCAGCACTCTTAATCCTCTCTCCTCAAGCACCAGGAAACAAAGAGGGAAGAAGAAGTCTCTTGCCTCTTCGGCAGCTCCAGACCTTTTCCCGCACTCCCTCCCGGCTAGCCGGGGTACACTAACCCCTTCAGGCTGTGTTCACGCAGCCAACCCCAGTCCTCTACTTGTGCTCTGACCAAAGCCCGAGCCTCAGCTTGCAGCCCCGCCTGCCCCGGCTGGTGAGCAGACAAGCCTCTCGGGCTGGTGAGTGCTGGTTGGCACTGAACCTCTGTGTGGGAATCTCCCTGCTTTTCCCTCCGCACCCCTGTTGCTATGCTCTTCTCTGCAGCTCCGAAGTTCCCCCCTCCGCCACCCGCAGTCTCCGCCCGTGAAGAGGCTTCCTAATGTGTGGAAACCTTTCCTCCTTCACAGCTCCCTCCCACTGGTGCAGGTCCCGTCCCTATTCTTTTGTCTCTGTTTTTTCTTTTTTTCTTTTGCCCTACCCAGGTACATGGGGAGTTTCTTGCTTTTTGGGAGGTTTGAGGTCTTCTGCCAGCATTCAGTAGGTGTTCTGTAGTAGTTGTTCCATGTGTAGATGTATTTCTGGTGTATCTGTGGGGAGGAAGGTGATCTCCACCTCTTACTCTTCTGCCATCTTCAGAACACACCCTCAACTTTTAAAAAATAGGATTAAATGCCTTTTAAAATGATTGTTTATTAGGATTTTTGGTATAAAGGTTAATATAATCTTCTCTCTCCCTCTTGCTGTGTGTCTCTATCTCTCTCACACACACACAGTAAATTTATACACATACAATTACAGTCACTGCACTATATTTTGGAATTTACTTGATTTTCTGTTTTTAAGTTATTAGGAAGATAAGAATTATCAGAGTATCAATATCTAAATAATGAGAGGACTGGACATACTAGTTACTGACTCTTCAATATATAACTTTTTCATTAGTAAATGGGTGGGAGATGAAAACAAAAAATGATCTCAATGAAAATTGAAAGAAAAATCAAACTTCTGTATTAATAAAATAAGAAAACTGCCTATGACAATCAGGTTAAAAATTCTTCTAAAATAAAATAAATTTTACTAAGCCTATTCACTTTATTTTAGAAAGTTGGAACTTTTCTTGATCACAAATTCACATGAGATTTTAAAAAGATAAGGTCTATGAGTGAAAGCCAGCAGTGTTAATCATGTTAGAGATTTCATCAATTGACTCTTCTGTGGTTGGAACACAGTTTCCATCTTTACATATATTGGAGATCTTAATAAAAATAATAATGAAAAGATGAATTTAGGAACTGTTTATGCATATATTCCAATCATAAGTGATAAAATCTATTGTTTCAAAAATCATTATACAGTAAGCACTATTTTATCATAATTATATTGTTAAAATATTTTAATTGGAGATTGTTGCTGCATCTAGACTGTATCATTACAAACATTAAGAGTAAATAAATTTGGAGAAAATGGAACCCTCTTGCACTGTTGATGGGTATGTAAATTGATAGAGCCAATATGGAGAACAGTATGGAGGTTCCTTAAAAAACTAAAAATGGAACTACTTTATGACCCAGTAATCCCACCAGTGAGCATATAACCTGAGAAACCCATAATTCAAAAAGATACATGTACCACAATATTCACTGCAGCACTATTTACAATAGCCAGGACATGGAAGCAATCTAAGTGTCCATCGACAGATGAATGCATAAAGAAGATGTGGCACATATATACAATGGAATATTACTCAGCAATGCAAAGGAATGAAACTGAGTTATTCATAATGAGGTGGATGGACCTAGAGTCTGTTATACAGAGTAAAGTAAGTCAGAAAGAGAAAAACAAATACCGTATGCTAACATACATGCATGGAATCTAACAAAAACAGCCCTGATGAACCTAGTGACAGGACAGGAATAAAGATGCAGACGTACAGAATGGATTTGAGGTCACCAGGGCAGAAGGGGAAGCTGGGAGGAAGTGAGAGAGTAGTATTGACATATATACATTACCAAATGTAAAATGGATGGCTAGTGGGAAGCTGCTGCATAGAATAGGGAGATCAGATTGGTGCTTCGTGACGACCTAGAAGGGTGGGATAGGGAAGGTGGGAGGGAGGCTAAAGAGGGAGGGGATATGGGGATATATGTATACATATAGTTGATTCACTTTGTTGTACAGCAGAAATTAACTCAACATTGTAAATTAATTATACTCCAATAAAGATACAAAATTACAAAAAATTTAAAAAGAGTAAATTTATTCAATTAATTATACTTTGATTTATATAATAAGAGCTCTATATATTAAATTATTTAAGATAAATATTTAAGAATGTGTTATTTGTTTAAAATAATTGTCTTTTATTTATGTCATAATGATGTACATATTATATACTTTTAATAAATACTGAGTATTAGACTAACTTTATTATGGTTTTTGCAGTCTATTTATCAACTTACTAAGTAGTACTTTGTTGTTTGCTTATCTAGTTAACAATATATTATTTTACATAGAGAGGGTATAAGTTATTAACCATCACAATGTGATAATTTAATAAATCATTACCTAAAATATCCTGGTTTCTGAAGGGGTGGTTGAAAGCATATAAACAAAACAAGAAATTTAATTATATAACTCACAGAGTGATGTGAAGGATAGAAATTAGAAAGGCAGAGCAATTTATAGCTGGAAAAACCTACAATGTAATTTGTGTAAAAATAAATGTAATTTTTTCTAGCTGCCCTTGAATCACAATATAAGAAACAAATTAATATTTTTTTTCCAAAGTATAGCCAAGAAGAATTCACACCATTTGGCTTTCAAGGTTGGTTGATTTGATTTAAACTACACAGACAATTTTGAGGCAGAAGTTTCAATATGTAAAAGATATCTGGATATGTAAAAGTTTGCATATGTAAATGATATTTGATTGGTCAAGGCTAACAAAAATCATACACTAATGTAGAATGCTTTATTTTGTAGAATATGAGGATATTTTCCCTTTAATATAAAAAGGATTGTGAATTAAATGAAATCTTACTATATTTAGAGGTGCTGAAATGTTATGACCTACTGTGAGAATGACATTAACATTTTAATCACAATTACTAAAAGTACCAACATTTCCTTTCCATGATTTCTTGGGATACTAAATAAATGTCTTGCTCTTGTTCTATTTTTTCATCCATATATCAGTGAATTTATAGCTGATATTTGTATATTTTCTGAGAACAGAATTTGTAACTCAGATGACTAAAGAAGCTACATAAGCAAGGTATTGGATGATGATATGAAGATTGGTTAAGAATTATGTCTTCCTTTCGTTATTTTATTATTTATTTATTTGCGGTACGTGGGCCTCTCACTGTTGTGGCTTCTCCCGTTGCGGAGCACATGCTCCGGACGTGCAGGCTCAGAGGCCGTGGCTCACGGGCCTAGCCGCTCCGCGGCATGTGGGATCTTCCCAGACTGGGGCACGAACCCGTGTCCTCTGCATCGTCAGGCGGACTCTCAACCACTGTGCCACCAGGGAAGCCCTCCTTTCGTTATTTTAATGCAGATAATTTTTTTTTTTTTTTACACAATCTAAGCATGTCTGAGTATTCCATGCTCTCTGAGGAAATATTACACTCCCTTTTATAAAACACTATAGCCACCTTGTTCTCTGCGTTGGTTTCAAACTTTTGGCAGAGATTAGGTACTAAAATATTTCACTTTTCTCTAATTCTATTAGGACAAAATATATCAAGTGCACTGATAAATTTCAACTGAATTTATCACCATGTCATGGAAACTGCAAAAAGATATGAGGAGTGTGACGGACTAGAGACCATGACCTACTTAAGAGGGATAACAGTTAACTTGGCTCCCACCAATTATTACCTTTGAAGAATGTTAGACCAGTTTTGTCAGATAAACCAATTTTTCAAGAAAAGCCAGAAAGCTTGATACTTACAAGAAATTTCTGAAGTTTAAGACTGGCAGACATTTAATTAATCACCGAACACTAAGCTCCAATATTCTACCAACCACAGAACACGTGATTGAGGGGGTGCTCAATCCTGCTGACAACAAATTTATGACCTCTGTGTCAATGCTGCAAAGCTTATTATCCTTTATTAACTTTTAGAAAAAATCCTCACTGTAATTTTTTTGTTGGTTATCCCACACCCTTTCCCTCACCCATAATGTTCATATTCTGAGATGAAATAGAGGCAGAAAGACACTAAGTAAATTGCCTAAGATTATAAAATATGTAAACTGTGGAGCCAGGATTTAATAAAGTCAAATTTTATGATTTCACAGTCTGATTTCACAGTCTATGATTTTTCACTGAGGTGTTTGTTTCAGCCAAAATATATTTGGCTATGCACATTCATTTATTTAAAGGTAAGTGGAAAAACGTATGTCAATTATTTCTGTTCCTAGTGATCTTCCCTATCAAGTACTTCAACAAATACACCACTACTAGTCTAGTAGTTCCAAAATTGCACATACTATTTTATTTTATGTATCTTAATAAATTTATTTTATTTATTTATTTTTGGCTGCATTGGGTCTTTTTTGCTGCATGTGGGCTTTCTCTAGTTGCAGTGAGTGGGGGCTACTCTTCATTGTGGTGCGTGGTCTTCTTGTTTCAGTGGCTTCAGTGGCTTCTCTTGTTGTGGAGCACAGGCTCTAGGCATACGGACTTCAGTAGTTGTGGCTCGCAGTCTCAGTAGTTGGGACTCATGGGCTTAGTTGCTCCATGGCACGTGGGCTCTTTCCAGACCAGGGCTCAAACCCATGTCTTCTGCATTGGCAGGCGGATTCTTAACTACTGTGCCAGCAGCGAAGCCCTACACATACTATTTTAAATAATCACATCACAAAATTACTAATAACTTATAGTCTATTTCTACAACAACCATTAATAATACTGTAGTTGTCAAAATTATTAAAACCACAAAACAGCTACTCCATTTACCTAAATGACTGCTACATTCACAAATATTCATATATACTGTGATAGCATCTACACATTTATTCAGTGCTATTTAGGTGGTGTTATGCCTTCTAAATAAATTATTCCTTAATTCTCAATTAACACTTTAATATATATATATATATATATATATATATATAATGTAATTATACATGATCACAATTGTCAGAAAAAAAATAAAGAGAAGGAGGAAGAGAAGATCTGAAGACTAAAGAGTGGTACCTATTTTTCAATTGTTCCACATCTAGTGAATAGAACTGGGATCCTTATTTGAGTCTCTGTGACAACAAAGATTTCTGCTATCTCATATTCAATATTTTTACTGGTTTATTCATTATCTGGGGTCAAATTTTTATAGGATAGACTCAAACTACAATATATTCTCCTCATTTAGAGTGCCACCCTTGATTTTCTCAAATTTAAACCCTTTCAAGATACTCTATCAAAGATGTAAAATAGTTTTATTTTGAATAGACTTTATATATTGTTGTCTTTATTTTTTAGTCTTTGAATATTAATAACATATGAATGTGTATTGTAGCTTTAAAAAATATTTCCAAGGGCCTTAGGAGAAAACTCTGGGGAAGAATTCTTTACTGATTATTGATGAAACACAACTTACAGGCCAGTCACTCTTGTGTTCACAGCCATTTACACATTCTTCCACAAAACAAAATGCAGTAGTTTTTAATCATCTTCCTCCAGATTTTCAAGAAAAACTACTTTGTTTGTCCCCAAAGTAATATTAGGCACAGTTTCCTTTGCTGTGCATCAAATATTTGAACCACGTTTTTATGTTATGTATGACATCAGCTTTAAACAATTTTGAGAATAAATTTTTGAACATACTCTTAGTTTTAAAAGTCCTACCATGCCATTCCTCCTTTAGCAACTTCTTTTTTGGTTGAGGCCAAATTATAGGCATTGTTTTTATTCATTCTTAATCTACCTTCTCTCCCTGTTATTATGCACTTGTAAGGCTTTTAAAAATAATTTGTCTCTTTCAACATCCAGAACAAATGCCAATTCCTTTTTGAAAAATGTTATTATCTTGATATAATAGATCATTTGCTGTGTCCCAAAAGAACGTCAAATATAATTTAGTTTAATACTTAATACATCTTTCAATAACCATTTTTTTAATGTTCTTCTCTCCATTATACTTTAACTAACTTGTAGTGAGAGACTCTGTATTATTCATTTAGGCATCACCTTAGGCCAGTATCTAATGGGTCTTCAATAAACATTCTTTAATTTAATTTGGGCTTTTCCCTTTAAGATATTATTTCATTGGATGGAGACACAGTTCACAATTAAGTTGTTCTATTATAAAAATGGGAATTAACAATAGTTTTTATTTTAATTTAGAAATCATCTTGTAGAAAATAAAGGTTCACTCTTTATAATAATAAATTTTATTATGAAACAAGTATAGGTCATTTGATGGGTCATATCTTCTTATTTGAAAAACTAATAATAAAATAAAATATTCATATTTTTAGTACATAACCATAAGTTCCCATGTGCTACTGTGCCCTCTTTATTAATCAAATATATTTCAGAATTAAAATAATTTTTTGTAATATTATTTTATTCTTTGTAAAACTCCCATACCATTTTCAGTAAAGTTAATTAAATCAGAAATTCTAAAGAATAGATGAAAATTTGCTCACTGGAATCAATAGTTTCACAGATAAAAACTGTAAAATTTGTTGTGAAATCATTACTGACTTTTTATGAGTTAATAGCAACCCATTATTTCTTCTTGACAAGGTAAATATGTACTATTATAGGTAAAAGAGTTGACTAAATCTTGTCCTAGATGTATGTAAAATAATGGTATAGACAGATATACACACACTCAATAATTAGGACACTTCAAGTCCATTTTGATTATTATGCTCCAAATGCTTATTGAAAATAATATTAAATATCAAATATGTAGCAAAATTTGTATTTGATTTTATAAAAGCTAGTAATCTAAAATTAAAAGTTTCATGTGTACAAAAATGCATTTTTATGTTAAATTAAACTTATATAATACAAATGTTTGCCATACACATTTATTTTATTATAAAGTAAAAAAAAAAACAATGAGAAAATCAAGCTCAGTGAGTGACAGGAGCCATAGAAGTACGAGAGTAAGTTGAAAAGAAAAGGAAGAAAACATGCTTTCATTTGTCAAATACCTACTAATTCAATACAGAAATATGTTTCATATATAAAATTAACTTGGAATGGAAGACTGCATTGCAACTTCCTAATTTAAACCTAAGCAGGAAGAAACTTACCTGTCACATCATCATCACCAAACACAGGCTTGCAAATCAAAATGAACTTGACATGGTGTGACATTATTTTTAATTTGTGGAAAAAAATGTAGGATAAAAGCAGTATATAATGCAAACCAAATTCTGAGGTCATCCACCCAGTTGCACATCTAAGGATCATAGAACTATTGATACTTTGGATTGTCACAAACAACAAACAGCAAAAATGCTACAATATAAATTATTAAAAGAAGTTGAAGGATGGTCTTCGAATATTTTGCTCTATAAAAAGCTTAAAAACATGAGACAAAATATCAAAGAAAGTAAAATAAGGATGAAAAATGTATAGCAAGTACATGTCATTTAAATTTGATGTTTATTCATATACTCATTTACATCACAAAATAAATTGCTCATTTTATAAGCCATTATTGTGTCATTAAACTTAGAAAGTGTAACCCTTTAACTATGTTTCTGTGATGAATATTTCAACTAGTTCTCAAGTCTGATTTAAGTATTTTGTTTATTATTTTAGTCCAGAAAAGAATAGCTAGTTGTTGAGCTGATATATGATAATATTAGTAGCTTACAATTATAGTCAATAAATCATTCTTCACATTAATAAATTGTTTTGCATTAGTTTTTTATTTTCAGCTGTTTTTAAGTCTTATACTCTATCTGCAATTCTATACATAAAATGTTCCTTGTAATAGTGCTAAGAATATAGGCATATCCTTTATTTGTTTTATTTTCCATTAAAATTGCATATAAAATAATACAACATATATAAATTTCATTAAATGATCTTTTGAATATGCATTTTCTACATATCTCATTTTTTAATGGAAGTTATTCCCATTAATATGAAATTGAGATACATACATAAGATATACATACAGAACACTAGACAATGAAAATAACTACTGAGATTAATATTTATCATATTACTGCACAGGAAGGAAAAAAATCAACTGCCTAGAGACTACTGAATTTGTTCATTCTATTATATTTCTTTTGTGAAAATTTCACCAATTTATTCTTATAATAACATCTGTTACTGAGGCTTCTAAGACAAAGTTATATGCCAGCCAAATAAAATATATTCTTGTAAATTTACACTTATAACCATAATCATCTAGCTTATTATTCCTTTAATATTTGATTCCTATTTTCTGAATATGACATAAAGCAAAGTATAATACACAATTTCAAAGAAAATACAAACAATAGATAATCTACGCTAAAATTATGTTTGTATTGCATTGTTTAAAGACAGATCTATTATTGCCTCAACTATATTTACATATAAAGGAAAAATGTTAGAAATAAGTGGTATTTTTTATATAGTAGAAAATTTAATCACGAGTTATTGTAGCTTGTCTAGAATTTGTATTATCACAGCCATATTTTTTCAGTTATCAATATTGTCTGATTTAAATCACACTAATTTTTTTCCTGTTTTTCTACAGGCTGAATATAAACTTCATGTGTCAGCTATATCGTGACACTTTGCAAAAATATATACTTTTTAAGGCAATACAACATACTGCCAAAACTAGTAGAAAGAAAATCAATATATTGAGTTTTTTCTCAAGAAATCAAACCATAGCTATGAAAAGTTGTTCTTTGAATGTTCTTTTATTTTGTGGAAACTAAATCCATTTTTGGTAATCTTTTTTACTGACTGTAATGTTAAAAATATAATTGTGATTAAAGATAACTCCCTAATAATAGAAACTAAAGAAGGAGCTACTTCTCCCTTTAAATATTTTTTTCTTTAATTTTAATTGGCATTTGCCAATGTTGAGATTTGCTCAGCCTAAACATTGCTTATTTTTTAAATCTGTGAAATACTTTAATTTTTTTTTAAATTTTATATTTGGGTAATAAAATTTGAAACACTTGTAAGGAGAGAGAAAATTGGACTACTTTAAGGAACTGAAGTGTCAAAATTTCTTATTAGAATTTTTTGGGGGATAAAGATATTTTATTATGCCACATTCAGGTACCATTTCACACTCTTTCACTTCTCACAAATATACTTTTGGAATGATTTGGAAAGGATCAAGAGCTGACAGATGTCTTCAAGAAAACAGTTTTGGATTTAAGTTTTAGAAAGTTGCAAAACACTATTTCCAGCATAATGACATTTAAGTAAAAATGTTTAAAAAAAATTCAGATTGTTCAAGAATAGGAATGAAATAATGTAGTTAACTCTAGAAAGGGAGAAAAGGGAAAGGGAGAAAAGAGATAAGGGTTGGATAGTGTGTTGGGTTTATTTGTAACTTTTCTTTCAATTTAACAATATTCTGGAGAAAATGAAATTTACATCAGCTTATATTGCATTAGTTTTATACATCTCTGTGTTTGAACATTTTATTTTAAAAAGAAAAATTTTAAATATTACAGTGCAAAATTTCAAACTATAAACATTATGAATAATGCAAGAACTACCAACAGTAGGAGCATTATATTTTAATAAATGATGGAGCTCTAAATATCCAATAGGAATTTTACTAAACACTTTACTTGTATTATTTATTAAATACTCTCAATAATCACATGAGGTAGACACTATTATGTACCTTTTACTGATAAAGATTTTGAGGGTTAAAATAGTGACTTCTCTATCTCACTAATTGCTATAAACCTTGTACTTAGAAATGCAGCCAGCTTTTAAGAAACTGATAAATATTTAAACTCAACCACAAATATTATATAGAACAAATATAGCAAAGCATAATTCTAGGGATATAACAGTGAATAAAACAAAATCTGCTTTCTTATATCTTCTAATCTGGTGGGAGAGACAGACAACAACATTTTGATGAGAAGTGTCATGAAGAAAAATAAATCAGGTTAAAGAGGAGAAAAAGTGAATGAATAAATAAATGAATGAAAATCATTCGTATATTATAGTGTTTGGAGAGACAGTACTCTTTGCATCTCTGTGTTCTTACCCTTTTTGCCAGGTATGGCAGATTGCAAGCTCTGACTGCTTGGCTATTTCTCTGATTTGTCTCTCAAATTTGAGAGCTGAGGTAATGTTTCTATCCTCCCTTGAAAAAAGAGCAGACTTGCTAACTGAGTGCTATAAAAGTAGTGGATTCCCCAAACTCAGTGCTCTTCAGCTGTGATGCAAACTCGCTGCTTGTGTAGCATCCACCTGGGTTTACCATGTTGTCCTGTGACAGATGGGGACAAGAAGGACCAATGTAAATATGCTGACACTTATGCTCCTTTCTGTACTGTGAGCAATAAAATCTATTGTTTCATCCCTGAGACTCTCCTGTGTTCTACTGGCATCCATGAAATAGTAACAAGTTAGCTTAGCTTGTAAACTGAGTAAAATCAAATCCCAGACCTAAAGTACACAATTCAAGCTCTGTCATCAGGAGGAATTCCTTTCATCACTGTCTCGAATTTTAGGTCCTTAAAGACTGAATTTTATCTCTTGGAATACTCCTTACAACTATCTGCAAGTTCAATACTATATGATTGAAAGCACCTTAAAATGTTATTCTAAATTTCTAATTGGGCAGATTCCCAAATAAGGAATAAATTAATTAATTGAGCATATTTTCAGTTAAGACTTTTAAAAAATTTTTGCCTGGAAAGAGAGATAGAAATACAATTGTATATGGATCCCTAGACTATGACTAATGGCTGTAGAGTCAAGGATTTGAATTATCAATGGAGAAGTGTGAATATCATCCAAAGACAGTATTCTTTTCTAGGGAAAGCCTTAGTATGTTTTTGATTGTATGATGGATAGTTGTATCTTGTAAGTGGAAGTATTCATTTGTTATTGTTTATATTTGGAGATTAAGCACTGTTTAAAAAGAGATGTGTATGGGTTCCAAATTAGCAAGGAGTAGGCTGTGTGTCAAATTAGCTTGGCTAAACTGTGTTTCCCAGACTCCCCTCCTTAATATATCTGGATAGAATGAGCTATAAGACATATTTTCTTGTGAGTGTTGGAGGACAAAAGGGAATAAATCAGCACCATTTGGTAGCACAGACACCTCTCTCAGTTACTCAAGAGAAACACTACTATGTTTCTATGAAGAGATTTTAAATTTTTTTTAAATTGCTTTTTTAATAAATATTTATTTATTTATTTTTTGGCTGTGCCTAGTCTTAGTTGTGGCACACAGAGTCTTCATTGCCACGTGTGAGATCTTCCTTATGGCATGTGGGATCTTTAGTTTAGGCATGCAGGCTCTTAGTTGTGGCACGCGGGATCTAGTTCCTTGACCAGGGATCAAACCCAGGCCCCCTGCATTGGGAGCATGGAGTCTTAACCACTGGACCACCAGGGAAGTGCCTATGAAGGTATATTTTTAAAGTGAAAGTAAAGTCCCTAATATTTCAGATATTGCAGATTTTGTCCCAGACTACCACAATAAAGTGAGTCACGTGAACTTTTTGGTTTCTCAGTGCATATAAAAGTTTTGAATATACTATATTGTAGTCTATTAAATGTATAATAGCATTATGTCTAAAAATGTATATATCATAATTAAAATATTTTCTTGCTAAAAAATAATAACCATCATCTGAGCCTTCAGTGAGTTGTAATCTTTATAAAATATTATCATCAAAGATCACAGATTGCTATAAAAAATACAATAATAATGAAAAAGTTAGAAATATTGTGAGAATAACCAAAATGTGACTCAGAGACATAAAGTGAGCAAATGCAGTTAGAAAAATGGATCTGATAGACTTGCTTGATGCAGGGTTTTCACAAACCTTCAATTAGTAAAAAAAAACACACACAAAAAACAAGAGCAATATGTGTGAAGCACAATAAAGCAAAGTGCAATAAAATGAAGTATGGTTACATGTTAAATTAGAGAGAGAGATTATCCTGGGTGTACCTGTTTTAGTTAGTTATAAATTATTAAAAGTGTGATTAGGCCCTCCTCAGAGAGAAAGAGATGGACTTTCACCTGTTATGACAGCTTTGACCCATAGCTGTGTGCTTTCAGCCTGGTCTAGATCTTTCCAGTTTGGGGCTGGATTTTGATACTAAAAGTAATTCCAACGGAACAGAATCTTAAGTATGTTTTATTATAAATTTTCTGGATTTTCTGGAATTGGTTCTCTAAACTGATTCTATCTAAAGACAATAATGGCCCTGTTTCCAGTGGTAAAGAGAATTGATAGTACATGGTATGATATGTTAAAGGAGTTACTCAAAGTATTGCCTCTGGATACCTGTAACTGATTACCTATAGAAGAAGAGGCTCATGTGAGGCTTTTAAAAGAGAGTCTAGAGGTCCAAAATGAATGAAATCAAAGAGATTGAAATAGTATAGATGTTTTTCTGTTGGATTTGAAGGACCACCCTATTATGTTTTGGAGAGGGACACATGGCAGGATATCGGAACCTCTTGGACTTAAGCACTTCAGTCTTATAGCTAAAAAAAAAAAAAAAAAAATTGAATATTGCTGGCAATGTTTGAACGTTAAAGAGACCTCCAAGCTTCAGATGGAATTACATTCATTACCAAAATGTGGATTTCAACTTGATGAGACTGTAACTGTGAAACAATAAATTTGTATTATTTTTATTTTAAGCTGTTTAGTTTGGAATAACCGTTATACAACAATAGAAAGCTAGTATTAAGGATGATATCTAGGTGTTATTAATCAAATATTATATGCATGATTAGAGCAACCATAAAGTACAAATATATATGCAGAAAATAAATATGCATATGATACATATGTATTAGCAGAGAAAGACCAAATATGATCCATTCATATTTTCTCCTCCTGGCCAAGCAAAGAAATTGCATTCCCCAGTGTCTTGCAGTTATGTGCGGGTTATGTGGCTGGGTTCTGCTCAACAGAATATAAGAAGAAATTGTATATGCAATATACAGTCCTGGCCATAAAATATATTTTGAAATTTACCAAGTCCCCGCCATGGAGCAATAACACATTGTAAGGCCTCTAGAACTCTGGGTCATTATTTGTAACTCTCTGTAGTGCATTCTCAGTTACAAAGGATTGGGGCTTGGGGAAATTATAGCTTCTAGCTATGTTAAGCCACAAAAAGTTGGGATTGTTTGTTGTAGAAGCTAGAATTAATTTATCCAATCTTCTTCTGTATATGCATGGTTACCTGAAAGAGAGTATAATATATAAAATCTGATTTTTAATTTAAAAGCCTGAATGAAATACAGGTATTCCATTTGCTAGATATGGGGCTTTGGACAGGGTGTTACGCAATTACAAAAATGTATTTGCTAGAATATTTTTCATTCTCATTTTCCTTCTCCTTCCACTCCTTTTCCTCCTCTTTCTCTTCTAGGCCTCCCCCTCTCCCTTTCTCTCACCATTTCCTTCCTCTTCTGCTTCTTCTCCTTCTCTCCTTTCCCCTTCCTTTCTTTTCTTCTTCCACACTTTGTGCTATTTGTATTTGTCTGTGTAAGTTTTACCGACTTATCTAATTTCACTGATTCTTTTCTCAGTGATGTCAATGTTCATAGGAGCCCATCAAGACATTCTTCCTCTCTGCTATAATTTTGTTTTTTTGTTGTCATTTGCAGAATTACTATTCAATTATTTCTCAAATTTTCCTTTCCCTGTTGAAATTTATCATCTGGATATGTGTGTTATTTACCTTTTCCATCAGAGCTTTTAACATAGTATTTGTATTTTTTAATTCTCTATTAGTTCAATCATCAGTGTCATATCTGAGTCTGGTCCCAATTATTACCTTTTTAGCCCAATTGTTTGTACTTTCTCATATGCTTCCTTTTTTTTTTTTCTTGTCTTGAAAACAAAACATCTTGTAGTAGAGAGTAGATAATGGGATTTTTTTAAATTGACATGTAATTCACATATCAAGTAATTTATTCATTTAAAAAGTATAATTTAGTGATTTGTGTTAGACACACAGCTTGTTCAATCATCACTTCTATCTAATTCCAGGATATTTTTATCACTCTAAAATTACCAGACCCATTAGCTGTCAACATTCCCTCCTTCACGCTGCCCCTAGAAATCAATAACCTACTTTCTGTCTATTGATTTGTGTATTCTGGACATTCTATATAAATAGAATCACATAATATGAGTCTTTTTTGTGTCATGTCTGTGAGTATTTCATTTCTTTTTATGGATGAATATTCCATTTTGTAGGTAGACCACATTTTCTTTATCCATTAGACTATTGATAAGCCCTTGGATCATTTCCACTTTCTGGCTAATATGCTTAATGCTTCTCTGAATACATGTACACATTTCTTGTATACAACAGGTGGACCCACATTTTCAATTATCTTGGGTATATGTCTAGGAATGGAATTTCTGGGTCATATGGTAACTTTTTCAGTAACTGTTGTCCAAAGAAGTTGCACCATTTAATATTCCCACTAGCAATACATGAAAGTCCAAGTTTTTCCATATTCTTTTCTTTTGTTTTGTATATTCTCTTTTACTTACATTTCCAGCTGAATTTTCAGAACACTTTGTTAATTTCTGTAACAAAGCTTGGATATTTTAGGCAAATTCATAAACATGCAATATCTTTCCATTCATTTGTCTTTAATTTTTTTCAGCAGTGTTTGTATTATAGATATAGATTAGCAATTACTAATAGCTTCTTTAGTGTATTAAAATCTATGATTTTTTTATCAAAGAGTTCATTTCACAAAAGTATTCATATATGTTATTACTGTATCATTGGTTTGAATGAGAAACAGCAATTATCAATATTTGTATTCCTACCAGAAGAAAATTCAGCTTTTTAATAATTAATGTTTATTACAATTTATTTTCACATTTAGTACCTCAAATTAAAAGACTAAAAATCTGTGTAGTTACATTCTGTAAACTGAATATCTTCCAGGGTATCAAATGAGAAACATGAAATTCTAGAGACATTTTCAACACCATTTTGTTATTTCACCTTATATAAGAGAATATCTACAATTTCTCAAATGAGGTAATGAGAATGAAAAGCAATCATCCAAGCAGACGTGTTTTAAAATGGCAGCTCTTTTGCAAAAGAGATATTCTAAAGACGTATGTCGAAATAAGGTAAAATCTTAACATAATGAGACTTAGGAGAGCTTAGTTTGAGAATGCATTTCAGAAAAATTTTGGCTGAGATACAATGAAACACATCTTGAGTTTTAATTTTGGATTAAGATTTAGACTAGATCATACTGCTATTGCAAAAATCACCCACTGAGTAATACTACTCTGTGTGCTCCACAATCACCATCATCCCACAAAGTGCGGAAAGGCACTATTTTTTTTTAGATTATTGAACTTTCATTTTTTCACACCTCCTTCACATGCAGCTGGAGTGGCTTAAAGTCTCAGTAATGGGTTTGATTCATTGCTGCCGCTATAAACACTTGGCTTTCATATTTTTAGATTTTCACTAACAGAGATAAAACATATTAAGAGTTCATATATTTCAGAAGGCATTTTATAGTATTATTGATCTTTTAAAAAATGTATTTATTTTTATTTAAATTGTCCTTCCTTGGAAGCAAGAATAATCAAGTAATTTATTATATTGTACATATTATTAAACTTTGTATATATACATACATTTTAAATTTAATATGCTACACATATATACTTCTATGTTATATTATATATATATACATATATATATAATGGTGTATATATACATATACATATCAATGCCTTATATATGTGTTCATGTCTATGTGTGCATAAATACTTTTAACTTCCAAGGTATGGAATCAATTTGAATTTAAATCTAGTAGTAAATAAATATTAATCAATTATATTAAATCCTACCCCAACCAGCTACAAGTCTATATATATATATATATATACATAAGAATTAACACAGTGAAGAAGAAAAGTATGTTTCTTATTTTTTTATCACAACTTATTAACCCCATAATCTGTAAATATCTGTCAAATTTATGAATGAATAGGATAATCAAGGTACAAAGTTAATGATTATATTTTTCTCTTCCATAAATGAGCTTATTAATATGCAGATTTTGTGTCTTCTGGAAGCATTCATAATTTATCTTCTACAAATTATTGTGACTGCAGACTTTCCAAGCTAACAATTTCATTTAACATTAAATTTTCATTCCTGTTTTAGCACCTATATACAAATATTAAAAGTAAAACTGTACTGAGAAAGTGTACTTTTAACTATTTATTTTAGAAAGTACTAACTTCATTGTATAATAAGCCTAAACTACAATATTTTATTAGGTTAACTTTTATGAGCAAGATTACATTAGGATATTTTCTGTAATCTGTAACTTCTACCATATTATTTCATATGAATTATTTTACACATGAATTCATATATTGAAGTATTTTATAGTTGCCCTACACAGGTGGTATGAAGCACTGCCATGAAAAATTAGGTTCAAATGTCAGAACTGATGATACCACACACTCACCAAGAAAGTATGAAGAGATTACTCACATATAAGTTTTCCTGGGGAGAGCAGGATGGGTTCTTAAGCTGCTCTGAAAATTATTTGAGAGAGCAGGGAAGGGCAACTGGCTTTGGCTCTTATTGCACTTACAGGGCGGGGCTGACCTGAATTCAGTTTGCAGGGGCTTGAATAGTTTTCACTTCCCACAGGTGCCAAGGAGGGAGCACCCGGGCTCTCTTACCAGCTTACCTAGATGTGGGAAAGAAGGACAAAAAGGAGTGATGGGGCTTGAAGTCTGTCAGCAGTCAAACATCAAAGATGGAGTCAGACTCTACTACAATGTGATATAAATTAACTATCTGTGATAAAGTATTATTTACCAAAAACAGAAAACTCTTTTGAATTTAACTACAAAGAACATTCTTTAAAATAGCTACTGACTCAAAATATATAGTTATATTCTTTACGGTGAGTAATATAGGATAATTTATGGATTCCATGCATCATATTTTAAGCAAATTTAGTTGAAGAGATTTATCACTGTAAAACTCTGTTTTTAACATAGACAATGTGTCTGTCTTGTTTGCTGCCAGTCTGCTTGGCATTTTCCAATTTTCTTAAGCATATTTGTGTTTTGTCTTTAGGAAATAAAATTTTATTATTCCAGTTTCTTACAGGGTATCATCATCAAATAGATTTTTACTCTTATCTATGTGGCTTCCTTTCAAAGCAGATGGTAACACCATGTGCATTTTCTCTTCAAACTAAAATTATTTTTCTTGTGTTTTCATGTCTTTCATAGACAACCTAATAGGATTAAAAAAATTGTTTTACCTGATGGATATTCACAGTGATGTTTCTGCTTCTTCAAGATATGCCAAACATATCTTCCAGGCAGTGCAAAAAAAGAAACAAAAAGAACATAAATATCCAGATTATCAGAGTTACTTTATTTATTCATGACTTTTTTTCTTTTGCAATTTGCAAAATGCATTATATGTAACGTGGCTTTTTATGATCCTACCCACCTTAATTAGGCTGTCAAACATAGGTTGTAGGATTGATATGTTTATAAATGCATGAAAATAATCATAACTTTAATGAATCTGAACAAATTATTTATAGTAACATGAACAAATAAATTAGTAAAAACTGTCAAAAGACACAGTCAGAGATAATTTTACCATACTTTTATTCTTATGAGGTTACCATTTCTTAAAAATATTTCTTTCATAACATATATACATATACATTTCAGAAAAAAGTCAAGGAGATATTATTCACTTAGGCCTTATGTTGTTAATAATAATAATTCTGTATTTTTAATCAGTGCTTCATCTGAATTGTCTTTAATTAGTATGAGAGAACTAATACTGATAATTTTTAGATTAGGAGCAGGTGTCACTGAATTATCCTTTGTTCCTTTCCTCAGGGAGAGGAATAATTGACTAGACATGGAAAAGACTAAAGCCAGTGACTTTCTAATGTTCTATTTGAACATTCTATTTGAATGCCAGGGAAGATAGCACTGGTGGAACAGTCCTAAATTTACATACAGAATGTAGTCCTTTAGTAGATAAAATGGCTATTTGAGAATGGAGAAGGGAAGGACACTGGTTAAGATTATTAACAAGAAGGTTCTGCCAACCAATGTATGAGATCAACCTAATATTATTCAATAATCAGAACCACAGTAGGAAAATTCTCAGTATCATTTATGCTAAACAGAAGGCTCCTCACTCATATTTCCATTTCACTCCAATCTCCCTAAAAAGGGGCTTTAACAGATATGTTGGGTGAAATGGATCTGGTGTCCAACTGAACCTAAATATTTCTATAATTTGGTAGATTTTATCACCATCATGGGGGAGGGTGGTTTTAAGAGCTTAACAATTCAGTGAAAGAAATGAAGACAGAAAAAATGTTTTCTTTTTCTTTCTTTCTTCTTCATTAATCAAGCACCATTTTAAATGGGAGGATTTAGGGAATTTCAACTTAGAAACATAATGGAATTCTGCCTAAAAAGAGACCATTAAAGTAGATATTTAGCAATTTTTCCTCCAAGAACACACTACTTTCTTCAATTAGTCCTTTCCATTCATATATTTTCCAAACAGCTAATGGTTTCACGTATGATACTCATCCTGTGACTTAAGTTAATTGGTCCAGGGGTCAGCAATACATGAGAAGGCTGGGACATTAATTTGTTTTCCTCAGATTTTGGAACATGGATTTGATAGTAACTTTTTTAGTGTTTCATTATGAGGTAAATATTTTGGGAATGATTGAAGTTTATTTTTCTGACATGTGTTCAAAGTCAGAGGAAAAATGAATGAAAGAAACACTTCGTTTAGAGGTTTGAAAATAATAAGATGATTATCAAAGTAGAGATATGTATTAATATTGGGGCAGGAGGGTAGAAAAATCCAACCTGACTGATTCAGTAGAAAATTATTGAACGGGCAGTATTCTGGCCAAATTTTAAAGGATACATACGCTTTCACTGAGGAAACAAGAGAGGACAGAGGACAAACTATTTACCAATATAGAAAAGTTTGATAAAATACTGTATATTCACAAGTAGTTCAGTATTGTGGGAGCAAGTAATATATTCAAATAAGTGACTGGAATTAAAGTCAGACAGGTAAGCAACTCTGACATTATAAGTGGACGTGTATGGGAAGTAAAAAAAATCCATACATTTAACTTAAAATGAGGAATGACATAAAAATATTTCATGTGACCAATACTATCTTAAGGTCAAGGATTGAAAATGGTGAATCCTGAAACTAGGAGACTAGAAATGAGGCTTTTGAAGTATTCTAGAAAGAGATAATTTTCCTTTAAAAAAGTAAGTGATTTGGGGATAGAGAGGAGGATGGAATATTATAAACACTTAGAAAGTTATAATTTGGAGGCTTTATTACTTGTTTGTGTGTAGGATATAACATGAGATAATTAGTATAATATTCATGTTTTGGGTGCTAAAATTTTAGAAAAACTCGAGGTTTCTAACCATGAGTTTAGTTTTAGACACATTTAACTTAGTAGCTGCTAAGGTTTCCAAGGTAATTGCAATGAACTCCTTTCATGTTTATAACATGTGAGTTAGAAATTTGTAACAACTCTAACTATAGCAACCTTGGCACAATGACATTTGTGATCAGATAATTATTTGTAGTGGGGGGATATTCTATATATTATAGGATGGTTGGTACCTTCCCAGGCCTCAACCCACTAGGTGCCAGTAGCACTGCCTTCTGGTTGTCGTAACTAAAAACATCTATAAGCATTGCAAAATGTCCCCAGACATTGCAAAATGTCCCTTGCAGGGAGAAGAAAAAACATCCCTGATTGGGAACCGCTGAGTTAGAGTAACAGCATAATTTGTAGGCAAGTGGGTAATTGCCACATGGTGACTATAGAATAAGAAGAGAATAAACCAAAAGGCAGAACTCTGCAAACCATGGAATGTTAAAGAATGGTGTCTTTGTTCATATTACTAAAAAAAAAAAAAAATGACATAAACTGGGTGTTTATAAACAACAAAATATATTGCCGTTGTATTCTGTCTTCCTTTCTATCCCCAAATCACTTACTTATTTAAAGCAAAATGATCTCTTCTAGAATATTTCAAAAGCCTCATTTCTGGTCTCCCAGTTTCAGGATTCACCATTTTCAATCCTTGACTGTAAGATGCTATTGGTCATATGCAATATTTTTATGTCTTTCCTCACTTAAAAGTAAATGTAGTGATTTTTTTTCTTTTTTAACTTCCCAGAGGCTGGAAGTCCAAGATCAGAATGCCATTATGTTCGGGCTCTGGTGAGAACCCTCTTCCAGGCTATAGACTGCTTACTTCTCCTTATAACATTATATCCTTACATGACAGAAGGGACAAGGGAGCTGTCCAGGGTTTCTTTCCTAAGAGCACTAATTCCATTTATGAAGACAATACCCTCATGAAATAATCACCTCCCAAAAGTCCACCTACTAAGACCATCACTTTGGGCATTAGGTTTCAATACATGGATTTTGGGAGGAACACAAAATTTCAGATCATAGCGCCAAGGAAAAAGAATCTGAAAGATGACTGGAAACAAGCAAATAGTTAAGCATGAGGTGGTTGAAGACAAAGTGATAACACAAAAACCAAGGGTGAAGAGAGTCAGCAGGAGACCAAGAAATAATTATATAAATATTAAGTTAGAGATAAGACTCTTCTAAGAAACCTTTTTAATGAAAGTATAATTTCAAAAGTGCTATGCTCATATCTTTCAGTCTCTAGATGTGATGATGGGATTTCATGTGAGGAGGTAACCAGTGTTGCAAAGGAGGAAGAATTTTCAAGAATCATATAATCATTTTTACAGCCTTGAAATGCTTAATTTATAATGTTTAGCTACTTTTAGCAACATTTTAAAATCCTAAAATATGCCTTCCCTATAACAAGAATAATGTTAGTTAATAATATACTCAGAAACAAGTGGGAGGAAATCATAAACAGCTTTGGTGAACAGTTAGGTAGTATATAAAAATGAGTGGATTTTTTTGAAATGTTGGATTAACTTTTAAAGAAAAAATAACTACAGTTGAAGTGTATAAGATAGAAGTATTTTAGGTATCAACTTTACATTATAAAAGACATAGCTTTGAATATTTATACTTCATTTAGTAGAATTCATGCAAGTAGGTCTCTCAGAAAGAAATCCAAAAATATTTCTGTATAACAAATGCATTAAATAACATTTGAATATACATTTTTGCACTATGTTTTGTAAGAATCAATTTTATTGTTTTAAGACAATAGTAGAAAAATGATTTTCTGGACAAACTACGAAAAAAAGACAAAACTAGTTAGATATCTTGAACACCTCTGTTCATAGGGAACAGTGAAGCAGTGGGAACATGAAAACTTATTGTAAAACAATTTCCTATGATTTGGAAAAGGAGTGGCCCCAGTAAAGACCTTGGTGTCTGTCTGTTTATTTGGCACCAAGCAGGACATGAATCCCAGTTTCCTCCTTAGCACCCACCCTTTTTTAAAAATACATTTATTTATGTATTTGTTTTGTTTTGTTTTGTTTTCTGTAGGGTTGTTTTTAATTTTAAATTGATTTTATTCAGATATCTAAATAACATTTGAAGAAGGAATGTGAAGTTGATCATGTAGAATGTGTGGCTCACATTTTAGTATTTCTGATGGAAAAAGCAGAAGAGAAATTTAACAAAAAACAGTATAATGGGAGCTCTCATTGTGACGATATTAGAACACATGCACAGAACTTTCTCTAATGAAAAACATTAAAAAAATTATTTTAGAGAAAATCTTGTAAATATACAAAAGTAGACACTAAAAGAGAATACTGAATCCCCTTATATTCATCACTCAGCTCAATAATTATCAACTCATGGTTATTGTTCTTTTAATTAAATCTCTACTTCATCACCCTTCTCCAGATTATTTTTTTAACATCTTTATTGGAGTATAATTGCTTTACAATGGTGTGTTAGTTTCTGCTGCATAACAAAGTGAATCCACTATACATATACATATATCCCCAAATGCCCTCCCTCTTGCGTCTCCATGTCACCCTCCCTATCCCACCCATCTAGGTGGACACAAAACACTGAGCTGATCTCCCTGGGCTATGTGGCTGTTTCTCACTAGCTATCTATATTACATTGGTAGTGTATATATGTCCATTCCACTCTCTCACTTCGTTCCAGCTTACTCTCCCCCATCCCTATGTCTTCAAGTCCATTCTCCACATCTGTATCTTTATTCTTGCCATGCCCCTAGGTTCTTCAGAAGCTTTTGTATTTTTTTTTAAATTCCATATATATGTGTCAGCAAATGGTATTTGTTTTTCTCTTTCTGACTTACTTCAGTCTGTATGACAGTCTCTAAGACCATCCAACTCACTACAAATAATTTCGTTACTTTATATGGCTGAGTAATATTCCATTGTATATATGTGCCACATCTTCTTTGTCCAATTCAGCTGTTGATGGACACTTAGGTTGCTTCCATGTCCTGGCTATTGTAATTAGAGCTGCAATGAACATTGTGGTACATGACTCTTTCTGAATTATGTTTTATTCAGGGCATATGCCAAGTAGTGTGATTGTTGGGTTGTCTGGTAGTTCTATTTTTAGTTTTTTAAGGAACCTCCATACTGTTCTCCATAGTGGTTGTATCAATTCCCACCAACAGTGCCAGAGGGCTCCCTTTTCTCCACATCCTCTCAAGCACTTATTTGTAGATTTTTTGATGATGGCCTTCTGACTGGTGTGTGATGATACCTCATTGTAGTCTTGATTTGCATTTCTCTAATGACTAGTGATATTGGGCATCCTTTCATGTGTTTTTTGGCTTCTTTGGAGAAATTCCTATTCAGGTCGTCTGCCCATTTTTGTATTGGATTGTTTATTTTTTTGATATTGAGCTGCATGTGCTGCTTGATATTTTGGAGATTAATCCTTGTCAGTTGCTTCATTTGCAAGTATTTTCTCTCAGTCTGAGGGTTGTTTCATCTTTTTAATGGTTTTCTCGGCTGTGCAAAAGATTTTAATCATCATTAGACCCCATTTGTTTATTTTTGTTTTTATTTCCATTTCTCTAGGAGATGGGTCAGAAAGGATCTTGCTATGATTTATGTCATAGAGTGCTCTGCCTATGCTTTCCTTTAAGAGTGTTATAGTGTCTGGCCTTACATTTTGGTCTTTAATCCATTTTGAGTTTATTTTTGTGTATGGTGTTAAGGAGTGTTCTAATTTCATTCTTTTACATGAAGTTATTGAGTTATACTAGCACAACTTATTGAAGAGGCTGTCTTTTCTCCATTGCATATTCTTGCCTCCTTTATCAAAGACAAGGTGACGGTATGTACGTGTGTTTATCTGAGCATATGTGCATGGGTTTATCTCTGGGCTTTCTATCCTGTTCCATTGATCTATATTTCTGTTTTTGTGCCAGCACCATGCTGTCTTGTTGGCTGTAGCTTAGTAGTATACTCTGAAGTCAGGGAGCCTTATTACTCTAGACCCATTTTTCTTTCTCTAGATTGCTTTGGCCATCTGGGGTGTTTTGTGTCTCCATATAAGTTGTGAATTTTTTTGTTCTAGATCTGTGAAAAATGACATTGGTAGTTTGATAGGGATTGCATTGAATCTGTAGATTGCTTAGGGTAGTATAATCATTTTCACAATGTAGATTCTTCCAATCCAAGATCATGGTATATCTCTCCATCTGTTTGTATCATCTTTAATTTCTTTTGTCAGTGCCTTATAATTTTCTGCACACAGGTCTTTTGTCTCCTTAGGTAGATTTATTCCTAGTTATTTTATTCTTTTTGTTGCAATGGTAAATGGGAGTGTTTCCTTAATTTCTCTTTCAGATTTTTCATCATTAGTGTATAAGAATGTGAGAGATTTCTGTGCATTAATTTTGTATCCTGCTACTTTACCAAATTCATTGATTAGTCCTAGTAATTTCTAGGAGCATCCTTAAGATTCTCTATGTATAGTATGATGTCATCTGCTAACAGTGACAGTTTTACTTCTTCTTTTCCAATATGGATTCCTTTTATTTTTCTTCTTTGAGTGCTGTGCCTAAAACTTCCAAAACTATTTTGAATAATAGTGGTGAGAGTGGGCAACCTATTTTGCTCTGGATCTTAGTGGAAATTTTTGCATTTTTTTACTATTGAGAACAAGGTTGCTGTGTGTTTGTCATATATGGCCTTTATTTTATTGAGGTAAGTTCCCTCTATAGGGTTTTTTTATTGTAAATGTGTGTTGAATTTTGTCAAAAATTTTTCTGCATGTACTGAGATGATCATATGGTTTTTATTCATCAACTTCTTAATATGGTGTATCACATTGATGGATTTGGATATATTGAAGAAACCTTGTGTTCCTGGGATAAACCCCACTTGGTCATGGTGTATGATCCTTTTAATATGCTGCTGGATTCTGTTTGCTAGTATTTTGTTGAGGGCTTTGCATGTATGTTCATCAGTGATATTGGCCTGCAGTTGTTTTTCTTGTTTTTTATTTTATTTTATTTTTTTTGTGACAATTTTGTCTGATTTTGGTATCAGGGAGATGATGCCCTTGTACAATGAGTTTCAGAGTTTTCCTCCCTCTGCTATATTTTGGAAGAGTTTGAGAAGGACAGGTCTTAGCTGTTCACTAAATGTTTGAAAGAATTCACCTATGAAGCCATCTGGTTCTGGGCTTTGGTTTGTTGGAAGATTTTTACTCACAGTTTCAATTTCAGGGCTTGTGATTGGTCTGTTTATATTTTCTATTTCTTCCAGATTCAGACTCAGAAGGTTGTGCTTTTCTAATAATTTGTCCATTTGTTCCAGGTTGTCCATTTTATTGGCATATAGTTGCTTGTAGTAATCTCTCATGATCCTTTGAATTTCTGCAGTGTCAGTTGTTACTTCTCCTTTTTTCATTTCTAATTTTATTGATTTGAGTCTTCTCCCTTTTCTTCTTGATAAGTCTGGCTAATGGTTTATCAAAATTGTTTATTTTCTGAAAGAACCAGCTTTTAGTTTTATTGGTCTTTGATATTGTTTCCTTCATTTCTTTTTCATTTATTTCTGATCTGATCTTTATGATTTCTTTCCTTCTGATAACGTTGTTTTTTGTTTTTGTTTTTGTTCTTCTTTCTGTAATTGCTTTAGGTGTAAGTTTAGGTTGTTTCTTTGAGATGTTTCTCCTTTCTTGAGGTAGGATTGTATTGGTGTAAACTTCCCTCTTAGAACTGCTTTTGCTGCATCCCATAGGTTTTGGGTTGTCGTGTTTTCATTGTCATTTGTTTCTAGGGTTTTCTTTTTTTCTCTTTGATTTCCTCAGTTATCTCTTGGTTAATTAGTAGTGTACTGTATAGCCTCCTTGTGTTTGTATTTTTACAGTTTTTTTTCCCCATAATTGATAGCAAATCTCATAGTGTTGTACTTGGAAAAAGTTACTTGACACAATTTCAATTTTCTTAAATTTACCAAAGCTTGATTTGTGACCCATGATATGGTCTACCATGGAGAATGCTCAATGAACACTTGAGAAGAAAGTGTATCCTGTTTTATTTTTTTTTTTTTTTTGGATTCAATGTCCTATAAATATCAATTAAGTCCATCTTTTTAATATATTATTTAAAGCTTATTCTTCCCTATTTATTTTCATCTTGGAGGCTCTTTCTATTGGTGAAAGTGGGGTGATAATGTCCACTACTCGTGGACTTTAATTTGTGTTACTGTTGATTTCCCCTTTTATGGCTGTTAGCATTTGCCTTATGTATTGAGGTGTTCCTTTGTTGAGTGCATAAATATTTACAAATTTTATATCTTCTTCTTTGATTGATCCCTTGATCATTATGTAATGTCCTTCTTTGTCTCTTCTAATAGTCTTTATTTTAAAGTCTATTTTGTCTGATATGAGAATTGCAACTCCAGCTTTCTTTTGTTTACCATTTGCATGGAATATCTTTTTCCCTCCCCTCACTTTCAGTCTGTATGTTTCCCTAGGTCTGAAGTGGGTCTCTTATAGACAGCGTATATACAGGCCTTGTTTTTGTATCCATTCAGCCAGTCTATGTTTTTGGTTGGAGCATTTAATCCATTTATATTTAAGGTAGTTATCGATGTGTATGTTCCTATTAACATTTTCTTAATTGTTTTGGGTTTGTTTTTGTAGGTCTTTTCCTGCTCTTGTGCTTCCTGCCTAAAGATGTTGCTCTGGCATTTTCGTGTAAATATGGTTTGAGTGTGATGAATTCTCCTTGCTTTTGCTTGTCTTTAAAAGTTTAAATTACTCCATTGAATGTGAATGAGACTTTTCTTGGTAGAGTAATCTTGGTTGTAGGTTTTTCCCTTTCATCACTTTAAACATGTCCTGCCACACCTTTCTGGTTTACAGAGCTTCTGCTAAAAGGTCAGCTGTTAAGCTTATGGGGATTCTGTTGTATGTTATTTGTTGCATTTCCCTTGCTGCTTTTAAAATTTTCTTTGTATTTAATTTTAGATAGTTTGATTAATATGTGTCTTGGCATGTTTCTCCTTGGATTTATCCCGTATGGGACACTTTGTGCTTCCTGGATTTCACTATTTCCTTTCCCTTATTAAGAGAGTTTTCAAGTATAATATCTTCAAATATTTTCTCAGTCCCTTTCTTTTTCTCTTCTTCCTCTTTGACCCCTATAATTTGAATGTTGTTGTGTTTAATGTTGTTCCAGTGGTCTCTGGGACAGTCCTCAATTCTTTTCATCCTTTTTTCTTTATTCTGCTCTGCAGTAGTTATTTCCACTCTTTTATCTTCCAGGTCACTTATCTGTTCTTCTGCCTCAGTTATTCTGCTATTGATTCCTTCTGGAGAAATTTTAATTTCATTTATTTTGTTGTTCATCATTGTTTGTTTGCTCTTTAGTTCTTCTAGGTCCTTGTTAAACATTTATTGTATTTTCTCCATTCTATTTCCAAGATTTTGGATCATCTTTACTATCATTACTCTGAATTCTTTTTCAGGTAGACTGCCTATATCCTCATCATTTATTTTGTCTCGTGGGTTTTTACCTTGCTCCATCATATGCTGTGTATTTCTCTGTCTTCTCATTTTGCTTAACTTACTGTGTTTGGGGTCTCCTTTTTGCAGGCCGCAGGTTTGTAGTTCCCATTGTATTTGGCATCTGCCCCCAGTGAGTAAGTTTGGTTCAGTGAGTTGTCTAGGCTTCCTGATGGAGGGCACTGGTGCTTGTGTTCTGGTGGATGAGACTAGATCTTTTCTTTCTGTTGGGCAGGACCACATCTGGTGGTGTGTTTTGTGGTGTCTGTGAACTTATTATGATTTAGGCAGCTTCTCTGCTAATGGGTGGCATGGTTTTTCTGTCTTGCAAATTGTTTGTCATGGGGTATTCAGCACGGAGCTTGCTGGTCGTTGAGTGGAGCAGGATCTTAGCATTGAGACAGATCTCTGGGAGAGCACTCACCCATTGATACTACATGGAGCTGGGAGGTGTCTGGTGGACCAATGTCCTGAATTCGGCTCTCCAATATAAGAGGCTTAGGCCTCACATCCGGCTAGAACACCAAGACCCTCTCAACCACACAGCTCAGAAGAAAAGGGAGAAAAATAATAAAGAAAGAAAAAATAAAATAATTAAAATAAAATATTTAAAAATCTTATTAAAATAAAAAGAAATAAGAAAGGAAAGAAAAAGGAGAACAACTAAACTAATAAACAAATCCACCAATGATAACAAGTGCTTAAAACTATACTACAAAATTAAAATGGACAGACAATTCTAGGACAAATTGTAAAAGCAAAACTACAGTGACAAAATTACACAAACACGCATACACATACACACTCATAAAAAGAATAAAAGAAGGAAAAAAATATATATATATAAAGGAAGAGAGCAACCAAAGCAATAAACAAATATACCAATGATAATAAGCTCTAAATATTAACCTAAGATAAACATAAAACCAGAAACAAATTAGACACAGAAAGCAAACCCCAAGTCAGTGGTTGCTCCCAAAGTCCACTGCCTCAATTTTGGGATGATTGTTTGTCTATTCAGGTATTCCACAGATGCAGGGTACATCAAGTTGATTGTGGAGATTTAATCTGCTGCTCCTGAGGTTGCACAGAGAAATTTCCCTTTCTCTTCTTTGCACAGCTCCTGTGGTTCACCTTTAGATTTGGCCCCACCTCGGCATGTAGGTCACCCTCTGGCATCTGTTCTTCACCCAGACAGGAGGGAGTTAAAGGAGCAGCTGATTAGGGGGCTTTAGCTTACTCAAGCCAGGGGGAGGGAGGCATACAGAATAAGCAGTGAGCCTGTGGTGACAGAAGCCAGAGTGATGTTCCACTAGCCTGAAGCACACCCTGTGTTCTCCCAGGGAAGTTGTCCCTGGATCATGGAATCCTGGCAGTGGCAGGCTGCACAGGCCCCCATGAGGGGAGATGTGGATGATGACCTGTGCTTGCACACAGGCTTCTTGGTGGCTGCAGCAGCAGCCTTAGCATTCATGCCCATCTCCAGTGTCCACACTGATAGCTGCAGCTCACATGCATCTCTGGACCTTATTTAGGTGGTGCTTTGAATCATTTCTTCTAGCACTCCCCGAAACGTGGTCTCTTGCTTCCTAGACAGTTCCAGACATTTTCCCGGACTTCTTCCCAGCTAGCTGCAGCACACTAGCCCCCTTCAGGCTGTGTTCACACAGCCAACCCCAGTCCTCTCTCTGGGTGCTGACCTCCAAAGCCTGAGCTTCAGTTCCTAGACCCCACCACCCAGGTGGGTGAGCAGACAAGCCTCTCAGGCTGGTGAGTGCTGGTCTGCCCCGATCCTCTGTGTGGGAATCTCTCTGCTTTGGTCACTGCACCCCTGTTTCTGTGCTCTTCTCTGTGGCTCTGAAGCTTCCCCCCTCTTCCCCCCATCCCTGCCAGCGAAGGGACTGCCTAATGTGTGGAAATTTTTTCTCCTTCACAGCTCCCTCCCAGAGGTGCAGGTCCCATCCTTATTCTTTTGCCTCTGCTTTGTTTTTCTTTTGCCCTACCCAGGTACGTGGGGAGTTTCTTGGCTTTTGGGAAGTCTGAGTTCTTCTGCCCGCATTCAGTATGTGTTCTATAGGAGTTGTTCCACATGTAGATGTATTTCTGATGTATTTGTGGGTAAGAAGTTGATCTCCATATCTTACTCCTCCGCCATCTTGAAGGGTCCCCCTATTTATTTGTTTTCATTATTGGCTGTGTTGCATCTTCGTTGCTGTGTGCAGGCTTTCTCCATTTGCTGCTAGCAGGGGCTACACCTTGTTGTTGTGTGTGGGCTTCTCATTGTCATGGCTTCTCTTGGTGCAGAGCATGGGGTCTAGGTGTGCAGGCTTCAGTAGTTGTGGCATGTGGGCTCAGTAGTTGTGGCATGTGGGCTCAGTAGTTGTGGTTCGCAGTCTCTAGAGTGCAGGGTAAGTAGTGGTGGTGCACAGGCTTAGTTGCTCTGTGGCATGTGGGATCTTCCCAGGCCAGGAATCGAATCTATGTCCCCTGCATTGGCAGGCAGATTCTTAACCACTGCACCACCAATAAAGCCCTCTTGTTAGCCACCTTAATCCTACTTGAAGCCCTCACTGTTAGACATTGAAAGATATATCTACTCCAGATTGTCTGGCTCTCCTCTACACATTTGGCCGCATTCTCTTTTTAGTATTGACAGCTAATGGGAAAAACATATTGTGTACAACTTTCCATCTTTTGCCAATGAAATAAGTGACTATCTCATAAGAAAAAATGTTTGTTTACATTTGTTGTAGACAATCCACCATTTTAATTACATTTTGTTAGAAAGGGAGGAAGCTATATTTTTAGTTTGGTTTATAAATATTAATTAAAAATAAGTATGCTTCCAGGGACTTCCCTTCCTGTCCAGTGGTTAAAACTCTGTGCTTCCACTGCAGAGGGCATGGGTTCCATCCCTGGTAGGGGACTAGGATCCCACATGTCATGCCACAGAATCAGAATCAGGCTTGATCCCTGAATCAGCCCTACTCCCTTCCCACCTTTAATAGAGGAATCAGAGGAAAATTTCCCTGGGCCAAAAAGACTCCCCAAAACTATTATTTCTCATGCTGGAAGCCTGAAACCACCATTGCCATTTTAAGTACTTAATAAAATTTGTAGGGGGCATTCAGTTAAATGTGGCAAATGCATGCATATATTGACCTCTACTGGCTGCAAAACGCCACTAAATAAGTAAATAAGTAAGTTAGTAAATAAATAATTTTCCAACATTATTTACATAATGTTAGGATAAAGAAGGAGTACATAATTTATTTTCTATACCGAAAATTTCACATTTTTTGGACACATAAAGACCTATATTTTTATTTTTTTAAAACTGTTTAATTGCAGTATAATTGCTTTACAATGTTGTGTTAGTTCCTTTGTTGTGAACCAGCTGTATGTATACATATATCACTATATCCCCTCCCTCTTGCACCTCCCTCCCACCCTCCCAATTCCACCCCTCTAGGTGGTCACAAAGCACAGAGCTGATCTCCCTATGCGATGCAGCTCCTTCCCACTAGCTATCTATTTTACAGTTGGTAATGTATATATGTCATTGCTACTCTCTCACTTCGTCCCAGCTTACAATTCCCCCTCCCTGTGTCCTCAAATCCATTCTCTACGTCTACCTCTTTATTCCTGTCCTGCCCCTAGGTTCATCAGAACTATTTTTTTTTAATTCCATATATATAGTGTTAGCATACGGTATTTGTTTTTCACTTTCTGACTTACCTCACTCTGTATGACAGATTCTAGGTCCATTCAACTCACTACAAATAACTTAATTTCATTTCCTTTTATGGCTGAGTAATATTCCTTTGTATATATGTGCCACATCTTCTTTATCCATTCATCTGTGGATGGACATTTAGGTTGCTTCCATGTCCTGGCTATTGTAAATAGTGCTGCAATGAACATTGTGGTACATGACTCTTTTTGAATTATGGTTTTCTCAGGGTATATGCACAGTAGTGAGATTGCTGGGTGGTATGGTAGTTCTATTTTTAGTTTTTTAAGGAACTTCAAAACTGTTCTGCATAGTGGCTGTATTAATTTACATTCCCACCAACAGTGCAAGAGGGTTCCATTTTCTCCACATCCTCTCCAGCATTTACTGTTTGCAGATTTTCTGATGATGGCCATTCTGACCGGTGTGAAGTAATACATCATTGTGGTTTTGATTTGCATTTCTCTAAATATTAGTGATGTTGAGCATCCTTTCATGTGTTTGTTGGCAATCTATATGTCTTCTTTGGAGAAATGTCTGTTTAGGTCTTCTGCCCATTTTTGGATTGGCTTATTTGTTTTTTTGATATTGAGCTGCATAAGCTGCTTGCATATTTTGGAGATCAATCCTTTGTCAGTTGCTTCACTTGCAAATATTTCCTGGGTTGTTCTGAGGGTTGTCTTTTCATCTTTTTAATGGTTTCCTTTGCTGTGCAAAAGCTTTTAAGTTTTATTAGGTCCCACTTGTTTATTTTTGTTCATCAGTGATATTGCTCTGTATTTTTCTTTCTTTGTGACATCTTCGTCTGGTTTTAGTATCAGCGTGATGGTGGCCTCATAGAATGGTTTTGGGAGTGTTCCTCACTCTGCTATATTTTGGAAGAGTTTGAGAAGGATAGGTGTTAGCTCTACTCTAAATGTTTGATAGAATTCACCTGTGAAGCCATCTGGTCCTAGGCTTTTTTTGTTGGAAGTTTTTAAATAATAGTTTCAGTTATTCATTTATTCAGTTATTTTCAGTGCTTGTGCTTGGACTCTTTATATGTTTTATTTCTTCCTTGTTCAGTCTCAGAAGGTTTTGCTTTTCTAAGAATTTGTCCATTTCTTCCAGGCTGTCCATTTTATTGGCATATAGCTGCTTGTAGTAATTTCTCATGATCCGTTGTATTTCTACAGTGTCAGTTTTTACTTCTCCTTTTTCATTTCTAATTCTGTTGATCTGAGTACTCTCCTTTTTTTTTTTCATGATGAGTCTGGCTAATGGTTTATCAATTTTTTTTTTATCTTCTCAAAGAACAAGCTTTTAGTTTTATTGATCTTTGCTATTTTTTACTTCATCTCTTTTTCATTTATTTCTGATCTGATCTTTGGGATTTCTTTCTTTCTGCTCACTTTGGGTTTTTTTTTTTTTTTCTTTCTTTCTACAATTGCTTTAGGTGTAAGGTTAGGCTGTTTATTTGAGATTTTTTGTCTCTTGATGTAGGATTATATTGCTATTAACTTCCCTCTTAGACCAACTTTTGCTATTTCCCTTAGGTTTTGGGTCATCATGGTTTCATTGTCATTTGTTTCTTGATTTCATCTTTGATTTCTTCAGTGATCTCTTGATTATTTAGTAGCATATTGTTTAGCCTCCATGTGTTTGCAGTTTTTACCATTTTTCTCCTGTAATTGATATCTAGTCTCATAGTGCTGTGGTTGGAAAAGATACCTTATATGACTTCAATTTTCTTAAATTTACCAAGTCTTGATTTGTGACCTAAGATATGGTCTATCCTGGAGAATGTTTCATGAGCACTTGAGAATAAAGTGTATTCTGCTGTCTTGGATGGACTTTCCTATAAATATCAGTTAAGTCCATCTTGTTTAATGTGTCATTTAAAGCTTCTGTTTCCTTATTTATTTTCATTTTCAATGATGTGTCTTTGTTGAAAGAGGTATCTTAACATCCCCTACAATTCTGTGTTACTGTCGATTTACCTTTTATGGCTGTTAACATTTGCCTTTTGTATTGAGGTGGTCTTATGTTGGGTGCATATATATTTATAATTGTTATATCTTCTTCTGGGATTGATCCCTTGATCATTATGTAGTATTCTTCCTTGTCCCTTGTAACATTCTTTATTATAAAGTCTATTTTATCTGATATAAATATTGCTATTCCAGCTTTCTTTTGATTTCCATTTGCATGAATATCCTTTTCTAACCCTCACTATCAGTCTGTATGTGTCCTGAGGTCTGAAGTGGGTCTCCTGTAAACAGCAGATATACAGGTCTTGTTTTTGTGTCCATTCAGCCAGTCTGTGTCTTTTGGTTGGAGCATTTAATCATCTTACATTTAGGTGATTATCAATACGTATGTTCGTATTACCATTTTCTTAATTGTTTGGGGTTTGTTTTTTTAGATCTTTTTCTTCTCTGTGTTTCCCACCTAGAGAATTTCCTCTAGCTTTTGTTGTAAGGCTGGTTTGGTGGTGCTGAATTCTCTTAGCTTTTGCTTGTTTGTATAGGTTTCAATTTCTCCAATGAATCTGAATGAGATCTTTGCTGTGTAGTGTAATTTTTTGTAGCTTTTTCCATTTCATCACTTTAAATACATCCTGCCACTCCTTCTGGCTTGCATAGTTACTGCTGAAAGATCACCTGTTAAGCTTATGGGGCTTTTGTTTTATGCTATTTGTTGTTTTTCCCTTGATGCTTTTACATTATCTTTGTATTTAATTTTTGATAGTTTGATTAATATGTGTCTTGGCATGTTTCTCCTTGGATTTATCCCATATGAGGTGGTCTGCCCTTCCTGGACTTGATTGACTATATCCTTTCCTATGTTAGGGAAGTTTGTAATTATAATCTCTTCAAATATTTTCTCAGACTGTTTCTTTTTCTCTTCTTCTTCTGGGACACCTATTATTCTAACGTTGGTGTTTTAATATTGTCCCAGTGGTCTCTGTGACTGTCCTCAATTCTTTTCATTCTTTTTTCTTTATTCTGCTCTGTGGTAGTTACTTTCCCTGTTTTTTCTTCCATGTCACTTATCCATCCTTCTGCCTCAGTTATTTTGTAATTGATTCTTTCTAGTGTATTTTTTAATTTCATTTATTGTGTTGTTCATTATTGTTTGTTTGTCCTTTAGTTCTTCTAGGTCTTTTTTAAATGTTTCTTGTATTTTCTCCATTCTATTTCCAAGATTTTGGATCATGTTTGCTGTCATTTCTCTGAATTGTTTTTCAGGTAGACTGCATATTTCCTTATTTCCTCTTCATTTGTTAGGTCTGGTGCGTTTTTACTTTGCTCCTTCATCTGTTGTGTGTTTTTCTGTCTTCTCATTTTGCTTAACTTATTGTGTTTGGGGTCTCCTTTTTGCAGGCTGCAGGTTCATAGTTCCTGTTGTTTTTGTTGTCTGTCCCCAGTGGCTAAGTTTGGTTCAGTGGGTTGTGTACGCTTCCTGGTGGAGGGGACTGGTGCCTGTGTTCTGGTGGGTGGGGATGGATCTTGTCTTTCTGGTGGTTAGGGGCAAGTCCTCTGGTGTGTTTTAAGGTGTCTGTGAACTTAGTATGATTTTTGGCAGCCTCTCTGTTAGTGGGTGGATTTGTGTTCCTGTCTTGCTAGTTTTTTTGTCATGGGGTGTCCATCACTGGAGCTTGCTGGCCATTGGGTGGAGCTGGGTCTTAATGTTGAGAAGTAGATCTCTGTGAGTGTTCTTGCCAATTGATATTATGTGGGGCCAGAAATTCTCTGGTGTTCCAGTATCCTGGATTCAGCTCTTTCATCTCAGAGGCTCAGGTGTGACACCTGGCCAGAACACCAAGACCCTGCCAGCCACACGGCTTGTAAGAAAAGGCAGAAAAAAAGGAAGAAAAAAAAAAGAACCAATAAACCTCAAACCAAATGTTAAAAGTAAAACTAAACAGACAAAATCACACAAAGAAAAATACAAACATACACTCATAAAAAGAAAACAACCAAACCAAACAAAACAAAACAAAAAAACAATAGTCAGTGCCCAGGAAAAATGGTAAAAGCAATCCTAAAGAGATAAAAATCACATAAAGAAACATATCCATATACCCTCAGAAATAGAGAAAAAAGGCAAAAGAAAATTAAAACTTACAAAATATTAAAAAAATAATAAAATCTAAAAAAAGAAAGAAGTAACCAAATCAATAAACAAATCCACCAATAATAACAAGCACTAAAAACTAAACTAAGATAAATATAAAAACCAGAAACAAATCAGATGCAGAAAGCGAACCCCGAGTGTACAGTTGCTCCCAAAATCCACTGCCTCAATTTGAGGAATGTTCACTGTCTATTCATGTATTCCACAGATGCAGGGTTCATCAAGTTTACTGTAGGGATTTAATCCACTCCTCCTTAGGCTGCATGGAAAAATATCCCTTTCCCTTCTTTATTTGCACAGCTCCTGGGTTTCATCTTTGATTTTGGCCCTGCCTCTCTTTGTAGGCCACCCTCAGACATCTGTTCCCCCTCCAGACAGGAGGGGGTTAAAGCAGTGGTTGATTAGGTCTTTCTTGCTCACTCAGGCTGGGGAGAGGGAGGGTTATGGTAGTCATAATTGGAATGTGGCATGAGCCTGCAGTTGCAGAGGCCAGCTTAACATTGCAACAGTGTGAGGCATGCTCTTTGCTCTCCTGAGGAAGTTGTCTCTGGACCTTGGGACACTGGCAGTGGCATGCTGCACAGGCTCCCGAGGGGGGTGTGAGTAATGACCTGTGCTTGCACACAGGATTCTTGGTGAAGGCAGTGGCAGCATTAGTGTTTCATGCCTGTCTCTGTGATAGCTGATAGCCATGGCTCACGCCTGTCTCTGGAACTTACTTAGGTGGTGCTTTGCCTTCTATGGGTGCACAAAGCAGGAATCCCCTCTCCTCATGCATCTTGAAACAATTGTCTCTTGCCTCTTAGGCAGTTCCAGACATTTTCCCTGACTCCCTCCTGGCTAGTTGTGGTGCACTAACCCCCTTCTGGCTGTCTTCAGGCAGCCACCCCCAGTCCTCTCCCTGGGGTCTGACAACCAAAGCCCAAGCCTCAGCTCTCAGCCCCCACCCACCCTGGTGGGTGAGCAGGCAAGTGTCTCAGGTTGGTGAGTGCTGGTCAGCACCAGTCCTCTGTGTGGCAATCTTTCCCCTTTGCCCTCTGCACCCCTGTTTCTGTGCTCTCCTGCATGGCTCTGAAGCTTCCCCCACTGCCCAGCCCCTGTCCCTGCCAGTGAAGGGGCTCCCTAGTGTATGGAAACTTTTCCTCCTTCACAGCTGACTCCCAGATTTACAGGTTCTGTTCCTATTCTTTTGTGTCTGTTTTTACATTTGCCCTACCCAGGTATGTGGGGATTTTCTTGCCTTTTGGGAAGTCTGATGTCTTCTGCCAGCATTCAGTAGGTGTTATGTAGGAGTTTTTCCACATTTACATGTATTTTTGATGTATTTTTTTGGGAGGAAGGTGATCTCCACGTCTTACTCCTCTGTAATCTTGAAGGTCTCCTCTCTAATGTCATATAAAGCCAAGTGGGCATTTTATTCTCTTATAGTCAGCTTTCCTGTTCTAACATAATACAGAAGTCTATTGATTCATTATAACACATTAGATTTACGAAGTTTAAATCATGGAAATGCTGAAAGAAACTAATATTGGGATATTAATTAGACTGGATGAAGACAGTAAATTCAGACATGTAAGGGTTTACAACAGATATGTAATTACCAAAGAAATGAAATGGAGAATATGAGTGCCAATGTATGAGAATGACTATTTCACTCCACATATGAATACTTAGGGATATTTGGATAACTGTTGAAATAGAGTTTGTAGTATTTTTTAATTTTAATTTTGGTTATGGGTTATAAAGGGCAGTATTACATGTTATTTCACCATTTTATGGTTTGTCTCTTCATCTTCTTTACTGAATGCCTTCCTTTTATCTTTAGAGAGGTTGGCTTATTTATTTATTTATTTTTACATCTTTATTGGAGTATAATTGTTTTACAATGGTATGTTAGTTCCTTCTTTATAAGAAAGTGAATCAGTTACACATATACATATATTCCCATATAATTTCCCTCTTTTGTCTCCCTCCCTCTATATACCAACCTTCTAGGTGGTCACAAAGCACCGAGCTGATGTCCCTGTGTTATGCAGCTGCTTCCCACTAGCTATCTATTTTATGTTTGATAGTGTATATGTGTCCATGCTACTCTGTCACAGCATACACTTCCCCCTCCCCATATCCTAAAGTTCATTCTCTAGTAGGTCTATGTCTTTATTCCCATCTTTCTTCATGACTTATTTCTTTTTCCTTAGATTCCATATATATGTGTTAGCATACAGTATTTGTTTTTCTCTTTCTGACTTACTTCACTCTGCATGACAGACTCTAGGTCCATCCACCTCACTACAAATAACTCAATTTTGTTTCATTTTATGGCTGAGTAATATTCCTTTGTATATATGTGCCACATCTTCTTTATTCATTTATCTGTTGATGGACACTTAGGTTGCTTCCATGTCCTGGCTATTGTAAATAGAGCTTCAATGAACATTTTGGTACATAACTCTTTTTGAATTATGGTTTTATCAGGGTACATGCCCAGTAGTGGGATAGCTGGGTCCTATGGTACTTCTATTTTTAGTTCTTTAATGAACCTCCATACTGTTCTCCATAGTGGCTGTACCAATTTACATCCCCACCAACAGTGCAAGAGGGTTCCCTTTCCTCCACAACCTCTCCAACATTTATTGTTTGCATATTTTTAAATGATGGCTATTCTGACTGGTGTGAGATGATATCTCATTGTAGTTTTGTTTTGCATTTCTCTAATAATTAATAACATTGAGCATTCTTTCATGTGTTTGTTGGCAATCTGTATATCTTCTTTGGAGAAATGTGTATTTAGGTCTTCTTCACATTTTTGGATTGGGTTGTTTGTTTTTTTGATATTGAGCTGCATGAGCTGTTTTTAAATTTTGGAGATTAATCCTTTGTCAGTTGCTTCATTCGCAAATATTTTCTCCCATTCTGAGGGTTGTCTTTTGGTCTTGTTTATGGTTTTCTTTGCTGTGCAAAGTTTTTAAGTTTCACTAGGTCCCATTTGTTTATTTATTTATTTTTTTACCTCCATTTGTATAGGAGGTGGGTCAAAAGGATCAAGCTGTAATTTATGCAATACAGTGTTCTGCCTATGTTTTCCTCTAAGAGTTTGAACGTGTCTGGCCTGACATTTAGGTCTTTAATCAACTTTGAGTTTATTTTTGTGTATGGTGTTGGGAGTGTTCTAATTTCATACTTTTACATATACCTCTCAAGTTTTCCCAACACCACTTATTGAAGAGGCTGTCTTTTCTCTACTGTATATTCTTGCCTCCTTTATCAAAGGTAAGCTGACCATATGTGTGTGGATTTATCTCTGGGCTTTCTATCCTGTTCCATTGATCTATATTTCTGTTTTTGTGCCAGTACCATACTGTCTTGACTACTGTAGCGTTGTAGTATAGTCTGAAGTCAGCAGCCTGATTCCTCCAGCTTCGTTTTTTGTTCACAGGATTGCTTTGGCTATTTGGGGTCTTTTGTGTTTCCATACATATTGTGAAATTTTTTGTTCTAGTTGTGTGAAAAATGTCAGTGGTAGTTTGATAGGGATTGCATTGAATCTGTAGATTGCTTTGTGTAGTATAGTCATTTCCACAATGTTGATTCTTCCCATCCAAGAACATGGTATATCTCTCCATCTATTAGTATCATATTTAATTTCTTTCATCAGTGTCTTATAATTTTCTACATACATGTCTTTTGTCTCCTTACGTATGTTTTTTCCTAGATATTTTATTCTTTATGTTGCAATGGTAAATGGGAATGCTTTCTTAATTTCACTTTCAGATTTTTCATCATTAGTACACAGGAATGCAAGAGATTTCTGTGCAATAATTTTGTATCCTGCTACTTTACCAAATTCATTGATTAGCTCTAGTAGTTTTCTGGTAGCATCTTTAGGATTCTCTATGTATAGTATCATGTCATCTGCAAAGAGTGACAGCTTCACTTTTCTTTTCGGATTTGGATTCCTTTCATTTCTTTTTCTTCTCTGATTGCTGTGGCTAAAACTTCCAACACTATGTTGAATAATAGTGGTGAGAGTGGGCAACCTTGTCTTGTTCCTGGTCTTAGTGGAAATGGTTTCAGTTTTTCACCATTGAGGATGATGTTGGCTGTGGGTTTGTCACATATAGCCTTTATTATTTTGAGGAAAGTTCCCTCTATGCCTACTTTCAGCATGGTTTTTATCATAAATTGGTGTTGAATGTTGTCAAAAGCTTTCTCTGCATCGATTGAGGTGATCATATGTTTTTTCTCCTTCAATTTGTTAATATGGTGTATCACATAGATTGATTTGAATATATTGAAGAATCCTTGCACTCCTGGGATAAACCCCACTTGATCATGGTGTATGAAACTTTTAAAGTGTTGCTGGATTCTGTTTGCTAGTATTTTGTGTAGGATTTTTGCATCTATGTTCATCAGTGATATTGGCCTGTAGTTTTCTTTCTTTGTGACATCTTTGTCTGGTTTTGTATCAGAGTGATGATGGCATCGTAGAATGAGTTTGGGAGTGCTCCTCTCTCTGCTCTATTTTGGAGGAGTTTGAGAAAAGTAGGTGTTAGCTCTTCCCTAAATATTTGATAGAATTTACCTGTGCAGCCATCTCATCCTGGGCTTTTGTTTGTTGGAAAATTTTCAAGCACGTTTTCAATTTCAGTGTTTGTGATTGGTCTGTTTATATTTTCTATTTCTTCCTGGTTCAGTCTCAGAAGGTTGTGCATTTCTAAGAGTTTGTCCATTTCTTCCAGGTTGTCCATTTTATTGGCATAGAATTGCTTGTAGTAATGTCTCATGATCCTTTATATTTCTGCAGTGTCAGTTGTTACTTCTCCTTTTTCAATTCTAATTCTATTGATTTGAGTCTTCTCCCTGTTTTTCTTGATGAGTCTGGCTAATGTTTTGTCAATTTTGTTTATCTTCTCAGAGAAACAGCTTTTAGTTTTATTGATCTATGCTATCATTTCCTTCATTTCTTTTTCATTTATTTCTGATGTGATCTTTATGTGTTTTTTCCTTCTGCTAACTTTGGGAGTTTTTTGTTTGTTTTTTTCTTCTTTCTCTAATTGCTTTAGGTGTAAGTTTAGGTTGTTTATTTGAGATGTTCCTTGTTTCTTAATGTACACTTGTATAGCTATAAACTTCCCTCTTAGAACTGCTTTTGCTGCATCCCATAGGTTTTGGGTAATCTTATGTTCTTTGTCATTTGTATCTAGGTATTTTTTGATTTCCACTTTGATTTCTTCAGTGATCTCTTGGTTATTTAGTAATGTATTGTTTAGCATCCATGTGCTTGTATTTTGTACAGATTTTTCCTGTAATTGACATCTAGTCTCATAGCGTTGTTGTCAGAAAAAGATACTTGGTATGATTTCAATTTCCTTAAATTTACCAAGGCTTGATTCATGACCCAACATTTAATCTATCCTGGAGAATGTTCCATGAGCACTTGAGAAGAATATGTATTCTGTTGTTCTTGGATGGAATGTTCTATATATATCAGTTAAGTCAATCTTGTTTATTTTATCATTTAAAGCTGTGTTTCCTTATTTATTTTCATTTTGGATGATCTGTCCTTTTGTGAAAGTGAGGTGTTAAAGTTCCCTACTATGATTGTCTTACTGTCAATTTCCCCTTTTATGGCTTTTAGTGTTTGCCTTATGTATTGAAGTGCTCCTATGTTGGGTGCATAAATATTTACAATTGTTATATCTTCTTCTTGGATCAATCCCTTGATCATTATTTAGTGTCCTTCTTTGTCTCTTCTAATAGTCTTTATTTTAAAGTCCATTTTGTCTGATATGAGAATTGCTACTCCAGCTTTCTTTTGAGTTCCATTTGCATGGGATATCTTTTTCCATCCCCTCACTTTCAGTCTGTATGTGTCCCTAGGTCTGAAGTGGGTGCCTTGTAGACAGCATATATATGGGTCTTGTTTTGTATCCATTGTGCGAGTCTATATTTTATGGTTGGAGCATTTATTCCATTTACATTTAAAGTAATTATTGATATGTATGTTCCTATTCCCATTATCTTAATTGTTTTTTGGTTTGTTATTGTAGGTCTTTTCCTTCTCTTGTGTTTCTGCCTAGAGAATTTCCTTTAGCGTTTGTTGTAAAGCTGGTTTGGTGGTGATGAATTCTCTTAGCTTTTGCTTGTCTGTAAAAGTTTTAATTTTTTCCATCAAATCTGAATGAGATCTTTGCTGGGTAGAGTAATCTTGGTTGTAGGTTTTTCTCCTTCATCACTTTAAATATGTCCTACCACTCCCTTCTGGCTTGCAGAGTTTCTGCTGAACGATCAGCTGTTAACCTTATAGGGATTCCCTTGTGTGTTATTTTCTTTTTCCCTTGCTGCTTTTAATATTTTTGCTTTGTAATTAATTGTTGACTGTTTGATTAATATGTGTCTTGGCATGTTTCTCCTTGGATTTACCCTATTTTGGACTCTCTGTGTTTCCTGGACTTGACTATTTCTTTTCCCATATTAGGGAAGTTGTCAACTATATTATCTTTCAAATATTTTCCCAGTCCTTCCTTTTTCCTCTTCTTCTTCTGGGACAACTATAATTCGAATGTTGGTGCATTTAATGTTTTCCCAGAGGTCTCTGAGACTGATCTTTGCATTCTTTTTTCTTTATTTTGCTCTGCAGGAGTTATTTCCACTATTTTATCTTCCAGGTCACTTATCTGTTCTTCTGCCTCAGTTATTCTGCTATTGATCCCTTCCAGAGAATTTTTAATGTCATTATTGGGTTGTACATCATTGTTTGTTTGCTCTTTAGTTCTTCTAGGTCCTTGTTAAACTTTTCTTGTATTTTCTCTATTCTATTTCCCGGATTTTGGATCACCTTTACTATCATTATTCTGTATTGTTTTTCATGTACACTGTTTATTTCCTCTCCATTTGTTAGGTCTGGTGGGTTTTTACCCTGCTCCTTCATCTGCTGTGTGTTTCTCTGTCTTCTCATTGCTTAACTTACTGTGTTTGGGGTCTCCTTTTGGCAGGCTGCAGGTTCGTAGTTCCCGTTGTTTTGGTGTCTGTCCCCAGTGGCTAAGCTTGGTTCAGTGGGTTGTGTAGGCTTCCTGGGGAGGAGACTAGTGTCTGTGTTCTTGTGGAGGAGGCTGCATCTTGGCTTTCTGGTTGGCAAGCCCACATCCAGTGATGTGTTTTGTGGTGTCTGTAGCCTTATTATGATTTTAGGCAGCCTTCCTGCTAATGGATGGGGTTGTGTTTCTGTCTTGCTAGTTCTTTGACATAGGGTGCCCAGCACTGTAGCTTGCTGGTTTTTGAGTGAAGCTGGCTCTTGGCTTTGAGATGGAGATCTCTGGAAGGTTTTCAACCTTTGATATTAAGTGGAGCTCAGAGGTTTCTTGTGGAGCAGTGCCCTGAATTTGGCTCTCCCACCTCAGATGCACAGCCCTGACAACTGGCTGAAGCACCAAGAGCCTTTCATCCACCCGGCTTAAAATAAAAGGGAGAAAAAATAGAAAGAAAGAAAGAAAGAAAGAAAAAGAAAGAAAGAAAGAAAGAAAGAAAGAAAAAATAATTAAAATAAAAAAATAATTATTAAGAAAAGAAATTTTTTAAGTAAAAAAAAAAAAAAGGATGGATGGAACCTTAGGAGAAATGGTAAAAGAAAAGCTATACAGACAAAATCACACACAGAAGCATACATATACACACTCACAAAAATATCAAAAGGGAACAAGATATATATCTTCTGCTCCCAAAGTCCACCTCCTCAATTTGGGATGATTCATTGTCTATTTAGGTTTTCCACAGATGCAGGGTACATCAAGTTTATTGTGGAGATTTAATCCGCTGCTCCTGAAGATGCTGGAAGAAATTTCCCTTTCTCTTCTTTGTTCGCACTTCTCCCGGGGTTCAGCTTTGGATTTGGGCCCGTCTCTGCATGTAGGTCACCTGATAGCGTCTTTTCTTCACTCAGACAGGACAGAGTTAAAGGAGCAGCTGATCTGGGGACTCTGGCTCACTGAGGCCAGGGGGAGGGAGGGGTACAGATATGGGGTGAGCCTGCAGTGACAGAGGCTGGCATGAAGTGCAACAGCCATGCATTCTCCCAGGGAAGTTGTCCCTGGATCACGGGACCCTGGCAGTGGTGGGCTGCACAGGTTCCCAGGAGGGGAGGTGTGGACAGTGACCTGTGCTTGCACACAGGCTTCTTGGTGGCTGCAGCAGCAGGCTTAGTATCCCAAGCCCGTCTCTGGGGTCCATGCCGATAGCCACAGCTTGCACCCTTCTCTGGAGCTCCTTTAAGTGGTGCTTTTAATCCCCTCTCCTCATGCAACTGGAACTAAAGATGGAAGAAAAAGTATCTTGCCTCTTTGGCAGCTCCAGACATTTTCCCAGACACCCTCCTGGCTAGCTGTGATGCACTAACCCCCTTCATGCTGTGTTCATGCAACCAACCCCAGTCCTATCCCTGGGATCCGACTGAAGCCTGAGCTTCAGCTCCCTGCCCCCTCCTGCCCCAGTGGGTGAGCAGACAAGCCTCTCAGTCTGGTGAGTGTTGGTCACCACCGATCTTCTCTGCGGGAATCTCTCCACTGTTCTCTCCACATCCGTGTTGCTGGGCTCTCTTCCATGTCTCTGAAGCTCCTCCACTTCTGCCACCTGCAGTCTCTGCATGACAAGGGGCTTCCTAGTGTGTGGAAACCTTTCCTCCTTCACAGCTCCCTCCCAGTTGTGCAGGTCCCATCCCTATTCTTTTGTGTCTGTTTTTTTCCTTTTTCTTTTACCCTACACAGATACGTGGGGAGTTTCTTGCCTTTTGAGTGGTCTGAGTTCTTCTGTAAGCGTTCAGTAGGTGTTCTGTAGGAGCTGTTCCACATGTAGATGTATTTCTGATGTATTTGTGGAGTGGAAGGTGATCTCTGCATCTTAGTCTTCCACCATGTTGAAACTCCCCAAGGTTAGTAGTTTTCGAAAGGTAGGTATTTCCATAGTCAAATCAGAAAAAAAAAATATTTTTAAGTGAGGGTATTCTACCTAGGCAAAGGAACAGCAGGAGGATTGGGCATTATGTCCTAATTCGATAGTGATGACTCTGGTCTGGCTAGAATAAAGAATGCTCACTGTCAGAGAAGGATATTAGTTGTATGGAGAAGGTAAGATCAAAAGAGTCTTAAAGAAAAATTTTCCAGATATGAGTCAATGGATATTAGAACTATAAAAGATTTAGAATAGAAAAATTGATCTAAGGAAGGTAGCCTTGTGATAAAGTAAAGTGGTTTTGAAAAGACGAAATTGTAGACAGGGAATCCAACTAAAGAAACATTGAGTCAGCAATTCAAGGTAAAAGTCATCAAGGTCCAGAATAGTGTGGTAAGCATAGTTATGGCCCCCTAAAAACATATCCTCTTCCTAATCTATAGAACCTTCAAATATTACTTTATATGAATACAATGAAAAAGAGAAAAAAAAAAAGATTTGTAGATGTTAAGGATTTTGAGATATGGAGATTATCCTTGATATCTGAGTAACCCCTAAATGCAATTACATATATCCTTAGAAGAGGGAGATAGAGGAGTATTTGATATTCAGGGGAGGAGAAGCCAATGTGACCACAGGGGCAGAGAGTAGAGTGATGTATTCACAAACCAAAGAATGTCATTGACCTCTAGAACCTAAAAGAGACAAGGAATAACTCTCCCCTAGAACCTCAGAAGAAATCATGCCCCTGCTAACACCTTGATTTTGGCCCAGTTAAACTTATTTAGGTTTTTCAGTGTCCAGAACTGTGTGAATAAGTCTGTTGTTTAAGCTAGTCTGTGCATGATAATAATTTGTTAAAGTCATTTTAGGAAACTGATACCAATGGGGTGTTATTTAATTGTTTATTCAGAAATAATGCTCACAATCTCTTATGGCAACTTTGTCATTAAGGTTGTATTAAAGCATTCCAGAGCAGGCACTTCAAAATATATCAGATATTTTTAAAATGCAGTATATAAACTACCTTTGGAACTTGGGACAGATTTTTAATGTCTCTAAACATTAGTTTTCTCACCTGTACAATGGAAATACTGATCCTTAGCTCACAGTATTATCATGAAGAATAAATAAGAAAGCATATGTGATATACTTTGTAGAGTATAAATGTATCCCATATTGTAATATAATTATTATTATAATATTATTATTTTATATCTATTTTCACTTCTCTTAATTTCACAAAGACAAAACTTTGCTATTTACTTATTTATTGTATAGCTGATGTTCAATACATTTATTTTTGAATAGATAGATGAATAGGGAGAATGAATAATAAAAATTATTTTTTTCAGAATTTGGTTACTAACTAATAGCAGGTGGAAGATAAATATTTAATTTAGTTTTTTTTCCATTTTGTTTTTCTTCAAAATATAATATCCTAATGATAGTTTTTTTTTTTTTTAAGCTTATATGAATACTTCAAATTAACCACAGGGAAAAGTTACATTGAGTTCTTGGGATTTACTTAGTTTTGCAAATGGTGAAATTCTAAGGTAAGGGCGTTGATAATACACAGGTAGGGAATCTGATACCAGATTTAAATCAAGTTTTGGTCATGTAAGATATGTGGAAATAGTTATATAAATATATGCCAAAATCATGTTGCCTTTAGTGCCACTTTAAATGATTTTTTACTGTGTTTATAATGATTAGATTTGTTTCTGGAAAATTACCAGATGCTCATAATGTTAAGGTCAATTCAATGTTTATTTTGTGTTGAGGAGGCCATTCATCAATCCCAGTTTTCTACATTCCTTCTTCGGGCTTTGCTTGCACTTGATAAATTTTCCATCCTCTGTTAGATTTCTAATTAGTAAATGTTTTGCCAACAATGTACATAGAACATCTTCACACAGTTAAGATTTTCTGGTAGTCCTGAAGCATAGTCTGTACATATCATGCTGCATGCAGGCCTTGTGAATACATATGCTCTGTGTTATCACTCCCTTGCTTGCTCAAATTATTTCATTTTAGATTTACAGATAATGTCATGAAGCACTGACTTTTCTTTTTCTATCACCTTTCCATATAGTACTGTGCAGTAAGTTATTTTATCATCCTGGTGAAATGTTGTTAAAATGGAATGTAACTGTTTTGAGTTGTGTTATAAGCAACAACCAATATCTATCACAATCAGAAGTGAAGTGGATGAAGAAAATGACACACAACTATATTTCAAACAATTCAGATAGTTATTCGATAACTCTCTTTATCATTACCATATTTCTTTTTTTCATTCCCATATCCAATTTTTCACATGCATTATGATATATGTTTCCTGCTTTGAAGGGGATAACATAAATTAATATCTAAAAATGAAATGCTGTTTTTTAAGTAGTCACATTACACTAAAATATCACATGTTAGAATTATTTTTAAATTAGATTAATGTTGCTGAAAAAGAATGATTTTATTCAGTCTTATAACATATACAAGTCTATACAAAAGATTACAGTCCCTATAGAAATTTTCTTGCGAACTATGGGTTATATAAGATCTACAATTAACAGTGTCCATAATATAAACTTGTAGCTTTACTAAAAGTTGTTGAGTTCTTGCAAAATGACATTTCAGCCAGTCATTGATATTTGTTGATTATTAGAAGAAAATACATTAGTTGAGAAAATTGATTGCTAATTATAAACTGCTTAATTTATAAAGCATGCACTGCATTCCATCATTTAGAGTGTTTGTAACATGTTCCTATCAGTAATTATACACTAAACTACTTTCAGCTGGTTAAAATAAGCACTTTCATAACAGCAAGGTAAATTCCTTTATGTGGACTCAACCTTATTTTTAAGTCTGCTTGACTCATTTGTTTAAACTGAAATAAAATCATTTCAAAACAATGTTGTCACAAGATCAATATCTTTGAAACTATGCTTTGGTTTTGATTGAGCATTTTTGTAGAACCAGAGCCCATTATCTGGTGATAAGATGCCAGATTTGCTGACATTTACTTTCAGTTTTAAACATCACCATAATAATTTCCACTGTTATTGCTCATTAAATATTACACTAATACTTTTGACATGTGAACCATTATTATTATGTCTTGATTGAATTATTTATAGAAATATGCATCCTCAATATTATTTCTCTGCTCAGTTTCATACAATCACATGCAATAAAGTATTTATGAATTATATAATTAGAGAATGATCAATATAAAATGTTTATTGGACAGCAATTATACAGAGAATTCATAATCTTGATGGAGAGGAAATAGTGTGAGACTCTTGAGTCCCTGATATCACTGCCTGGACACCAAAGGCATGCATCTGAAGTGACTCTTAACTAAATATTACTGTCCTCAACTCTACTTTGTGACTCAGTTTTTGATCACTCTGATTCTCCTTTAAAATGCTCACTGCAGTATCAGTGGTATGTCTGGACATCTTTTTATATATGTAGCCTGAAATCCTAAAGCTAAATCTGTTCTTGGACCAAAATAGCATTGTTATGGTGTTGTTGATAGTCATTGAAGAAACTACAGGCACCTTAGATCTCTGTTTTCTGTGCTTCAGGATTTTCTTTCATCTTCTTAATCATACCCTTCCAGATCTGGATCTGTCTTCTCACTTATAGCCTCTTTTTCTCTGCCTCATCTAGAATTTTCATTCCATTATTAACATAAATGCCATTCTTATTCTCTTTATGGAAATGTCCACCTCCTTCCATGCTTAATTAAAACTTGGCTCTCTCCTATTGATGTTTTTATCCAGATTTGTCAATAAGAAACTGTGCTTTCTTCCATATCCTACTTAATAAAGAATCCAGAGTTAGAATTAGCTTAGTATTATTTGCAGACCACTACTTCTTAATTCAGAAAGAATAAACTCTGGTCGTCTGGGATTTTATGCAATTTCATTCCATCAATTTCATTATGTGCCATCCTTGACATCTTTTAGCTTTCAAGGTCAATTCTCTATTTTTCTTGGGAATATAGGTACAAAGGATTTCAGTTTTATTCCCTTCCATTAAGTATGTGATTACCCAGGACTGTTTGAAAACCCACTTAGAATACTAAATGAAATATAAAGGGAGAAGTTCCTGGATTTCAAAAATTTAGTTATTTTCACTTATGTTCTATAGTGGTGATAATGCTCTATACATTTTCAACACAAACAACTATGCCACTTTAAAAATTCTATAATTCACTAGCCAAACATTTAATATGATTTCTTGTCTTTTAATGATTTTCTTTCTTTATATGTGAAAACTACTCTTCTTTAACTTTCTCAAGGCCATCATTTTCTTACTCTTTTTTGTCAGTATCTCACAGCCTCTTCTTGTATTCATATAAGTTCTAAGTATCATCGACCCAATACTCAAACTCATGCATTAAGTTTTACGTAGGATAATGGGAGAGACAAAGTCAAGGAAGACATAAGACCTACAACATGTTCATGGGCTCATGAGCTGATTGGGAGAGAATATTCTGTTGAAAAGTGAACTGATGATGAATGTGGACATTTGTGTTAAGCTGGGTAGAGTAAAATAAAAACAAAAACAAAAACAGACAAAGTATTTCAGACATGGGTTTAATAAAGGGAATTGGTTGAGTTTTTGATGGGCTAAAACAGCAAAAGTCATGGCTGCTGAAGGAGCAGATGAAAAGAGAAGTAATAGTATTTGACCAGCAGGTTGCTTGTACCTTTCTGCTGGAGCTCACCACCCACACTGCCCACTTTACTGAGAATATTGACCTTTCAGTGTTTGAACCACTGAAGAATTATTTTTGCTTCTGTCACCATTCTTACTTCTCCATCAACTTCCTGTGTCCACTTCTGTTATTGGAGTTCAAGTTAAGACATTTATCTTTCCTTTCTGATTTTTTATCTCCCAACAGAGCCTCAAATCAGCAGAACCTAGTTTGAAACCATCACACAATGGAGACTGAGAAATGTAATTTAAAGATTTTTCAGATCTAGTTCTACAAAATTTAGCACACAGAGGCATGTATGATGCTTAGTACATATCAGATGTATAACCAGCATTAAGAAGTGATTGAAAAAGTGAGTAGAAGTAAGATAAAGAAAAGTAAAAATTCATTTGTACATCTTACTAAGTTTTCGGAGTTTATCTAAATTTTCTCTGTTGTTAAATTTCTTAACATAATCATTTTCTTTGTAAGTGGTACTTCCTCTACGTAGGCACCATTTTTCATATGGGAATCAATGGAACTGTGATTGGCAATTGGTGTTTTTACATGACATAACATCTTGAGTCCTTTATTCTTTTAAATTCATAAAACATTCAGACTAAAGTCATGACAAAAGGCCTTAAAGGGAATAGCATTTGCCTTAGATAAACTAATTTGTGTAAAGCAACCTAATTTTACTGAAAATTTCTTCCAGAATAACATCCTACTGCATATTAATGAACAACTTTGCAACAGCATTAGAAATCACATTGAGAAATTCGAGCCTGATGGACTTTGCTTGATACCAGGTATGAGAAAATAATTATCTTATCATCCAAATCTTCCAGTAGAAAATTCATTCTGATATTCCCTTTTGATATCATTGACATCAGAGAGATATTCATAAAACTATCTTTAAAGTTTCAATTAGGACATTAATTTACTAGAATGATTTAGTTTTATACAATTAGTATAACTAAAGTATGTATAATATCGCTTTTCATCTCTCTATCAATATTTCCATTATATTTATTTATTCTTAATGTTTAACATGTATTTTACTTTAATTGAATAATAAGGAACTCAAAATAGCAACAGTGTCACCAATTAGGCAATATAAGTTATATATATATATATAAAATCTTAAAGAATTCATAACTGTGTGCTAATTTTCTGAACTTTAGAGGCAAATATGTTAAAAGTGTTTCATATATGTAATCGATATTTTTTCTAGGTAGACTATGATCTGGTTGTTTTCCTAGTAGAAATAGCAGGTTTACAAGGATCAATCAAAACTCTAGCTCTGAAAAGATAGCCTTGGTTCCCGAAAAAAAGGAAGAAATCATGCAAATCAGTTAAGGTATATGGAAAAGCATCAGAAAGAGCTCCATTCAGAACCTTAACTACAATAGAGTACTTGAGATGACTGGGTGCTCACTTATTCATAGATCTTTCCTCATTTATTCTTATACCAGGAATTCTGCAGAGAGAACCAGACTTGAAACTGCATGAGAAAATCATGATTTCCAGGAAATACTTTTAAAATCCCAGTCAGGGTCTAGAACTGCTTTCTATGATGCATTCATCACTAGCTACATGCAGCAATTTAAATTAATCAAAATTAAATAAAAGCACAAGATTACCCAGCAAGGTTCTCATCCAGATTTCATGGAGATGGTAAAATCTTTCAGACAATCCAAAGCTAAAAGAATTCAGCAACGCCCAACCAGCTTTACAACAAATGCTAAAGGAAATTCTCTAGACAGGAAACACAAGAGAAGGAAAATACCTACAATAATAAACCCAAAACAATTAAGAAAATGGGAACAGGAACATACATATTGATAATTACCTAAAATGTATATGGATTTAATGCTCCAACCAAAAGACATAGACTATCTGATTGGATACAAAAACAAGACCCGTATACATGCTGTCTACAAGAGACCCACTTCAGACCTAGGGACACATACAGTCTGAAAGTGAGGGGATGGAAAAAGATATTCCATGCAAATGGAAATCAAAAGAAAGCTGGACTAGCAATTCTCATAAAAAACGACTTTAAAACAAAGACTATTACAAGAAACAAAGAAGGACACTACATAATGATCAAGGGATCAATCCAAGAAGAAGATATAACAATTGTAAATATTTATGCACCCAACATAGGAGCACCTCAATACATAAGGCAAATACTAACAACCAAAAAGGGGAAATTGACAGTAACACAATCATAGTAGGGGACTTTAACACCCCACTTTCACGAAAGGACACATCATCCAAAATGAAAATACATAAGGAAACACAAGCTTTAAATGATACATTAAACAAGATGGGTTTAATAAAATTTAATAAAATTTAATAAAAAATTAAATTAAAAAACTTAATTGATATTTATAGGACATTCCATCCAAAGAAAACAGAATACACATTCTTTCAAGTGCTCATAAAGCATTCTCCAGGATAGATCATATCTTGGGTCACGAATCAAGCTTTGGTAAATTTAAGAATATTGAAATCGTATTAAGTATCTTTTCCAAATACAATGCTATGAGACTAGATATCAATTACAGTAAAAAAATATGTAAGAAATACAAACACATGGAGGCTAAACAACACACTACTAATAACCAAGAGATCACTGAAGAAATCAAAGAGGAAATCAAAAAATACCTAGAAACAAATGACAATGAAAACACAGTGACCCAAACCCTATGGGATGCAGCAAAAGCAGTTCTAAGAGGAAAGTTTACAGCTATACAAGTGTACATTAAGAAACAAGAAACATCTCAAACAAACAACCTAACCTTATACCTAAAGCAATTAGAGAAAGAACAAAAAATCCAAGTTAGCATAAGGAAACCAAAGCATAAATATCACATCAGAAATAAATGAAAAGGAAATGAAGGAAATTATAGCAAAGATCAATCAAACTAAAAGCTGGTTCTTTGAGAAGATAAACAAAATTGATAAACCATTAGCTAGATTATCAAGAAGAAAGGGAGAAGACTCAAGTCAATAGAATTAGAAATGAAAAAAAGGAACAAATGACACTGCAGAAATACTAAAGATTATGAGAGATTACTACACGCAACTCTATGCCAATAAAATGGACAATGTGGAAGAAATGGACAAATTCTTAGAAATGCACAACCTTCTGAGACTGAACCAGGAAGAAATAGAAAATATGAACAGACCAATAACAAGCACTGAAATGGAAACTGTGATTAAGAATCTTCCAAAAAACAAAAGCCCAGGACCAGATAGCTTCACAGGCAAATTATATCAAACATTTAGAGAAGAGCTAACACCTAGCCTTCTCAAACTCCTCCAAAATATAGCAAAGGAAGGAACACTCCCAAACTCATTCTACAAAGCCACCGTCACTCTGATATCAAAACCAGAAAATGATATCACAAAAAGAAGAAAACTACAGGACAATATCACTGATGAACATAGATGCTAAAATGCTCAACAAAATACTAGCAAACAGAATCCAACAGCACATTAAAAGGATCATACACCATGATCAAGTGGGGTTTATCCCAGGAATGCAAAGATTCTTTAATATATGCAAATCAATCTACGTGATACACCATATTAACAAATTGAAGGAGAAAACACATACGATCATCTCAATAGTTGCAGAGAAAGCTTTTGACAAAATTCAACACCCATTTATGATAAAAATCCTCTAGAAAGTAGGCATAGAGGGAACTTTCCTCAACATAATAAAGGCCATATATGACAAACCCACAACCAACATCATCATCTATGGTGAAAAACTGAAACCATTTCCACTAAGATCAAGAACAAGACAAGATTGCCCACTCTCACCACTATTATTCAATAGAGTTTTGGAAGTTTTAGCCACAGCAATCAGAGAGGAAAAAGAAATAAAAGGAATCCAAAGCAGAAAAGAAGAAGTAAAGCTGTCACTGTTTGTAAATGACATGATACTATACATAGAGACTCCTAAAGGTGCTACCAAAAGAGTACTAGAGCTAATCAATGAATTTGGTAAAGTAGCAGGATACAAAATTAATTATTTGTTTAATAAATAAATTAATTTATTTCTTTATAAAAGAAATAAAAGGAATCCAAATCAGAAAAGAAGAAGTAAAGCTGTCACTGTTTGCAGATGACATGATACTATACATAGAGAGTCCTAAAGGTGGTACCACAAAAGTACTAGAGCTAATCAATGAATTTGGTAAAGTAGCAGGATACAAAAGTAGCAGGTTGCTTAAATTAATTAAGCACAGAAATCTCTGGCATTCCTATACACTAATGATGAATAATCTGAAAGTGAAATTAAGAAAACACTCATTTTTTACCATTGCAACAAAAAGAATGAAATATCTGGGAATAAACCTTCCTAAGGAGATAAAAGACCTGTATGCAGAAAAGTATAAGACACTGATGAAGGAAATTAAAGATGATAGATGGAGAGATATACCATGTTCTTGGATTGGAAGAATCAACATTGTGAAAATGACTCTACTACCCAAAGCAATCTACAGATTCAATGCAACCCCTATCAAACTACCACTGGCTTTTTTCACAGAACCAGAACAAAAAATTTCACAATGTTTATGGAAACAAAAAAGACCCCACATAGCCAAAGCAGTCTTTAGAAAGAAGAACAGAGCTGGAGGAAGAAGGCTCCCTGACTTCAGACTATACTACAAAGCTACAGTAATCAAAACAGTATGGCACTGGCACAAAACCAGAAATGTACATCAATGGATCAGCATAGAAAACCCAGAGATAAGCCCATGCACATATGGTCACCTTATCTTTGATAAAGAAGGCAAGAATATGCAATGGAGAAAAAACAGCCTCTTCAAAAAGTGGTGCTGGGAAAACATGACAGGTACATATAAAAGAATGAAATTAGAATACTCCCTAACACCATACACAAAAATAAACTCAAAATGGATTAAAGACCTAAATGTAAGGCCAGACACCATCAAACTCTTAGAGGGAAACATAGGCAGAACACTCTATTACAGAAATCACAGCAAGATCCTTTTTGACCCACCTCTTAGAGAAATGGAAATAAAAACAAAAATCAACAAACGTGACCTAATGAAACTTAAAAGCTTTTGCACAGCAAAGGAAACCATAAACAAGCCAAAAAGGCAACACTCAGAATGGGAGAAAATATTTGCAAATAAAAAGCAACTGATGAAGGATTAATTTCCAAAATATACAAGCAACTCATGCAGCTCAATATCAAAAAAACAAACAACCCAATCCAAAAATGGGAAGAAGACCTAAATAGACATTTCTCCAAAGAAGCTATGCAGATTGCCAACAAAGGCATGAAAGAATGTTCAACATCATTAATCATTAGAGAAATACAAAGCAAAACTACAATGAGATATCATCTCACACCATTCAGTATGACCATCATCAAAAAATCTACAAACAATAAATGCTGGAGAGGGTGTGGAGAAAAGGGAACCCTCTTGTATTGTTGGTGGAAATGTAAATTGATACAGCCGCTATGGAGAGCAGTATGGATGTTCCTTAAAAACTAAAAATAAAAGTACCATACGACCCAGCAATCCCAATACTGGGCATATACCCTGAGAAAACTACAATTCAGAAACTCTCATGTACCAAAATGTTCATTGAAGCTCTATTTACAATAGCCAGGACACAGAAGCAACCTAAGTGTCCACCAACAGATGAATGAATAAAGAAGATTTGGCACGTATATACAATGGAATATTACTCAGCCATAAAAAGGAATGATACTGAGTTATTTGTAATTAGGTGGATGGACCTTGAGAGTGTCATACAGAGTAAATTAAGTCATAAAGAGAAAAATACCATATGCTAACACATATATATGGAATCTAAAAAACAAAGAAAAAAAATGGTCATGAAGAGCCTAGGGGCAAGACGGGAAATAAAGATGCAGACCTACTAGAGAATGGACTCTAGGGTATGAGGAGGGGGTAAGGGTAAGCTGGGACAAAGTGAGAGAGTGGCATAAACATATATACACTACCAAACGTAAAATAGATAGCTAGTGGGAAGCAGCTGCATAGCACAGGGATATCAGCTCGGTGCTTTGTGGCCACCTAGAGGGGTGGGATAGAGAGGGCCGGATGGAGGGAGATGCAAGAGGGAAGAGATATGAGGACATATGTATATGTATAACTGATTCACTTTGTTATAAAGCAGAAACTGACATACCATTGTAAAGAGATTATACTCTAAGATGTTAAAAAAAAAAAAAAAGTAAAAATTCAGGTGCACAAGCTACAATGTCATGTGCTCCATAGTCATATGTAACTAGTGGTGATGACTATTGGATAGGACAAATGAGGGACAGCCCATCATCTCTGATAATTCTATTTGATAGTGCTGTTATGAAACAAGATAAAGGGGGAAATGGTAGTTTTTCAATTGTGACCAATGATACTCATCATTGGTGAGTTCTTTCAAAATAGCTAATAAATACGGTCTCAAACAAAACATACGATATGCTTTCAATTCCTACCTAGAAATAAGATTATCTTCGGTATAAACAGTAATAGAAATAGGAGGTATTAATGTCAGAATTTAGTTTGAAAATCTATTGCCTATTCTGGAAAAATCAAAACTTCCATATACTTTTTAAGAATATCCTATTTCTTTAAAAGAGATAGAATTGACACATATACATTATGGGATGGAATCAAAAGAGAATAAATGGCATACAAGAACTACCAATCTTAGATTTTCTTTTGTAGAGTCTTTTGTTTCTTTAAAAATAGAATAGTTCCACTGAAACATACCTCACCACACCACACTGGTATGATAGAGCAGAAATAAAGAGTAGCCAGTTCAAATACAGTAACTGATTATAAATGTAATCCCTAAGTTATCACAGACTATCCAGTTGCAATTCATTTGGTTTTCTAAAACTTGATCTTTACCACTAACACTGAAGGAGTTTTTTTCTTTTGACCACTGGTTTATAGTTTATTCTTTGCCCTTTATTCAGGTCCGTTTCTCTATAGCAAAGTATGAAGACATAATCCATGATTCATGCAGATGCCTAACTTTTTTTGGATATGATTATTCTCTCTAAAAGTAGTTAAACAGAATCTTAGAAATTTGATAATCCAGAGGAATTCTTCCTGAGATATTTATAGTGAACAACTTGTTTACTACTATTAGATGTTCATTTCCTCAGGTCTGAAATAAGGAAAAGGGTCATAGTATCCTTTTCATGTGCTTATTTGGGGAAATTAAATTAATACTCCATCAACTGAAAACAAAGTGAAACAAATGATAATCTCCTTCACATAGTAATTATCTCATATTCTCCTTCACTTGGTAATTATCTCATATAAGCCTAAGAGACTGAAAATAGTGAATTATGTATCATAGATCTTCAAGAATATTTTTGAATAACTCAAAGCAAGAAAAGTTAAATTAATAAATTTTAATCATGTAAATTTCACAAATATGAATTAGTAACTACTCATATAATACAAATCAATATAAACCAGAATATAAACACTGGTCAGAAGTGTGGCACAAAGTTTAATATGCATTAAACATACCTCCTAAACAAAGAAAAAAAAGGATTTTCTCATTAGGAGCTCTGGTCTGAAGCACTGTGTGCAAGACCTCCACAAACAGCACGATATGAGCAAGTGAAACTAGATGAAGTGCAAAGGAATAAAAGGGTCCTTCGAAGCATAAAAGTTTTGAATTTTGATGAATTGTAATTTCTTTTTTTGCTTATGTTTTTGGTGTCACATCTAAGAATCATTTGCCAAATCCAAAGTTATGAAGATCTACACAGAAGAGTTTACTCTTATAGGAGTTTGAATCATTAGGCCTCATATTTAGGTCTTTGAATCATTTTGAGTAAAATTTTGTATATGATTATCCAATGTCCTAGCACCATTTGTTGGAGCATCAGTTATCTTGATATTCCTGTCAAAAATGAACTGACAGGGCTTACCTGGTGGCACAGTGGTTAAGAATCTGCCTGCCAATGCAGGGGACACGGGAATGAACCCTGGTCTGGGAAGACCCCGCAAGCAGCAGATCACCTAAGCCCATGTACCACAACTACTGAGCCTGCACTCTAGAGCCTGGGAGCCACAACTACTGAAGCCCATGCACCTAGAGCCCGTGCTCTGCAACAAGAGAAACCACTGCAGAAGCCCAAGTACCGCAATGAAGAGTAGCCTCTGCTCACTGCAACTAGAGGAAGCCCATGCACACCAACAAAGACCCAATGCAGCCAAAAATAAATTAAATAAATAAATTTATTTAAAAAAACTACTTTTTTTCTGTGTAAAAATGTTTATTTGTACTAATGCTTAGAATACAGGAATTAAGGAAAGAAAGAAAGAAAAAAAAATGACACCTCAACTCCAAAATGACAGTGAATTAGGGTCTGCCCACAGCCAAGGGGAAGGACACCCCAGGGTGTCCTGGCATGGACCGTCCCCACCCCCCACACTACTTAATGTCAGTGACACCAGGCAGAAAATTGAAGAACCAGGGTGTGAAGACCTTACCAGCTACTAGCAAGTGTGCAAGGGAAGAAGGGGATGTCTATGTGGCTTCCTCACCACCCAGGAACCAGGATACACAGAGCAGGAGGCAGAGTCTCGCAATTCAGTTGAGGGCAGGAGTTGAAGGCCCAGGTCCAGGAAGACCATAAAGGGGATAGGTAGGCTATCTATCCAAAAGAGGTAGGCTTTTGCATTAAGTTAAAAACAGGCACATTATCCAACATCTCTCTGTGGCTCCCAAGCTGTTGGCCTGGCTCCCTGATACTTCCCCTCTCCCTACAGAACCAAAGGGAATAAGGAGGGGAGGCAGAAGACAGGAAATAACAAAGGTGTGGAATGCTTCAGTTACTAGAGACCAGGGCCTGTGAGAGTGACTCAGGCAAGCACAGGAAGAGTCAGGGTGAAGCTGCTACTCGAAGCTGTCCTCTCCATTGGAAATGGCAATTAGGGTCAGATTTCCATCCACTGCCTTTAGAAAAACCACGTCCTTCTTGCTCTGGCAGCCTATCTGGGGCATGAGCCTTGTGACACTTGGGTCTTGATGGTAGGTGATGGCCTCATAGGAGAAGTCAATGCTCTGGACTGGACAGCAGGGGGACTTTTGCTCAAGGGGTCTTTACTGCCAAGCTTATGTCAGCAGTTTATCAGCTGTAATCTTCACATCCTGGTACAATAGTAGGTGCATCTTGTGGTTTATTCTTCCCAGGGATGTTTCATTACAGCAGTTTTGCTGCCACTCAAGGGAATGACAAGCCTAACAGTGATTTACAGCCAGCGTTTGGAGAACTGTGGAAGCTGGATCTCTTCAGATGTATTATGTTCTGCCTTTTCAATAAATATGAGCAATAGTTCAGCCAAAAAAAAAAAAAAAGCTACTTTTTTTTTCACATTCAGGTTTGTCCTATTGGAACATTCTTTCTTGGGAGCCAGTCCCATGTAAAGAAGATCAGGCTAGACTCCTGAAGGACCGGAGGTCACATGGAGAGAAATACTGGTAGATGAGAAGCCATCCTGGATGTTCCAGTTCAAGATGAACTTGGGCTGAATGCAACCACGAGTGATCTTGGCTACACCATGTAGAGCAGAAGAACTGTTAAGCTGAGCCCAGTCAACTCACAGGACAAAAAGAATTTCTCTGGCATCAACGCAACTGGTTGGTGCATGACTGCTGGATCTGACTCCATAATATTGGAGCTCCTTGTTAGACTACAGAATAAAACAACATTCATGATGATGATGAAAAGGTCAAGATGAATGGATCCATGAAGGTTCTTTTTAAACCTGAACGTTCTATAAAAGGAATCCTTCAATTCTCAATGCATTTGGGTCCTTGCTTCTCTATTAGTTGTCTGTACAACTATGTTTAATATGCATTAAATTCCATGAATGCTCACTGAAGGAGATATATGGATTGCAGCAGTCAGTAATATACATTCAGGAACTGGAGAAATTATGGGACATTCCCATTTGAAAAAAAATCATATGATTATCTACATGTGTAGCATTGAGGAGTAAAGTCTACAGTGTATGTAGTTTATATCTCAAAAGACCAAGTTGAGTATAGTAGTAGACATGCATGTTCTTTTCTTTTCAGTAAAAGTTCCTTTGTCTTTCCAGCCACCATGTGGAAAAAATCAGTTGTGCCTTGATTTACAAATTTATTTCAATATCCTGATCTATAAATGTGTTCCTTCTTTTGAACATCTTTGGAACAAATTATAAAATCTACCTGGTTCTTTAACATGAGTTAAGCAACATCTTTAACACATGTTTATTTTTATATATGCATGATATCTATGGTTTTTATTTTTTCTGAAAATTATTTTTGCAATAGTCACTAGTAAAGTCAGTATCCTTCCACTAGGATGGATTTTCTGCATGAAATGGGAAATAGAGGCATTTCAATGCCTTGTGATGCCTATAATGAAATCTGCTTCTTCCTTTCCCTTGGTGTCATGAACAAAGAGTTAGCCAAAAAACTGCTTCACCTCTTCACAACACCCTCACCAACTGCTGGCAGAAATCAACAACACCGTTTTTCACTAACTATAAATAATAAAGAGTGTGTTGTCTACATTCATTAGTAATGAAAAATATATGAATAAAGTTAAATGGTTCTTTATTTGGGAATCCCAGGTACTTTGTTTTGAGTACTAGAAATTGGAATTGGATGTCAAAATCATTAATTCCTGTATATGTGACAATCATTTCCTCAAAAACCTAGGAAGGATTTTTGATGTTTCTCTATTTCTTATTGCTTGATGAGACTTTCTAGAATAATGAGAACATCTCCAGCTTATCTCATCACCAGTAAATACTTCAAATTGAGTGTGAAGCAATTCCAACAAGCATCTGTTTGCTTGTAGAGATTAGGTACATTTAAATAACTTTTAAAATTTATTAAATAAAATAATAAATAAATTAAATAAATAAATACATTTAAATTAGAGACCTCTGTCATGTATATTGAGCACTTACTCTGCAATATAAAGTTCTAAGTACTGAGGTTATAACTGTAAGCAAAAAGGAAAAAAATAATGATAAACGAATATAGTATAATATAACATCAATTAGTGCTAAATGTTATAAGGAAAAATGTAGTATATAAGTAATACCTAGTGTTATGTGTAGGGCAGATCTTAAATTCAGGTGATCAAGGAAGTCACTGAGATCATGTAATTTGTACATAAATTGAAATGAAAAGGTTTGAATATACTTAATAAGAAGATTAAATGCAACAACTGATTAAGTGTTTCTTGTCTTTATTAGTTCAAACAGAAAGAAAACATACTGAAAATGACACAAAAGACCAATTTTTTGTCATGCTTCATAATGGCACTGAGCTAATCCAACTGCCAACTTCCCACTGATTTCAAAGGATCTCTATGCCCAGATCAGCTCTGCAGAGATGCAGAGCTAAGTGAGAAATTGCATTAAACATACTTGACATCCAATATGCTTGATTCGGTATTTTTAACACAGATGAACATAACATTCTCTCAGGTTAAAAAAATTAAAAATGGAGAATATTTGTATGGCACTCTTGAACTTGAAGTTGTTTTGCAGATCTCCCACTGGTGAATTTTTTAGTAAGTAATTAAAGAATTCTTATTTTTCTTCAAATAAAGTGTTACTGAAAACTTTCATGGAAATAGAATGACTCTGCATCACATATCTTGAAAAATGATTTTTACCTACTAAGAAAAATAAATGATTGATTTACAAGCCTAAGAGATAAAATTGGATCATTTGATATTATTGTGCAGTACAAAAAAATACATGTGGATAGTTAGATATCGTTCAGAAATTCTTTATTTTATTTTATTTTTTTTCTGTTTTTAAGTAAATCTACTGAGAGTGGTAGATGCATGATTGAAGAAAATGTATCCACTAAATTACACGAATATCACATGAAAATTCAGGTTCATCCTCAAACATGATAAAAATCTCAGCATATACCCTTTATTTAGAAAAAAAAGATTAAATTTTAGTCTCCATCGTTAGGTATTCTTCACATCACTGCAGAGCCTTTCCTTAAAGAAACATAGTAGGTCTGAAACACACATAGGCATCTATAAATATCATGTTTCAATATATTCTCTGAGGGGTAGAATCTTCTTAGATGACAAGTTTCAAAAGTTGCCAAATGATTTTCCCTCAGCCATAATTATCATCATATACTATATTTGCTTCCAAAATTCTCCAAGTTTTAAACTTCATTTATATCTCTATATGTTTTTTGTCTTATTCTATTTGTAAATAAGCCTTGAGAGCACTTATCACAACAAAGATTCTCATTGTTTGAATCCTGGGTTATCAGAAACATGTTATCAAACATCTTTTACTTATCACATAAATAAAGGAATAAGACTTAATCCCTAGGAATTCATGTCTAAGTCTTAGATATATAATTTGTGATTAAAATAATAAAAAATAAAAAAATAGAATCAGTATACATTTTGCAATTATAAATAATATAAGATTTAATTGACACATAACTCTAGTACCATAGGCATACACGTGTTATATATCTGTAAGATATAGATGTATTACTTGTTAAGCATTATCAGTCATGTTTTTCATCTTATCTATTACAAACTTTTCTTTCCATGTTCAATGTACATTCCCAAATAATAGTTTATGTTTAAAAAAATGACAGGTTGTTGTTTACCAGAAAAATTTTATTCTTCACAAAAATGAAGGGAATGTTTTCTGTCTTGATCTATCTTTCAAGAGAGAAATCCTACTGATTTTATGATGAGCTTCAAGGGGCACAGAGCAAGATGATACAAGCCCAGTACTACTGAAATGTGCCAGGCTTCAGGCATGATTTGGTAAATCACTGTGGTCTCTTAAAAGAGAGCAATAATATATGGTGTTTGGGAAATTAATACTATGAATTTCCCTCTGCTTATACTCACAGTGATATTTTTTGTGAGTGACTTTCTTGTTCCTGAAACAAAATTCATGATGACTTGCAAATTGTTTTAGTAATGAAACTTATTTTTGTAACTCATATAAGAAAGTAACACAGAAAACAGAGCAAGTTATATCTGTAGATTAAATAATTTGTTGCATTATTTAGGATAAATTCCATATTGTTCTGGAAGTGTGTTTTTAACCATGCACCCCAAAATTTAGTCATTCAACCAACTTTTCTGTAAAATTGACCAAGCTCTTTATATTGGACTAATTATGAAAGATACAAAGGTGATTTAGACAAAGTTTATTCTCTATGGATGTTTACAACCTGGCATGGAGAGTTAAAAAAAAAAAAAACTTAGTAAATATGTAAAGTAGGGCTTATCAATACAGCCTTCAGCAATGATAGAATTATTGAATGTCTGTGCTGTTCATTAGAGCACCCACTAGGCATGTGTGGCTATTGATCACTTGAAATGTGGCTAGTATAATAAACTAATATTTAAATTTTATTTAAATTTAACTAATGTAAAATAAATAGCCATATTTTTTTAGTGCCCATCTTATCGGACAATGCAGATATATGTTAAGACATTTTAAATGTTGTTGTATATTGGGAAATAAGTATACATTATACATTTTCATAAAAAAGAAAACAAAAAACTGATTTTTGAACATCTTCCTTCTGGCACTTTTTTTAGAAGATGGGGATATATCTGAGAATAAGACGCAGAGAGAAAAGAAGTTCATTTCTAGAAGAGTGAAACAGAAAATAAATATGTACTATGTCTGGTGAGATAACTGTTATGATCAAAGAAGCTAAAAGAAGGTAAGATAATAAAAAGTGTCTACAAGGTGCTCCTTATATGTGGGGGGAAAGTTAGGATTTTATGATAAATTAATATTTGAGTACAGGTTTCAGCAAAATGAGAATAGAGAGTCATGTTGATATTTGAAGAAAAATATTTCAGGGAAGATATAATAATGACAGGTGCAAAGGCCCTGTGACAGACACACTCTAAGGAAGTTCCATGATCCCCAATTCCTGATATCTAATGCCCTTGTTTCATCTTGAGTGTGGGCAGAAACATGACCTTCTACTAATTAGTAGAATAATGCAAATGTAATTGGATGTCACTTCTCTAATTATGTTGAAAAATATTGTAGTATCTACCTTGTTAGAACACTATCTCTTTGACTGGCTTTGGTGACACAAGTAGCTATCTTGAAGAGGATCACGTGGCAAGAAGCTGAGGACAGCTTTCAGCAAGCAAATAGCTAGGAAATGAGGGCAGCCTCTGGTAGAGAGCCAGGTCCTTCAGAGCCGCTGAAGAAACCAAAGTTCTCAGATGAAAAAGCTTCAAGGAACTGATCTCTGCCAACATCTGAGTTTCAAATCAGATCCTACCAAATCTAACCTCAATGAGACTGCCACCACATCTATGTTGCTTGCAGCCCTGTGGAGCCCTGAAGAAGATGACCCAGTTAGGTCATGCCTGGACTCCTGACTGTCGGAGGCTGAGATGTTAAATGAGTATTTTAAACTGCTCTATATTTATGGCCATTTTGTTATGCTGCAGTAGGTAACTAATACAGACCTTAAGGAAAGACCATATTTTGCATGTTCTAAAGCAGAATGGTAGTGAAGGGGTTCAAAGAAGAAGAAAAAAGTCAGAGCCTGGGAACTAATTTGAATTTTGATTTAACTTGATTAAGAATGATTATAGCCATTTAAAGTGTTTTATTCAGAAGCTTATCATGCTGTGCATTTAGAAATATCCGTATATATACTGGGTGAAGAAAAGTCCACCAGAGGTGGGGGGGGCAAACATAGTAACAAGGAGGCCTGTTACTTGGCTATTGGAATAATTTGGATGAAAAATGAAGATGTCCTGAACTAGAGTAATAGTTGTGAAAGTGCTGGGAAGTGGAAGAATTTTGAATAGTTTGGAAAGCATGGCACAAAGGATTTGCTATTACTAATGAATTGGAATGTGGGTTATGAAAGAATGAAAGAGATTACAATGACCCTAAGATTTTTGGATTTCTAGCTTTGTACAGCAATTTTCATTGAACGCATCTATTTGTGATATTTTTTAATATAATTATTCAAAAATATATTTTGATTATTAGATCAACTGTACCTATATTTAAATGCCTACTTACTATATGTCAGAGTAAAGTAAATGACGTTACATATACACATAAACACAAATTGGGCAGGCCTACCAAAATCTATTATCAAACTTGTGTGTTTATATATTTTGCTTCTTACTGTTTTAATAGGGATTATTAATATGAAATCAGTGGATTTAAACCATAAAGAAAAGGAATGTGAATATATTATAATGGTATATCATTGAGGAGGAAAACAAGTGCAAAAATTATTAGGTTTTTACTTGTTTATTAATTCATTAAAATTTTCAATACAAGTAATAAAATATATTCTATCATCTGTTAAAATAACTACATAGTTGTTTTAGTGTTATATTTTAAAATCAAATTAAAACTCTAAAATGCAGTGAAAAGTGGCCTCATGATTCACTTTTTCTAAGAACAACCAAATACTGATTACAAATACAAACATATTTACATACATAAACACAAAAAGTATTTTAAAGTGTATAAACCCCCAAATATATCATGGATACATATTTTTGGCTTCATTTGTATAATCCTGTGTTATTTTTGTTCAACTTTCTTTTTTCTTGCAAACATAGGGCATGTACAAAATTTTCAGTAATAGAAAATTTAGATAATTAGAATAATTACATAATTATAAATTAAATGAAATAGTCTTCACAAAATAAGTAAAATCATATTTTCCTAAACATGCATATTTAAAACCATTCTTCATAGACTCAGCCCCATTATCTCAGGAAAAGAACTGCAATAGTAACTTAATGATAACGTATGAATAGCATAGGCAGGATTGGTCTTTGATCATGCAAGAGTCACTTCCTTTATGAAGTGGCTTAGTATTTCTTCTTCAAAAATCCTCAACACAATACAATAGAGCAAAAGCAAATAATATCTTTAATATCTATCTATCTGTCATCTATCAATTTATCTATATATGTATAGTCATACACATACATATATGTCTGGAACAAGGTTTCGTGAATTTATTTCTTGAATGGATGTGTTTTCATCTTTGACTTATTTAGCAAATAACAGTTTTAAATAATTCACACATGATTGTTGCAGAATAGTTATTACTTATTTAATAAAGTTTAAGTACACTGGAAATCAAGCATAAAATTGTTTGTAGTACAGACTTTTGAAGATTAGTAGGTGTTAAAAAATCTCACATCTTAAGAAAAGCAGAGTAAGATTTTTACCCATGATATCTCAACCACATGTGTAATTCATTGGCCTAGAAATATTATGGTGGTAGATGCCTAAATCACCTGACTGTGGATATAAATATATTACTGATTAGTGGAATGTGTTGTGTGAGGTTACAAGGGGAGGGATAAATTAGGCAAAATCAAAAGTGTACTTGTACCCTTTATGGATAAAATTATGCAATAGTCTAAATTAACTTTAAAGAATATTGCATGGTATTTTGAAAAGCATTATAAAGTTTTACAGAAATAATTCAAATAACATACTTCTAAGAATACATTTTTAAAAGTATAATGGGTTGTGTCCCTTTCTGTATTTCAGGATCTCTTAAATATAATATTTCAGTGAAAAATTACACATCATATTTTATTTCTCTAGCAATAAATGGAATATTTTCAAACCATTATTTGTATTTAGTATTTTTCTTTAGATCTTTCTCTTTTAAAATGTTGTTATATATGATGCTTATGGAAATCAAGAATTATAGATACTAAATCTGGAACACTGAAGCCATTCCTTCTCTCCTTTAATCATGAACATAAATGGAAAGAATATAGGCTCAGCCACTTGCAATGAAGTTACATGTTAGGCAGTGAGTAAATAGTTTTCATATGTAATCTCACTCACAGGTTATAAAATAAAGTGCAAAATGGAATAAAAGTGTTGATAGAAAGTATACCAAGGAACAAGTGACTTTTGTCTGTTCCTCCCCAAATGTGGTCTAAGAAAATTCTGATGAACACCTACTAATTTATTATTTCTGAGCATTAGGTTTGGACATCTGTATTTTAACTCAATCGTTATGCACAATAACATTCAAAATGCACTTAGTTTTGTTGTCTAAAAATATAGACTATTTGTAAATTGGATTTTATAGTTTCATAATGTTACCTTCCTAGACTCCCTTGTTGCTCTTTGTTTTATGATTAGCTTGAAATATGGATTCTCATAAATGGGGAATGAGGGAATTAAGAAATATATGCTTCTACCAAAATACCATGAATCTGAAATATTATTTAAAAAACATCTTATTTTGTTATGAAATTATCATGTAATTATAGATAACATACAAACAATTATTATCTTTCTTTTTGACAATCAAAGAATAAGAAAAAAAAATGTATGCCATTAAAAGCAGCTGACTTCCTTAAAGGAAACAATTAATTCTGAATGTCTTTGTATTTGAGTAATATTTGTCTCTATCAGGAAAAACAAAAATTCCTAATGTACTCTCTCCAAGGAAGTGTTATCAAATGTTTATTTAGAAATTATTTTTTTTTATTTGAGTAAACTCTTATTAAAAAAAAAGAAGCCTACATAAAATGCAGACAAAAGCATGTTCCACTTTCTGCAGCCTCCCTTAAATCACCCTGTGGAATTCTCCATGACTTTACATAACACAATTTGAAAACCATCCTTCTAAGCACATAAGCAAACTAAAATTCCTTCAGTGTATATAGGTAATGAAAACATGTGATAGGAGTTAGGTGTAAGATAATAAGTGTGATATGGCTCATGCTGCAATAAACCATTAGAATGCTTAGACACACTGCCTTTAAAACACTGTAATCAGAAGTTAAAAAATGCACAGCTCGGGGCAATTCATGGCATTTGCTACCACCACTTCTCTATGTTCTAGAGAATGTATCGTGTCTGAAGTTTCAACAAACTCAACTACTACTTAATAGCCATTGCTATTGTTAAGTTTCTTACAAGTGTTAAATCTGAAAATTATATTAATTTTGCTTCTCCAGAATCTCCAATCTGGTGATGTTATTCATTTACTTACAGTCAAGTAACTGGATTTACCTTCGAGTCTGCAGAAAAATTGTCTTCCAGAGTGAAAGCCCAGGATATAATCATCATAGTTAAAAACTCCAACATTACTGAGTAAAAGATTAATAATCTTTCTTAATGTTAAATATTTTTGCAAGTAAAATTATGAACTAAGTTTATAAGTATATATAGAGATGGATATTTTTTATAAGGGTATTCAAAATTTATTTTATTTTATTTTCCTAATATATGTGAATACATGTTTTCAGATTTGTACTTTTCTTAATGAAAAGATATAAAACTTAAATAGACAATGTTCAAATGTACACTCTAAGAGCAAGTAGTTGCTATAGAATGTAACTTCCTTAAAAGGCAGAAATATTATTTAATAACCACAAGTGTATCTTATCTAATAGCAAAAATGAAAAAGGAATTTCATACTCAGTAGGAAGCTAGAAGATAGCATTTGCATTTGCCATACAGTACTAAGATGTACTGAAATTATATTTACAATATCCACTCAAAGAAGAAAGGATATGATTGCCAACTACCATTTTATTCTGAAAAATTCTGAAAAATATGGATACTGTAATTAACAGCTACCTAATGTCACCCCAAAGAAGGATGCTTAAGAAAACCATGACTCATAAGACAACAGAGCTGACCTATTTGTCATACCTGTGATGGTCAGGTATTAAAAAGAAAGAAAGGGGCTTCCTTGGTGGTGCAGATGTTGAGAGTCTGCCTGCCGATGCAGGGAACACGGGTTCGTGCCCCGGTCTAGGAAGATCCCACATGCCGCGGAGCAGCTAGGCCTGTGAGCCATGGCCACTGGGCCTGTGCGTCCGGAGCCTGTGCTCCGCAACGGGAGAGGCCACAACAGTGAGAGGCCCGCGTACCACAAAAAAAAAAAAAAAAAAGGAAAGAAAGAAAGAACTAGAAAAACAGCACTGTCTCTTCAGTCAACTTATAGCAATGTTCAGTGTTTTTAAAAAGCGTCTTTTCTGCTAAGTCTAATCAGTAGTCATTTTCTAGCTGGTGTACTAGAGACCCAGCTAAAGCATTCTCTCCCTAAATGTGATTATAAGGCCCCCTGTACAGGTGAAAGACATCTTGTCATTTCTCTTGTTTGACTTTTAAGCCAATTTTAAAGCCCCCCAAAAGATCTAAAAAACAAGTATTATTTGATAATTCCAGTTGTAGCTATGTTACTAAGTCCAAGCTCCTACTAGTTGCTGCACCGCAGGCCAATAAATCAAGAGATGAGTTGCTGGGGCAAGGAATAGAGACTTTATTCAGAAGGCCAGCAGACTGAGAAAATGGTGGACTAGTGTCCCAAACAACCATCTTTCCCAGGCTTGGATGCTAGTTTCTTTTATAGAACAAAGAGGGGGAGGTAAAGAGGTAAATTTAAAAGTTGATAAGTTGTTGCAAATATTTCCTGGTTCTGGCCAGACTCTGAAAGGGATATGTTACTTTCTTCCTTCCTGCAGGCATTCACAGGTGGGCCTGGTCAGGATGTTTCCTGTGAACTTAAACAATGGCATTTTAGCTTAACGCTCAGACAGTGGAGGTAGGGTTTCCTGGAGGTGTGACATTATGTATACTTTGATCAACAGACAGCATTCCTTTAGTGATTAACTTAGACCACAAAGATTAAAGTAAAAGAAGAGATCCAATATGGAGTCAGATTTGTTCTTCCCTATTACAGCTACAGGTATAGGAAGGGAATAACTTAGAATGTAGTCACCAACACAAAGAGCCACAGTGTGTCTCTGAAGTGGAGTTACAGAAAGCCCAGCACCACATTTTAATACAAAAACAGAGTAACCCTTTTGAGCAACTGCACTGGACACAATGAATCCAGGAATTAGAATGGCACAGTGCTGGATATTAACATTTACAATTATACTGACAGAAGAAAATATGATTTTATCATGCATTGAAAATAAAATGTGTACTAATTTGTTCACTTAATAAATAATCTTTTTACATGATACTGTGATATATGAATGTGCCTCTCAACATGACACAGAAAAATGTGAAAGAAGAAAATGTTAGTACAGAAATGATATATCTAGAAAGGAGAAACTGCATTAGACTTAAATTTTCCAGATGTCTGAATATTTTGTGTTTTAAATCTAACATTTAAAAACAAGTTTCAGGAAATGAGATGATTTTCCCTTTATCTACATAATATTTAATAATCAGGAAATTAGTTTCATATTACATATAATATAAGCATATTTTATATAGGTATAGGTTGAAGATAGAATATTTTAGTATATGGTATGTGATTTTTTACCTACAAAAGGAATAAACAACACATTAATATTGCTTGATATATATATATATATATGCATATATGTATACATATATTTTTAGGACAGCTCTAGTGAATTGCTTGTATTTGTTCAATTTCCATCTGGGCCATGAAGGTGACCATCTTCATTTTCTCTATCAATTTGAAAAAAATTTCATTCCAGTTAAAAGTAATGTTAAAAAAAATTTAAAAGTCCAGCATTATCTTTTATTTCAAAGTATTGTGCATGATTTAACTCTACATAAAACATGCTTTAAAATAATAAAATATTTCTGTTTCTCTTACTCTAACTTGTTATTTGGAATAGCTACAGAATTTCAAATCTACTGACAAGCCAGGAATGCTAAACATTGGACTTGAGATTTCCTTGCTATCTGCTTGTCTGCTGGTTCCTTCCTGTATTAAGGAATTTAATTATGGAAAAACAGATCATAGACCAAGCGAGTGCACTAACCCCAAGTATCTGGGTATATATTCAGTCCTTAGTATACCCAGGACTCCCTTCTATGATGACCATGTTAGGGCATTCATCCTTCATAGATATCTTTTTCTATTTTCTTTTTTGTTTGTTTTATTTTCTATTTAAAAAAACACTTTAGATTCACTGAATCTAAAAATTGCAAATACAGTACAGAGAGGTCCCATGAACCCTTCGCCCTGTTTCTCCCAATGATTGTATCTCATATAACTAATATTTAATATTAGTGCTAGGAAATTGACATTGATAAATGTGTGTGTATAGTTCTATGCAGTCTCTCTTTCTTGTGTATAGATTCATGTAAGCACTAGCACAAGCAAGATGCATGACTATTTCCATCACCATAAATATCTCTCTCTCTAGCCACCGTTCTATGTACTTCCCCTCCACCATCCCTAACCCCTGTCAACTACTAATTTATTCTCCATCTCTACATTTGTGTCATTTTGAAAATGTTATATAAATGGAATCATGCAATATGTGACCTTTATAGATTGGATTTTGCAGTGAACATCAGTGCCTTTGAGATCCATCCAAGTTGCTACATGTAATTATAGCTCACTCCTATTTTTTCCTGAATATTTCATGGAATGGATATATCACATATTGGATAACCATTCACCTACTGAAGGACATTTTGGTTGTTTCCTGTGTTTTGACAATTAAATATGAATAAGGCTACTATAAACATTAGTGTCAGAATGTTTTGTGGATATAAGTTTCATTTCTCTGGGATAAATGCTCAGGAGTGTGATTGTTGAGTTGTATACAATTGTATGTTTTCCAGACAGCCAAACTGTTTGTCCAGAGTGCTGTTGCAATGTACATTCCCACCAGCAATGTATGAGAGATCCAGTTTCTCTGTATTTTTGCCAGCATTTGGCAGTATCACATGTTTTTATTTTTTTTCTTTTTGGGCTGTTCTGATAAGTATGTAGGAATTGCTCATTGCTGTGTGAGTTTTCATTTCCCTATTAGCTACTGATGTTCAATACCTTTTAATGTTTCCACATACCATTTTGATGAATCAGTGAAATGTCTCTTCTTTCACCACTTTTCTTATTGGATTTTTTTTATTGTTGTGTTTTGATAATTCTTTCCATTTCTAGATATTACCCTTGCATTTGTGTGATAGATCCCAATGGTTAAAGTATGAAATTCCTTTTATTTATTTCTAAAACCTGTTTACCAATAGCTTAAGGATTGTTGTGTCTATATTTTTGAGGGATATTGCTCTTTAGTTTTTTTTTTTCTTTTTGTACTGTTTTTGTCTGGTTTTGATATAAAGGTAATACAAGTTTCATAAAATCATTCCACATGACTGTCAGCTATTAAACTTTTGAATAGAATAAGTTACCAAATGATCCAAAATTTTCAAATGTCACTTCTTCTTTCTGTGTGAATTTGTGTACATTAAATTTTTAAGACTTTATATATTTAAAGCAATTTTAGGTTCAGAGAAAAATTAAGGGGAAGGTACAGATATTTCTTATATATACCTAATCTCTAGCCAGGCATAGGCACTCCTACTAGCAACATTTCCCACCAGAGTAGTACATATACTACAACTGATGAACCTACATTGACACATCATAATTACCCAAAGTCTATAATTTACATTGAAGTTCAATCTATGAGTTTGAACAAATGTTTAATGACATGTACCCAACATTATAGTATTGTACAAAGCATTTTCACTGCCCTAAAATCTTCTGTGTTCTCCCTATTCATCCCTCCTTCCCAACATCTGGCAACCACTGATCTTTTCACTCTCTCCATAGTTTTGCCTTTTCCAGAATGTCACATGGTTGGAATCATACAGTATGTGTTCTTTTTAGGTTGGCTTCTTTTGCTTAGTGATATGCATTTAAGATTCCTCCATCCATGAATTTTAATTGCTTGATTTCATTTTAGTAATGAATAGTGTTCCATTGTCTGGATGTACCACAGTTTATGGATCCATTTACTTACTGAAGAACACCTTAGTTTCTTCCAAGCTTTTACAACTATGAATACAGCTATTACAAACAACTGTGGGCAGGTTTTTGTGTGGATATAAGTTTTTCATTACTTCAGATAAATACCAAGGAGTATGATTGCTGAATATCATGGTAAGAGTATGTTTAGTTTTGTAAGAAACTGTCAGTCTTCCAAAGTGGCTGCACCATTTTGTATTCCCACCAGCAATGAATGAGAGTTCCAGTTGCTTCTCTGCATCCTCACCAGCATTTGGTATTATTGGAGTTCTGGATTTTGGCCATTTTAATGTGTGTAGTGTTATCTTACTGTTGTTTTAATTTGTATTTCTCCGATGACATATGATATAGTGCATCTTTTCATATGCTTATTTGCCATCTGTATGTCTCTTTTGGTGTGGTATCTGTTAAAGGCTCTGGTTCATTCTTAAATCAGGTTTTTTTGTTTTATTATTGTTGAGTTTTAAGAGTTCTTGTGTATTTTGAATAACCATCCTTTATCAGATGTGTCTTTCACAAATACTTTTTCCCCAGTCTATGGCTTGTCCTCTCATTCTTTTGACATTGTCTTTCACAGAGCAGAATTCTAATTTTAATGAAGTCCAACTTATCTATTATTTCTTTCATGGATATTCCTTTGCTAATGTATCTAAAAAGGCATAACCATAACTGAAGTCTCTAGGTTTTCTACTAAATTATATTCTAAGATTTTTATTGTTTTATGTTTTACACATAGGTATATGATTCATTTTGAGTTAATTTATTTGAAGATTGCAACATCTATGTCTAGATTCTTTATTTTTTCTTGATGTGGATGTCTATTTACATGAAATGATTTTAATATTTATCTGTAATATAGCCACCCAAATTACTAAAAAATACTTAGCATCACAAGAACATATAACATTTATAACTGAATACACAATGAATATTTAAACATTATTTGTATAAATACATTTCATAAGATAGCATAAGTGTATATATGAACAAAAGTCTGCCTTATATATTACCTAGAATATATAACCATACAGGAGAATAATTACTACATATTTATTAATACATACTTGACAGTTATTTATGAAGTGTTTTAAGTTAAAATATACCTGTTTTATTATTAACAGTTACTGTCAGTGAAGAAAATGCCAGTGCTATACATAGATAAAATGGACTTTTTGTGCTTATATCCAGAGAAAATTAAGTTAAATTTGCACTTGCACTCAATGATATATAAAATTAAAGCACTGTTTTTATTTAAATAAGAACTTTGATTCTGAAATTATTTCCACTCCTTCCTGTGACATCAAATTTTTTCAATCATGAATTATTTCTATTATCATAAAGTTGTGCTCCAAATTTCCTATCTTAAAACAAAATTCCCTGAAAAAAAAGTCTCTTACTTCTGTATTTCCTTTCTGTGATACTCCTTACTATACTCTGCTCAACAAAAATTCTGAGACAGTGGTCCAGAGTTTTTCTCTCGACACTTTCACCTTTAATTTTTTGTCAACTACTCTACTTGCACTTTGGCTTCCTCTACATCACTGAATTGTGTTTATCTGGTTATAAAAAGCATCCCTATTGTCTAGTCCTGTGTCCATTTCTATTTTCTTCTCTATTTAATGAGTTTGATCCATTTGCCCACATCTGCCTTCATGAAACATTTTCTTCTCTTGGCTTCATCCCTAAATCCATAACTGCCATCTAATCATGAGAAAATATCAGAAAAACTCCACTAGAGGAATATCATACATATCGACCAGTATTTTTCAAAAAGGGAGAATGTCATCCAATTGAGAGCCCTGAAATACATTCACACAAGTATAGTCAGCTGATCATTAACCAAAAAAAAAGCAAAGAAAATTCAATGGAGAAAAACATAAGCTTTCAATAAATAATGCTGGATGTACATATGGACAATTGGATGTCCATATGGGATAAAAAAGAACATATATACAGGCTTTATACCTTTCACAAAAATTGAATGAAAATGGAACACAAATATTAATTTAAAATGCCAATTATAAAATTTTAGAAGAATACACAGAATAAAATCTAGGTGATCCTGGGTTTTGCAATGAATCTTTAGGTACAACACCAAAAGCATGATACATGAAAGAAATAATGATAAGTTATAATTTATTAAAAATGTAAATTCTTCTTTTCGAAAGATACTGTTAAGAGAATCAAAAGCTAAGCCACAGACTTGGAGAAAATATTACAAAACATGTACTTTTATACAAAGTGGGTCAATGGATAAACTGTGGTACATCCATACAATTGCTTATTATTTAGAGATTTAATTTAATGAGGTATCAAGGCTCATTTAATTAAATCTCTAAATAATAACCAATTATTATAATAATAATCCATCAAAGAGACATTGATGGATTGAAAGAAACCAGTTTGCATCCCTTCACTGTCCAAAGTAGAATGCTCCCACAAAAAGATTAACACACAAAAAAATAAATTATATGTTATATCCATCTGAACTTTAACATTTGAATGTTTGCTATTTACTACACTTACCTACAATGAAACAAAAATTTTCATGAACAATTCTAGTATTAGTATGCTTGGGTAATAGTGAATTACTTGGTCAAGTTAGTTGCTAAAGCTATCTTCAACTTTTTAATCATATTTACTTTTATATGATTTACACATTTCCTCTGTTTCATAATGATCAGTCATTTGATCAGGATTGGTATAGTATCTGTTAAGAGTTTTCATTAAAATTTGGTATGTAACTTAAATTTCTCAAGTCAAATGGCTCTACAAATCACTGTCAATGAGCTTATTGACATTATAACTAATTGGCCACACATTATTTATTGATTAAGAATATTAGACAGGGAGACAATAAGATTTAGAACTCAGTATATTTTAAATAGTTCTGTATATGATTACAATGCATAGCCAGATTCAAGAACTTGCAGGAAAGAATAAAAACTTCAAATACAGAAAAACTTTAGAATGAATTCCTTTTCTGTGACCTGCAATAATTAAACTGAGATCAAGTATTTGACATCTCCAAATCTCCATTTCTCTATTTCTTTAACATTCAAACACTGTGAGTGCTCCAGAGAATTTTATTCATGCTTTTCTCTTTCCTCCATTCCCCTTCCCTCTTGTCTCTTCTCTTGCCTCACTTTTGTATTTTCTCTATCTTCCTAGGTGACCATATCCGATTTTATGGATTTAATTACCACTTATATGAGACTAATTCAAGAACTCCAGCTCAGAGTTTTTCCAAAAACTTCACAATCTTATTCAGTACATTTTTCTGCCTTTTTGACATTTCCACATTGATAAATTTATAAATGTCCCAAATCCAACCTGTAAACAAATGAATCTCTGATTATCCCCTTCCCCCTTTTCCTCCTGCAATTTTCCATCTCTCCATCCTTCCAATTTCTCAAGTCCATAATCTTGAAGTATTTCTTAAATTAACTCTTTTTGTCACACTCCATATCCAGTCTACTTGCAAATTATTTATGACTCTATCTTCAAAATGTATGAAAGAAGGCACTTATCTCCTAATCATCTACAAATTCCTGAAGAATCTCTCACTTAGACTATTTCATCAACACCTTCACAGGGCTTTCTGATCCTACTGTGCCTCTCCCAATAATCTACTCTTCATAAAGGAGCCAGATCTAGTCATCTGAATTACGTCCCTTTTTTTTTTGTTGTTCAAAGCTCAATGGCTTCCCAACACACTGAAAGTGAAAGACAAGATATTTACATTGATTCTCACCATTGATCACATCTCCTATCTGACTCCCTAGCTTACTGTTCTCAAGGTACTCTGACTTTCTTGCTATTCTTTGATCATGCTTTGCACTTATTATTTCTTCTTCCCAGGGTATTCTTCATAGATATATTTGGCTTGCTTCCTGAATCCTCACATGGCACTCTTTCCGGACTCTCTGATCACTTTACACAAAATAGCATACCCCTAATCTCCGATACTTTCTACCTCCTTTAATCATTCTTAGTTCTTCACCATGATACTCATCATCAACTGATGTACAATACATGTATTTGTTTATATACTTGTTGTCCATCAATCCTCACAGAACTATAAGCTGTAACACTGAAGGGGTTTTAGTTGTCGAATCCTCAAGACCTAAACTAGCACTTGACACGTAGTAGGCTGTCATTAAATATTTGTGAGATGAAAAAAATTACTATTTTCATCCTTGATATGAAGTTAAGAATTCTAAATTACAGGTTGTCAGTGAAGTTTAAATTATTACCTTGATACATGATGGATGATCAGCGGATATTAGTTTCTTTCTTTCACTCTCTGAATTGCTTTACATTCATATTACATGGACAATGTTTATTGAATATGTACCTATAACAGGATTTACTACTCTTGCAAATTTTTCAGAACAGGAATTCAGGCATTGTTGAATTATATGGAATTATCTCTCTGATTACATATTCTAAAGTGTGTCAGCTGCAATTGCCTGTCTCTTTGTGCTGGCTTCTTTCTGTCTCATCTGTGTAGTGGCCATGAAGAGATTTTACCCTTTAATTGACTAAATTTTACCTGAAGAAAAAAATTGAAAGCCCTATAATTATTAAATATATTTATTTCCATACAGTTTGTTTTGTTGTTTGTTCATTTTTAATGATCAACTCTTCAAAATTTTATTTGGCCATTGAAGAATGGGGTTTGTTTGAATAGATTACATGTACTGTAGTATAGACACCACCTGCAGCAGTTTTCAACTCCTGGATAAAATCATTGAAACATAAACTGGTATTACATGTCCAGAGGGAAATCCACGATTTTAAATATCTATGAAATGCCTACTATTCCTTGTGTTACATATGGCGGGCCCAGTCTTTCCCTTTCATTTCTGTATTTTATGATTTCTTTTAACTATTTGAAATGAAAAAAAAAGTTTTCTTCATTTTAAAATCATCAACACTGAAATAATACATTTATTTAACAATAAAAATTTACTTTTGATGTAAAAAGGGGAATCTACTGACTTTTGAAAAGAAAACATTGTAAAACCTATTTATATTTACTTTACTTCCTATTTCCCTAATAATTTTTATCTTGAGTGTAGCATATGAATAAACAGTTTTGAAATAATACACATGTTTCTAATATCTGTTATAATCATTCATTATATTTATATTATATATTTAATTATATATTTATATGTTAACGTTAAAAGTGCAAGATTAATACAATTTGAAGACCACTACTCTAAATTATCAGTCTAAAAGAGCACCTGATACACAGTAAACATTTAATACATATTTGTTGAATTTAATTGGAATCAAGTTTCCTTGCTTTGTCTTATTTCTACACTCTGAAACATTGTGGTTATACCTCTAAACAAAAACTTATCATTTCCCCTTGTATTTATTCCTTAATTGATTAGACAAATATTTGTTCTATGAACTCTCACTATGTTAGGAATTTGGTATGCTAAGTTGAATAAAATATAGCCCTTGCCTTTAAACAGTTTATATCATATTGGAAAAAAATTAATTCTGCACAGCAAAAGAAACAATCAAGAAAATGAAAAGGCAACCTACATAGTGGGAGGAAATATTTGCAAACCATATATCTGATAAGGAGTTAATATCCAAAATATATAAAGAACTCATAAAATTGATTAACAAAATAACAAACAATTTAAAAATGGGCAGAGAAACTGACATACAAATGGCCAACAGGTACATGAGAGGTAGATATGTAAATTGGTGTAGTCACTATGAAAAACAATATGAAGTTTCCCCTAAAATTAAAAATAGAACTACCATATGATCCCACAATCCTAGTTCTGGGTATATATCCAAATGAAATTAAAACCATATTTTGAAGTTACATCTGCACTCTCATTTTCATTACAGATTTATTCAGTAGAACCAAGATTTGAAATAAACTAAGTGACAGTCAACAGATGATTGGATAAAAAAGATATGGTATATGTGTACAATGGATTAGTTTTCAGCCATAGAAAGAAGAAAACCCTGATATTTGTACCAACATAGATGGTCCTTGAGGACATTATGCTAAGTGAAATAAGTCAGACAAAGACAAATACTGTATGATATCACTTATTTATGAAATCAAAAAGCCAAAATCATAGGAACAGAGTAGAGTGGTGTTAACCAGGGTCTGGGGAATGGGGGACATAGGGCGATGTTGGCCAAAGGGTACAAACTTCCAGTTAGAAGAAGAGGAAGTTCTGGGAATTTACTAGTGTGATTATAGTAAATGATATTGAGCAATATTCATAAGGAAACATGGGTAAGAGATTTAATAAAACCGGAGAAGGGTTTTGCCTGTCTTTAATGAGGGGATATTTGTGTTCAGCAGTAAATTTAATTTTAAATGAATCACCGACAGTTAATAGATAGGAGGAAAAGACCATTCCATGCAGGGGAAGCAGTATATGCAAAAAAGTACAGATCTTTTGACAGATTCAAAGTAAGGTAATTATATTTGGGCTGGGGTATATAATATAAATAACAATAATTACAATAACAATTATTTTTGCTTTTACTGAATGCTTTCCTTCCAGAATTGTTTTATCCCAGTCAGATACACAATTTTGTTTGCTTAGATTAAATTTCATGGCAAGTGTTAAGTACATTTATTAGGGATTTTTTGTTAATTATTTCTCTTTTTCTTAGGAAAAAGGCCACATTTGTCACCTTATCTCTACAAAGAGTAATAGTTGTGTGAATTTTAAGATTCAGAGTGAAAGGCTTGGGGAGGGGGGCTTCCGGGAAGATGGCGGAAGAGTAAGACGCGGATATCACCTTCCTCTCCACAGATACACCAGAAATACATCTACACGTGGAACAACTCCTACAGAACACCTACTGAATGCTGGCAGAAGACCTCAGACTTCCCAAAAGGCAAGAAACTCCCCACGTACCTGGGTAGGGCAAAAGAAAAAAGAATAAACAGAGACAAAAGGATAGGGATGGGACCTGCACCAATGGGAGGGAGCCGTGAAGGAGGAAAGGTTTCCACACACTAGGAGGCCCTTCATGGGCATAGACAGCAGGTGGCAGAGGGGAAAGCTTAGGGGCCATGGAGGAGAACGCAGCCACAGGGATGTGGAGAGAAAAGCAGAGAGATTCCCGCACAGAGGTTCAGTGCCAACCAGCACTCACCAGCCCGAGAGGCTTTTCTGCTCACCTGCCGGGGTGGGCGGGGCTGGGAGCTGAGGCTTGGGCTTCCATCAGAGCGCAGGGAGAGGACTGGGGTTGGCGGTGTGCATACTCCTGTAGGGGGTTAGTGCACCACGGCTAGCCAGGAGGGAGTCCGGGGCAAAGTCTGGACCTGTCGAAGAAGCAAGAGACTTTTTCTTCCCTCTTTGTTTCCTGGTGCACGAGGAGAGGGGATTAAGAGCTCTGCTTAAAGGAGTCCAGAGATGGGCATGAGCTGCGGGTAAAAGTGGGGACTGCAGAGACGGGCATGAGATGCTAAGGCTGCTACTGCCGCCACCAAGAACCTGTGTGTGAGCACAGGTCACTATCCACATCCCCCTTCCGGGGAGCCTGTGCAATCCACCACTGCCAGGGTTCCTGAATCCAGGGACAACTTCCCCAGGAGAATGCACAGTGAGCCTCAGGCTGGTGCAACGTCACTCCAGCCTCTGCCACTGCAGGCTTGCCCCGCACTCCATGCCCCACCCTCCCCCTGACCTGAGTGGGCCAGAGTCCCCGAAACAGCTGCTCCTTTAACCGCGTCCTGTCTGAGGGAAGAACAGACGCCCTCCGGCGACCTACACGCAGAGGCGGGCCCAAATCCAAAGCTGAACCCCTGGGAGCTGTGAGAACAAAGAAGAGAAAGAGAAATCTCTCCAAGCAGCCTCTGAAGCAGCAGATTAAAGCTACACAATCAACTTGATGTACCCTGCATCTGTGGAATACATGAATAGACAATGAATCATCCCAAATAGAGGAGGTGGACTTTGAGAGCAAGATTTATGATTTTTCCCCTTTTCCTCTTTCTGTGAGTGTGTATGTGTATGCTTCTGTGTAAGATTTTGTCTGTGTAGCTTTGCTTCCACCATTTGTCCTAGGGTTCTATCAGTCCATCTTTTTTTGTTTTAAATTTTTTTCTTAATAATTATTTTTTTATTTTAATAATGTTATTATATTTTATATTACTTTATTTTATTTTACTTTATCTTCTTTCTTTTTTTTCTTCCATCCCTTCTTCCTTCCTTCCTCCCTCCCTCCTTTCTTTTCTTTTTTTTCTTTCTTTCTTTCTTTCTTTCTTTCTTTCTTTCTTTCTTTCTTTCTACTTCTACTAATTCTTTCTTTCTACTTTTTCCCCATTTTATTCTGAGCCATGTGGATGAAAGGTTTTTGGTGCTGCAGCCAAGAGTCAGTACTGTGCCTCTGAGGTGGGAGAGCCAAATTCAGGACACTGGTCCAAAAGAGACCTCCCACCTGCAAGTAATATCAAATGACGAAAATCTCCCAGAGATCTCCATCTCAACACCAGTACCTAGCTTCACTCAATGACCAGCACACTACAGTGCTGGACATCCTATGCTGAACAACTAGCAAGACAGGAACACAACCCCACCCATTAGCAGAGAGGCTGCCTAAAATCATAAGTCCACAGACACCCCAAAGCACACCACCAGTTGTGGACCTGGCCACTAGAAATACAAGATCCAGCCTCATCCATCAGAACACAGGCACTACTCCCCTCCACCAGGAAGCCTACACAACCCACAGAAACAACCTTAGCCACTGGGGACAGACAGCAAAAACAATGGGAACTACGAACCTGCAGCCTGCAAACACAGTAAGATAAACAAAGAGAGAAGACAGAAAAACACACAGCAGATGAAGGAGCAAGATAAAAACCCACCAGACCTAACAAATGAAGAAGAAAGAGGCAGTCTACCTGAAAAATATTTCAGAATAATGATAGTAAAGATGATCCAAGATCTTGGAAATAGAATAGACAAAATGCAAGAAACATTTAACAAGGACCTAGAAGAACTAAAGATGCAACAAACAATGATGAACAATACAATAAATGAAATAAAAAATTCTCTAGATGGGATCAATAGAATAATTGAGGCAGAAAAACGGATAAGTGACCTGGAAGATAAAATAGTGGAAATAACTACTGCAGAGCAGAATAAAGAAAAAAGAATGAAAAGAACTGAGGAGAGTCAAGAGACCTCTGGAACAACATTAAACGCACCAACATTCGAATGATAGGGGTTCCAGAAGAAGAAGAGAAAAAGAAAGGGACTGAGAACATATTTGAAGAGATTATAGTTGAAAACTTCCTTAATATGGGAAAGGAAATAGTTAATCAAGTCCAGGAAGCACAGAGAGCCCCATCCAGGATAAATCCAAGGAGAAATACACCAAGACACATATTAATCAAACTGTCAAAAATTAAATACAAAGAAAACATATTAAAAGCAGCAAGGGAAAAACAACAAATAACACACAAGGGAATCCCCATAAGATTAATAGTTGATCTTTCAGCAGAAACTCTGCAAGCCTGAAGGGACTGGCAGGACATATTTAAAGTGATGAAGGAGAAAAACCTGCAACCAAGATTACACTACAAGCAGTATCTCATTCAGATTTGATGGACAAATTAAAAACTTTACAGACAAACAAACGCTGAGAGAGTTCAGCACCACCAAACCAGCTTTACAACAAATGCTAAAGGAACTTCTCTAGGCAAAAAACACAAAAGAAGGGAAAGACCTACAATAACGAACACAAAACAATTAAGAAAATGGGAATAGGAACATACATATCGATAATTACTTGAAATGTAAATGGACTAAATGCTCCCACCAAAAGATGCAGATTGGCTGAATGAATACAAAAAACAGGACCATGTATATGTTGTCTACAAGAGACCCTCTTTAGACCAAGAGACACATACAGACTGAAAGTAAGGGGATGGAAAAAGATATTTCATGCAAATGGAAACCAAAAGAAAGCTGGAGTAGCAATTCTCATATCAGACAAAATAGACTTTAAAATAAAGACTATTAGAAGGGACAAAGATGGACATTACCAAATGATCAAGGGATCAATCCAAGAAGAAGATATAACAATTGTAAATATTTATGCACCCAACATAGGAACACCTCAATACATAAGGCAAATACTAACAGCCATAAAAGGGGAAATCAACAGTAACACATTCATAGTACTGGACTTTAACACCCCACTTTCGCCAATGGACAGATCATCCAAAATGAAAATATATAAGGAAACACAAACTTTAAATGGTACATTAAACAAGATGGACTTAATTGATATATATAGGACATTCCATCCAAAAATAACAGAATACACATTTTTTTCTCAAGTGCTCTAGGAATATTCTCCAAGATAGATCATAACGAAGGTCACAAATGAAGCCTTGGTAAATTTAAGAAAATTGAAATTGTATCAAGTATCTTTTCTGACCACAATGCTATGAGACTAGATATCAATTACAGGAAAATATCTGCAAAAAGTAAAAACACATGGAGGCTAAACAATACACTACTTAATAACGAAGTGATCACTGAAAAAATCAAAGAGGAAACCAAACAATACCTAGAAAAAATGACAATGGAGACACGACGACCCAAAACCTATGTGATGCAGCAAAAGCAGTTCTAACAGGGAAGATTATAGCAATACAGTCCTACCTTAAGAAAAGGGAAACATCTCAAATAAACAAGATAACCTTGCACCTAAAGCAATTAGAGAAAAGAACAAAGAAACCCAAAGCTAGCAGAAGGAAAGAAATCATAAAAATCAGATCAGAAATAAATGAAAAAGAAATGAAAGAAATGATAGCAAAGATCAATAAAACTAAAAGCTGGTTCTTTGAGAAGATAAAAAAAAAAAGATAAACCGTTAGCCAGACTCATCAAGAAAAAAAGGGAGAAGACTCAAATCAATAGAATTAGAAATTAAAAAGAAGTAAAAACTGACACTGCAGAAATACAAAAGATCATGAGAGATTACTACAAGCAGCTCTATGCCAATAAAATGGACAACCTGGAAGAAATAGACAAATTCTTAAAAATGCACAACATGCCAAGACTGAATCAGGAAGAAATACAAAAAAAAACAGACCAATCACAAGCACTGAAATTGAAACTGTGATTAAAATCGTCCAACAAACATAGGCCCAGGATCAGATGGTTTCACAAGAGAATTCTATCTTCACAAGATTTAGAGAAGAGCTAACACCTATCTTTCTCAAACTCTTTCAAAATATAGCAGAGGGAGCACTACTCCCAACCTCATTCTACGAGGCCACCATCACCCTGATACCAAAACCAGACAAGGATGTCACAAAGAAAGAAAACTACAGGCCAATATCACTGATGAACATAGATGCAAAAATCCTCAACAAAATACTAGCAAACAGAATCCAACAGCACATTAAATGGATCATACACCATGACCAAGTGGGGTTTATTCCAGGAATGCAAGGATTCATCAATATACGCAAATCAATCAAAGTGATACACCATATTAACAAATTGAAGGAGGAAAACCATATGATCATCTCAATAGATGCAGAGAAAGCTTTCGACAAAATTCAACACCCATCTATGATAAAAAACCCTGCAGAAAGTAGGCATAGAGAGAACTTTCCTCAACATAATAAAGGCCATATATGACAAATCCACAGCCAACATCATCCTCAATGGTAAAAAACTGAAAGCATTTGCACTAAGATCAGGAACAACACAAGGTTGCCCACTCTCACCACTCTTATTTAATATAAGTTTTGGAAGTTTTAGCCACAGCAATCAGAGAAGAAAAGGAAATAAAAGGAATCCAAATCGGAAAAGAAGAAGTAAAGCTGTCACTGTTTGCAGATGACATGATACTATATATAGAGAATCCTAAAGCTGCTACCAGAAAACTACTAGAGCTAATCAATGTATTTGGTAATGTGGCAGAATAGAAAATTAATGCACAGAAATCTCTGGCATTCCTATACACTAATGATGAAAAATCTGAAAGTGAAATCAAGAAAACACTCCCATTTACCATTGCAACAAAAAGAATAAAAAATCTAGGAATAAATCTACCTAAAGAGACAAAAGACATGTATGCAGAAAATTATAAGACACTGATGAAAGAAATTAAAGATGATACAAATAGATGGAGAGATATATCATGTTCTTGGATCGGAAGAATCAACATTGTGAAAACGACACTACTACCCAAAGCAATCCACAGATTCAATGCAATCCCTATCAAACTACCACTGGCATTATTCACACAACTAGAACAAAAAAATTTGCAATTTGTATGGAAACAAAAAAGACCCTGCATATCCAAAGCAGTGTTTAGAAAGAAGAACGGAGCTGGAGGAAGAAGGCTTCCTTACTTCAGACTATACTACAAAACTACAGTAATCAAGACAGTATGGTACTGGCACAAAAACAGAAATATAGATCAATGGAACAGGATAGAAAGCCCAGAGATAAACTCACGCACATATGGTCACCTTATCTTTGATAAAGGAGGCAGGAATGTGCAGTGGAGAAAGGACAGCCTCTTCAGTAAGTGGTGCTGGGAACATTGGACAGGTACATGAAAAAGTATGAGATTAGATCACTCCCTAACACCATACACAAAAATAGGTTCAAAATGGATTAAAGACCTAAATGTAAGGCTAGAAACTATCAAACTCTTAGAGGAAAACATAGGCAGAACACTCTATGACATAAAACACAGCAAGATCCTTTTTTTGACCCACCTCCTTGAGAACTGGAAATAAAAACAAAAATAAACAATTGGGACCTAAAGACACTTCAAAGCTTTTGCACAGCAAAGGAAACCATAAAGAAGACCGAAAGACAACCCTCAGAATGGGAGAAAATATTTGCAAATGAAGCAACTGACAAAGGATTAACCTTCAAAGTTTATAAGCAGCTCATGCAGCTCAATAACAAAAAAACAAACAACCCAATCCAAAAATGGGCAGAAGACCTAAATAGACATTTCTCCAAAGAAGATATACAGGCTGCCAACAAACACATGATCAACATAAACAAATGCTCAACATCATTAATCATTAGAGAAATGCAATTCTAAACTACAATGAGATATCATCACACACCTGTCAGAATGGCCATCATCAAACAATCTAGAAACAATAAATGCTGGAGATGGTGTGGAGAAAAGGGAACCCTCTTGCACTGTTGGTGGGATTGTAAATTGATACAGCCACTATGGAGAACTGTATGTAGGTTCCTTAAAAAACTAAAAATAGAACTACCATACGACCCAGCAATCCCACTACTGGGCATATACCCTGAGAAAACCATAATTCAAAAAGAGTCATGTACCAAAATGTTTATTGCAGCTCTATTTGCAATAGCCTGGAGATGGAAACAACCTAAGTGTCCATCATCATATGGATGGATAAAGAAGATGTGGCACATATATACAATGGAATATTACTCAGCCATTAAAAAGAAGTGAAATTGAGCTATTTGTAATGAGGTGGATAGACCTAGAGTCTGTCATACAGAGTGAAGTAAGTCAGAAAGAGAAAGGCAAATACCGTATGCTAGCACATATATATGGAATTTAAGAACAAAAAAATGTCATGAAGAACCTAGGGGTAAGACAGGAAAAAAGACACAGATCTACTAGAGAATGGACTTGAGCATATGGGTAGGGGGAAGGGTAAGCTGTGACAAAGCAAGAGAGAGGCATGCATATATATACACTACCAAACGTAAGGTAGATATCTAGTGGGAAGTAGTCGTATAGCACAGGGAGATCAGCTCGGTGCTTTGTGACCGCCTGGAGGGGTGGGATAGGGAGGGTGGGAGGGAGGGAGATGCAAGTGGGAAGAGCTTTGGGAACATATGTATATGTATAACTGATTCACTTTGTTATAAAGCAGAAACTAACACACCATTGTAAAGCAATTATAATCCAATAAAGATGTTAAAAAAAAAAAAAGCTTGAGAGGATGCTCATAATAAAACCAGGACAAAGCTTTTAAATGTTTAGTTTTATAAGCAGAAATAAAGATTTGAATATATGTAAATTACAATCCTCTTTCATTTGCAAAGTTAAAAAGAAGGCAGGCTGGTTGCAGTGGTCTTTTTTTAATTAAAACACATCAATTCAATTAATATGATAAGCAGTTTTGTTTGAATTGGCTGATATTTGTTGATGACCCTAGGTAACTTTTTAAAAAGTAGGTCTATTGTGCTTTCACTCAATTCTTATTTTCACTTCTGGATTCCATTACCTGAGAAATGTTCTATTAAATAATTCATAAACTGATAATATTTATCCATTCTGGTAATAAACATTTCTTGAGCACTGGCCATGTGCCATATTTTTTTATATAAATAGTGGTGAATAAAGATGGCTGCATTTTGAAATATTAATTTTAAATTTGAACACGTTTGAGGCTCAGAGAGAAGCATCTCAATTGGGGAATCTATAGGTTGTGAGATAAGTGATGTGAGAACTCTTTGGGACTGGGCTTTTTTCCTTTGCTCTTTCAATAATGTCATATAGGTTATTGACACCTCCCTCTACTTACTAGAAATGATTAATCAAGCACCTGTAGTTAACTACAGGTGGTATCATAGCTTAGTTCTTGTTTTCAGAGATTTTACAATTATTTTATTAACATAGTATCTATCTGTGTGCAGAAAAATAATTTATAGGCACAGACTCTGTCTATTGAAGAAAAATAGAATTAATGTAATTCATAAAAATGGTTGAACTGGTTAATGAGGCAATAAAACTAGTTCTAATGGCAGCAATCTATTTATTTCAATAAATAAAGTGCACCTCTGCTCATCATAGGAAATTAAATGACTGTGGCTAATGAAAATTTTAATTCTTATTTAATTGAATACTTGAAACTACTCCCTGCTATGCATTATTGCTATTTGTGAAGATGACCATATCTCACATACAAATCCCTTTCTTGATTCCTATTTAACAAAAAATTCTGTTTCATTTAATTTTTTCTAGGCAGTTGGAAATCTTGAGTATCAGGTTAAATATTTTAAAATTACAAAAATAACTGTGTTGAAAACAAATTTAACACAATGTTTCTAAAATGAATATTGCTGAATCCTTAAATATACTATTGGGTTAGTGTTTAATGACTTTAGAAACAGTACTGGATTTCCCCTAAATTACAATACAGGGTTGCAGGAAATGTGAAAGCAAACTGTGTTCTCAAGATCCCCAAAATAGTCAAGCACAAGAAATCAAAAAAGTCATGGGATGTTAAATCTCCTGCTCACTAGAATTTGATCATCTGACTTGCCTCCTAAATGACCATTATAACAATGAAGTAATGAAGATATCAGAGAAAGATTTAATTATAGTAAGTATTCCTCAACGATTAAACTTAAATCCAGGAAAAATACAGAGGGCGAGATACAGATGAATAAATTAGAGATGTTAGAAATACACAGATAAGAAATACAGGTCTCTAATAGCTTGTCATTATATCTAATGTGGAAATATATAGAAAACCAATTGCCTACCTCAGAATAAAAACTCAGTAGGAGATTCAGTATAGAACAGGACTTGACAATTCCTTCCCTGAGATTGAGCCCACCTACCCAGTCACTGCTGGAGCCCGTGGTAACTTTGATTGTCAAGTCTTCTGTTTGCAGTGTTCTAATTGCCAGCGTCTGTTCCAGGTAATCTGACATTTAATCAAAAGTCAGTGTACATTCCTTTAAATCAATTTTTTAATGCTAAAGTGGATACTGGGTGTTACATTACTATTAGACATAGAATTCAGCTACCTCCCAGGTTAATCAGAATTTTTCTGTCTTTCTCCTGGTAACACATATTTCCACCTATAAGTAGATATCCATGATTAAATTTTTTTTTCAAGTAGTATTTTCCCCCTAAAAGTTATTCAGAAATAGTGCTGCACCATTCATGCATACAAATACAAAAAAAAAACAATTAAACTGCAAAATAATGTGTGTGTTTGTGACTATATATATATTGCATATAAACACAGACTCATATATACATCTGTGCATATAAGTGTATATGTAATAAGAGTTACATGAATTTGTGTGTGAGTGTGTATGTGTAAAGAAACACACTCACATACACACCTATGATATTTTAGTGTAACACATAGCTTTTTGGTAATATGAAATGGTTAAAATTGTAAAATATTCCTTTTCTGGTTGTATATTCAGAAACAAGTTCCTCCATACAGATGCAGTAAACCAGCTTCACCATAATTTGCAAGTAACAAATCTAATTGAATTACACATACCATGTTGAACACAATGCAGTTAAAAAGTGCAAATTCAAGCTTAGAAGAGGAGCTGTTCTTGGAGTATTTCAAATCAAATTTTCGGGGGAATGAAAGCAATCAGAGAAAAATAAACTATTTTTCCACATTAGAAATATAAACATAAATATACATATAGATAGCAAAGGAACACATTTCCTTAAACTAGCAAGAGCTAAACATTATTCATAGACTATGAATATCACACTCTATTTATTTTAACCCACAAACCATAATATATACTGCTATATAATCTAATCTTACTAAATATAAGATATTTAGATAGAATGCCCAATTTTTCCATTTGTAAATGTCATTACCATAAGAAACATGTCCAATTATGTAAATCAGCTGAGAAAAGTGACCTACTCTTTGGAACTCAGCAAAGCTGGTTATTTACAACCTCAGGCACTCCTATCAATCAAAGCTTTTCATGCCCGAAAATAAAGATGAAATTTTCAGGTTACTGTGTAACCAAAGAAATGTGATCATATGATATTGTTCATGAATACCTAAATGTTATTGCAGACAGAAAAAGTATCTCTCAATTCATGCTGAATAATCAACTTTAAAAGGAAAAAAATAGCGAGCCCAATATTGAAAGTTCAAGTACTAAGAACAAGTCTTCAACAATCAGCAAAAATTCAATAAAGATAGCATTTTTCTTTCATGATAACAGCTATTGATATCATTTCAATGGCCCCAATTAAAGTTAAGAGCATAACATAATACCACTTTACAAAAAATATCTGTACAGATGTACACTAAAAATACTGACCTAATAGTTCTTAGTAACTTCAAAGAAGAATAAAATCTGAAATAAGAGGAAGTGTCCCCTTAATAGCAATCAATTGACAATGTCTTATGTCAGGGGCATAGAAAAGAAATACAACTGCTATGAAATTATTCCCAAGGGCAGCTCTGTCATGAGACTGGAACTGTTCATTCTTTAAAGGAACTTCCAAAATCACATAGTATTTTACCCATTATAATGATGATGAATTTCAAAAGAAAGTATAAACAGCATGGTAAAGGAAAGACTGTATATATATATATATATATATATATATATATATATATATATGTAAAATATATATACATATATATTTTTTGTCAAACAAATTGGTATTGCATATAGGATAGGCAGAGATTAAGGTTTCAGGAACTTTAAAATTTGTACATTTTCTTCTAACATGAATATAAGAAAGAGACTTCATCACATGTCTCAAAAGTGTGTGTGCACACAGACACACACACACGTATTTATTAAATAGCAATAATAATATACATAATATGGCAGTAATATATATTATCTATACATATATAAACAGTTCAATTATTTACTAAAAGCTTGCTTTTCATCTCAGTGACATAAAATAATATGACTTTTTTACTTATCTCTAGATATATCTTAGTTTTAATACCTTAAAGAAAATCTAAATCTTACTGAATAAGAAACTAAAGTATAATATATGGTCAGGCAACCAATTAAACAGTGCATACTGAGTGCCTTTTATTTAATTCTAAAAAAATTTCTATACTAGGGACTGCAAGATATAAAAAAAAATAAAATCTGAATTATTCTCCTGGAATTTTCAAGCTATTTGAAAATGAAGAAAAAATAGAACTTAAAAGTTTGAATATAAGCATTATATTATTATGTGTTAAAATATAGGTCAAAAAATGGAGCTCAAATGGAAATTATGTATTCAGTAGTTGAAAAAGTGACAATACAATAGGTCCTTAATTAATAAATGCTGTTGAATACATGGCTGAAATATTATGAGAAGGAACATGAAAGAGTAGGGAGGTAGAAGGGAAGAGAGTGAAAAATACTGACAATTTTTTAGCTATATTTTAAAGGATGAATCAATTTACAATGAAAATAAAGTGGCAAAAATGGTATTTTGAAGGTTTAACTGAAGGACACAAGGAAACAGAAGTCAGTACAATATGTTTATAAAATATGTGATCAATTTCTTTGAAGACCTGAGTGAAGAGTAGTAAAAATAAAGATTGAATATATACAAAATGGTGGCCAGAATCATAGCAATAAGAAAGGTTTTACACCAATAGACAGTCTAGAAAATTAAAATGGGCTCTTTATTGGTGTGATTTAGTTTTATTAGAGCAATATTAAATAAAACACTGAGATCATAATTCTGTTTTAATATGAAGATCATTTCCATATAAATTGTAGTAACATTCTTAGCCAGAACTGAAAAATAATACACTACGATATAATGGGGAAAAAACTCTACTAAAGCAAAAAAGCTTGGTCATGCTCTTCCCTTGGTTCTTCATTTAATAACTCTTTATATGTAAAATTTGCTGCTCAAAAGTTGTTAACTGTATCTACTAAATCAACATATTTGTGTTTCAGAGCCTCCACCTGCAAAAGAGGATTTATAATGCTTTCTTCATCTATATAAGGTTGTTTTATGGATTAAATTAGATAATTAATATAAAGCAGTTGGAATTTAGAACACCATACATATCTGGCACATAGAAGGTACTTAATAAGTGTTATGTTAAAATTATTGATAATCACATTATCTCCACCACCAGTTTCCTTCATTTTGATTAGATTTTTAATTTTGGCTCTAAACTGTTGTCCCATTTATTTACATATTTTCATAAGAGTACTTCCTCCACATTCCTATGAATAACTTACAAAGAAAAACAAACATGCACTTGCAGACAAAATTGTGGGGAAATGTAGTTCTGAAAACTGGTACAAATTTTAAGAAAAAAGAAGTCAGCATCAACATGTATTACATGCCAAAAGACAGTTCATATATCTTGACCTGGTATCACTACTACAGAACTATTAATAAAAATGTGTGGGAGTTATATGCAAAATGACATACAAATATTACTTATAATGTAGTACTATTGGAAACAATTGAAATGTTCATGTAGATAAATGGTTAATTAAATTATAAATTATGGCACATCTTCCTAATGAAAAACTATATGCCTATTAGAAATGGTAATTAGAAAAATTATGAAGTACTATTGAGAAAAATGAGTATCATGTGTTAAGTGAAAAAAAGGCATTATAATATGAATGTACATTAAGAAGGTAATTTTGCAAAGGATGTATATGCGTAATAAAAAACACTGAAATGGGATGCATACAAAATAAAACATTAGCTATGTTAACCTGGTGGAACCAATGATTTTTCCTATTTTCTGACAATCTGTAATGTCTAAATATTTTTCAAATAAAAATTATTCCATTTTCCCTTGGTTGCTTAAAGACTCCATGCTAATTCCATATTATTCAAAAAGGAAAATATCAAATTCTTATCACGTCAGGGAAGGTATATCACCAATTTATCATAATCTACTTTGTAGGCTCATATCCTGTTATTCCAGTTCATGTGTATGATTTTTCTGTTATGTGAAGTTTCTTATTATTTCTCTAAACGTCATGCATAGAAAGTTCTGCTCCTGAAGGGAGTGAATTATGGATTAACATAAATATGATAATAATACGAATCACACTGTGAGATTTCAAACATGATATGATTTAATACCTATGCTTAATTTTGCTTAGGTGTAAAATAGGGATGAGGGGTGATAAAAGTATGTACAACATAGACTTTTTAGTATTAAAAGAGTTAATACGAACAGGGCACTTAGAAAGCTTACTGGCATTTGATCAGTACCATCAAAAAAAAACAAAAACAAAAAACACCTAAATTTTTTTTAAAATTTAGGCTTAATCAAAAATAGCTAAACTCATTCAACACTTACACTTTGTGTTTTTTCTTTCTTTTTAAGCAATTCCATGCATGCTTTTGTTTAACCCTCTCAAGAATTCTATGATAAGGATACTATTATTATGCTGATTTATATATGAGGAAACCAAGGCACAAGTGAGTTGAATAACTTATCTGTTATCAAAGAGCTAAGGAGTACAAAAAGGAAGAGGTTCTTTACTTAATACTGGACATATTTTGTCATTATTTTTGCTGTTATGAAATTAGGAACCAAAGGAAGAGCATAGCCAAGTTTTCTGACCTCCAATCCAATTTTTTTTCCCCATTATATCATACTATATTATTTAGCAGTCCTGGAAAAAATGTCATTCTAATATGTTTGGTTATGATGTTCATAGAAAAAAATGATTTATAATCTGTTAATTTTTATTAAATTATTATCTAATAAAATTCTAGTTAATTCTTATTTTCAGAGAATATTTTTAGGTAGTAGAAGCTTTAAGTACCCTGGGTAATACATGAATTTCTGTTCCTCAAAGTTATAAATTTTTTCTCCGAATATAGATTAAAAGAGGTATGGGGTTTTTCCATTGTAACCTTTTTTTTTTTTTTGATGTAAAGTTTAGTGGTATTAAGAACAATCATACTGCTGTGAAACCATCTCCCCATCCATCTCCAGAATTCTTTTCATCTTGCAAAACAAACTATAACCATCAAACAATAACTCCACATTACCTACTCCCTGCAGCACTTGAAAAACACTATTATACGTTAACTCTGTGAATTTGATTAGCTACTTTATACAAGTGAAAGCATACATTATTTGTCCTTTTGTGACTGGTTTATTTCACTTAGCATAATGTCCTCATGGTTCATCCATGCTGTAGTGTAACAGAGAAGAACAAACCTGATTCCATATTAGATCTATTCCTTTTGCTCTAAGCTTTGTGCTCTGTTGCCTGTGCTTAGCCACTCACTCTGCACCTTTGAAAAAGAATGCTTCCAATAGCCTGAAATATACATGATAGCACATTCTCAAGGCTCTACCTACCAGGCTTGACCTTTAAAGGCATAACACTTTTCATTCATATAGAGATAAAAAGTTGCAAAACAGAGAATCTATTTTGTTGGAGGTTTAAAAGACCATTGTGACCAGACAAAGTGGACAGCTATAAGAACAAAGGATTCAGGCATCAAGACCTTTGCAATAACCAGCCACACACACCCTTCTTTCAGTATAAGAGAAGCCTGAATTCTAATTCAGGAAAGATGGCTCTTTGGGGCACTAGTCCACCATCTTCTCAGTCTGCTGGCTTGCCGAATAAAGTCACTATTCTTTGCCCCAGCACCTCATCTCTCAAGTTATTGTCCTCTCATGGGGCCAGCAGTATGAGCTTGTGTCATACTGTAACAGTAGCATGTAACAGAATTTTTTTCTTTCTTAAGGCTAAATAATATTCCATTATGTGTATAAACCACAATTTATTTATCCATTTATCTGTCAGTGAACACTTGGGACACTCCCATCATTTGGCTATGGGGAATAATGTCATTAAATCACAGGTGACACATATCTCTTTTGAGCCCTGCTTTTAATTGTTTTGGGTATATACCCAGAAGTGAAATTGTTGTATCATATGGAAATTCTTTTTTAATTTATTGAGGAAACACCACACTGTTTTCTATAGTGACTGCACCATTTTACATTTCCACCAACCGTGAACAAGAATTTCAATTTCTCCAAATCCTTGTCAACACTTGTTATTTTCTGGGTTTTGATAGTAGCCATCCTAATAGATGTGAGGTACTATCTCACTGTAGTTTTCATATGCATTTCCCTATGATTAGTGATGTTGAACATCTTTTCATATAGCTGTTGACCTTTTGTATATGTTCCTTGGAGAAATGACTATTCAAATATTTGCCCATTTTTAAATCAGGTTGTTTGTTTTCTTATTATTTAGTTGTAGGGGTTCTCTATATATTCCAGGTATTTACCGTTTATAAAATATATGATTTAAAATATTTTCTCCAATAGGTAGGTTTTCTTTTGATGCACAGAATTTTTTTTTTTTTAATTTTCATCAAGTCTACTTTTCCTTTTGTTGTCTGTGACTTTGGTATCATATACAAATTTTTTTTTATCCTTTTCTTTTTACCTTGTTTATGTCTTTAGATCTAAAGTGAGTCTTTTGTAGATAGTAATTGGGATCATGTTTTTTATCCATTGGGTCCAGTTATATTTTTATCCACAAAATAAAAACTTACACATTATTTGTTTTCTCAGTGTTATTGAGTTATAGTTGATAATTAAAAATTGTATATACTTAATGTATATAAATTAATGATTTGGTATATGAATACACTGTAAAATATTCACAACAATCAAGCTACTTAACATATCCATCACCTCACATAGTTAACTATTTTTTTAGTGAGAACACTTAACAACTACCCTCTTTGCATATTTCAAGTATGCAATACCATATGGTTAATTATAGTCAAAATATTGTACCTTAGATCTCCAGAGCTTACTCACCTTGGATTACTAAAACTTTGTACCCCTTGATCAACATCTCCCCTTTTTTTCATTTTTCTTGCCTCAGCCCCTGTTAACTACCATTCTATCAATACTTTTGTTTTTTATGAGTCTTACTGTTTCAGATTCCACATATGAGCTCATGCAGCATTTGTTTTTCTGTGTCTGCTTATTTCACTTAGTATATGTCCTCCATGTTCTGATGGTGAGAATGTAAGTTGGTACAGATATTATGGAAAAAAGTATAACGGTTCCTCAAAAAATTAAAAATAGAACTACATTACAATGATCATTGCAAACCACCTTACCTTCTGAGTATATATGCAAAAGAAATGAAATCAGTATCCTCACTCCCATGTTCATTTCAGTATTATTCACTGTAGCCAAGATATGGAAACAACCTAAATGCCTGCTGATGGGTAAATAGATTTAAAAAATGTATATATATATACACACATATATTTCGCATTTATGACAGCATGGGTAAAACTGGAGGATATTATTCTAAGTGAAACACACATTTTTCATTACCCTAGTTAATATTTGCTATCATATATATATATTTATTTATGTATGTATGTACGTGTATGTGTGTGTATATATATATAAATATATATATATATAAACAATCAATACGTTTTCAGATGCAATATTTTCTTTAGGACTTAGTTTCCACAAACCGCAGTTCACTCCTTCAGTTTCCTGAGGATGTATAAGGAAGTTCTGATCTGAAACAGCATCATGATTGGGCTAAATAATTTCAGAAATCTTCACCACTGAAATTCTCTAAGTTATTAGGTTGACTAGAGGAAGTTTCTTGGTGACCTAGTTTTAGGATTCCTGACTTTCACTGCCATGGCCCGGGTTCTGGTTCTAAGGCTGAATATTGCTGATGGCTGATGTAGAATTTCAAAGAAAGAGATTCTAGACAAAGACATCCATCTAGCTAGGTCCCCACAAGATGGCAAGGACTTATTCAGAGTCAGGATCATTGATTCATCTAACAGACTAAATGCAAGTAAATTAATGAATACAATAAAATGTTAATTTTTCCAATGCTAGATATGGCATTCCAAAGAGGGTCTTCAGCCTGACCAGCCCACTCTATTCCTGCGGATACACTACATGGAAGGGCAAACACTCATGACGTGGTTTGGTGAACAGAATTTGAAAAAAATATACATTGTTAATAATGCAACTCAAAGTTATAATGTCAGGCTCTGGAAGACTTATGTACATATCTTTGCCATAGGATTATACTTGGCAGGAAATTCAGATGATGGGTTCAGTCTGGCAAGCCATTCTTTCTCCTACACAGGGCTTGAATGGATAAAGCCCTTCTGAATAATTTAACATTTTGGTTTAGACTCTGTCCTTGAATATTACATTAACTTAAAATTTTAGTTGCACTATGTTCTTGATTTAGTTCACATATTTGTGTTCTTAAAATATAGTCCTTAATACATTTGTACTCAAAGAATTTTAAGTATAAATATATTTAAATCTCCAACCTACTTGAATATTTTTAGATTCTGATGTGACTTGGTGATTTGTGTCATTTAATTTTTCTGTACTTTTATAATATACCTGTAAAACCAGATGCACACTGGAATGCTGTCATAAGTTACATATGTCATTTTCTTCACTTACATGAGGAGAGAGCAGCAATATTGATCATCATTGAGTTTAAATAAGTGTTTGAAATGTAACTGTATCATGTGTGACAATAAGCAATGCGGGTTCTATAGAAGTGGGACAGAAAGTGCAATTGTTCAACTTATGGAAGGATAATTACTGAAATACAGGAGGAGTCAATTGGAAGATCACAGGGATACCCATATCTTGGCTGCTGAGGGCTCTTGAAGCTTTGAAACTATCCCTCCTCTACACAGTAGAAGAGGATACCTTATGCAGGTCACTCAGTTTAATATGATAGATCAAATTGAGCACTTTCATTTTCAGACTTATCTACACTGACAAAACATCCTAAAATAGGGGATTACTAGTGTTTGAAGCCATGAAAATTGGTCCCCATTTTCAAACCAGATAGCTTATTCTAGATGTTACAGTCTTCCTTCTCAAGTTGGTTTTATTTAAGCAGTTTAACAGTAATAGACTTATTTGAGCAAAGGGTGTATTTGAGGTTGATGTCTGCTCAGAAGTCATTTCAACATAACATGTTCTTGCCCTTCAAGCATATGTTTTAAATAGTTCAGAAAAGAAAGAGCTACAAAATCTATGGCTAATTAAAAGCTATTGAGAAGTTATAGATTAAGGCTCAGTCATCCATATCCATATCTACCCAGTTAAAAGAGAGAGAGATGGAAGGAAGAAATCCAGTTAGTTGACTAACTGGAAGACAAATAAGTAGGTAGATAGATACATACATACATATCTATATACATACATACATACATACATACATATATACATACATACATACATATGTATGTGGCCCTGATATTTATTTCCTTTATCTGAGTAGTTATTTATGACTCTATGTTAGATAATGCTTTTTACACTGCTCTTTATTCTTTAAAAAATTCAGATTTACAAAGTGATAGTAAGTTTGAGAATTGGTTGATGTCAAAAATTTTGATTGGCAGTTGTGGCCCTATGAACTGGCTAGGAATTTGGCTTTCCATAGAAAGAGCATAATTATTAAAATCAGTAAAAAAAAGAAAAAGAAAAAATTATGAATAAAAGGATAACATGTAATTTTATTGACATAAACTTTAGAACTAACCAGGTTTACTGTAATAGGAAAATGTTTCTACTCATATAGCATTTTCTAAGACATTATTGAATTTCATTACAATAGTTCTTTATTATAATTTACAATCATTCTTGAGGTTCTGTTCTATAGGTACATTTGCCCATAGTGCTATAATTACTGTTTTCAAAGAGCTTTTTAGAAATAAATTACTGAGAAAAGTATGACAGGGAATTCTCACCTAAGCCCTCACATAATTCAATTCATTATTTATGCTTTGAATATTGAAGTATTTAAAAATTATTTTAGAATTATGAGACACTACAACCAGAATATTGAGTTGTTTCCTCTGTGCTAAGCCTCAAAAATTTTTAAATCATCCGTGGTCATGTTAATAAATGCTGTTAATGTTTTTAATTTTTTATGCAATTTTGAAAGGTTACTTTCCATTTACAGTTATTATAAAATATTGGCTATATTCCCCTTGATGTACAATGCATTCTTGAGCCTATCTTATAGCCAGTGCTTTGTACCTCCAACTCCCCCATTCTTATATTGCTCCCCCCACCCCACCACTGGTAACAACTAGTGTGTTCTCTATATCTGTGAGTATGCTTTTTCTTTTGGTTATATTCATTAGTTTGTTGTATTTTTTATATTCCTCATATAAGTGATATCATACAGTATTTCTCTTTCTCTGTCTGACTTATTTCACTTAGCATAATGCCATCCAAGTCCATCCATGTTGCTGCAAATGGCAAAATTTTGTTCTTTTTATGGCTGAGTAGTATTCCATTGTGTATATGTAAACATACATATATACACATACACACAAACAACACATCTTTATCCACTCATCTGTTGATGGACACTTAGGTTGTTTCCATATCTTGGCAATTGTATATAATGCTGCTATGAACATTGGGGTGCATGTATATTTCCCACTTAGTGTTTTTGTTTTTTTCAGATATATAAAATATATACAGGAGCAGAATTGCTAGATTGTATGGTAGTTCTATTTTTTTTAACTAACTTCCATAATGTTTTCCATAGAGTTTGTACCAATTTACATTCTCACAAACAGTTTATGTGGGTTCCCTTTTCTCCATATCCTCACTAACATTTGTTATTTGTAAACTTTTTGATGATAGCAATTTTGACAGACATGAGCAGATATCTCATTGTGGATTTGATTTACGTTTCCCTGGTGATTAGTGATGCTGAGCATCTTTTCACGTGCTTATTGGTCATCTGCATTTCCTCTTTGGCAAAATGTCTGTTCAGCTATTCTGCCCATTTTTAATCAGGTTGTTTGTTTTTTTGATGTTGAGTTTTATGAGCCATTTATATATGTTGGATAATTTTTTTTGTTGTTGTTGTTTGTTTTTGTTTTTTTACGGTATGCGGGCCTCTCACTGTAGTGGCCTCTCCCGTTGCGGAGCACAGGCTCTGGACGCGCAGGCTCAGCAGCCATGGCTCACAGGCCCAGCTGCTCCGTGGCGTGTGAGATCTTCCCAGACCGGGGCACGAACCCATGTCCCCTGCATTGGCAGGCGGACTCTCAACCACTGCACCACCAGGGAAGCCCTATATGTTGGATATTTATCTCTTATTGGGCATATCATTTGCAAATATTTTCTCCCATTCAGTAGGTTTGTGTTTTTCATTTTGTTGATGGTTTATTTTCCTCTGAAAAAGCTTTTTCATTAGGTCCCATTTGCTTATTTTTGCTTTTATTTACTTTAGGAGACAGATCTAAAAAATATATATTGCTGTGATTTATGTCAACCAGTGTTTCCCTCTAGGAGTTTTACAGTATCCAGTCTTGCATTTAGGTCTTTAATCCACTTTGAGTTTATTATTTATTTATTCTTTTTTTTTTTTTTTTCGATACGCGGGTCTCTCACTGCTGTGGCCTCTCCCATTGTGGAGCACGGGCTCCAGACGCTCAGGCTCAGTGACCATGGCTCACGGGCCCAGCTGCTCCATGGCATGTGGGATCTTCCTGGACTGGGGCACGAACCCGTGTCCCCTGCATCGGCAGGCGGACTCTCAACCACTGTGCCACCAGGGAAGCCTGAATTTATTTTTGAATATGGTGTTAGAGAATGTTCTAATTTCATTCTTTTATGTGTAGCTGTTCAGTTTTCCCAGCACTACTTATTGAGGAGACTATCTTTTTCCAGTTTATGTTCTTTTCTCCTTTGTCATAGATCAATTGGCCATACATTTGTGAGATTATTTCTGGGCTCTATATCCTGTTCCATTGATCTATGTATCTGCCAGTACCATACTGTTTTGATTACTGTAGCTTTGTAGTATAATGTGAAGCCAAAGAGTGAGATTCCTCCAGCTGTTATTCTTTCTCTAGATTGTTTTGGCTATTCCAGTTCTTTTGTGTTTTGATACATATTTTAAGATTATTTGTTCTAGTTCCATAAAAAATGCCATTGATATTTTGATTGGGCTTGCATTCTATCTGTAGATTGTCTTGGGTAGTAGGTCATTTTAACAATATTGATGCTTCCAATCCAAGAACACAGTATATATTTTCATCTGTTTTTGTTGTCTTCAATTTCTTTCATCAGCATATTTTAGTTTTGGAGTACAGATCTTTTGCCTCCTTAGGTAGCTTTATTCCTAGATATTTTATTATTTTTGATGCAATGGTAAATCAGATTGTTTTCCCATTATTGAACATTTATTATTTCCCAGAAACTCTAAACACATTGGTGCCTTATAGTTCTCATAGCAACCTAATGAACTTGATAATATCCTGACTTTGCAGATGAGCAAACTGAGACTCAAATCAGCTTTCCTAAAACTGCAGTTTGTAGGAGAGAGTACCAGGGATCAAATCCTTGGCTGTTTGATTCAAAAGACTATATTTGCTTTTTCTACCTGTGGCAAAAATGAAATTAGAAAATTCTCTAACACCATACACAAAAATAATCTCGAAATGGATCAAATACCTAAATGTAAGTCCAGACACTATAAAACTCTTAGAGGAAAACATAGATAGAACACTCTTTGACATAAATCACAGCAATATCTTTTTGTTCTACTTCTTAGAGTAATGGAAATAAAAACACAAATAAACAAATAGGACCCAATTACACCTAAAAGCTTTTGCACAGCAAAGGAAACCATAAAAAAAATATAAAGACAACCCACAGAATGGGAGAAAATATTTGGAAAAGAAGCAGCCTGACAAGGGATTCATTTCCAAAATATACAAACATTTCATGCAGCTCTATGTCAAAAAAACAAAGAAACCAATAAAAAAAAATGGGCAAAAAATCTAAATAGACATTTCTCCAAAGAAGACATACAGATGGCCAAAACGCACATGTAAGATGCTCAACATCACTAATTATCAGAGATGCAAATCAAAGCCACAATGAGATATCACCTCACACCAGTCAGAATGGCCACCATCAAAAAGTGTACAAACAATAAATGCTGGAGAGTTTGTGGAGAAAATGGAACCCTCTTACACCATTGGTGGGAATGTAAATTAGTACAACCATTATGGAGAACAGTATGAAGGTTCCTTAAAAAACTAAAAACAGAACTACCATATGCCCTAGCAATCCCACTCCTGGACATATACTTGGAGAAAACCATAATTCAAAAAGATATATGCACCCCAATATTCAGTGCAACACTATTTACAATAACCAATACATGGAGGCAACCTAAATGTCCATCGACAGATGAATGAATAAAGAAAATATGGTACTTGTATGCAGTGGAATATTACTCAGCCATAAAAAAGAATGAAATAATGCCATTTGCAGCAACAGGGATGGACCTAGAGATTGTCATACTGAGTGACGTAAGTCAGAGAAAGACAAATATAATATGATATCGCTTATATGTGGAATCTAAAAAACATGATACAAATGAACTTACAAAACAGAAATAGAATTTCAGATGTAGAAAACAAACTTTTGGTAACCAAGGGGGAAGTGGAAGAGGGATAACTTCGGAGATTGGGATTGACATATATACACTACTATACGTAAGATTGATAACTAATAAGACATACTGTATAGCACATGAAACCCTACTCAATACTATGTAATGACCTATATGGGAAATGAATCTAAAAAAGAGTGGATGTATGTATATGTATAACTGATTCACTATGCTGTATGGCAGAAACTAACAAACACAACATTGCAAAACTACTATACTCAAATAAAAATTAAAAAAAAAAAGATTATATTCTCATCCCCTGGATTCTCCTGTTTTCTGATTATTTAGTCTGAGTAGAATTATACTGTTTAAAACACTGTTAAAGTCAACTACAGAACAAAGTCCATATAATACACAATTATATTCTTTCTGCTGACACATAGCATGTACTTGGTCAATATACCCAATTCCTTGTTCCTTGCAGATGGTGTATCAAAGCTCTCCTCTACCCCACTCCTTAGGCTGGTCATCTCTATTTGATGGAATCACAAAAAGAGTATCCAATCTAGTATGTACTCTCACAGATGAGGCAAATTTAGTACATAAGTTTAACACATAGACAACAATAATCAATATGAGATGAGATAAATGTACAAATTCTATCAAAGCTCTAAGAAGTAATTGATTCTGCATGTGACGGTAGGAAAATGCTTCCAGAAGTCTTGCAAACTGAGGAATGAAGCTTAGAAATGTTAATTAGTTTAATTTTACTAACTGGTTTGTTAAAAAAGACCAATCTAATTGTTTTCTAAATATATACCTAACTTCCACAGAAAGATGTTTTGGTCTGTTAAAAATCTACATATTTTCAGTAGCATAGTTGCCATACCAAAAAAAAAAAAAGTGAGCATTTTGTCAAATATATAAATTCTCCTAATATTAAAAAACAAATGCTAAAACAGGAATCCAAGAATACACAAAGTGAACTCATTCCTGCTTATGATTTTCTATGAAATAATTAAAATAGGTGGGCGGCAAAAGGGATAATGTTGAACTCATGCATATTCAGTCAGAATGCAGTTAGAGGGAAATGCAATCTCAGGAAGCATTTTATAACAGGGTCAAAAATTAGAAACTCAATAGAGATGAGTGCCTTAAGGTTATTGCCAAACTCCTAAGGCACATCGGAGCTGGTGGACCAGAATCATATATATTGTTACACAGAAAATAAAGTAAAAGGAAAAATTAAAAAGTCAGAAAACACTCTATTGTTGAAGCATTCTTTTTTATGTAACCACATATTTTTTTCCCTATTTGCAGTAGGCCCTGGCTCTTAAAGACTCTAAACTATGCTTTTTTTTTTTTTTTTTTTCTTTGCCTCTGCATCACTTGTCAATGAAGTCATCTAATTTAATTTCCATTCAGGGTATTCTGACAAGGCTGCGGTCTATTATGAAAGACATAAAATAGACATATTTGTTATGTGATTTGTTCTCCTTTCCTGTTAAACTTGCTGTAATGGATAACTGAAACTAATGCCTGAACAAGCATCCCCTGGGCACAATTGCACCTTTTCTTTCTTCAAACTGACTAGCCTCTTGTTAGCTTCACACATTTCTTTGTATGGGTTCTCTTTTCATTTTACTGTAGTTACATTATGGTACTTTTTTGCCTCCTCTTTATTTTTTTCATTTTTGTACATTCATCTTTGTTTGCCCTTCATGTCTATTGTTTCCTCCATATATTTAAAAATAAAAGTTTTAAAAAAAATTAATTCATGTCTTTATTCATTCTTGCTTCTCTTTTATCCCTTCTAATCCATTTTTGTCTTTTTTTTTCCTATAACTTCTCTTATGCTGTCCCCCGTCCTCTTTACTGATTCTGCAATTTATTATTTTTTCTATCCTCCCTATTTTCCTTCTTAAAAATACCTTCTAATGTCTTTCATCTTTGATATTTTCAATACTGTTTTATCTTTGTTCTTATATTGATTTAACAACACTGTTCTCACATCTTCATGTTGTTTAGTCTTGTCCATTGCTTATTGCTATCAGTAAGGAAGAAGACAAAATGAACTATAAGTGTTTTCTTGCTTCATATTTATTAATTTATACCACCTTGTCAGCCTGGCCACTATTACTCACTATTTTGAACAGACTGGACATGAGCTGGTAAGATTTATTGGACTCAGGTAAGGTAAGTGATATTTTAATTTAGCAAACATAAATGACAGATACAATAGATTGCCTTTGTTACTAAAAATGAAATAGTTCCATAAGAGTAAGTAAGAGATACAATTACCCATGTTAACACTATTGTTACACATCATGCTATTTACTATACAGAAACAAATTAAATTTAGATTGAGCCTATTTAAATCTATGTCATGTTCTATTGTAATTAGGAATTTCTATGGAGGTCTAGAATTAGGATTACTATTTTTATTTTAAATAATTGCCTGAACGTGTTAAAACTTCATTGTCCCATGCCACTCTGATGTAAAAAATAGTCCATATAGAAAAATATATATTAAAGAGAACACCAAACAGCTTTCTATAGATTTTTGGATATAGGATCTTATCCAGTGACAAGTGAGTGAATAATAATACGTGGGAAAGTACAGGGACTTGGAAAACTAAAATGGGTTTTATACACAGAATCAAGCTATTCATTAATTATTCAGTTATATATTCAAAGTAGAAGTTTATAAAAGTTGTCAGATATTTGAAAGATTAAATAAAAGCATATAATGTAAACAATTGTACCTTGTAAAATATAATGCATGAAATGAATGTTTATTATTGGCATGAGAAGGAAAAAAGAAACATTTGCAAATGTCTACTTAAGATCCATTTAAACATTGTAAACTCCAGAATTAAAGACCTATCATTCTGTGTGTTTTTATAATAGACTAAGGGGATTATTATAAGGCTGTGTATGCTTTGGAAATATATGTATTCACTTTATTTGTGTTATATAAATAATATCCATTTGGTAAAGAGAATGTCATAGGAATCAAATAGCTTAAAGGACTTTAACCAGACTGTTGAAAAATTCCAGATCATTATTTCTCATGAGTGTTAGAAAACATTACGCAAATATGGCACAAATTTTAAAAGCAATTATTTTTCAAAATATCAAAGTTAGTTTTCATATTTTTAGCAGGAGTCAAGATATTATATTTTGTTGACAAAAATTTCTGGTAATATGATTGTTTTGAAACTCAATCCTCAAATTACAGTTACATTTTGACAGCTTTTAAATAGCACATGACCCGCTCAGAGCAACGTAAATACAGCTTTTACTCAATTTTGTATTATTTTATTGGATATAATTTAGATAATTTCCAAGATAAAAAAGCTAATTATCACTTATCCATAGGGAAAATGTTCATTAGGCCTTGAATAATGCTTTTAGTTCTACAGAGGAAACAAAAAATTAGACTATCTAATATTCACATAGTCATTGAATCTTGATCTTTTCCTTACGTATATGGAAAACATCCACTATCCTTATTTTTCACAAATTAGGTATATTTTGATGCTGGAATCTTATCTGTTTGGTTTGGGGAGAAATTTTGAGTCTTTCCTTACCCAGAGTAGTACAAAAGCCTGGAATCTATTGATACATATTACCTTAGATGTGATCTTTATGTTTTCATTGGTCTATACCAGCTTATTGACAAAATAACTATTATTCTAGTCTACAGAGTGACTTTAGTTCTATGACTCTGTTCCTTTTATATTGTTAGTGGGACACATGAATCTTTTGTGAGGACCCACTTTGTGGGATAGGTTGTTTAGTCATACCACACAAAACCAGTGGCTACCTCTTTTCAGTATTGTAACTGAATGGTCTTCACACTATGCAGCTTGCAGGACTCTAGAAGTTTACATTCTTCCACCATAACGCCACAGGGTGGGTGCTGTTTTTGTTCCGTTTAGTTCTGTAGTAGAGAAAAACAAACCTGATGACATATTGGATCTATTCCTTTAGCTCTAACCCTTGTGCCCTGTTGCCTGTTCCTAGTTATGCTGGTTCTTTGTAAAAGAATGTTGCCTATAGCCTAAAATATATATGATAGAAAGGTATAACACTTTTCATTCATATAGATATAAAAAGTTACAGAACAGAAAATAACATTTGTCTTGTTAGAGGTTTACAGGAATATTGTGATCAGACCTAAGTGGACAGCTGCAAGACCAAGGGATTCCTTCACCAAGAAGTTTGCAACAACAAGCTACAACCCCTCCCCTTTTAGTATAAGAGAAACCTGAATTCTAAATCAGGTAAAATGGTTCTTAGGAACCATAGTCCACCATCTCTTCAGTCTGCTGGCTTTCAGAATGAAGTCTCTATTCCTTGCTCTAACACCTCATCTCTCGATTTATTGGCCCTTTGTGCTTGTGGCAAGTCTGGACTTGATAACAGTTACAGTTAAAAATAATTACTGACTCACTTTATATTTTTTCTCAAAGTCTGCAATCTAATCTTTTACACCAGGATATATAGCACAATGTCTTAGAGGTTTACTTTGAATCTTTTGCACAAGCCTTTTCTGAGGGAAGGGGGCCATGAGGAAAATCAGAAAGTAATCATAAATTTGACCCTCCTCACATGTGCTTTTATTTTTAAAGCAGGGTTCTTTGCATGCTGTGCTGAATAGTAACATAAATATGGCATAGAGACCTGTATTTCTATGCTAATTGCTCCCCGTAAGCATCTTTGCAAGTTAGAACTTCTGATGTAATATTTGTGAGAAAATCTAAGAGCAGAAAGAAAGATGAAGTAGAGTATGTTGGGCCTTGTTTGATTTATGTTTTCCATAATTTTATGAAGTAAATTATTTTATAAGTCATCTTGTGTCTATCTAGAGAAAATTAAATTTTAAATTGATCCTTTCACCCATCCCTATGATATTGGCATAAATATTATCATGGAAAAATGATTTCTTATTTAGATATTATTTTTCAATTTGAGGCTATAGGAGGTTTGCAAGCCTTACTGTCTACATTCTAAGTGACTATGTTTAAGCATGACATTAATATATTAATTATTTCCAGAAATCATGTGTTCTTACATTAGACATTTTCAATCATTAGTCAGCCAGTTGGATCGAATGACAATAACCTGGAAATTCAGCTAACAGTTTATGTTTCTCTATCTGATCTTATCATAATCCTCTGTTTTCTAGGGGAACATCATAGTAGAAGAGAGGCTTCGGAATATGAGCAGGAACAATATTATGATAACTCCTCAAATAATGAATAAATGTTTTCCTTCGAAACATTAAATGTGTTTTGTTGTTCTATTTTGTTTTGTTTTGATGAATGTGTAGGTGTATGTGGGGTCTGTGTTCAGAGGAGAGGGAAATAGCATGAGGATAACATTAAGAGTTATCCACCTCCATAGCTCCCCAAATAACTCTATTTAGGTGGGTTCTAATGGTGCAAATAAGGAAAAGACACTCAATCATCACCTAAAGAAATCTCTACCATTGTCTATTTTTAAATCTCTGACAGGTCCAAAAATCCAAATAAATGAAGGCTGGTTTGAAGAGGGTACATAAGAAATAAAGTAGTTTATACAGATATAGGAAATAAATTAGGAGGCAGCTACAGTAGTCCAAGCAAAATTAATGTATATATATATATATATATATATATATACACACATTACATTAATATATATATACATTAATTTATATATGTATATATATACATTAATTTATATATATAATTTATATATAATTTATATATTATATATATTATATATAATTATATTTATATTATATATATTATATATATATATATAATTGAAATAGCATTGTAAGTAAGAATGTTAAGACTAAAAGAGGTGTTGGACTTGGCAGGATGTGGGAAGCAGACCAGATTATAAACAGCAGGATTTGTTGACTAATTTAATATGGAAGTAAGAGAGAAGAGGATATGACAGAGTTTAGGAATAGTAGTACATTAATGGTGACATAACTAATGACTAGAATCACAAATATGTTACATATTTACAATATTTTGTTTTATCATGCAATATGATCTAATTGTGATTTTAGGCACAAATAATAAATATCATAAAATACTCCCCAGTTTCTGTCTTAAAACTAACTGGCTGCTATCTAAGTCCATGAGAATTGTGAACTAACTTTCCTGTGTTTCTTTTCAAGCCCCTGTGCTGGATTATATTTTGGTCATTGTGACCTTATCTACTGGACTGTGAAGGCAGCCGTCCTGGAAGGACACCTTTGAACAAGCTGTAAACTCTCTACTTTGGACAGTCTCACATTTGCACAACCCCTCTAGTTCCCCGAGAAACACCATGTTTGGGGTCAGGACATGATGATTCACCCTTTTTTAGGGTTTCTTACCATTTCTTACTGGTTTCTTACCATTTTCTTAGGAGAGCCTTTTCCTCATGTTCTCAGAAACTGCTATATTTCTCAGCATTTAAGGCATGCAGGCAATAAAGAATTACCAAAATAGGGAAAATTCTGACAAAAAATAAAACATCAGCACTTTTTTTTTTTTTTTTGCAGTACACGGGCCTCTCACTGTTGTGGCCTCTCCCAACTGCGGAGCACAGGCTCCGGACGTGCAGGCTCAGCGGCCATGGCTCAGGGGCCCAGCCGCTCCGCGGCATGTGGGATCCTCCCAGACCGGGGCACGAACCCGTGTCCCCTGCATCAGCAGGCGGACTCTCAACCACTGCCCCACCAGGGAAGCCCAAAACATCAGCACTTTTTAAAACAGGTTTTGAAAGTAATTTTAGAATTACTTTGTTTTGAAAACATATTTTGTTGATATAAATATAATATGATATACAATGGAATCCTATAGTAATGCATAAGTTTTATATAACCATTAATATTATACTAGCACTGAAAAATAATTTAAGGTTATTTAATGAGAAACAATCATGTATTTGTATACTGGAAAATACTAGGCTACAAAACCCTGTATAAGCTAATACCATAATATATTTGAGTAATGGTGGTAACTAGAAAGCAAGACATAATATACAGTAAATTTGAATGAATTTCTACATAGCACATGCAGATTTGGTAAATAAGAGTAAACATTCATACAAAGCAAGCAGGAAAATATAAATTTTAATGAATTCTTATATAGTTAGCCTCAGTACATGTAGACAAACAAATATTTCACTAAAAATAGTTCCCAGTGCATAAAAAAATGTATTTGAAGGAATTCTAATGGCATTCCCATTGAGTCAGTGAGAGTAAATATAACTAAATATTAGTTTACTGTAAGCAGTAGGAAGTATTTAAATTAATGTTTACTAGTCACAAGCGTTAAGGAATATCATAGCTTTATGACAATAGCAACAACATCCTTTAAAAACGATCTCAAAGATTTCAATCTTTATTTTTAAATCTAAGAAATCACATCAGCAAAGCCAAGTCATCATACCATTAAGGCCTGAAACCGTGGTTGTACACTAGCCATTTTTGTCAAAGGATTTTATAGCAGGAGGGGATCTGGTCCACTCTTGGAAAGGTTTCATAGAATGTCCGCAGACCTTTTCTGGAACAACCCCTCTCCCTCAAAATCCTTCATTCACAATCCAGAACTGGGGGTTGGGGAGTATGCAGGATTAACCAGACTCAGCATAGCAATTAGTGTCTGTAATACATAGCCATTTGGTGTAGCATACTTTTCACCTCTTTTCTTCTGGTGGGAGGGGAATTCTATTTTCCATGATTGTAAAGTATATACATGATGCTGACATTTGTGATTTGTTTTTTTGATACTAAGATCTTGGAACTCTTCAAATGTCTCAATCAAATATGTAATGGCCCCAGTGCAAGCAGTGGGAATTATACCTTCTTCTTCTCTTCATGTGTAGTATCAAACTCACTGTATCTTTAAACTTGAAACTCTTTGTTACTGGTATTCTAAAGGAATAGAGCATTTAGAATTGCAATAGGATTGCAGCTCCTGTGCTCTTCCTGTTGTTGGAGACACAGAGAATGATGGTAAGAAGCCACTAAGGCAGAAAATCTGCAAGAGATTGGAGGGATATTCATTCCATCAATTTAGATGAGTTCATTCCATCTATTTAGAAAAGCTCTTTGTCCCATTCTTCTTCATTTTCATATAATACTGGCCTAAGATAGAAGATCCTTGAGCAGCAGAAACTTCATCAGTAATATTGACTATCAGTTTACACAAGTATTCATTTCTTTCCCTTTTCACAGTTTTCTGTTTTCTGTATAATAAACATCTTTTATTGGTTTCTGCATCTTCATTGCTCAGACTATCATAATTAGAAGAAACCTAAAAGTGCTGTATATCCACAGCCTCCACCAAATAAACTGAATGCCCTTTTCATCCACTGTGATTACTAGCAATGACACTGAGTAAATACTTTCTAAATAAGTATAATAAGCTCTTCAATTTTAAATCTTTCCCCATGTTAAGCTTTCAACCTGACAGTCCTGTTTGTTGTAGACAGCCCGTCTGTCATTAATAGTAACCTGTCACCTACAGGCATAGAAGCTTAGAGCTGCCAAGTTCTTGGACTTGACAGAGTCCTAAAACTATAGGTATATCCATAAAAAGTAGCTGAGTAAATATTTATGCTGATACAATTTTAACGGTTTTGCCCCCCCACCCAACATCAATTACAGAAAACAGTCATGTTTAGTTATCCTTCTCATAGTATGGCTCCAACTTTCACTTAGAGTATCCCAAAGGAGTGAAAGGATCTTAGAATATTCATATTATCATTAATTTCAAAATGTGCTATTTGATAAGAATATTAAATTATTTGCTGTTTATTTATTTCAAATATTATCATTGAATAAATTTATTTCAATAGCCATGCCGAATCATAGATTAACAACAAAATACTCCTTATACTGTGAACAAGTAATACAGCCTTACATATGATTCTTCTTAGCTGACTCCTGGGCAGCACTGAGAGAATTGTTAGTGTTGATTCATAGGTGGTAAGACTGGGGTAAACAGAGACTGCCAAGATTTTCTGACAGAATGAATTCTTCTTTTTATAGGGTAATAATCAACAAGTATTTCTTTAGAATCTGCTCTATACAGCCTACTGGATTAAATATTATAAGGATATAGAGAAACAGTGGTACTTATATTGTAGTCATTATAATTAAGCTAGGGTTATAAAGATTAAATATCTGTGAGTAGATAAGGAAAGATAAGATAAATAGGTTGGTTAGAGAACCTTCATAGGAAAGCAAGCTTTGAATTAGTTTCTGTTGGAAAAGATGGAAAGGAATTGTCAGAGTTGTGGAATAAGGTATTTTTTTTGGAGAAATAGCATGAAGAAGGGCACACCAGGAGATAGTAAGTTGTAGAAGACACATTTGTATAGAAGCATATTTTCTAGTAGGTATTCTTTAATAAAATGTTCACTAAAGATGATATTTTCTCCTAAATTTAGCTCTCTCTTATTTTGTAGCAGAATTTATGTTAATATTTCTTGCTCTATTCTTACAAAACTGCATTAATATTTTATTGATTACTTCAAAAGATATTAAAGTAGCACCATCTCTACAAGGAATAGACTAAATTTTACCATTAAATAACAAAATGCTAGGTAAGAGAAACAATGAATCTTGTGGGTACATTTATATGTAAAGAAAGTCAAATGACTGTAGAATGGTTTGGAGAAACCTATATCCTATATTTTGGGTGGGTAAAAGATAATCATCAATACAGCTTTCAAGCACATTAGATCTATTATCTGGAGTATTTAGTGAAATAAATTTAATCAATTTTTAATATTTAAAATAAGACACAAATAAAATGTTATATTTTTTTGCAATTAATCATACTATGAATATTCTAAAATATAAGGTTATGATTACACTTTACAAATTCAAAAAGAAAAAAGAGTCTAATAAGTATATAAGACATTTTTAATTCCAATAGTAGTCAAAGAAATCCAAGTTAAATTAAAATGAGACTCTTATTGAAACACTGAATATTTTAAAAATGACAATGTTTAGTGGTGATATGCTGAAGAAGTACTTTTATGAAGAAGAGAGTAACAGAAGACTCAACTAACAGAGGATAACAGATAGGTATTTATGTCTCATAAAACAAAAAGACTGAGGTCAGGCTGTTCAAGACTAGATTAACAGTTTGAAGATGTCACCCACTAGGAACCTCAGCTTTGCATCTCCTTTTACTCCACTACATGAATCCTTTGTCTTCATGGCCATCACTTCAAGATCACAAGCCAGATGCAGCAGAATTTTACTGCTGCATAGTTTTTTATTCATAAGCACTATAATTATTATTTTTATAGTGTGCATTTTACAAAAATAGAATTCTATTTTATGTCTTATAATCTTGCTCTTTTGACTCAATTTTATATTAACTTTTACATTGGTTGTATCTAGTTGTTGAATGAAGCTAGGTTCTTTCTTCTTACTGTATGCTTCACTATGAACCTTCTGACTTAGGTGTCCATAGATCATCTTTCTTTTAAATATTTTCCGTCCCTTTATATGTCTGTACTTCCTTCTTAATAATATTGTTAGATATTTCTTCTGGATTATTAATTCTCTTATTAGCTCAGTACAAATATGCTATTCAATACATATCATAAGGCTGTAATTTAATTGTTTAATTTTTATAACTAGGAATTTTGTTTTTAAATAAAGCTTAATATTGTCTCATATTTTCAAGTCTTCTTTATAACTTTCAGCATATTAACCATATTAAATTTATATCCTAGGACTGATAATTACAATATCTGAAGTTTTGCACTCGATTCTATTTTTGTCATGAATGATTTGTGTGTCTTTCCTTAAATGTTTTGTGATATTTGATGATGAAATGCTTATTTATTGTAAAATTTGCCTGCTAGATTTCTTTGAGTCTTAGTATGGAGGTAGATTCCTCACATAAGTTTAACATTCTTTTTTTTTTTTTAAACAACTTTATTAGAGTATAAATGCTTTACAATGGTGTCAGTTTCTGCTTTATAACTAAGTGAATCAGCTATACATATACATATGTCCCCATATCTCTTCTGTCTTGCAGCTCCCTCCCTCCCAGCCTCCCTTACCCACCCCCTAGGTGGTCATGAAGCAGAGAGCTGATCCCCTTGTGCTATACAGCTGCATCCCACTAGCTATCTATTTTACACTTGGTAGTGTATATATGTCCATGCCACTCTCTCACTTTGTCCCAGCTTACCCTTCCCCCTCCCCGTATCCTCAAGTCCATTCTCTAGTAGGTCTGTATCTTTATTCCCGTCTTGCCCCAAGGTTCTTCTGACCATTTTTTTTCTTTTTTCTTTTTTTCTTATATATATGTGTGCTAGCATACGGTATTTGTTTTTCTCTTTCTGACTTACTTCACTCTGTATGACAGACTCTAGGTCCATCCACCTCACTACAAATAACTCAATTTCATTCCTTTTTATGGCTGAGTACTATTCCATTATATATATGTGCCACATCTTCTTTATCCATTCATCTGTTGATGGACACTTAGGTTGTTTCCATGTCCTGGGTATTGTAAATAGAGCTGCAATGAACATTTTGGTACATGACTCTTTTTGAATTATGGTTTTCTCAGGGTATATGCCCAATAGTGGGATTGCTGGGTCATATGGTAGTTCTATTTTTACTTTTTAAGGAACCTCCATACTGTTCTCCATAGTGGCTGTATCAATTTACATTCCCACCAACAGTAAAGAGGGTTCCGTATTCTCCACACCCTCTCCAGCATTTATTGTTTGTAGATTTTTTTGAGGATGGCCATTCTGAACGGTGTGAGATGATAACTCATTGTAGTTTTGATTTGCATTTCTCTAATGATTAATGATGTTGAGCATTCTTTCATGTGTTTGTTGGCAATCTGTATATCTTCTTTGGAGAAATCTCTATTTAGGTCTTCTGCCCATTTCTGGATTGGGTTGTTCGTTTTTATGATATTGAGCTGCATGAGTTGCTTGTATGTTTTGGAGGTTAATACTTTGTCAGTTGCTTCATTTGCAAATATCTTCTTCCATTCTGAGGGTTGTCTTTTTGTCTTGTTTATAGTTTCCTTTGCTGTGCAAAAGCTTTTAAGTTTCATTAGGTCCTATTTGTTTATTTTTGTTTTTATCTCCATTTCTCTAGGAGGTGGGTCAAAAAGGATCTTGCAGTATTTTATGTCATAGAGTATTCTGCCTATGTTTACCTCTAACAGTTTGATGGTGTCTGGCCTTACATTTAGGTCTTTAATTCATTTTGAGTTTATTTTTGTGTATGGTGTTAGGGAGTGTTCTAATTTCATTCTTTTACATGTAGCTGTCCAGTTTTCCCAACACCACTTATTGAAGAGGCTGTCTTATCTCCACTGTATATTCTTGCCTCCTTTATCAAAGATAAGGTGACCATATGTGAGTGGGTTTATCTCTGAGCTCTCTATCCTGTTCCATTGATCTATATTTCTATTTTGTGCCAGTACCATACTATCTTGATTACTGTATCTTTGTAGTATAGTTTGAAGTCAGGGAGCCTGATTCCTCCAGCTCCAGTTTTCTTTCTCAAGATTCCTTTGGTTATTTGGGTTTTTTTGTGTTTTCATGCCTTAATTATGTTGAGGAAAGTTCCCTCTATACCTACTTTCTGGAGATTTTTTATCATCAATATGTGTTGAATTTTGTCAAAAGCTTTCTCTGCATCTATAGAGATGATCATTTGGTTTTTCTCCTTCAACTTGTTAATATGGTGTAATACATTGATTGATTTGCATATATTGAAGAATCCTTGCATTCCTGCGATAAACCCCACTTGACCATAATGTATGATCCTTTTAATGTGCTATTGGATCTGTTTCCTAGTATTTTGTTGAGGAGTTTTGCATCTGTTTTCATCAGTGATATTGGCCTATAGTTTTCTTTCTTTGAGATATCCTTATTTGGTTTTGGTATCAGAGAGATGTTGGCCTCATAGAATGAGTTTGGGAGTGTTCCTCCCTCTGCTATATTTTGGAACAGTTTGAGAAGGAGAGGTGTTAGCTCTTCTCTAAATGCTTGATAGAATTCACCTGTGAAGCCATCTGGTCCTGGACTTTGGTATTGGAAGATTTTTAATCTCAGTTTCAATTTCAGGGCTTGTGATTGGTCTGTTCATATTTTCTATTTCTTCCTGGTTCAGTTTCGGAAGGTTGTGCATTTTTCATAGTTCGTCCATATCTTCAAGGTTGTCCAGTTTATTGGCATATATTTGCTGTAGTAATCACTCATGATCCTTTGTATTTCTGCAGGCAGTTGTTACTTCTCCTTTCTCATTTCAAATTCTACTGATTTGAGTCTTCTCCCATTTTTTCTTGATAAGTCTGGCTAATCAACTTTGTTTATCTTCCCAAAGAACCAGCTTTTAATTTTATTGATCTTTGCTATCATTTCCTTCATTTCTTTTTCATTTATTTCTGATCTGATCTTTATGATTTCTTTCCTTCTGCTAACTTTACGGGTTTTTTGTTGTTTTTCTCTAATTGCTTTAGGTGTAATGTTAGGTTGTTTATTTGAGGTGTTTCTTGTTTCTTAAGGTAGGACTGTATAGCTATAAACTTCCCCGTTAGAACTGCTTTTGCTGCATCCAATAGGTTTTGGGTCATTGTGTTTTCATTGTCATTTTTTCTAGGTATTTTTTGATTTCCTCTTTCATTTCTTCAGTGATCTCTTGGTTATTAAGTAGTGTGTTGATTAGCCTCCATGTGTTTGTATTGCTTACAGATTTTTCCTGTAATTGATATCTACTCTCATAGCATTGTGGTCAGAAAAGATACTCAATATGATTTCAATTTTCTTAAATTTACCAAGGCTTGATTTGTGACCCAAGATATGATCTACTCTGGAGAATGTTCCATGAGGACTTGAGAAGAATGTGTGTTCTGTTGTTTTTGGATAAAATGTCCTATAATTATCAATTAAGTCCATTTCGTTTAATGTATCATTTAAAGCTTGTGTTTCCTTATTTATTTTCATTTTGGATGATCTGTCCATTGGTGAAATTTGGGTGTCAAAGTTCCCTGCTATGATTGTGTTACTGTCAATTTCCCCTTTTATGGCTCTCAGTATTTGCCTTATGTATTGAGGTGCTCCTTTGTTGGGGGCAAAAATATTTACAATTGTTATATCTTCTTCTTGGATTGATCCCTTGATCATTACGTAGTGTCATTCTTTGTCTCTTGTAATAGTCTTTGTTTTAAAGTCTATTTTGTGTGATATGAGTATTGCTATGTCAGATTTCTTTTGATTTCCATTTGTATGGAATATCTTTTTCCATCCCCTCACTTTCAATGTATGTGTCCCTAGGTCTGAAGTGCATCTCTTGGAAACAGCATATATATGGATCCTGTTTTTGTATCCATTCAGCCAGTCTATGTCTTTTGGTTGGAGCATTTAATCCATATACATTAAGGTAATTATCAATATGTATGTTCCTATTACCATTTTCTTAATTGTTTTGGGTTTATTACTGTAGTTCTTTTCCTTCTCTTGTGTTTCCTGCCTAGAGAAGTTCCTTTAGCATTTGTTGTAAAGCTGGTTTGGTGGGACTGAATTATCTTAGTTTTTGCTTGTCTGTAAAGGTTTTAATGTCTCCATTAAATCTGAATGAGATCCTTGCTGGGTAGAGTAATCTGGGTTGTAGGTTTTTCTCTTTCATTACTTTAAATATGTCCTGCCACTCCCTTCTGGCTTGCAGAATTTCTGCTGAAAGATCAGCTGTTAACCTTATGGGGATTCCCTTATGTGTTAACTTGCTGTTTTCCCTGGTGCTTTTAGTATTTCTTCTTTGTATTTAATTTTTGATAGTTTGATTAATATGTGTCTTGGCGTGCTTCTCCTTGGATTTACCCTGTATGGGACCCTGGACTTCATTAACTATTTCCTTTACCATATTAGGGCAGATTTCAACTATAATCTCTTCAAATATTTTCTCAGTCCCTTTCTTTTTCTCTTCTTCTTCTGGGATACATGTAATTTGAATGTTGGTGTGTTTAGTGTTGTCCCAGAGGTCTCTGAGACTGTCCTCAATTCTTTTCATTCTTTTTTCTTTATTTTGCTCTGCAGTAGTTATTTCCACTATTTTATCTTCCAGTTCAATTATCCATTGTTCTGCATCAGTTATTCTGCTCTTTGTCCCTTCTGGAGAAACTTTAACCTCATTTATTGTGTTGTTCATCTCTGTTTGTTTACTCTTTAGTTCTTCTAGGTCCTTGTTAAATGTTTCTTGTACTTTCTCCATTCTATATCCAAGATTTTGGATCATCTTTACTATCATTATTCTGAATTCTTTTTCAGGTAGACTGCCTATTTCCTCTTCATTTGTTATTTCTGGTGGGTTTTTGCCTGCTCTTTCTTCTCCTGTGTGTTTTTCTGTCTTTTCATTTTGCTTATCTTACTGTGTTTGGGGTTTCCTTTTCACAGGCTGCAGGTTCATAGTTCCTGTTGTTTTTGATGTCTGTCCCCAGTGACTAAAGTTTGTATGTTGTGAAGGTTCATAGTTGAGGGGACTAGTGTCTGTGTTCTCGTGGATGAGGCTGGATCTTGTCTTTCTGGTGGGCAGTTCCACGTGTGGTGGTATGTTTTGGGGTGTCTGTGACCTTATTATGATTTTAGTCAGCCTCTGTGCTAATGGATGGTGTTGTGTTCCTGTCTTGCTAGTTGTTTGGCATAGGGTGTCCAGCACTGTAGCTTGCTGGTTGGTGAGGGGAACTGGGTCTTGGTTTTGAGATGGAGATCTCTGGGAGATTTTTACCATTTGATAGTACATGGAGCTGGGAGGTCTCTTGTGGGCCAGTGTCCTGAACTTGGCTCTCCCACCTCAGTGGCACAGCCCTGACACCTGGCTGGAGCACCAGGAGCCTGTCCTCCACATGGCTCAGAATAAAAGGGAGAAAAGAAAGAAAGAAAGAAAGAAAAAGATAAAATAAAATAAAATAAAGTTATTGAAATAAAAAAATAATTTTTAAGGAGAAAACATTTTTTTAAGTTAAAAAAAAAAAATGGACAGAGAGAACCCTAGGACAAATGGTAAAAACAAAGCTATACAGACAAAATCACACACAGAAGCATACACATACACACTCATAAAAAGAGAAAAAGGGAAAAAATATATATATATCATTGCTCCCAAAGTCCACTTCCTCAGTTTGGTATGATTTGTTGTCTATTCAGGCATTTCACAGTTGCAGGGTACATCAGGTTGACTTTGAGGATTTAATCTGCTACTCGTGAGGCTGCTGGGAGAAATTTGCCTTTCTCTTCTTTGTTCACATAGCTCCTGAGGTTCAGCTTTGGATTTGGACCTGCCTCTGCGTGTAGGTCACCTGAGGGCATCTGTTCTTCGCTCAGACAGAATGGGGTTAAAGGAGTAGCTGCTTTGGGGTTCTGGCTTACTCAGGCTGGGGGAAGGGAGGCATATGGATGTGGGGTGAGGCTGCTGCCGCAGAGGCCGGCATGACATTTCACCAGCCTGAGGCGTGCCGTGATTTCTCCTGGAGATGTTTTCCCTGGATCATGGGACTCTGACAGTGGCGGGCTGCACAGGCTCCCAGGAGGGGAGACGTGGAGAGTGGTCTTTGCTTGCACAGAGGTTTCTTGGTGACTGCACCATCACTCTTAAAGTCTCATGCCCGTCTAAGTGGTCCAACCTGATAACCGTGGCTCTTGCCCGTCTCTGGAGCTCTTTTAAGCGGCACTCTTAATCCCCTCTACTTGTGTAACAGGAAATAAAGAGGAAAGAAAAAGTCTCTTGTCTCTTTGGTAGCTCCAGACTGTGTTCACGTGGCCAACACCAGTCCTCTCCCTGGGATCCAACCGAAGACCAAGTCTCATCTCCCAGCCCTCACCCATCCCGGTGGGTGAGCAGACAAGCCTCTCAGGCTGGTGAGTGCTGGTTGGCACCGATCCTCTGTGTGGGAATCTCTCTGCTTTGCCCTCCACACCCCTGTTGCTGTGCTCTCCTCTGTGGCTCAGAAGTTCCCCTCCTCTGCTACCAGCAGTCTCTGCTTGCGAAGGGGCTTCCTAGTGTGTGGAAACCTTTCCTCCTTCACAGCTCCCTCCCACTGGTGCAGGTCCCTTTCCTATTCTTTGTCTGTGTTTTATCTTTTTTTCTTTTACCCCACCCAGGTATGTGGGGAGTTTCTTTCCTTTTGGGAGGTCTGAGGTCTTCTGGCAGCATTCAGTAGGTGTTCTGTAGGAGTTGTTCCACATGTAGATGTATTTCTGATGTATTTGTGGGAAGGAAGGTGATCTCTGCGTCTTACTCTTCCGCCACCTTAAAGCTCATCCCACATTCTTTTATATTAGCTACCTAGTTAACCACTCCAGGTCCCCCTAAAAATAAATTCTGATCTTGAGAATTTTGGATCATAGTGGTAGTGTTTATTTGTGCTGCAAACCAATATCCAAACTAGATTGTAGATAGAAATTCTCAGGAAAAATGATTTGATTTGATTTTTCCCATTTCCACTTTTGAGGATAGTAATTTTTATTTCAGTCGATAAGGAGGGCTTAGTTAAAGGACATGTAATTCCTTTTTCACTCTTAGGGGAGGGCTAGTCCTATGGAAGAACAGTTTAGGGAGGATACTTAGTAGCCTACCCACCTTAATGATTGTTTCTTGGTTTTGCTTCCTAGCCTTTGATACTTGTGAGAGAGATTATGTGCTAACTTATTTGGTGGCCAAGCATTTTGCAACTGATTTTCAGTTCAACAATTTATTTAAGGCATTTTTTACTGTTATTTATGCAAGATTTTTAATATATTTCATCAGGAGAGTCAATCCAGATATTTAGTCTAAAATACAACAAGGAATGGACCTCAACAGAGTGTAGAAATAACTAGTTTTGACTGGAAACAGAGTGGAAAGTAATAACGTTGGCTTATTATTTAAAGGCCTAAGAATTAAATTTTGGCAATACTTAATAATATTTTCTAGCCATATTTCATATTATAAATCTAGTATATTTTTATTATTTTGATTTTTTATATTAACTATTTTAAAACTAATTATTATTATATTAACTATTTTAAAACTAAATTATTATTTATTTTAAAACTAAATTATTTTTAAGGAACTATTACATTGTTTGCCTCAAGTAACAGCTACTTTTATTTTCAAATGGATAGACACAAAATGTATATGATGTTGATATTGATTTACCTAAATTATTCCAATCAATTTCAATCACAATAACTTCATTTTAAATGTTCATTTTTAAATTAATTGGAAGATAAAACTTGAAAAACTGTTGATTTTCAAGCCCAAAATTAAATTGGTAGGATTTGTTTTAATTTATTTGGGCCAAATTTCTAGTTTCTGTCCCAAATGGAATGAATTAAGTTTTTGCAAAACTAATTTGTGCAAATTAGCCAAAATGTATATTTTAAAAATATTTTAAAATAAAAGTAAAATTTCAAATACAGATAAAAGGATTTAAACAATCTTAGACAGTTTTGTAATGCTAGCAGAATATTTCCTAAGGAAACACAAATAATACATTTTTGATATTCAACTCAGATGTACACAGCAGAGTATCAAAGAAGGGTCCTTTTTTATTAGTAATATTTCACTAAAACTTGGAATAGAGTCTATTTTTCTTTTTAATCTATTCAGAATTTATTTGGGAACAGTAGGTGAAAGAAGAATATGTAAAGGAATTATCCAGCTCTACACTATATTTCAGTGCCGTTCAGATGGGAAACAGCATTTCAATGTGTGTGCCATTTGTTACTGCATCCTGCTTATGGTGTCTTTCTTTTATTAGAGCTGTGCTCTAGAATTCTAGAAAGAGGCTATAAGCAAGATGCGGTAAACAAATAGTGTTAGAATGGTGAGTGAACACTTACTCCCCATTTCTTTCTGTTTTCAGGAGGATCTCCACCAAAATGAACAGCCCTAACTGTCTCAGTCCACCTTACCCATACTTCCTCTTTCCTACTGCAATTCTGCATGTATCTGTCATGCTGTTGTTTTTATAAGAACAGATTTTTCCCTGGTTGAGTGAAGCTTGCAGTAGTCTCACAATGGCTATTATTGTGTTCAAAGACTAATCCTTGTGTTCACTATACAGGATGCCTACATACTTAGCAATTCCCTCCACCCTATACTTCATCTATAATAACATTCATATTTTTGGGACTTCCCTGGTGGAACGGTGGTTAAGAATCTGCCTGCCAGTGCAGGGGACATGGGTTCAAGCCCTGGTCCAGGAAGATTCCATATGCCGTGGAGCAACTAAGCCTGCATGCCACAACTACTGAAGCTTGCACACCTAGAGCCTGTGCTCTGCAACAAGAGAAGACACTGCAATGAGAAGCCCATGCACCACAAGGAAGGGTAGCCCCTGCTCGGGGCAACTAGAGAATGCCCACATGCAGCAACAAAGACCCAATATAGCCAAAAATAAATAAATAAATAAATTTTGTTTAAATAGAAAAAAATAATGGATTTCACCATTTTTTTAAAAAAATCATATTTTTGTATCTGCTACCCTTATCTTCTGTTTGTCTCTTCATTAGTTCTGAATTTGGGTAGAAAATATGGTCAATATTCATGTATTTGTTCCCTCTCAAACCCCAATATGATATAAATATCAGTATATAGAATTTCAGGACTTAAAACTTGTACTAAATATCTTATTGAAACAACAAGAATTTATTTAGAAAATAGATAACATAGTATAATCCTTTAGCATCTAATTTATGTATTACAGTTACCGAAAAACAGAAAACTGTATAAAATGATTTTCCATGTTATTTCTGGCTAATTTCTACTTTTAGTCATTCTGTTTTTACATAAATTATAGGGGAAGAGTCTACTTTAAGGAAATGCTTTATTTTGTGAAAAATGCAAACAAGCTTAAGAACTGTTTATAAATATTTCTTCAATATTCATGAAAGGAAAGTAGCCTGTTAGAAAATAAGTATCATAAGTAAAGGACATAATAGCTGACCAGAGATAAGACATCTAACACTAATTTGATTTTACTTTATCTAGTCATCTGATATTGCTGAAGAATTATTGTTTCTAGTAATACAAAATTTGCAGAAACATAAATTCTTTTTTCTTTCTTTTCTTTTCTTTTTTTTTTTTTTACGAAGCCTATATGGTCTTGGACATATTATTATTTAAAAAAAATATTTGCTGAGGAGGAGCAGGACCTATTGTCCAAAGGAAAATCTTGAGAGAAATTTCTCCCATAGACAAGATTCATGGGTCCAGGAATCAAGGGGTATAAATAAGAGTGACACCACTCAGTATTACCTCTAGGGATCCTCTAGCAATTTTTTTGCTTCTTGTTCTCACAACTTTATGTTCTGCTGGTCCAGACATCTTAATTCCAAAAGGAAGTATGCTTTCATTGGACAACACAACAGTGATTGTATTTAACTGGAAACTAATACTGCCACCTGGCCTGTTTGGGCTTCTTCTTTGCATCATAGTATTTAAGTTACAGGACAGCAAGGAAAAGACTGAACATCACCCATGGACTTTGTATCCTTTGACAGGGAAAGAGTTACTGCATAAGCAGGACAGTTGTATCATTTTAGGCAGAAATATGACCATGTTATTATCTTTATGTGAAGATGAATTATGGTGGAAGGAGGTATATATGTGTGGCAAGTTAAAGAGTGGACTGTAATGATTAAGTTTATGTGTCAACTTGACTAAATTATGGTGCCAACTGTTTAATCAAACATCAGTCTAGATGTTGCTGTGAAGGTGCTTTATAGATATGATTAACATTTAAATCAGTAGGTTTTGAGTAAAACAGATTACCCTCCATACTTTGGGTGGACCTCATCCAATCAGTTGAAGACATTAAGAGAAAGGTCTAAGATTTCTGAACAAGAAAAGTTCTGTGTCTAGACTACCTTAGTACTTCAGGTTGCAGCATCAACTCTCATGGAAATTTCCAGCATGCTGACCTGCTCTGAAAATGTTATTGAATTGGTTCAGCTGCTTACTGCTTTTCAATACTCACAAATGTTGATAGAAAGGAAAGTGGCCTTTAATCACCAGAGTGCTGGCAATCTGGTGAGATGGTGGAATCAGTATCCCCCAAAAACCACCTCTGAAGATTCTGCTCAGCCATGAAATCTTTCATAGGGAAACAGGGAAGTAATCTCAGTTAATGATTGAGATAGGGGGTCAGAGCTGTCTCCATCTCCCACTGTTTTCAGGCTTCTGTGCAGGTTTTTCGACTCCTCATGATCTTTCCTTAGATGATATCTTGTTCACACAGCTTGCAAGATTACTGAAGGGGAAGCTAGGGAAGAGATCTAGTCATCTGTTAATTACTTATTCTTCACTTCTACTTCTTTGATCTACAGAAAGAACCAACATGTTAGGCAAATATTGTGTGATCAAAAGATGTGCCAGGGCTGGAGATGAGTAGAGCATTGGGGTGTCTGCTTTAAGGTTAGTGTAAAGACAAAGGGCTGCCCCCTGCAGAAAGCTCTTTCTTTCAGAGAGCTTTTTCCTGCCAAAACTGCTTACAAAAATGTCTAACTTGACAACCCCACAATCACTTGAGCCAAGTACTTAAAGACAGTTGATAGATAGATAGATAGATAGATAGATAGATATCTGCAGAACCCTGACTAATCCTCTCGAGAACTCTGACTAATGCATAAGGTAATATTTAAATAGCATATTTTGTATGACACTTTATTTGATGACTGAACTTAACTATTTAAAATCATATAGAATGAGTCATATGTTTTTGCAGGCTACCAGCATCTATGAGAATCTAGATTCTTAGAGAGTTTTGGAATATTTGGTCTAAATTCTGTAAAGTTTACCAAAAGAAGAAAAACAGGTACACATTAAAATATGATGTTTTCAAGGATCACAAAATTTGCCAACAGATTTGGAATAAAAGATTCAAGGACTTCTTTTTTCTTCTTTAGCTTCTGACTCCAGGACATGTATCACCTTCTTAAAAGCATTAAGTTACCTTCAGTCAGGCAAGCGCTCTACACAATAGCCTTCTTAAGCACTTTGTCTGAGCTTTGTAGTAATAATAAAAGCCCTAAAGTATCTAACAAAGTGTACATGACTTTTAAAGCAAGAAGAATCTTTTGTATGGTTTTGGAATTGAAAATGTAAATTACAGAGAAGTGGTATTTTTAACTTTTCCATGAAGATGGAAAATAAAATCCAGAATTACTTGATTAAGAGAGAAATAGATTAATGCTTTATTGCTATAGTTAAACATGTCAAATCTGTGCAATTTGGAGAAGAAAATTATCTTAAAATAATTTTGTATTAAGTATCATCTGCATATTGAGAGAGTGTGGTGTGGTTTATGTGAGGGGTGTGTTCTTAACAGTTTGGGGTACTTAGTCTTTCATTTAGTTTAAGGTCCATGTAGGAATCTACAATGCTCTGAAACAAACTAGCCATTCTTCCTTCTTACCTCCATATTTGAGTGACAACTATGTTGGTTATAATGTCCAGGGTTCTCAACTGTATTTAGTGGTAGGATGAGGGAAAAGTACATCTATTTTGCCAGAAATAATAAATCCTTTCATGCTATTTAAAACTCATACAATTTATTTTGCATACAGCCTGTAAGTGTAAATAAAACATTTCTTTTTCCACTTAGAAAAAGCAGAGACCATTTCACCCATCTCTCTTTTCTTACACTGTTTCCTTAGATACATGTTATATTTGGATCCTTACTCTAACCTTTGGAGAATAGATAAATCTCTAGGGATTAAGCCTTGTGTCAATTTTTTACAATGTAGAAAAATCTCCGAAGTCATGATCCAAATAACCTCTACATATGTAAACACACACCTCTGGAGTTAACTCAAAGCTCTTTCTACTGAGATGGACAGGTGACTGCTGTATGGTGTAGGCTTTGTGTCTTGAGGAGATAAGAGAAATTAATTTACTATTGTTACTGGGTTGGCCTGCGTTGTGTCAAAATAGCTTCAACAGAGGAGGTCAGCGAAAGACCCAGACCAGCAATCTCGCTCCTTGTGACAGCAAGCAAAGAATTGCAGACTACCACTCCAAGCTTAAGTGCAAAGCAAAGTTTTATTAAAGCGTAGTTATACTCTCAGAGAGGGAGAGACATTGGGCTATTTCTGCGAAGTGAAACCAGCATTTCTGTGGGGACTTAAGGGTGTTTTTAAGGAACGTTCTTTGAGGAGGCTGGGTGCAATCATGGGTTAGTGACAGGGGATCATTATTTGATTGACAGTCCTGAGCTATGTAACAAGTTCATTATTGCACATGCCCTTACTCTTGATTTGCTAAGAACAGCCCACGTGGGGGGCGGGGCAAAACCACATGTAGATTTTATTATAATGATGGTATAATGAGTTTGCGTTTACTATAGGTTATATGTCAGTCTGGATATGCGCAGCCTGGGGAAGTTCCCTTGTGTTACCATGCTCCATTTTTATCAGGATAATTTGCCCACTACATGATCATAGTTTGGCCCATTCTGGATGGGGTCAGGGGAGGGTCCTCAGATGGTTGGGGTGTAACTCGACTACTCCTCTCTTGTCTTTTCACCACAGTCACCTCCTTGCTGCTAATGTCTGACTAACTACCTAACATTATCTTCTACTTTGCTCTATAAATTATGTGAGATTTTGTAGTCAGTTTCTTGCTACCTTACATGCATATGATATATGATTGTTTACTGCCAAATAGAAATTGTCACTTGCCACCTGCCACTGAAAGGATTAGGTCACTAGTCATTGCAGTCGCTGACTTTCTGACCTTCAACACACCCTGAAAGGAGTTCAGGGTCGAGATCAGGAATGAGGCACTCCGTGCTCTGGGAAACACTGGCAGAACAGGCCTTCAGATAGTTAGATATTTTCAGAAGTTTCTATTAGCCCAAATTCTTATATTCTTACATGTAAAAAGCACTAAAATCATTAAGGGAGACATCTGTTCCTTGTGACTAGCAGCAACCCTCTGCCAAATGTGTGCTTGACTGCACTTATCCCCCTTCTCTAAATTCGTATATAATGCTGACCTTCCCTGCTTACTTCTTTGGAGCAGTTCCTCAGAATTATCTGTGAGGCTGTCTCTCAAGTTATAGTCCTCATTTTGCCCCAAATAAAACTTAACTCACAATTCTGACGTTGTGCATTTTTTTTTCAGTTGATATTACTCAACAGTAAACTGTGTCTTCTCCCTTTTCCATAGTGAAATGAAGGAGTCTTTTTATTGGGAGGATTGTTTTATTTGTCCAACAGTGTTTTAATATGAATGGTTGTCTGATAGTTCCTGAATTGAGTGGACCAGTTGAAGGTTTTTGTGGCCACTCAACAGTCAATGAGAGAGAATGAATTACAAAAGTAGCTCTTCTAGCTTTCTTTTCTTTAGGGAATGCTATCCATACAGTGAATAGTCCTCTCCAAACTCTAAATTTTATTATTAAATATGTATGTTAATACTGGCTCATCAGGATTACTATTAGTTTTAATGTTAAATGCTGATATGTCTCTGTCATGTTAGGAACAGGTATATATATATATATATATATATTATGTGGACAAGGAAGTGCAGGGATTAAAAGTATCTTCCCTCTCTGAAGTCTGGAACCCTGTTCCCTTCTATGATACCTCTGCCCTTCTCAGCTCTATGTCTCCATCTTTGTCTGCCTGAGGCTGAACCCTGGGGATGGGAAAGCAAGGATCTTTTAGATGGGCAATTCCCTTCCTTTAGAGGGTTCCCTACAGGGAAGGATGAGGGTTAAACTGCTTTAACAGGCTATGAATTACCACCTCAGTCTGAGGATATTGGATGAAGCATCCTGGCTCAGATTTCACTTAAAAAAAGATTCCTTTCACACACCAAGTAGCTAAAGAAGCAGAAATAATAATAATAAAAAAAACTGTTCAAGCAGAGGATAAATGAGAACCTGCACAAAAGACAGTGATCCTGTATAAATATATCAGAATGGAAAGTAGCTGTACTACTCACTTGGAAAAGAGTAACGAAAGTGTAGTTAGACTATATATACTTCATGGAAAAACAAAAAAAGATAATGCCATATAACTCTACATTTTTCTTGCTAAATGAAAGGAAAGCAAGCTTTTTAAATTTGGATCACCAGTGAATCTGATGCAATTAAGAAGCTACCAGAGGTCATCTGGAGGACCTGAAATCTTAAGAGTATATATGTCTTATCCCCAGCTGATATCACCAATTTAAGGTTTTCTTTCCATGCTCCAGGAAGTGCTACGTGAGTCTGTGGAAACACCCCTCAGAGTGTTCTCGAGTGGTCTTGGCCTGCAGCAGCTTGAAGCAGGGTTTCGGTCCAGGACATAGCTCAGGCTGCGGCAGTGAGATTACCAAATCCCAGCCACCAGACCACCAGGGACCAGTGGCCAGTCACAAGGCCCTGGCTCCTCAGCTGTGTAGAAATAAATTTCCACATAGAGACAGAAAGTAGTGAGGCAAGTAAAGTGTTTATTAGGAGGAAAAATAGTACAGTACATGTGGATAGACACACGGGCAGACTCAGAGAGAGAGTACCACCCTCGTGGTAGTTTGAATCACTTTTATGGGCCATTTCTTCCAGGGTTCATTTGACCAATCACCTTGTTTTGCCTGGTTCTGAGTCCGTAATTGGTATATCTCAGGGTCCACCCCTGTGTGTGTGCCCATCTCTTAGCCAGGTTGGATTCTAGCAAAGAGGCCTATAGGTAGTTGACATCACTTACTATGAGGTGATGCCTCCTCCTTTTTGACCTCCAAGGAGCCTTTCTGCGCGTGTGTAGTCGGGGAGATCTCCTTGACTTCAAGAATGAGGAATATGTGGTCTTATATCTCTTTTCTGGGCAGTGCCCAACCTCCTCCAACATCCTGCTTTTATGGAGTTTCTGCTATTATGGAATTTCTGTCCATAAGGGAGAAACTGTTGAGACTGGGACCCATCTAGCTTCTACCTCAAGAGTGCTTACACCTCCATACACACACTACAATGTTATATGTTCTGACACACACACCTACTGTGTTGAATCCTTCTGACAAAAGACTTTGCTTGTTTATTGATGCAAGGACTTTAGGGGCCTATTAATCCAACACCCCAGGAGATGTCATGGCCACAAAAGTTTAATTATCCATCAACCCTGGAAATGAAGGCAGGGGTAAAAGCACAGGGCCCACCAAGAAGAATTGCAAACAACTATACTTCAAGCCTTTCTGCAAAATGAGAGCTGAGAGGAGTGCACCTTTGTACTCAGTAATCAGGTGAGTTCCCCACTAATTTTCACCAGTGGTTTGTTGAAATTTCTTCATACTTTACAGGAATGGATCCAGGGGCAGGTCAAAATTTCCCTCTCGTTTTGTCTACTTTCTTTGCAGCTCTTTTCAACTCTTTTTGTGTACTATTCTACTACAAGTTAGTGTAAAAAATAAAAGGTTGGCAAGAACAAAGATTATTGCTGATGGAAGTAACTCCTACTCTGGTCAACCTATGAAGGGAAAGAAGGAAGAGGAAAATTAATGTGTCACTATTGTAGGGAGCTAGGGTTTTGGAAAAGAGATTGTAGAAAGAATATGCAGATGCTATCAGAAAAAAACAAGAGACAGAGCCACTCAGTAGGGAATAATTGAAAAATGGCTCAAAATTGACAGATTGGAAAAGTCTTGGAGTTAGGAACTGGTGAACCATATGTTTCTATAACTTTTCCTCTGGTTAAACTTTCTTACCTCTCCTGATAGATACTTGTACTCTGACATTTCCACTGAAATTTCTCTCTTTTTCCATCTGATGACAGATCAATACAGGTCCTTTCTATTTCTGATTACCTTTCTCCTTGTTCCCTTTTCACCATGGTTCCTGTACAAATAGATAGGAACACTGAAAATGGGACATGCCTTCTTAACTTCTCCTGATTCTCCTGTATTCTACTGAGGAAAATCTTACCATGAAAATTAAAAGCTACCATATTCAGTACTCAGGAACATGAGGCTTGATTTGGATATTAGGTGCCTTCATTATAAAAAGCGGGGAGGGACTAGGAGTGAGCAAGAATCTCACTCCAATCTCAAGTGCACTCTGAGCTGAAACATTATTTTGGGTCCTAGGGGATGATAATACAGGCTTACTTTTTTTTATTTTTTAGAGTGATAAAGCTTTTATTTTAAAACACCATTTTTAAAAATTGAAGTATACTTGATTCACAAGGTTGTGTTAATTTCCACTGTACAGCAAAGTGATTCACATATATATATATATATATCTGTGTATATATATATTTCTGTGCATACATATATTTCTGTGTATGTATATATATATATATATATATATATATATATATATATATACATTCTTTTTATAATATACTTTTCCATTATGGTTTATCATAGGATACTGAACATAGTTCTCTGTGCTATACAGTAGGACCTTGTTGTTTATCCATGATACAGGTTTAATTGCAGATATTGAGCCAATAAAGTAGCTTATCAAAAGGATAAACTATGGACATGTGTAAACAATATCCTGTGTCAAAAGCTCAATTAGAAGGAATCAAATCAATTATAAAAGAATTAAAAATACAAAGTATACAAAATCTTAGGGCAATAAATAATTTTGTAATCAGTTTCAATAGTTCCTTTAATTCCACATAAAGTATGCGTTTTCAATTATCCTTTGAACAGCTTATATTATCTGCTGATTCACCCACATCACATAAATAAAATACAAATTTAACACTTGTACATTTTCATGATTTTTTCCTTTCCTGAAAACTATCTCTTAATATTTTTAGAGGTCTTCCATTGGGATGCCCACTGGATTCACCTACGAGAGCCTGGTAAACATTGTCAACAGGGAAGTGTACGTCCTGGGTGGTATAAAACCACTTATCTTTTCTCAATTTCTAGAGGTGAATCCAAAGCAGCAATAGAATTCTGATTCCCTCTTTTGCAAATTTTAATTTTCCACTTCACTAATTTTGTTTTTCTTTCTTCAAAATCTAATAAGTCAATCCCCATTTAGAATTTGGCTCTAGGTTCTGTCACTTCATGATCTCTGTAAATTGATTGGTGATTTATGGACATCTATTTTCTGTTGGGTAAGAAATGACAGAATCTTTATTTTTTTTAGATTTTCTCTTTGACAACTTACCTCTTTTCATCACAAATCAGTTAAATCAATTTTGTGCCCACTAAAAAGACTCACTCAAAAAACTAATTCATTGGTGAGTTTTGCATTTCTGTGTTTGTATTTGACTCATGGCTAAAATTTTAGAACTGAAAAAATAAGCTGTCTTTCCCTGTCTTTCTGTCTCTTTTTATGTTCATAATGCAGAAAAGTATTACCCATTGTGTGAGCATGTATTATTTTCCTGCCTCCTGGTGATATTTATAAATTAGATTATAAAAGATTCTTAAAGAAGCACTACTCAGATTGGCTTATTGAAATAAATATGTGATTTATAAATTGAATATTACTAAATTTCCCAGAAAATAACAAAGTTGTACTTATAATACTTTCAATGTGCTAGGAAAGTATTAACATAGAAACATTCCTAAATATTTTAAGAATCCAAATTCACATAATTTAGGTAAAATTTTTGCTACTGAGACTTTAATAATTTTGGTTTACTAAAAATATCTATGTCATATCTGGTTATCAATGTTATATATAGTACCAGCATACATTTGTATTCTAGTTGGATACTTTCTTCTTACTGATTAACAATGCCTATGTAATATTTCAATTTAATGTTTAAAATTATGAGAAAAATGTATGTCTGTATTTAACTAAGTTGAATTGTTATTCTGATGAACATTAATACAACAGTAGTTATATTCTTAGTATATAAATTTAAAAATAATTTCCAAGAGTTTTAGGTAGCTTAAAATCATGGACTACTATTAAAATGAGTTTATGGCACCCATTATTAATACCTAGGTTATTTTTAAGTAAGAAAGAATACTGAAACATGAATTGGTAAGTGCAATTTTGTATAATTTTACTATTTATTTTTACACTAAATAGAGGTTATGTATTTGAGTCTGTAAAGAAGTGTTATTTTTCGTCATTTTGAGAATGTGATAATATTAAGAGGTGGAGCCTTTGGGAAGTTATTAGGATCAGGTAAGGTCACAAGGGTGGAGGCTTCGTGAATGGGATTAGTGTCTTTAGAAGTCACAATGGAGCCTGTTTCCTCCCTGTGCTTTCAACCATATGAGGATGCAAGAACAAGTTGGCAGTCTGCAACACAGAACAAGGCTCTCACCAGAACCTGACCATGTTGGCACCATGATCTTGGACTTCCAGCCTCAGAAACTGTGAGAAATAAATTTTAGTCGTTTATGAGCCACTAAGTTTATGATATTTTGTTACAGCAGCCTTAACTAAGACAACAACTTTATCTAAAACCTGGTGGCAAAATATTTTAACACCTACAGAAGCTAGGAGTTTCCACTTAGTTATGGCTTCAGGATGGCCTGACATTTTTTCCTACTCAAAAGCAGATTCTTAAAGAGTGGTAAAGTCTCTGCTGACAGCCGCATTTCTTTGGGAAGATAAGAGCATGTCAAATCAGAAAAAAAATCTTTTATTTCCAATATTACTCATAAGTTTTTCATTAATTTTATTTATTTATTTATTTGTTGTTGTTGTAGGGGGTAGGAGTTTTATTAATTAATTAATTTATTTTTGCTGTGTTGGGTCTTCGTTTCTGTGTGAGGGCTTTCTCTAGTTGTGGCAAGCAGGGACCACTCTTCATTGTGGTGCACAGACCTCTCACTATCGCGGCCTCTCTTGTTGCGGAGCACAGGCTCCAGACACGCAGGCTCAGTAGTCATGGCTCACGGGCCTAGTTGCTCCACGGCATGTGGGATCCTCCTAAACCAGGGCTCGAACCCGTGTCCCCTACATTAGCAGGCAGACTCTCAATCACTGCGCCATCAGGGGAGCCCGCTCATTAATTATAAATTACATAAATGTTTGCAAAATATTTCACTTAGCATAATGCCCTCAAGGTCCATCCATGTTGTTGCAAATGGAAATACTTTATTCTTTTTCTGTTTAAATCATATTCATATATATATATATATATATATATATATATATATGTATGTATGTATATCTCACAATTTCTTTATCCATTCATCCATCAGTGAACACTTAGGATGTTTCCATATGTTGGCTATTGTAAATAATGTTGCAATAATCATGGGGGTGCATATACCTTTCCAAGTTAGTATTTTCATTTTCTTGGGATAAATACTGAGAACTGGAACTGCTGGATCATAAGGTGGTTCTTTTCTTTATTTTTTTGAGAAACCTCCAGGCTGTTTTCCATAAGGACTGTATCAATTTACATTCCCACAAACAGTGCACAAGTGTTCCCATTTCTCTACATCATCACCAACACTTACTTTCTTTTTGATAATAGCCATTCTAACATGTGTGAAGTGAGATCTCATTGTGGTTTGGTTTTGACTTGCATTTTCCTGATGATTAGGGATGTTGAGAATCTTTTCATGTACCTATTGGCCATCTGTATGTCTTCTTTGGAAAAAATGTTTATTCAGATCTTCTGCCCATTTTTTTTAGATTGCTTTACTTAATTTCTTATTGCTTTATAGTTTGCTATAGACTTGCTGGATATTTCTATGGCTACATGTTGTCCAGGGAAGAGTAAATATGACAATGAAAACCCTTAGAAAGTTGTAATGTTGCCATAAAAAGTAACAAAAGAGCAATTGTAAGGGTAAATGAAAATGCTTTTCTTTGTTTATAAAGGGCAAAGAGACGACTTACCCTTCCTTTTCTGAGTGTTTCCTCGGAGACACAGTAAATCTGATTGTTCCAACATTGGAAAATAGAAAAGCCTCTCTAGGGGTTAAGGCCAGCCTCAATTTTCTACAATTTAGAGATATATCCAAAGTCACATGCTAACTAAACTTTAGATATGTAAACAAGTACCCCAAAAATTAAATCAGAGTTTTCTCTCATGGGATGGATAGGAGACTGTTGTAAAGTGCAGCCTTTGTCTTTTCAGATGAGAGAAATTATTGTTCTGTTTTCTACTTTAGTGTATAAATTGTGTGAGATTGTGTCCTAATTTGTAGTCATTTTCTCACTACCTTACCTGCATGTGATCTGTTAATGTCTACTCAATAATAAATTGTTTGTTCTCTCTTCTGTATTGGTATGGAAGGATCTTTTTGTTGCCAAGATTGCTTCATCTTCCAAGTAAATTCCACTAAATTGTGTTTGTAAATGCACTGCCTATATACTTAAAAATGGCTTTTGAAGAAGGCATTTTCCCTCTCTAGGAAAATGTATACACACATAGATTTTATTTCTTTCTTTAAAAACTCATGACATATACTTATTGTCTAAATTGCTCCCCACCCCCTATATGGTTATATAGTTATATATGGTTATATAGTTAACCATATAAACTCAAGTACTATTTTACCCGTTTGCAACTAAATTACAGTCATGACACAACTCATAAATAATCTTACATACATGTTTAAAATATAAAGATATTCTCCTACATTACTCCAATATCACTGTCATACCTTACAACATTATCCATAAATCCATGATATCATCTAGTACTATGCCCACAAGCAAGATTTTTTTTTCAATTTTCTCTATAGTTCTATATAATCCAATTATCCCTTCTTCCAGCAAACTAAATATTTTACTTGCATATTTTGTAATCTCCTGCACTAGTTAACATCTTTAGAATGCTATTACAGTAAGTCCCCTACATATGAACCTTCAAGTTGTGAACTTTCAAAGATGCAAACATGTGTTCTAGCCCCTGTATGTCAGCTGTTGACTATACTACTGTACTTTTCAAGGTACTGTACTGTAAGATTAAAAATGTTTCTTTTTTTTGTGTTTGTTTGCTTTTTATAAATGTATTATTTGTGTGAAAAGTATAATAAACCTATTATAGTACAGTACCATAGAGTTGATTGTGTTAGTTGGGTACCTGGCTAGATTAGTTGGACTTACGAACAAATTGAATTTACGAATGTGCTCTTGGAACTGAACTTGTTAGTATGTAGGGGACATACTGTACGTTTTTTTCACCCACTTCCAAATTCTTTTGTTCAGTTTAAATGTCATTGAATATATACCACCAAGGGATTTTTAAATTTTATTATATGGAAACTTTAACACGGTCCCTCTCCACAGATTTATACTAAATTTAGAATAACTATATATTTAACTTTAAACATAACTACATGTTCTAAGTATAATTAGTCATAATGAAAAAATTAACTTTTTGAAGTAAAATTTACATGTGATTATTGAAATATCTTTAAACCCTTTACTTTCCCAGTCTTAAGATTTATGAGCTGAATTATTTTTCATTACACCAAGATATATGCAACCCAAACAGATTTACTTGAAGAGTCTGTATAATTGGTTTATGTTTTGTCTTTATGCAGCTCATTAGATATAATTATAATACTATTATAAAGAATGTGGTATGGTGGAAATACCTTGTTATAGTGATTTTATTTAATTGTCTCTCATTATCATCTCCCTGACATAAAAAAAGTAAAGCCACTAATGAAAAGTCATCTACTTTCTTCCTCCTTTCCCATGGAGTATGTTTTCTCTACATAGAACATTGTAAGATTTTTAAATTGATATCATTTATATTATGTGTGCCATCAGCAAGATCATGTCTAGGTTTGTGTCTTCAATTTACATATGCATATAAGTATGCATTTATTCAACAAGGACAAATGTTTAAAATCAGAAGATGTACGTTGTTCTTCAGAACAATGAAAAGTTCACCCTTTTTACTTCTTTATTTTTCTCTACACAATCGTCAGTTCACATACTCTGGTTTTGCTTTCTGGGTCTACAATTATATTATTAATGTATTATACCCTCTTGATTTTTTTCTCATATTTTTTTAACTTTTCACTTATTTCTACTTTGTACATGTTATGAAATATTTATCCGATTGAAGCCTCCAAAACATTAGTATTTTTATTAAAATAAAAATTTTATGAAAGTAGAATTTAAATCTAAACAATCAGATCATAAATTTTCAGCTGAATGAGTTTTGACACTTGCATATACTCATGTAATCACCTGAAAAAACACAAACATTCATTACATGTGATGGACTATGAGAAAATCTTGGCAGTTGGGACTGTGTGTGGGACTTTTTTTTTTTTAATTGTAGTTGCTTTACAATGTGGTGTTAGTTTCTGCTGTAGAGCAAAGTGAATCAGCTACATGTATGCACATATCCCCTCATTTTCTGGATTTCCTTCCAATTTAGGTCAACACAGAGCACCAAGTAGTGTTCCCTGTGCTATACAGCAGGTTCTCATTAGTCATCTATTTTATACATAGTAGTGTATATATGTCAATCCCAATCTCCCAATTAATCCCACCTTCTCTTCACCCCCTGGTAGCCATATGTCGATTCTCTACATTTGTGTCTCTATTTCTGCCTTGCAAATAAGTTCATCTGTATCATTTTTCTAGATTCTATATTTAAGCAATATTATAGGAAATTTGTTTTTCTCTTTCTGACATACTTCACTCTGTATGACAGTTTCTGGGTCTATCTACATCTCTGCAAATTGCACAATTTCATTTCTTTTTATGGCTAATATTCCATTGTATATATGTACCAATTCTTTTTTATCTATCCTTCTTTGATGGACATTTAGGTTGCTTCCATGACCTGGCTATTGTAAATAGTGCTGCAATGAACATTGGGGTGCACGTATCTTTTTGAATTATGGTTTTCTCAGGGTATACACCCAGTAGTGTGATGGCTGGGTCATATGGTAGTTCTATTTTTAGTTTTTTAAGGAACCTCCATAATGTTTTCCATATTGGCTGTGTCAATTTACATTCCCACCAACAGTGCAAGAGGGTTCCCATTTCTCCACAACCTCTCCAGAATTTATTGTTTGTAGATATTTTGATGATGTCCATTCTGACTGGTGTGAGGTGATACCTCATTGTACTTTTGATTTATACTTCTCTAATAATTAGTGATATTGAGGATACTTTCATATGTTTGTTGGCCATCTGTATGTCTTCTTTGGAAAAATGTCTATTTAGGTCTTCTGCCCGTTTTTGGATTGGATTTTTTGTGGTTTTTTTTTATATTGAACCGCATGAGCAGCTTGTATATTTTGGAGATTAATCCCTTGTCAGTTGCTTCGTTTGCAAATATTTTCTCCCATTCTGAGAGTTGTCTTTTGGTCTTGTTTATGGTTTCCTTTTCTGTGCAAAAGCTTTTAAGTTTCAGTAGGTCCCATTTGTTTATTTTCGTTTTTATTTCCATTTCTCTAGGAGATGTGTCAAAAAGGATCTTGCTGTGATTTATGTCAAAAACTGTTCCGCCTATGTTTTCCTCTAAGAGTTTTCTAGTGTCTGACCTTACATTTAGGTTTTTAATCCATTTTGAGTTTATTTTTCCTTATGGTGTTAAGGAGTGTTCTAAATTCATTCTTTTACATGTAACTGTTCAGCTTTCCCAACACCACTTATTGAAGTGGCTCTTCTCTCCATTGTATATTCTTGCCTCCTTTGTCATAGATCATGTTACCATAGGTGCTTGGGTTTATCTCTGGGCTTCCTATCCTGTTCCACTGATCTGTATTTCTGTTTTTGTGCCAGTACCATTCTGCCTTGTTTACTGTAGCTTTGTAGTATACTCTGAAGTCAGAGAACCTGATTCCTCCAGCTCCATTTTTATTTCTCAAGATTGCTTTGGCATTTGAGGTCTTTTGTGTTTCCATACAAACTGTACGATTTTTTTTTCTACTTCTGTGAAAAATGCCATTGATTATATCATAGGATTGTATTGAATCTATAGATTGCTTTCTGTAGTATAGGCATTTTCACAATATTGATTCTTCCAATCAAAGAACATGGTATATCTCCATCTCTTTGATTCATCTTTTGTTTATTTCATCAATATCTTATAATTTCTTGAATACAGGTCTTCTGCATTCTTAGGTAGGTTTATTCCTAGTATTTTATTCTCTCTGTTGAAATGGTAAATGGGATTTTTTTTTATAATTTCTCTTTCTAATCTTTCATTATTAGTGTATAGGAATGCAAGAGATTTCTGTGTATTAATTTCATATCCTGAAACTTTATGAAATTCATTGATTGGCTTTAATAATTTTCTGGTGACATCTTGAGGATTTTATATGTATAGTATCATGTCACCTGCAAAGAGTGACAGTTTTACTTCTTCTTTTCTAATTTGGATTACTTTTATTTCTTTTTGTTCTCTGATTGTCGTGGCTAAGACTTCCAAAACAATGTTGAGTAAAAGTGTTAGAGTGACCACCCTTGCCTTGTTCCTGATCCTAGAGGAAATGCTTTCACTTTTTCACCATTGAGAATGATGTTTGCTGTGTGCTTGTCATATATGGCCTTTATTATGTTGAGGTAAGTTTTCTCTATGTCCACTTTGTAGAGAGTTTTTATCATAAATGCCTGTTGAATTTTGTCAAAAGCTTTTTTTTGCATCTATTGAGATGATCATAAGGTTTTATTCTTCAATTTGTTAACATGGTGTGTCACATTGGTTGATTTTGCATATGTTGAAAAATCCTTGTGTTCCTGGGATAAATCTCACTTGATGATGGTGTTTGATCCTTTTAATTTGTTGTTGTATTCAGTTTGTCAGTATTTTGTTGGGGACTTTTGCATCTATGTTCATCAGTGATATTGGCCTGTAATTTTATTTTTATGTTATATCTTTGTCTGGTTTATTTATCAAGGTGAGAGCAGCCTCGTAGAATGAGTTTGGGAGTATTCCTCCCTCTTTAATTTTTTGGAAGAGTTTGAGAAGAATAGGTGTTAGCTCTTCTCCAAATGATTTATAGAATTTGCTTGTGAAACCATCTGGTCCTGGACTTTGGTTTGTTAGAAATTATTAATCACAGTTTCAATTTCATTACTTGTGATTGATCTGTTCATATTTTCTATTTTTTCCTGGATCTGTCTTGGAAGGCTATACATTTCTAAGAATTTGTCCACTTCTTCCAGGTTGTGCTTTTTATTGGTATATAGTTACTTGTAGTAGTCTCCTATAATCCTTTGTATTTCTGGGGTGTCCATTGTAACTACTTCTTATCTATTTCTAATTTTATTTTATTGATTCCTCTCCTTTATTTTCTTGATGAGTCTGGCTAAAGGTTTATCAATTTTGGTTATCTTCTCAAAAAAACAGCTTTTCATTTCATTAATCTTTACTATTGTTTTATTTGTTTCTATTTCATTTACTTCTGCTCTGATTTTTATGGTTTCTTTTCTTCTAATAATTTTGTGTCTTGTTCGTTCTTCTTTCTCTAGTTGCTTTAGGTGTAAAGTTAGGTTGTTTATTTGAGATTTGTTTCTTGAGGTGGGGTTCTGTCGCTATAAACTTCCTTCTTAGAACTGCTTTTGCTGCATCCCATAGGTTTTGGGGTGATGTGTTTTTGTTGTCAGTTGATTCTAAGTATTTTTTAAATTTCCTCTTTGATTTCTTCAGTGCATCATTGGTTATTTAGTAGCATATTGTTTAACCTCCGTGTGTTTGTGGTTTTTACAGTTTTTTTTCTGTAATTAATTTCTAATCTCCTCACATTGTGGTCAGAAAAGGTGCTTGATATGAATTTAATTTCCTTAAATTTATGGATGCTTGATTTGTGAGCCAAGATGTGCTCTATTCTGGTGAATGTTCCATGTGCACTTGAGAATAAAGTATTTTCTGCTGCTTTCAGATGGAATGTCCTATAAATATCAATTAAATCTATCTTGTCTAATGTGTCATTTAAGGCTTGTGTTTCCTTATTAATTTTCTGTCTGGATTATTTGTCCATTGGTATAAGTGGAGTGTTAAAGTTCCCGACTATTATAGTGTTACTGGCAATTTCCCCTTTTATGGCTGTTAGCATTTGCCTTATGTATTGAGGTGCTCCTTGTTGGGTGCATAAGTATTTACAATTGTTATATCTTCTTCTTGTATTGATCCCTTGATCATTATGTAGTGTCCTTCATTGTCTCTTGTAATAGTCTTTATTTTAAAGTCTAGTTTGTCTGATATGAGAATTGCTACTCCAGTTTCTTTTGATTTCCATTTCTGTGGACTATCTTTTTCCACCCCCGCACTTTCAGTCTGTATGTGTCTCTATGTCTGAAGTGGGTCTGCTGTAGACAGCATATATATGGGTCTTGGTTTTGTATCCATTCAACCAGTCTGTGTTGTTTGGTGGGAGCATTTAATCCATTTACATTTAAGGTAATTATTGATATGCATGTTCCTATTACAATTGGAACTTTTCTTAATTGTTTTGGGTTTGTTTTTGTAGGTCATTTACTTCTCCTGTGTTTCCTGCCCAGAGAAGTTCCTTAAGCACTTGTTGTAAAGCTGGTTTAGTGGTGTTGAATTCTCTGAGCTTGTACTTGTTTGTAAAGCTTTTGTTTCCTCTGTCAAATCTGAATGAGATGTTTGTTGGTTAGAGAAATCTTGATTGTAGGATTTTCCCTTTCATCACTTTAAATATATCTTGCCACTCCTTTCTGGCCTGCAGAGTTTCCACAGAAAAATCATCTGATAACCTTATAGGGATTCCCTTGTATGTTATTTTTTTTTTCCCTTGCTGATTTCAATATTTTTCTTTGTAGTTAATTTTTGTTAGTTTGATTAATATGTGTCTCGGTGTGTTTCTCCTTGGGTTTATCCTGTATGGGACTCTCTAAGCTTCCTGGACTTTTTTGACTATTTTCTTTCCCATGTTAGAGAGGTTTTCAACTATAATCTCTTCAGCACCAGATCCTACAGGCAGTTAGCTGGAGCTGGGTCTTAGTGTCAGAGATGGAGACCTCTGGAAGAGCTCAAGATGATTAATATTCACTGGGGCTGGGAATTCTCTGGTGGCCCAGATTATTGGACTCAGATCTCTTAACCTGGAGACTCAGGCCTCACCCCTTTCTAGGAAGCCAATACTCTGCAAGCTGTGTGGTGCAGCCAATAAATAAAAGAAAAAAGAAGAAAGGAAAGCAGACAAACAAAACCCAAGCCAAATGATAAAAGCAAAACCAAACAGACAAAAAAAAAAGGAAAATAAAACAAGAAAACAACAAAACAAAATATCCCAAAACCAAAACAAACAATAAAAACAACACTAACAAAAAGAAAAACAGAAAGTAAACTAAAATAAAACAAAGAAAACTTAAAACACACATAACAATCAAAAAACAAAACAAAACAAAGCAAAACTTTCAGTTATACATATATATGTATATATATATACGTGTATGCAATATACATGTACGTACATATATATTTATGTATATATATATGGGTATATATATATATATATTCTTTTTCAGATCATTTTCCATCATACGTTATTGCAAGATATGGAGTATAGTTCCCTTTGCTATAAAGTAGGTCCTTATTGTTTATCTATTTTATATATATATAATAGTGTGTGTCTGTTAATCCCAAACTCCTAATTTATCCCCCCTTCCCCTTTGGTAACCATAAATTTTTTCTCTACTCTTTTAAAAGTTTTCCAGAGTAGATGGTCTTGTTCTTATGTGTGCAATTTAAAATAATCACCCCAAAACAGTAACTGAATTGTTCAATAATGTGAGAACTTCTGGCTACTAAAATGACATTTAGGGTACTCTGGGTTATATTTGGCTTGTAACACAGAGCAAAAATATATCCAACACTTTTCCCAAAATTTCCTAACTGTTGTAAACTAAAAGCCTATTTTTTTTAAGTCTAAATTGATGTGTAATAACTTAGAAGTCATGAGAAGTTTCATGGTTTCAATTGTTTTACTTTGATTTTCTTTCAAAGTGCCACTTAGCAGGTGTGAGCCCACACAAAACAAAACAAAAAAGAAAAGGTGTTTGCACAGAATCTTTGGAAACTGAGATGCATGGTACTCACAGCTTTATTCAGCAACTCAAGTGGGCCAGTATGTCCAGAACTGCAATCTATCACATTAACAAAATGGTGACTCCTCAAGCAGTTGGAATAAAATATTTAAAAACTAAAGAACGAAGAAACCTTTTAATGACTCGTGTGTTTATGATTTCTGGCTTTACGATATCTGTGTGTGTTTTTGTTTTTAACAAGGATGGATGTGTTCTTTATAAAGAAGAGAAGTTTTGTAAAACCCCAAATGCTCAGGTTAAGACCCAAGGATGAGAAAATGTCTTCCTCACAGAGTATTCTTATTTTAAAAAAATGATTTTGAGTACAATGACTGAGAAACAAGTTTCCACTTATCTAGATAATGCAGTTAGGGATCGAATGATACATCTTTAACACCATGTCTGTTTTACTGGTTATATGTTTAATATCTTTAAAAGGGCCACTTCAGAGGTTTTGTACACATTGTCTTTTATTTTGTGTCTGTTTCATGGTCAATAAAGTTTGCCCTATTAAAAAAAGCAAAGCAAAACAAAAAAGGCAAAAATCAAAACAAAGAAAAAAAACAAGAAAAAACACAAAACAACAAAAAGTAAAGTTAAAAATAGAAAAATAAAAATATATTATTTTTTAAGACAAAGAAAAACTAAAAAATAATTTAAAAACCAAAAAAAAACCAACAGAACAAAATGAAACAAAAAACAAAGCAAATCATATTAATAATAATAGTAATAATAATATTTTCCTGAGGCTTCTACTCTCAGTGTCCTTGCCCCCATGTTGAGCCAGAGCAAATCCCTGCCTTCCCAGCAGGCCCTCCAATACTTCTAGGTAGGTCTCTGGACCCACTGTGGGCTCAGCTCAGACCCTGGCCTGGTCCAACTCCAGAGTGTATTTTTCTGCAAAGTCCACAGCTGTTAAAATTATACCTGTCTTAGTTATGGGAGCACTCATTGTCCATTCAGATATTCCACAGATGCAGGGTTTATCAAGCAGTTCATTGGGAATTAATCTGCAGCTTGTGCAGCTGCACACAGAGCTTTCTGTTTCTCTTCCTTAGTTGCACAGCCCTTGGGGCTCAGCTTTGATTTTGGCCCCACCTCTGCATGTGTGCCACCCTCAAGAGCCTGTTTCTTGTCCAGGTGAGAGGGGGTGAAAGCAGTGGCTGGTTGGGCACTCAGGCTGATTGTGTCACTTAATCACTCAGGCCGGGGAGGGATAAATCAGCCACAGCTGGGATGTGCATGAAGTGTCTGTGGTGGAAGACACCAGCAGGAATTTGCACCAGACTGGGAAATGCTCGCTCTGGTGGGAGTCCCTCCAAGTGTCCAAAGAAGCAGGAAACAGTGGGTGGGAAAGGGTGTTGCCATGGCGGCCCTGTGCATTGCTTGCCACTTAACAATGGCATCTCATTTCCAAGGCAGCCCATGCTCCATCTAAGAGCATTCCTGGCCATGGAGCTCCTCACTCCCATCCTTGTAGGTTGTCTCTGCACAGCCAACAGCAGTTGTTTCCCCAGATCTACCCTCCTAACCCCACACTTTAGCACTCAGCTCCCACCGACACTGGTGGCTTCCCGTCCCAGGTGGGACACCCAGGGATGATTCTGGAAGAGGCTTTTGTGTGGGCAGTGCATGCAGGGCTGTCGTATCCTGTGCTATCAAAGAAGGCTTTGGTGGTGGCAGTGCTCAGGACCCTGGAGACTACTGGAGTTGAGGAGGCCTTGGCTTGAGGGCAGGGCAAGCCTGCTCAGATGGGTGCCCCTGCCAGTGCCTGTGGAGGCAGGGGCCAGCAGGTGAGGGAGGGAGTTGCAATAGGAAAGAGAACAGTCCTTTCTCTTCTATGAACATCTCATTATTTTCTTGAATTTGCTTAATTTAGATTTCTTTATATCCATAAGTCTCAAATGTGTTTTAAACTTAAAATTTTGCAGCTTTTGTTTGCTTGTGTGAAAGTGATGATCTCTTTTGACTATATACATCCTAAACAGAAGCCAAAGCCCTAATTAGAGTTAAAACCATTTAAAATCCCCAAGTTTAATATTTGTTCTGTTTCTCATATCTACCAGGTAGCATCATATTTATCTCTAGGTTTTGTCCACAATATCTGGGGACAATTTGTAAAGTTTGTTCTTCATCAAGTTAATTCAGTTTATCAAGTGAAAATACCTACCCTTACTTTGTCCAAAAAATATTTTGTTTCTTCTATTTCACTTTGTGTTTTCTTACAGTTTTTTAATGCTATTAATGTGTTTTTGATCTCTTTGTCAATTTAATTTTCTCTCCATATGGATTTCTGTTCCTATTAAAAAAAACACATTGATTAAATCACTAGGATGCTCAACACTTATTATATATTTATAAGTATGACTTCAGAAGCATGCTATTAGAACCAGGCAAAACAAGAGCTAAGCGAAATGCAATCATATATTGTATTTCCTAATTAAGCACAAGAACTATGGGCCTATGTGATAGAAATATATGAAAATATTTTAGAACACAATGAAGCTGTAAACAGTTTAATTTGACCCAATTAATTGGTAAGGATCCAGGATTGAGTTTAAATAATTTTATATACTGTAATTAGACAATGAAGTTGGTAAAAATGAAAAGAAAAATAAAAAGTAGTTTATATATTTTGTCTGCCATCACAAAATACCATAGACTGGGGAATAAACCACAGATATTTATCTTCTTACAGTTTTGGAGGCTTGAAGTCTGTGATCAGGTTGCTGACATGGTTGTTTTCTGGTGAACCACATATTCCTGGCTTTTAGACACCCATCAATTTGTGAGCTCATGACATTCTTGCATGCACATGATGGGAGGAGGGGGAGAAAAGACAAAGCTCTGATGGCTCTTCTTATAATGACACTAACCTTATCCTACAGTGTCCCATCTTTATGATCTCAAGAACCTTAATTACTTCCTTGTAGGTCATATTTCCAAATCTAGTCATACTGGGGGTTAGGACTCCAACATATGAATTTTGAGAGGACACAATTCAGTCCATAGCACCACATGGCATTAAAAGAAAAAAAATGATGATATGGCAGTATTGGACATGAGATAAAACAGGTACTTGCTCTATAGCTCCAGCTCTCAATCACTGGCAAAAAAAAAAACCATGGATGTTGGATTGCTTATCCAGCTGAGAAGTTAATCCATAATTGTTTTAAAAGTAAGCTTTCATTCTCTGTTTAATAAGTACATTACCACAAGCCATGGTAATGTTAAAGAGAAATAAGGTAAATTAAAATTACAGTGTTCATTTTATGTTCATAGTTTAGTAATTGATGACTATTTGGTAATTTAAATTTTTTAAATTATTAAAAAATATGTATCCATACATCACCAGACACGGACCTGCTCACAAGAAAGACAAGACCCAGCCTCATCCACCAGAATGCAGGCACTAGTCCCTTCCACCAGGAAACCTACACAACCCACTGAACCAACCTTAGTCACTGGGGGCATACACTAAAAACAACAGGAGCTATGAACCTGCACCCTGTGAAAAGGAGACCCCAAACACAGTAAGTTAAGCAAAATGAGAAGACAGAGAAACACACAGCAGAAGAAGGAGCAAGGAAAAAACCCAACAGACCTAAAAAATGAAGAGGAAATAGGCAGTCTACTTGGAAAAGAATTCAGAATAATGATAGTAAAGATGACCCAAAATCTTGGAAATAGAATGGAGAAAATACAAGAAATGTTTAACAAGGACCTAGCAAAAACGGAAGAGCAAACAAGCAATGATGAACAGCACAATAAATGCAATTAAAAATTCTCTAGAAGGAATCAATAGAAGAATAACTGAGGGAGAAGAACAGATAAGTGACCTGGAAAATAAAATACTGGAAATAACTACTGCAGAGCAGAATAAAGAAAAAAGAATGAAAAGAATTGAGGACAGTCTCACAGACCTCTGGGACAACACAAAATGCACCAACATTCGAATTATAGGTGTCCCAGAAGAAGAGAAAAAGAAAGGGACTGAGAAAATATTTGAAGCGATTATAGTTGAAAACTTCCCTAATATAGTGAAGGAAATAGTTAATCAAGTCCAGGAACACAGAGACTCCAATACAGGATAAATCCAGGAGAAACATGACAACACAAATATTAATCAAACTATCAAATATTAAATACAAAGAAAAAATATTTAAAGCAGCAAGGGAAAAACAACAAATAGCATACAAGGGAACCCCATAAGGTTAACAGCTGATCTTTCAGCAGAAACCCTGCAAGCCAGAAGGGAGTGGCAAGACATATTTAAGGTGATAAAAGGGAAATACCTACAAGCAAGATTACTCTACCCAACAAGGATCTCATTCAGATTTGATGGGGAATTTAAAACCTTTACAGACAACCAAAAGCTAAGAGAATTCAGACCCACCAATGCACCTTTACAACAAATGCTAAAGGAACTTGTCTAGGCAGGAAACACAAGAGAAGGTAAAGACTTACAATAGCAAACCCAAAACAATTAAGAAAATCATAATAGAAACATACATATCGATAATTAACTTAAATTTAAATGGGTTAAATGAACCAACCAAAGGACATAGACTGGCTGAATGGATACAAAAACAAGACCTGTATATATGCTTTCTACAGGAGACCCACTTCAGACCTAGGGACACATACAGACTGAAACTGAGGGGATGGAAAAAGATACTCCACAGAAATGGAAATCAAAAGAAAGCAGAAGTAGTAAATCTCATATCAGACAAAATAGACTTTAAAATGAAGACTATTATAAGAGACAAATAATGATCAAGGGATCAATATAAGAAGAAGATATAACAATTATAAATATTTATGCACCAAACATAGGAGCACCTCAATATAAAAGGGAAATACTAACAGCCATAAAACAGAAAATTGACAGTAACATAATTTTAGTAGAGGACTTTAACACCCCACTTTCACGAAAGGACACATCATCCAAAATGAAAATAAATTAGGAAACACAAGCTTTAAATGATACATTAAACAAGATGGACTTAGTTGATATTTATAGGACATTCCATCCGAAAACAACAGAATACACTATTTTCTCAAGTGCTCATGGAACATTCTCCAGGATACAGCATATCTTGTGTCACAAATCAAGCCTTGGTAAATTTAAGAAAATTAAAATCATATCAAATATCTTTTCCAAGCACAATGCTATGAGACTAGATATCAATTACGAAAAACTCTAAAAAGTACAAACACATGGGGCTTCCCTGGTGGCGCAGTGGTTGAGAGTCCACCTGCCGACGCAGAGGACATAGGTTTGTGCTCCAGTCTGGGAAGATCCCACATGTCACGGAGCAGCTGGGCCCGTGAGCCATGGCCACTGAGCCTGCACGTCCAGAGCCTGTGCTCCGCAATGGGAGAGGCTGCAACAGTGAGAGGCCCGCGTACCACAAAAAAAAAAAAAAAAATTTATATATATATATATATATATATATATATATATATATATATACAAACACATAGAGGCTAAACTATACACTATTTAATAAACAAGAGATCACTGAAAAATCAAAGAGGAAATCAAAAAATACCTAGAAACATATGACAATGAAAACAGATGACCCAAAACCTATGGGATGCATGAAAAGCAGTTCTAAGGGGGAAGTTTATTGCAATACAATCCTACCTTAAGAAACAAGAAACATCTGAAATAAACAACCTAGTCTACACCTAAAGAAAATTAGAGAAAGTAAAACAAATAACACCAAAGTTAGCAGAAGGAAAGAAATGAAAAAATCAGAACAAAAATAAATGTAAATAAATGAAGGAAACAATAGAAAAGATCAATAAAACTAAAAGCTGCTTTTTTGAGAGATAAACAAAATCGATAAACCATTAGCCAGAGTCATCAAGGAAAAAGGAGAAGACTCAAATCAATACAATTAGAAATGAAAAAGGAGAAGTAATAATTGACACTGTATAAATACAAATAATCATGAGAGATTACTATAGGCAACTACATGCCAATAAAATGGACAACCTGGAAGAAATGGACAAATTCTTATAAAAAGCACAAACTTCTGAGACTGAACCAGGAAGAAATAGAAAATATAAACAGAAAAATCACAAGTACTGACATTGAAACTGTGATTAAAATCTTCCAACAAACCAAAGCCCAGGACCAGATGGCTTAATAGGTGAATTCTACCAAACATTAAGAAAAGAGTCAACACTGATCCTTCTCAAACTCTTACAAAATATAGCAGAGGGAGGAACACTCCCAAACTCATTCTAAGAGGCCACCATCACTCTGATTCCAAAACCAGGCAAAGATGTCACAAAGAAAGAAAACTACAGGCCAATATCACTGATGAACATAGATGCAAAAATTCTCAACAAATACTAACAAAAAGAATCCAACAACACATTGAAAGGCTCATGCATGATGATCAAGTGAGGTTTATCCCAGGAATGCAAGGATTCTTCACTATACACAAATCAATCAATGTGATACTCGATATTAATAAATTAAAGAATAAAAACTATATGATCATCTCAATAGATGCAGAAAAAGCTTTTGACAAAATTCAACACCAATTTATGATAAAAACCCTCTGGAAAATAGGAATAGAGGGAACTTCCCTCAACAAAATAAAGGCTGTATATGACAAACCCACAGCAGACATCATCTTAAATGGTGAAAAACTGAAATCATTTCCACTAAGATCAGGAACAAGACAAGGTTGCCCACTCTCATCACTGTTATTCAACATTGTTTTGGAAATTTTAGCCACAGGAATCAGAGAAGAAAAAGAAATAAAAAGAATCCAAATCAGAAAAGAAGTAAAGCTGTAACTGTTTGCAGATGACATGATACTACACATAGAGAATCCTAAAGATGCTACCAGAAAACAACTAGAGCTAATCAATGAATTTGGTAAAGTAGCAGGATACAAAATTAATGCACAGGAATCTCTTGCAATCCTATACACTAATAATGAAAAATCTGAAAGTGAAATTCAGGAAACACTCCCATTTACCACTGCAACAAATAGAATAAAATACATAGGAATAAACCTACCTAAGGAGAAAAAGACCTGTATGCAGAAAACTCTAAGAGACGGATGAAAAAAATTAAAGATGATACAAATAGATGGAGAGATATACCATGTTCTTGGATTGGAAGAATCAACGTAGTGAAAATGACTATACTACCCATAGCAATGTACAGATTCAATGCAATCCCTGCCAAACTACCACTGATATTTTTCACAGAACTAGAACAAAAAATTTCACAATTTGTATGGAAACACAAATGACACCGAATAGCCCAAGCAATCTTGAGAAAGAAAAATGGAGCTGGAGGAATCAGGCTCCATGACTTCAGACTACATTACAAAGCTACAGTAATCAAGATAGTATGGTACTGACACAAAAACAGAAATATAGATCAATGGAACAGGAAAGAAAACCCAGAGATAAACCCACACACATATGGTCACCTTATCTTTGATACAGGAGGCAAGAATACACAATGGAGAAAAGACAGCCTCTTCAATAAGTGGTGCTGGGAAAACTGAACAGCTACATGTAAAAGAATGAAATTAGAACACTCCCTAACACCATACACAAACATAAACTCAAAATGGATTAAAGACTTAAATGTAAGGCCTGAAAGTATAAAACTCTTAGAGGAAAACAGAGGCAGAACACTCTATGACATAAATCACAGCAAGATCCTTAATGACCCGCCTCCTAGAGAAATGGAAATAAAAACAAAAATAAACAAATGAGACCTAATGAAATTTCAAAGATTTTGCACAGCAAAGGAAACCTAAGCAAAAGACAACCCTCAGAATGGGAGAAAATATTTGCAACTGAAACAACTGACAAAAGATTAATCTCCAAAATTTACAAGCAGCTCATGCAGCTCAATATCAAAAAACAAACAAACAAACAAACAAATAACCCAATCAAAATATGGGAAGAAGACCTAAATAGACATTTCTCCAAAGAAGATATACAGATTGCCAACAAACACATGAAAGAATGCTCAACATCATTAATTATTAGAGAAATGCAAATCAAAACTGCAGAGATATCATCTCACACCAGTCAGAATGGCCATCATCAAAAAATCTAGAAACAATACTTGCTGGAGATGGTGTGGAGAAAAGGGAACCCTCCTGCACTGATGATGGGAATGTAAATTGATACAGCCACTATGGAGAGCAGTATGGAGGTTCCTTAAAAAACTAAATATAGATGTACCATACAACCCAGCAATCCCACTACTGGGCATATACCCTGAGAAAACCATAATTCAAAAATAGTCACATACCACAATGCTCATTGCTGCTCTATTTACAATAGCCAGGACATGGAAACAGCCTAAGTGTCCTTCGACAGATGAATGGATAAAGAAGATGTGACACATATATACAATAGAATATTACTCAGTCATAAAAGGAAACAAAATTGAGTTTTTTGTAGTGAGGTGGATGGACTTACAGTCTGTCATACAGAGTGAAGTAAGTCAGAAAGAGGAAAACAAATACCGTAGGCTAAAACATTTATATGGAATCTAAAAAAAAAAAAAAAAATGATGATGAAGAACCTAGGGGCAGGATGGGAATAAAGACACAGACCTACTAAAGAATGGACTTGAGGATACCGGGAGTGGGATGGGTAAGCTGGGACAAACTGAGAGAGTGGCATGGACATATATACACTACCAGATGTAAAATACATAGGTAGTGGGAAGCAGCTGAATAGCACAGGGTGATTAGCTTGGTGCTTTGTGACCACCTGGAGTGGTGGGATCGGGATGGTGTGAGGGAGGGAGACACAAGAGGAGAGAGATATGGGGATATATGTATATGTATAGCTGATTCACTTTGTTATAAAGCAGAAACTAGCAAATATTGTAAGGCACTTATACTCCAATAAAGATGTTAAAAAGAAAAATATTACTATGTCCTCTTGAAAAAGAAAATTTATCCAGATGATTAACAAATTGTTCTATCATTAAAATACTTAATCAAATAATTGAATTTAGCTTATCATTTTAAGTGGAGAAGTATAAGAAACTTTAATAATTTCAAAATAATAGTGAACTATTTACAATAACTTGAATTATTATACTCACAGGTTGAATTTGTCATGTACAAGTAATATTTAGGTAATAATAATTGTTTGGTCTTTGTGTTTTGCTTATGTTACCCAAAATATTATGAGAAAAATAACTTTATTTTCCTGACTCAACACCTGTAGAAACTGGGTCCCAAAATGTTCCGTCTTCTTAATGTCATGCATATATTAATTGATGGAGTTAGGTTTTGGATCCAGGTATCTAATTCCATTGTTCATACTCTAAATGGCTATGCAATACTGCCTCTCACAGTAAGAAGTGTTATCATTAAATTATTAAATGTTTAATGCTATCATTGCTGATTAATATTAACTTTCAAAGTGAATAATGAATGATTGAATTCATGAATTAATGAATAAATAAATGTACATAAAATCTAATGAGTTTGTTTTACTAAAGTCTACTTTACTTAAAGTGATTTTAAATTTACTCTATTTTTTAAAAAAATAAATACATTTATATGTCAAATCTTAAAATTTAATAAAAATATTTTTATTTGCTCACTTAAATTGATCATTAATTTTGAAAACAGTATTAACCTCCAAATAGTGATTTATTTTTATATAATAGCTAACCACATATTGACATGATTTTGTTCTGAGAATTTAGAATGTTCTATATCTCTTTTCTGCTGTAAATGCATTATGTATGACGTTCAGGGATGCATTTCTTTATTTTTGACAATTAAATGGAATTAATTTAAATTAAATTCTTCTCAGATGGGATATTTGGAACATAGTTTTTCTGCTTACTCTCTAATGATATCAAAATGATATTTAGGATTTATAGTTGAAAGAAATGAAATGAGCACAATTCCCAAAATAATCCCAATTAGCAGGCACTCAACTAGTGTAGGGACATGATACTGAACGCTCATAAAGTCTATTAAACTCTATAACTCTCTGCATGCACAGCAGCCTCCACAAGTCCTACTGTTAACATTCATTCATATTCTGGAAACACTTGTGTCATCCACACTTTCCAGGTTGAAGGCAGTACATGTCCACCTCTATCCCACATGGCTTCCATTCTTAGGCATTTAAGCCCTCTCTTATAGTGTGTTCCATATCAAATTTAAATTGAATGACATTTTTTCTTCTTGTAACCAACAAAATAATATATATTGACAAGCATTATAGAAAATATTAATACAAGATATAGGTGAAAGGAACAAGGGAGATTGGCATTAAATCATCCACAAATTATATCATACACATGACTATATGACTGTTTCCCATGTTCAGGATGGCATGGTACCTAACATGAAATAGGGTGGAAACTGCCATAGAAAGAAAATATTCTGAAGAATTTTACCCTAGACTAATTCTCTTTGAAGAAGATTTTTCCTTCTTGTTTAGCATAAATACATTTAATTGGTCAAGGTCTGAGAAAATTTGTAGGATATTTCTAAGAAAGAGAAAGGTGTAACTTATTTGCTTTTTGATTAAGAATATCCAGTTTGGAGGAAAAAAAAATTGGCTTAAATTCCCATCCCCTCTACATAATAGATGAATTTGATCAACTAGATTAATGTTTCTGAACTTGAATTTTTGATACATAAAACAAATGCATTTCACTTCATATTTTTAGAACTTAAAAGATTATATATATGTACTCATATATAATATATATAAATATATGCATTTTGCACAGTTTGCTGCATATAATAAGGACTACCTGAACTGTATTATCTCCCATTACTCTAAATTTCTATAACCATGTTTGGACTTTTCATATGTCTTTTGTCATTTGATACATAGTTTTACCTGTATTTGAATATTCTGATAAGCTTTCAACTATTTAAGGTCATGACTCAATTTTATTTTGGTGCACCTGCATCATATATATATATATATATACATATATATATATACCATAATAATAAAAATAATGCACATTTATAAGGCATTTCCTGATAGAGTCTAATAGAGTTGCAAATATTCACCATAAAATTTTAAAAAACAGGGAAGTTTGGTTTTGGGGGGAGTGAAATAATATCTTAATAACATCTCAATAATATATTTATTATTTAATTGTTAAGTCTTTATACTAATATTACATTTGAGAATATGGATTATATTTCAAAACTATTAATAGGTTATTGTAGGAAGCTCATCAGTCACATCACCCAGATTATGAATGCTTTTTATCCCATTTCTAAGAATTCATACCACCATCATTTTGTAACTGAGTCTGTCATAATGAAATGCCAGTCTCCAAATATTAAACACATTAAAACTGTGATTCTAACATGGATCGATTCATTTTGAAGATGATTAGCCTATGTATTCAAGTATAGAATTTAGGGATCTACTTACTGGATGAAGCTTCAGTAGTAAATATTGGGTCAGGCTACAGAATTTGAACTTGTAACAATAATAACAGATGCTTCTGATAAAGGAGATACTCTGCTGCTTTAGAAAAATATTCTTCCCTTCATTTAATATCAATACATACATTTCTAAAATCAAATGCATTATTTGCATTAAGATTATTTTATTAATGTTTGCAATTACTTTAGAGAGTCAAATGAAGTGGTGTTGACAGGCATCAGAGATCTAGGGGATTATCTGTCCCTGACTCAAGAGTATACCACCAAGGTACATTCTAGCTTCCTTCTTTTAGTCACAGGAAACACACATCTTACAATTTTAAATTAGACATTTGTATCTTGCTCTTAGCTATGAAATAAAATTTTCCCTAGTCTCTCGCAAAATCCCATTCAGTCAAAAAAATTGTGTATTTAAAAAGTGACTGTCGGGCTTCCCTGGTGGCGCAGTGGTTGAGAGTCCGCCTGCAGATGCAGGGGACACAGGTTCGTGCCGCAGTCCGGGAAGATCCCATGTGCCACAGAGTGGCTGGGCCTGTGAGCCATGGCCGCTGAGCCTACGCATCCGGAGCCTGTGCTCCACAACGGGAGAGGTCACAACAGTGAGAGGTCCGCGTACGGCAAAAAAAGAAAAAAAAAAGTGACTGTCAATTCCATGGTAATATTTTTATGTTTTTAATTTGTTTGCAAGATACTTGCTTAGAAACAGGACTGTCCAGTTCAATATTAGACATTAGGAACCTATTGTTGCATAAATAGTCGGTAGTTACTTACAGAATTTATTTGTAATTAAAAATTGACTTTAAAAATCCATACAAATGATTTTAGTTGACTGCTACACTAAATTGAACATCAATTCCAGCTACGGAAGCAAAATACTGTGAAAAATTCAATTTACTTAATTGTGATATTCAACAGGTTCATGAGTAAAACTGTTTTCACATTGGTACATGATAGGAACATTCAATAAGATCATTTTATATTCTTATATAAGCAACATATCTCTATGAGGTAAAATAAACCTAAGGCAAAATGAGTAAAAGCTTTCATAAATTGCAGAGCTTTCTTAAAAGAAATTGCAAATTCTAAGTGTCATGATACAAATGATGATCAATAGATTTAAATATATCTTCTTTATTTGTTCCAGGTATCAGAAATGAAATGTTTTAAAAATAGTGCCTAGGTACAATTTTATGAGTTGCATATTTTATTTAAATTTGAATTTGATTTAAATTAGAAGTTATTTAAACTAGTCATTAAATTGAAAAAAATCACTCTTTTTGCACTGCCTGTTGATTCAACAATCAAAGTTCCGACAAATTCCTGGTTCATTTAAAATAAATTCCAAATTTCTTACTAAGGTTTACAGAGTTGTGTAGGATCTGAACTTTTCTCCCTTCAAGGATGTATTTCATACCATTACTTCCTATCTCATTAGTCTCTCTCTCTCGTCTCTCTCTCTTTCTGTGTTTTGTGGTAGGTTGTGTGAGCTATAAATTCTGGTTAACCTCATGTTTTACCCTGTAATTATCTTGACATACTCCAGATCATTAGACATCCAGAAACTTCTCTGAGTTAATGGGCACCTGAATCTTTGAGAATTGTATCTCCTTACCTCTGTTTCACACGTCTTACTAAAGTATATTAAATGTTTGTTACTTCTTGGTCATTAGCTTTAAACAACTTAATACACTTAATGTAGTGGACAAATGTGTCATTTTGAGGAGTAAGACAGTTAAGATTTTCATGGTCTATATTATGACACAGCAAAGGAGAGGTGAGAAAAGACTGTAAAAGTCTATTTTTGGCCTTGCCATATTAAAACAATGACTACTTTTAGTCCTTGTAATTTTTTTCAAAAATAAATAAAAAGAAACATTTTCCATGTTTAAAGCTATAATCCAGGTGCCAGATGCTATGTTACTTTGCTCTAGCAAGGAATTCTACCTGGATCTGCAACAGAAAATGGAGTCACAACCTGATCAGGTATGTGATGCGTCATAATAATTCACCAATATCCACCTGTCTCCTTACAAGTCAGTCAGATGAGTTGATGGGGTTGTGACAGTATTGGCTCCCCTTCCCCTTGCATCTTTTACAACTTTGTGGCACTTTTCTCTACAATTTCTGGAGCGATTTTGTTTACTATCTTAGGAGGGAAGGGACATTCCAGAGGCTTCTACATGACCCTTTCTACTATTATGAGAGTTCTTCCATGGTTCAAAGTTCTCAATGAGTGAATGCTGTCAGTTGCTAACTATTTAAAAACTGAAGAAAAAAACATAAGAGTGTGCCTATGGGCCTGCTGGGACTACTGGAATTTATATTAAGTCTGTATTGTTTATTATTTATCTGATAATTTAGGATAACTAAATTATCCACTTAATTGTCTCCATTCTCCAATTTATTTTATCAATTAAGTTCTTACCCCAAAAAATAATTGCAGTCGTTCAATACTTTAAGAATATAAAAACAAAAACATTACCAGGATTTAATAAAGGTAGTCATCTTTACAATGCTTCAGAAACTAATTTATTCCCCAATGGATACTAAACCCAATACCATGTTATGTCTAAATCTATCCGTTAAAAAATTCACATGGAAACTACTTTTGGTTATTAGATTTTGAATTAGGTAGAGTACATCATTTATACCATCCAGGCATGTAATCATTCATTGATTTAATATGCATTGTAGGAGAGCCATCAATGGAAATAGAGGGTTGATATTAGAATGTGAAATTGCATAAAAGAAGATGAATGATAAGAAATTTACCATAATTGTATCTGTTTTCTCCCTCACACAGGGTGTTGGCTCAAATGGTCTTGGCTCAAACTCTATAAGCAGAATTTAAATACTTTATATTGTTAAAGGGTTATATAACTTATTTTTAATTTAAAATGTTCAGTTGTTAGAGAAACAATTTAAGAACACTGAAGTGCTTTGAAGTGCTTTTCAGATATGAATCTGTATATATTTTAAAATTGAATTGTTGGACGTAAATGGATTTATACAATGATAATGAAGTTTGTAAAAAATTCATAGGCACAGATTTGTATTTCAGTCTCCAGCTCCACACCCCAACACAGATATACAATTTACAAACTATAGAATTACTGGAGAAATAAAATTAAGAGAAAGCTCTTCTTTTCCCTCATCAAATTTATCAGTTAAGTTTATCAGCCTGACAGTTTATGTGTTTGGTAATAGTTTGGTCTTTTTTATTATTTTGGTATTGGAGAAGGTTAATATATAGAGTATGGGACTAGCCAGGAAAATTATTTTGTTATGAAACAATGTCTGGAAGAAGTGAGTGTCTGTAGTTGACCCAGAGAGGTGTGGATGAGGTCATTCAGAGAACCAGAATAATGCCTTGATTAGGAGAAAGGAATAACAGGAAGATTCATACAAGGATTCCAAAGGAGAATGTAACTCACAACATCAAGAGTTTATAATGTGTAAGAAGTTAAAGATAAGAGAATGAGTCTGTTTTTCTTATTTTCTTAAGAAACTGTTGAGACCAGTGAGACTAAAATTTGACTTAAAATAACACAACTCATAAGTGGCAGAGAAAGAGCTTGAGTTCAGACTTTCTCGCAACAACATGTGCCCATTTCCTCCTTGAAGACCAGAAAATATCTGGTTGAGGACTGGGAATTATTAGAATTTAATATGTTGTATCTGTACTAGGAGAAATTTACTTCAATATGAGCATGAGCCAGGGGATTAATTAAAACAATCAGCATAAGACAAAAGGATCATAAAGCAAGGAGCTCACTCATCCTAAACCAGCAGATAGACTCACTGATGTCACCTCTCTTTCCCCTCAGGATACAGCAAGATAACTGATGTTTGAAAGATAAACAATTACTCATTTTTACTCAATCCATGTGGTGTAAGATATAATGAATAGATAGATGATAGATAGACAGATGATAAATAGATAGTTGCCCCTACCTTTATCCATGACCATTTTCTCTGAGACCACCTCCTTCCTCCCCTCCTTGCTTCAACCAGTTCTTCAAAATAAATGTCATTAACAATTTCTTTTTGTAAGACCTTTTAAATTGCCCCCTTTCTTCTCGGCCACAGTTAAAGAGTCAAGCTTCTCTCCTTTGTCCCATCATGGTATCCTATGTATATAACTGATGTGCAAAGACTGTGTTTTACTTACCACTGGGCCAAGAACGGAAATTATTTAGAACTTAGAGGTATAATGTTTTAAAGGAATGCTAGTTAATATCAAGAAAAAACTCCAATATATGATAGATATTTTTTAAAAAATCAAAGTTTATTTTTAATTTATATAAAATATAATAGATGGTGGGATTTTGCTACAATTCATACCCTTTAGGACATGGTTGTTCAAGAAAATGCCATCTTTACTATGTGTCTTAGCATTGACATCCAGCCACTAGTCCAAGGAAGAACACTGTGGAGTGTATGTGGCAGATTTTGTATGAACCACCCTGAAGTAGTGTACATTACATCTGTTAGTATTTCATTGGCCATAACTAAGTCATATGGCTACAACTAACTGTAAGAAAGGTTCTGAAATGAACTCTAATGTGTAACCTAGTAGGAAGTTAAAAAAATAGTTTTGGTGAACAACTAGAGAGGCTTTACCACAGAAGTGTTATGTAAATTTTAGTTGAATGATTTAATGAATGAAAGGATAACTGAATAAATGTATGAGTGAAATCAATATTTAATCAACCTGGTCAAGCTTCTCTGGAATCACCACAGCTTCCCACTATCTTTTCAAAGTTTAAAACTCTGTGACATTTGGTTTGTTCTGTTCTCTGCAGTAAGACTGGGTATTGATAAGCTTGGAATGAATAGCAAAAAAAAAAAATCCAGTTTTCAAACTTTTAATCTTTAAAATATAATAGGTAAATGACACATTAGGTGCTTCAGATAAATTCTCAATTCTCAAAAATGCTAATGCACAAATATTGTTATGTTATTTTTCAGATAAGTGTATAAGAATATCATGGGTTATTTGCCAATCTTACTCAGCTAAAACAGGGAGACTATATAAGCCAAAGCCTGTCTCTTCTCATGGCATATGACTACCTCACCAACGTGCTCCTCTTTAGCATACAGTAGATTTACACCCTCTGCTCTCTCATTCCTGAGAGTACACTGACCTATTTTAGGTGATGTATTCTGGATAACGATCATAGAAAAGTAAAGTTCTTCTCTGTTCTTTTTTTTTAACTCTTCTGGAAATAATGATGTATAATAAAATAAGCAATCCTACGGACAGTTATGCAAGATCAGAAAATAAGTAAGATAATCATGTTATCACAATATGTTGTGTAGCATATTTAGAAATTATAATAATATTTGACATATTGATATTTTACATCTGAGCACAAGTTTTAACAAGAACCAAGGAAGCAGATGTCTTGTGATGTCTCTGCTTCTTTTGTAGTTTTATGCATTTTGAAGATTTCTTGGGGAAAATAAAACAAAAGTTTGATGTTTTACCTCCTGAATCCAATATCTTTTGCATCTGTCTCTACCAGATATTAGACAATAACATCTTGCCAGCTGCATTTTGTCAATTTTAAGGGAAATTCTACCTCTGCCTGCACACATGGCTATTCTATTAATGCCAGCAAAGAGTGAAGTAGAATATAGTCAAAGGGATCATTAAGCCATTTTTACCTCGATGTGATATTATAAGTTCATCATTACTAAGAATAAAGGGGAATATGTAAAGAAAGTAAAGATTGCTTTCTATGTGGTGTGTATTAAATACTGAAATATACATAGCAGATATACTGAACTAATGTTATGATGACATCAGAAGGAATTACTGAATTACAAATGTATGATCATGACAAAAATTGAAAATAATTTTTAGAGTATTAAAACATTTGGAGAAATCAGTCAACCACTATTCATAACTATTTTTACCAAGCATTTTGGAGAACTAGAAGATTATACAAGAATGTATATTCCAATCACTATATATCAGTAAACCTACATTTATCTTAGAAAATAACTACTCAAGAAAAATATTGGACTAATAAAATTTATTACAAATATTTTTTTTTACTTTAGGACTTCCAAAACTATGTTGAATAAAAATGGTGAGGGTGGGCCTCCTTGTCTTGTTCTTAATCTTAGAGGAAATGCTTTCAGCTTTTCACTGTTGAGTGTGATGTTAACTGTGGGTTTGACATATAGGGTCTTTATTATGTTGAGGTATGTCCCCTCTATGCCCACTTTCTGAAGAGTTTTCATCATAAATGGATGTTGAATTTTATCAAAAGTTTTTTCTGCATCTATTGAGATGATTATATGGTTTTTATTCTTCAATTTGTTAATGTGGTGTATCACATTGTTTGATTTGTAGATATTGAAAAAAATCTTTGCATCACTAGGATAAATCCCACTTGATCATGGTGTATGATTCTTTTAATGTATTGTTACATTTGGTTTACCCGTGTTTTGGTGAGGACTTTTGCATCTATGTTCATCAGTGATTTGGCTTGTAATTTTCTTTTTTTGTGATATCTTTGTCTGGTTTTAGTATCAGGGTGAGAGTGGCCACATAGGATGAGTTTGAAAGTTTTCCTTCCTCTCTAATTTTTTGGAATAGTTTCAGAACTATTTATTTAGCAATAAAACATTTAGCAATAAATACTAGTAGAAAACATAATGTCATAGATAATGTAAAATAACTGAGATGGTTCTTGTCCAGAGGTGGATAGGTTCTATTAACTATAATAACTGAAAAAGAAATAAATCATCGAGAATTCAGACAGCAATTCATTTATTCTATAATATTTAGTGAGTACCCATGATATGCAAAAAGTATTTTAGCTATCTAAATACTTGGAATATGTCTGTGGGGGAAACTGACGTAAAAGAAAAAAAAAAAAAAAGCCAAGCCTGAATATCAAAGTCTATATCCTGTAGATGGTGGGAGAGATTATTCAAACACTCCTGATTCCTTGATAATGTTCTTAAACACCTGATTGGCAAATGTCCAAGGTCTTTTTTTCAAATTTCCAGAGGCCTAGTTACCTCATGGTGCCAACCTCTATTTGTATTACCACTTCTAGAGAGAAAAATAAAAGTTATTTTACACAAAGCATGAAAATTCTTTAATAATAGGAACAAATTCTCTACTATATTTTATAAAGTCAGTAGATTATTGATTCTGGACTCTCAAATGTTTTTGACTGTAATAAAACAAATTACAGAATAAAAACATGAGTTTACAGGTAAACATAATATTATTGCATAACAGATACTATATTAATTGAGTACTCTATGTCATTTCTGTTTATTACTATTTAATAGAACCCCAGCTTTGATTGAGCTGTAATATTAATATACTTGGGAATAAATCATAATTAAACTAAGCCAATATTTACCAGTAATTGACCTAGGGATGGTTATCTGATTGTTTGCCACATAATACCTGGAGCTCAATTAGCCATAATGCAGAAAGAAGCAACAAGTCTGAAAATCAAAGCCAACATACTGGGGAAGATTTGAGCAAGTCTGCGTCATTGAGTAACTGAAGAAAATCCTGGTCTGCCTGCCTCCAGATACCTTAATAAAAATAGAATTTTTTTTAATGATTTGATCTATGCATAGTCTGGCTAAAACATATGCCGTGTGGATGGTGACAAGGGATTACATTACAGACAAGAAGATCTAGTTTCCTTACAGGAAAAATGAAGACCAAACATTGACTTAAGTTAACTCATAGGGAGATTATAAAATAAAGCCTTTAATTTTATTCATTTATATAGGCACTTTTATTACAAAAAAAGAGGAAGAAAGTAATAATTACTTCTGGTATTTCTTAAAATGGAAAATGTGCCTCAAATATTCTGTGAATTATAGTAAGGCATTCTTAACTATAAGTGAAATTATGAATACACATTTCTTACACAAATTATTAGCTTCTTTTTTAAGTAAGTGTGCAAATTTATTTCCATACCCACAAATCTAAAGCCTGTATTATTCATGTTTATATAGATCACTAATCCTAAAATTTTGACTTCCACAATACCTTTGCAATTTTGACAGTTATTGAAGGCTTCAAATAGTTTTGTTCATGTGTGTTATATTTATTTATATTTACCAAAGTAGAAATGAAAATTGAGAAATTTAATTATTTACATCATTTTAAAAATTAAAAATAGTAAACTTGTTAACATATTTTATGAGAAATATTTTCTGAAATCATAAAATAAATTATTAGAATAAAGTTATTGTTTTATATTTTTCCCCAAATCTCTTTAATATCTGGCTCAATGGAGGAAAGCTGTTTTCTCATCTTTGTTTTTACAATCATATTGTTGAGATATGCTGTTTTGATAGTAGTATCTTAAAAGAATCCTTACAAAGAAATGTTGTTGAAACAAGCCAGCCTTTTCAGATAACTGTGGAACTCTTTGATACTACACCAAAACTCAGCTAGCAGTAGTTGCTTAAAATATAGTTATAATGTTGAGTCTGAAATCGTCTGTAATTATTGAACTCTTTTACATTCAAATGCATTGTTCTGTCTTCCAATTGAATGCACTTCCATTTACCCTTGTATGAATGTGTAGCACTTTGTGTGGCTCATTTGGGAACTACTTACTCACTTTTCAAATTTTCTGAATTTTGATAAATTCCATTGTGATATACAAAATATAACATGAATTGATATCATGACTCATCAGAGACATCTTTAAGTATCAAGATGCTACCAAGTTCACAATACAGGTAAAACTTTCCAAATTCTAATGCTACTTGAAATCTTAACTTATATTTAGTTAAAAAAATAATACTGAATCATTTTTGTTGAAATAACTCAATTAGTTTATTTTAAAGAAATTTCTGCTAAGTAGCCAAATCTGAAAAAACAGAGTGTTTCTATTAGTTGTTATTTCATGTAAAATTGTTTCTCATGAAAATAGAATATGGTTTATTTTTTTTAAACTAAAGTAGAATCACAATTGCTTCCTTTGGAGATAACCATCATACTTGGTAACAAAAGAAATTTATTTGTATCTCCCATTCAATCATACTGAATATTAAAATGTTATGTACACAAGGTCTGCAAATTAATAAAATTGAGTATATTTACAGCTTCATCAAGGACATTATTCAATAAAATTGGTTTTTGCTGTTGTTGGTTGTGGTGTTAGTGGTGGTAGTGGTGGTGTTGGTAGTAGTGAGCCTTCCCCATGCTTACCCCTCCCAGGATATGGCGTTGAAGAATTCAATGACTACCAGTGCAGTTTAGTGCCACTACCTTTATATGTAATCAGTCAGCAAGTCTTAGCACTATTTTGCAACATTGCTGGAATGGTTCATGGTTCACACAGAGGTTCACATACTGCTCTTAGAAGAGTACTGATGTAAAGCAACCTATAAATGCAGTGATATTAGTGCATTATTCTATTGTTTAACTTATAGCCTATTTATAGTAGCAAACTTAACCTATACAATTTAATTGACATGAATTATGAATTAAATAATGGCACTTGACAGCATTTTTAGAAGGTAATGAAACTTCTTTAAGAGAAAAAGATTTGTTTCACATTGTTTTAGTTTTTGATTACAAATCAGCAAAAAAAAATATTTTATTTCTAGAACAAAAGTTGTTTCATGGTTAAACTTTCAATTTACCTGAGACTCAGCATAGCAAACAACAAATTCCAAGTTTCAATTTCACTCCTATTGTATATGTTCAATTGTGTGTCTTGAAACACAAAAAATATTTCATTTATTACTTTGTTTTGTTCCTCAAAGAAAACAGAACAATATAAAATATGCTTCTCATAAAATGGAAAGTCAGTACAAATGAAACATACTTCTGGGTATAACTAAACTTAGTTTACATAATTTCAGTATAACTTTACAGCAAAACAAGAGCTTCAACATATGTTACACATATTGATATACTAAATATAGATATATTTAAAGTCCTCGCTATGGCTTCCCTGGAGTGGAGAATTCTAGTATGCACAGTGCATTCTTTAGTATAATTGAAAATGATGGTTTACAATATGAATTTGACAATAAATTATAGAATGTAAATCTGCAAGCCATATTATATAATCAGTCATCAAAGGAAAATACTTTGAAGTATATGCTTTAACTTTCAGATTTTAATTAATGTAGTGTATTGATCTTAAATTTTATGCATATTTAAGAGCTTTCATGGATTTGCTTTTAAAAAGAAGCTGATTCTCTAAAATTATTTACAGGAATATTTGTAAGTGAAATTCTTTTATTTATTCTTATCTACAACAGTCCCAATTAGAGAAGTATTTTTTTGTAAATATTCATAAGTGGTATATCTCTGAGTAATATTGAGAAATAGGCAAATGACAGGCTGATTTTATGCAACTATGCAATTAAAATAATTTGCTCTGACTGTTTTCATAGGGTAAGAAACCCATAACCTTACTTCTTTACAATTTCAATTAGACCTCAAATTAATTGAAGACAAATTGCTTTGTTTTTTTGTATGAAAATAAAAGGAAATGATAAAAAAATGTATTTTACATGGAGTTATAAAATATAACAGTAGTCAGGTCGAGGCGCATCCAATTTAAAGTATTAATAGAGAGTAGAAAAAATAGCATCCAACATGTATTTCTTACTACTTTTCCTTTAAATCTAGGTATTGCTATACCCTTGAAGCAATCTGTATATGTTCTCTTTCCCTCAGAAGAGGGGTGGGAGAAATCCAGAACTCAGTGACAGTGATTGCAAGAAATTATCACCAATAATCAAGTTATATAATTATTTTTTATTTTGTCTCATAACCACTGAAAATGTGATACCAATCATATTGTCAAATTTTCAACCAATTTCCACTATTACTACTTCTACTTCTTTCATACATTAATTACTGATTCACAATTAGCAGAGAGAAATTCATGCTCTGTCTAAATTTTTCCATTTGAATGCCAAATTATGTGGGAACTTTATTTCAAACATGATTAATTCATCTTATATTTTATGAATTTTATAGATGAGTAATGGAGTGTATCAGGAACTATAAAGGCTCTGGTCAATGGACTTCATTTTATACATTTATTTTTATTTTTTCCAGCTTCATTGAAGTATAACTGACAAATAAAAATTGTATATACTTAAGAAAACAATATGGTGGTTTATTAAATATTTAATGAACATCTACTGAATGCTAGGTGTTTGAAATGGATTGGATAGTAAAAACTAGACTGAAACCCAGCATTCAGGGTAATTACAGCCTAGTGGAAAAGACAGACATTTATCAAATAGTCACAGAAATTAATGTAAAAGTGCAACCATAACTTGTACTTTGAGTGGTACATGTTTTCATTAAAACATGTGGCACAGCAGTTGAGAGTCCACCTGCCAATGCAGGGGACACGGGTTCACGTCCTGGTATGGGAAGATCTCACATGCCATGGGGCGGCTGGGCCCGTGAGCCATGGCCACTGAGCCTGTGCATCTGGAGCCTGTGCTCTGCAACGGGAGAGGCCACAACAGTGAGAGGCCTGTGTACTGCAAAAAAAAAAAAAAAAAAAATCATAGGAGATATATTAGAGAGGTCATTTATGCTTATTTTATTTTAAGAAGATACAATTGAACTGATATGTGAAATACAAGAACAAGTTTACTACTTAATAAATATTTATCTCAGAATAGTAGAAAACAGCTTTACATTCAGATGAAACAGCATGGGCAAAGACACTGGCAGGAGAAACTAAAAGATGGCCAGTGTGACCTGAGTGAAGAGGTGAGAGATGACAGCTAATGCAGGAGGTAGTGGTGAAGACAGATGAAGAAAGTTTTTAGAATTTGGTAATGAATTGGATATGCATGCCTTATGTAAAAAGGAAGGTCAAATAAGACTTCTAATTTTCTGACTTATGCAATGATATAAATTTACTGGGATAGATGACATGGGACATTTGAAGTGAATCAAGGTTTATCTTTTGGAATGGAGAGGAGAAGAGGTGGTATGGAAAAGAGAACAAAAATCAGCAATTTGGTTTTGTACACTTGAAGTTTTATTTTCCCTGAAAATACCTAAAAGAAATATGAAATAGGACAATGAATAAAAAAGTGGAATTAATTGAAGAACTTTTAGGTAAATTTTCTAGTCTTCTTCATAGAGGTAAATATTGAAACTTTGGGCTTTAGAAATAAATAGTGAGAGGAAAAAGAGTCTTAGTACCAAGACTTGGGGGAACTCTAGGAGGCTAAGTCTGAAAAGGAGAAATAGGCCAAGAGGGCAGGGGAAGCCCCAGGACAGTTGTGTGGTACAGAAGCCAAAGTAAGACAATATTTTAAGAAGGAAGGGTGATCAATAGTGTGCATGTCACAGAGAGATAAACTAAATAAGGTGTGTGCCTTATATAAGGTACCTAAAATAGTCAAACTTATAGAAACAAAGAGTAGAATGGTGGTTGCCAGGGACTGGGGAGAAGGGAATTCATGGAGAGTTGTTATTCAATGGATATAACTTTTCAGTTACTCAAGACAAGTAAATTGTAGAGTTCTGCTGTACAATATTGTGCTTATAGTTAACAAGACTATAATTGTACACCTAAAACTTTGTTCAAGTGATAGATCTCATTTTATGACTTCCTACAATTAAAAAGAAAATAAACAAGTGGGGAGTAAAAATATCCATTGGCTTTAGAGACATGGCAGTGAAATATAACATTTATAGGAGGGTTTTTGAAAAAATGGTAGCATGAAAGCCAGTTCAGAGTGGATTAATGAGTGAATGAAAGGGGATGAAACAGAGAGAGCAACTCTAGGAAGACTGAATGAAAGAACAGGTAAAAAAGGAAGAGTTTAAATCCAAGAGAGTACTATAGGTAACACATTCTTTAACAATGTCAGCTTTACTTTCTAAGATTAAATAAAAATACTAATAGTTTTCAAAGATTAAACATTAACCAGATGTTATAGGTCACATATGGGAAGTACTGGAAGAGAAACTTTTGTGGGTTGGAAATTTGGATCAGGATCATTTGTGGTAAAACATAACATGAGATCTATTATATTTTCTGCCACTATAATATGCATTTAACTATTAGATTTAGAATTCTATATTAATGTCAATATTTTTACCATAATTTATAATATAATTAACATATCATGGAGGAACTATGGCCTCTGGAGATATCTTAGCATTTAATGGAAAATTGATGAAATATCAAAATAATGAAATGACCCATTATTGTAATAACGAGTACCTAACTGAACTTTGTTTAGAATTTTGATTTTTAATCATATATTTATTGACTATATTCCTATAATATGGAATTTTGGTTTACATTTCCAAAGCTGATACATACATCTATATAAAAGTAGATATGCATGTATATACCTGCACACACAGTTATGGAATATCTCTTAGATATATTAGTATTTTATATTACCTCTTCATTAGTGAGATGCTTTACACATACTGACTCTTTTTAAATCATTGGATTTAAAATCAATGGACAGTTTTATTTTTAGTAAGGTTTTTGATATCAAGTGTGTGAAATGTTCTTTTGGTAGTGAATATCACTTTATCTTTTGTTTTGCAGTACGCGGGCCTTTCACTGTCGTGGCCTCTCCCGTTGTGGAGCACAGGCTCCGGACGCACAGGCTCAGCGGCCATGGCTCACAGGCACAGCCACTCCATGGCATGTGGGATCTTCCCGGACTGGGGCACGAACCCGTGTCCCCTGCATCGGCAGGCGGACTCTCAACCACTGCACCACCAGGGAAGCCCTATCACTTTTATCTTTACTTAGATTTTCCTATATATATATTTTTTTCAGATAAAAATTAGAAATTCATTTTCCTAGGAGAAAATCAACAGTGGACTCTGCATAATAAAATGTACTAACAAAAGCAGAGATTTAAAAAATGTATTCTATTTTATGATGCAATAATGCATGGTAGTGTTGACCTAACCAGTCAAGATACATGTCAAGGAGATGGGGTGTGAGACATACTGTTGGGATAAACTAATCTGGACTAGCTGTCACACTGCACACATGCAGCCTGATCATTTAATTTGATTACAGTTTAAATTTTTGACCTACATGGAAGTCTAACCAAGTAGCAGAGTATATCTGAAGTTCACAAAATCATGCTAAATGTGGTTTATCTAGAAAAATATTTGGTATGTCGACTAAAAAATGTATTCACAACCTAAAAGTTGAGGGTTATGTTTTATTCGCTGTGAATTTTTAGGACTTCAAGCCCCAGAGGGAGCATCTCAAGTAACCTTGAGAGAACTGCTCCGAGGATGCGAGTGGTAGGAGCTAGGATATATAGGAGTTTTGCAACAAAGGGCAGGTAGTCTGAATATCAAAAGATTATTGTTAATTAAAGAAAATCAGATATGTCAAGTTAAGGAATTTAGCACTTTTCTTGTATGGGAAGATGCAAGAGTCTGAGCTCACTGAAATCATTCCTTTAATATGCACCTCGGCTACCTGGGGCCAATATCCTGTGTTTTCACAGCCTGAGTTTCCTCAGGCCTCACCTTGGGGAGTGGCTACACTCTGATGCCTGCTAGATGGCAGGTATTCTTTCCTTCCTGAGTTCCCTCAGGGCTCAACAGTTCACAGTTGGCAGAGGCTGCAATCACTGATGACTGTGACATCCTTTGTTTACTGATATGGTAAGCAGTATTCCATTTATCAGGTATAAGGCAAATCCAATAGCATAATGAGGGTGAGTTGGACCATGGCAGGATAGTGACAAAGGCTAGGAGAACAGTTCCTGCTTCTCAGTAGCTAGCAGAGAAGTTTTCACCAAGCTAGATTTCAAGAACAAGACTCAAATTTCTGAGCATTGGGTAACATTCAGATTTATGAGGAACTCAAACCTTGGAATAACCTAAATTGCTAATATAAAGCAATGTCTCAGGTGTGTAAGACAGGAATTGAGTACCATAACTGGAGCAAAAAGTCCCCAACATTGAGGAAATTAAAGGAGTTAGCTATATATATGGATTATCAAAATTAAACTAAAATTATTTACTATTTATAAAAAAATAAAATAAAGACTACTCAGAAGCAAAATATGTCCTATTTGTTAGCCTTACTTGTCCATGGAGACTATACATGGGGCTTTCCTAGGAGGAGGTGAAGATTAAAAAGAATCCTAATAGCACAGGCTCAGGAACTGAGTGTCCTTACCTATGTTTCTGAGATTAATACTTGCTTGATATTTTATACTCTTGGTTCTGGTGGAAACCTTAGTTAGTGGATGAATCCTGTTTATACCTGTTGATAAAGATTAATGAAATGGATTCTTAGAAACAGAACGTCAGTGAATATATTTTACAACTCTGCACACTTTCCCTCTTTTCCACCTGTAGAAATACTTTATTATAGAGCTTTAGTTTATTGTATTGTAAAAAGATAAATCACAGTAAGCAGATATCCATACAAAAGTTACCTAAAAAATACAAAATAATATACTAGTCCATCCATTAATATGATATATGAAAACTATAAGCTCTGATTTAATAATTTTAGAGCACATGATGAAAGTGGCTATCAGAGATAGGGGTCTAGCTTTTCTTCTGTTGGTTATAAGTGATCTTGGATATTTCTTAAAGGAGACAAAAAAGTAACAACTTGACTCAATGGCCTGATTCTTTATCATCATTTGTTGTATGTAAACAAAAAGGCAAGTGTCATTCATTTCTATTCAGTTTCCAGATTAAAGATAAGAGTTGGGAATTGGCACTGTTTTGCAAAATAGCATAGTATTGTATTAAGATTCCTGTTACTGTTGCAAAACATTACCACAAACAGTTGCTTTAAAGAAAGAAATTTTACTATTGCATTTTTGAGGTAAGAAGTGCAAAATGAGATTATCTGGACTAAAGTCAAAGTAATCTCATAACTCTATACTTTCTGGACACTCTAGGAGAAAATCCATTCCCTTGCCTTTTCCAGATTCTAGAGCACGTCTGCATTTCTTGGCTTGTATCCCACTTCTTCTGTCTTCAAAGCTAGAAACATAGCATCTTCAAATTCCTCTCTGATTCTGCTTCTTTACTCACATCTCTTCCAATGACACTTTTAAGGACCCATGTGATTACATTGGGCCACCCCAGGTATTTCAAAATAATCTTCATATCCCATAGTCCTTAATCACATCTGCAAAGTCTTTTCTTGTGATATAAGGTAATACATTCACAAATTCCAAGGATTAGGATGTGGATATCTTGGTGGAGACATTATTGTGCCTACCACAGGTATCATATTACTTTTCCATTAACAAAATACATCTCCTTACCGTATTAAATAAAATGAAGGAAAAATTTTTATAAATTCCAACATATATTTAATGAAGCCTCATTAACAAGATCCTCATTATCACTTTTTCTTTGAATACCTGAATCCTCTCTTTATCACAGTTACTTGTAAGCACTCCACTGGCACCTCCTTAACATATTTCTACTATACTTTACAGCTGTATGAATATACACAAAATGTTTTTTATGATATATATATAATATATATTTATGAATATATATATACATATTATATATATTTATATATTATATATATATATAAAATCTCAAACGTTTAACTGATTTCAAATCAAAAAGTATATTAGTTACTTAATTCAAAAACAAAAATATGTAGTCCAATAGGCAAACCACATATTCTTCTCATTATGATCTTACTCTAATTTTCATTTCATTTGTTTCAAGCCATGACAGGTGCTGAAAGCTAATAATACATATTCTAACAACAGATATTCGAGGTCATTAATACTGGAATTAAACTCCAGAATCAAATACCAGATGAATAGATTTCCTCCAGAATGTTAAGGTGTATCCCTGAGTATCAAATATCATAATTATGTCATCTGTTACATTTAAATTTATAAGGCAAAATGTGTTACATAACTTTGGAGTGAGAACTAAAATTTAAAAAAAAATCATAAATGAAACTTAAGGTTTTAATAAAGAGAAAGTTAACTTGTGTATGAATGTGGATTGGCTCTGGAGATTGGTTCAAAATGGGGGAGTAGAAGGACATGCACTCACTTCTTGTGAGAGCACCAGAATCCCATCTAAACTGCTGAACAATCATTGACAGAAAGACACTGGAACTCAACAAAAACATACCTCACATCCAAGACAAAGGAGAAGCTGAATTGTGATGGGGGGCAGCCACGGGAGGGAGCCACAATCATGATAAAATCAAATCCCATAACTGCTGGATGGGTGACTCACACGCTGGAGAACAATTATACCACAGAAGTCCACTCACTGGAGTGAAGGTTCTGAGCCCCATGTCAGGCTTCCCAACCTGGGGGTCCAGCAAGTGGAGAGGAATCCCCAGAGAACTGGACTTTGAGGCCAGTGGAATTTGATTGCAGGACTTCAACAGGACTGGGGGAAACAGAGACTGCATGCTCTTGGAGGGCACACACAAAGTGGTGTGTGAACCAGAACCCAGGGGGAAGGAGCAGTGGTCCCACAGGAGAATGAACCAGACCTATATGATAGTGTCAGAGGGTCTTCTGCAGAGAGGGACAAGGACAGTGACAGCAGAAGTTCTGGGAAGTACTCATTGGCATGAGCCCTCCTGGAGTCCACCATTAGCCCCACCAAATAGCTTGTAGTCTCCAGTGCTGGGTTGCCTCAGGACAAACAACCAACAGGGAAGGAACACAGCCCCACCCATCAGCAGACAAGTGGATTAAAGTTTTACTGAGCTCTGCCAACTAGAGCAACACCCACCTCTACCCACCACCACTTCCTCCCATCAGGAAGCTTGCACAAGCCTCTTAGATAACCTTTTCAACCAGAGTGTAGACAGCAGAAAAAAGAATAACTACAATTCTGCAGACCGTGAACTAAAACCACAATCACAGAAAGACAGAAAAAATGAAAAAGCAGAAGACTATCTCCCAGATGAAGGAACAAGATAAAACCCCAGAAAAAACAACTAAATGAAGTGGAGATAGGTTACATTCTAAAAAAAAAAAAAAAAAAAATCACAATAATGATAGTGAAGATGATCCAGGACCTCAGAAAAAAATTGGAGGCGAAGATGGAGAAGATGAAAGCAATGTTTAACAAAGACCTAGGAGAATTAAAGAACAAGCAAACAGAGATGAACAATACAATAACTGAAATTAAAAAAAAAAAATACACTAGAAGGAATCAATAGCAGAATAACTAAGGCAGAAGAATGGATAAGTGACCCGGCAGACAGAATGGTGGAAATCACTGCCACAGAACAGAATAAAAGAAAAAAAAAGAATGAAAATAAATTAAAACAGCCTAAGAGATTTCTGGGACAACATTAGATGCACCAACATTTGTATTATAGAAATTCCAGAGAGAGAGAACAAAAAACCCAAGAAAATATTTGAAGAGATTATAGTCATAAACTTTCCTAACATGGGAAAGGAAATAGCCACCCAAGTTCAGGAAGCACAGAGAATCCCAGGCAGGATAAACCCAAGGAGAGGCATGCTGAGACACATAGTAATCAAACTGACAGAACTAAAGACAAAGAAAAATTATTAAAAGCAACAAGGGAAAAATGACAAATAACATACAAGTGAACTCCCAAAAGGTTAACAGCTGATTTTTCAGCAGAAACTCTACAAGCCAGAAGGGAGTGACACGATATATTAAAGTGATGAAAGGGAAGAACCTATGACCAAGAATACTTTACCTGCAAGCCCCTCATTCACAGTCAAAAGAGAAATCATAATCTTTACAGACAAGTGAAAGCTAAGAGAATTCAGCACCACCAAACCAGCAGTACAACAAATGCTAAAAGAACTTCTCTAGGCAGGAAACACAAGAGAAAGAAAAGATCTACATAAAAAAACCTAAAACAATTAAGAAAATGGTAATAGGAACATACATATTGATAATTACCTAAAATGTGAATGGATTGCATGCTCCAACCAAAAGACACAGACTGGCTGAATGGATAAAAAACAAGACCGGTATATATGCTGTCTACAAGAGACCCACTTCAGACCTAGGGACCAGACTGAAAAATGAGAAGATGGAAAAAGTTATTCCATGCAAATGGAAATCAAGAGAAAGCTGGAGTAGCAATACTTATTTCAGATAAAAAGACTTTAAAATAAAGAATGTAACAAGAGATAAGGAAGGACAATACTCAAGGGATCAAACCAAGAAGAAGATATAACAATTATAAATATATATGCACTCAACATAGGAGCACCTCAATACATAAGGCAAATGCTAACAGCCATAAAAGAGGAAATCAACAGTAAAACAATAATAGTGGGGGAATTTAACACCTCATGTACACCAAAAGACAGATCATCCAGACAAAAATTTAATAAGAAAACAGAAGCTATAAAAGACACAATAGACCAGATAGATTTAATTGATATTTATAGGACATTCCATCTGAAACAGAAGATTACACTTTCTTCTCAGGTGCACATGGAACATTCTCCAGGATAGATCACATCCTGGGTCACAAATCAAGCCTCAGTAAATTTAAGAAAATTCAAATTGTATCAAGCATCTTTTCAAACACAATGCTATGAGATTCGAAATAAATTACAGGAAAAAAACTAAAAAACACAAACACATGGAGACTAAACAATATGCTACTAAATAACCAAGAAATCACCAAAGAAATCAAAGAAGTAATCAAAAAATACCTAGAAAGAAATGACAACAAAAACAAGATGACCAAAAACCTACGGTATGCAGCAAAAACAGTTCTAAGATGGATGTTCATAGCAATACAGTCCTACCTCAAGAAACAAGAAAAATCTCAAATAAACAACCTATCCTTACACCTAAAGCAATTACAGAGAGAAGAACAAAAATAACCCAAAGTTAGCAGAAGGAAAGAAATCATAAAGATCATATCAAAAATAAATGAAAAAGAAATTAAGGAAATTATAGCAACGATCAGTAAAATTAAAAACTTGTTTTTGAGAAGATAAAGAAAATTGATAAAGCATTAGGCATACTCATAATTAAAAAAAGGAAAAAGACTCAAATCAACACAATTAGAAATGAAAAAGAAGTAACAACTGACACTGCAGAAATACAAAGGATCATGAGAGATTACTACAAGCAACTAATATGCCAAAAAAGTGGACAACCTGGACAACAAATTCTTAGAAAAGTACAAGCTTCTAAGACTGAACGAGGAAGAAATAGAAAATATAAACAGACAAATCACAAGTAACCAAATTGAAACTGTGATTAAAAATCTAACAAACAGGGCTTCCCTGGTGGCGCAGTGGTTGGGAGTCCGCCTGCCAATGCAGGGGACACGGGTTCGTGTCCCGGTCTGGGAAGATCCCACATGCCGTGGAGTGGCTGGGCCTGTGAGCCATGGACACTGGGCCTGCACGTCCGGAGCCTGTGCTCTGCAACGGGAGAGGCCACAACAGTGAGAGGCCCGCGTACTGCAAAAAAAAAAAAAAAAATCTAACAAACAAACTCCAGGACCACATGGCTTTGCAAGTGAATTCTATCAAACATTTAGAGAAGAGCTAAAAGCTATTTAGCTCAAACTCTTCCAGAAAATTGCAGAGAGAGGAACACTCCCAAACTCATTCAATGAGGCCACCATCACCGTAATACCAAAACCAGACAAAGATACTACAAAAAAGGAAAATTATAGACCAATATCACTGAAAAACATAGACGCAAAAATACTCAACAACATTTTAGCAAACAGAATCCAACAGCACATTTAAAACATCGTACACCATGATCAAGTGGGGTTTATCTCAGGCATGCAAGGATTCTTCAATATACACAAGTCAATCAAGGTGATACACGATATTAACAAATTGAAGAAGAAAGCCATATGATCATCTCAATGGATGCAGAAAAATCTTTTGACAAAATTCAACACCAATATATGATAAAAAAATCTCCAGAAAGTAGGCATAGAGAGAAACTACTGCAACATAATAAAAGCCATATATGACAAATGCACAGCAAACACCATTCTCAGTGGTGAAAAACTGAAAACATTTCCTCTAAGAGGGAACAAGACAAGGGCATCCACTCCTATCACTATTATTCAACTTAGTTTTGGAAGTCCTAGAAAGGGCAATCAGAGAAAAAAGGAAATAAAAGGAATACAAGTTGCAAAAGAAGTAAAACTGTTCCTGTTTGCAGATGACATAATACTATACATAGACAATCTTTAAGATGCCAACAGAAAACTACTAGAGCTAATCAATGAACTTGGTAAAGTTGCAGGATACAAAATCAATGCACACAAATCTCTGCATTCCTACACACTCACAATGAAAGATCAGAAAGAGAAATTAAGGAAACCATCCCATTCACCATTGCAATAAAAAGAGTAAAATACCCAGGAATAAACCTACCTAAGGAGGTAAAAGACCTGTACTCAGAAAACTGTAAGACACTGATGAAAGAAAACAAAGAGGACAGAAACAGATGGAGACGTATACCATGCTCTTGGATTGGAAGAATCAATATTGTGAAAATGACTATGGTACCCAAAGCAATCTACATATTCAATGCAATCCCTATCAAATTACCAATGGCATATTTTTTTTACAGAAGTAGAATAGAAAATTTTAAAATTTGTTTGGAGACACAGAATACCTTAAGTAGCCAAAGCAATCTTGATAAAAGCAAATGGAGCTGGAGGAATCAAGCTCCCTGACTTCAGACTGTACTACAAAGTTATAATAATCAAGACAATATGGTATGGGCACAAAAGTAGAAATATAGATCAATGGAACAGGATAGAAAGCCCAGAGATAAAGCCACTCACCTATGATCAATTAATCTATGACAAAGGAGGCAAGGATATACAAAGGAGGAAATACAGTCTCTTCAATAAACGGTGCAGGGAAAATGGGGCAGCTACATGTAATAGAGTGAAATTGGAACACTCCCTAACACCGTACACAAATATAAACTCCAAATTGATTAAAGACCTAACTGTAAGACCGGGCACTATAAAATTCTAGAGGAAAACATAGGAAGAACCCTCTTTGATGTAAATCACAGCAAGATCTTTTTTGACCTACCTCCTAGAGTAATGGAAATAAAAGCAAAATAAACAAATGTGACCTAATGAAACTTAAAAGCTTAGGCACAACATAAGAAACTACAAACGAGATGAAAAGACAACCCTCAGAATGGGGGAAAATATTTGCAAATGAAGCACTGACAAAGGATTAATCCCCAAAATATATAAACAGCTTATGCAGCTCAACATTAAAAAACAAAACAAACAAACAAAAAAACAATTAAAAATGGGCAGAAGACCAAAATAGACATTTCTCCAAAGAAGACATACAGATGGCCAAGAGGCACATGTAAAGCTGCTCAGCATCACTAATTATTAGAGAAATGCAAATTAAAACTACAATGAGGTATCATCTCACAGTGGTTAGAATGGGCATCATCAGAAAATCTCCAAACAACAAATGCTGGAGAGGGTATGGAGAGAAGGGAACCCTCTTGCACTGTTGGTGGGCATGTAAGTTGATATAGCCACTATGGAGAAAATTTTGGAGGTTCCTTAAAAAATGAAAAATAGAATTACCATATGACCCAGCAATCCCACTACTGGGTATATACCCAGAGAAAACCATAATTCAAAAAGACACATGCACCCCAATGTTCATTGCAGCACTATTTAAAATAGCCAGGGTGGAAGCAACCTAAAAGCCCATCGACAGACAAATGGATAAAGAAGATGTGGTACATGTATACAATAGAATATTACTCAGCCATAAAAAGGAGCAAAATTGGGTCATTTGTAGAGACGTAGATGCACCTAGAGACTGTCACACAGAGTGAAGTTAAGTCAGAAAGAGAAAAACAAATACTGTAAATTAATGCATATACATGGAATCTAGAAAAATGGTACAGATGAACTGGTTTGCAATGCAGAAATATAGACGAACTGGTTTCCAATGCAGAAATATAGACACAGATGTAGAGGACAAATGTATGGACACCAAGGGGGGAAAGCAGGGTGGGTGGGTGGTTGTGGTGGTAGGGTGAATTGGGAGATTGGGATTTACATATATATACTAATATGTATAATATAGATAACTAATAAAAACCTCCTGTATAAAAAAGTAAATAAAATAAGATTCAGAAAAAACACAAACAAACAAGAAATGTATTGAAGGTTTTGAAGTGGAAAGATAACAAATCCGAGAATGATTTAAGAGGTATTTTTTCATTTATTTTGATGGTAGACTATGGATTTATTTGACTCTAAGTTTTCAAATTTCAAATTCTATAAACACTCCTAGCAGTGTTTAAAATACCATGATATAGAAAACGTTAATTATAGCAATCTAAAATATGTGAGAATAAACCTCAAATACAAATGTATCAAAACCACATCATATGTCATAAGATTGATACTGTTAGGTCTGTTTGCTTGAAAATTATTCAGGGAAGAAATATTGTGTTTTAGGAGAACTAGTTAAAATTCTTATATATGAAGCAAGAATAAAATCTATTCAAATCTATCCGAATAATAGATTCAGCCATATGTTTTTAAACAAAGTAAAAGTCACTCTCATGTATAATGAATTAATTAGAACAAGGGTCTGGTTAGTTTAAAATTAGCTCAGGATAATTTTCTATTTTCTAATGCAAAATGTCTCTTTCCATGTGCAGTACAAACAATGCAAGTTATTCCATTGAATCACAAAAAAATGCCATATTTCTTTATTCTTCATTGTTAGTTCTAGAAACTACAGTTGGAGATGTAATACAATATCACCAAAGTAAATAACACATTTATATAAAACAGCTAGACATGGTTGTTGCTTATGTTTTATTTTCTACAAGGTATAAAATGATTGAATATTCATGTTAACAATCACAAAGCTGTCTTATAATATAGCAGTTTCAACAACAAAAAACATATATGTGCAAAACGTCCTGGATCCAAAATTAAATCCACAATAGAAAAATAAATCAACTTTTAAGATATATACCTCAATTTGATTGTAACTTTGCACTAGATATATCTGTAACATCTGGAAGTGTTTTATCCATAGGGGAGTCTCTGCCATGCATTGGCATTAATATGTAGTTATGAGTAAATTCAAAGTTTTAAATTATATTTAAATATAAGGAAACTTTTTAATTAACCAAAATCTTGAAATGAGAGCCTTTATTGACCAATAGTGTGCCTAGCTAAGAAATCTATAAAACTAAATGCTTAGAAGTTAAATTAGTTTTATGGCATTGAATGCCAGTTGATACCTGACTTGATGATATTTCTGCTAATAAAGTCATAGTTTGCTTTTGTGTCCTACAAGTTAACTGAATTCTGGTACTATCTATCCTGAGATAGCCTCAGATCCCACAGGTTAAGGACTCTGTCTCACCTGACAGACAAACACACACACACACACACACACACACACACACACACACACACACACACTTCAGATGCCAATGTCAAGCCCCAGGTTGTCGCTTATACTTCTGATCCACCAGCTATAAATCAGGGTTCCCACAGTCCCCTCCTCCGTAGGTTCAATAATTTGCTAGAGCAGTTTACAGAACTTAAGTAAACAGTTTACTAACTGTTATATCAGTTTAACATAAAAGGATACAATAAAGGATACAGGTGAACATCCAGATGCAAGAGATACATAGGGCAAGGTATATGGAAAGGGGCATGAAGCTTCCATGCTCTACCCAAGTGTGTAACTTTCAGCAACTCCACATGTTCACAAACTCAGAAGCTCCCTGCTCCCCATAGTCTTGGGATTTTTATGCAGGCTTTATCACATAGGTGTGATTGATCATTAACTCAATTTCCAGACCCTCGCTCCTCTCTGTAGAATGGGAGGAGAGGCTGAAAATTCTAAGCTTCTAATCATGACTTGGTCTTTCTGGTGACCAGCCCCCAACCAGGAGCCCGACAGTCACCTCATTAGAACAAAATACACTGATATCATTCAGAAACTTCCAAGAGATGTAGGGGATCTGTGTTGAGAAGCAGGGTCAAAGACCAAATATCACCAAATAACTTCTTTTAACTTTTCTTGCAAGGCAGGTCTACTGGCAACAAATTTCCTCAATTTCATTCATCTGAGATTGTCTTTATTTATTCTTTAATTTGACGGATAATTTTTCATGATACAGACTTCTAGGTTGGTACTTTTTCTCTCAACACTTTAAATATTTCATTCCATTTTCTTTTTGCTTGCTTGGTTTCTGAGGAGAAGTTGGATATAATTCTTATCTTTGTTCCTCTATAGGTAAACTGCTTCTTTTTTTTTCTGGCTTTTCTCAGGGTTTTTGTTTGTTTGTTTGTTTGTTTGTTTTATCTTTGATTTTCTTTCATCTGAAAATGATATGCTTGAATGTTTGAGGGTTTATTTTGACATTTATTCCACTTAGCATTCTCTGAATTTGCTAGATCTATGATTTTGTGTCTAAAATTAATTTGTAGAAATTATTGTTTCAAATATTTCTTCTATTCCTGTCTCTTTTTGTTCTCTTTCTTATGCGTATGTTACACCATTTTTAGTTCTCTTATAGTCCATCATAATTCTGTTTTGGTTTGCTTTTAGGTTTTCAAGGATTCTATTACTACATTTGAAGGTATTCAAACTGTGGTTGAGCCATCTTGACCTATCACCTTGTTGTGTCTAATACAATCCTGCTCATGACGAGCAATCTCAGTCATGTGGTCAATTTGTGTTTAGTATTCAGGTATCTCCTTTCTAAATGGCCCCAAATCATGCCAAGAGTTATTGTTCAAAGAAATTCTCAGCAACTCTACAAGTTACTTTTCCCCCTCACTCAGCTCCAACATAGACCGTCTACTGAATTTCATAGCCTACCAGGTTGAGTGTACTGCAGTATGGAGCTGTCATACAATCTCTTCCTACTATGGGTCTTATTCAAATCTGGCTACATTTTCTGTTATCCAGTATATCTGTAGAAGCAGCACTTTTTTTTTTTTGCGGTCCACGGGCCTCTCGCTGCTGTGGCCTCTCCCGCCGCGGAGCACAGGCTCTGGACGCGCAGGCCCAGCGGCCATGGCCCACAGGCCCAGCCGCTCCATGGCATGCGGGATCCTGCCAGACCGGGGCATGAACCCATGCCCCTGCATCGGCAGGCGGACTCTCAACCACTGCGCCACCAGGGAAGCCCTAGAAGCAGCACTTTTAAAAAGAGAAGAATGCTGCCTCCAGAACCTGAAGAGGTACCTCCTCTATGTCATAAAATATATGAAATGCCATTTTCCTCTTTACTCTCAAGTGAATGTACTGACATGCCACTGAGCAACAGAAACCTAAACATGTTATAGATATAGAAGGCTGCTGAATCTTCACAGAGTTTATCTTTCACCTTTGAGAATGCAGATGCTTTCCTAAACAACCAGTGTGATTTTCTAAACAACCACTTGCTTATTCTGACTTGTCAGCATAATATCACTAATAAATGTTTTAGTGATATTGGTGTCCACAATATCCACAAAGATATTCCTCATAGCCCTGATAAATGGTAGTTCTTTTGGGTTTTCCCATGGAATGTAATCTTCTGATAGGTCTTCTAGTCAGGCATATAATATCCATTTCAGCTTGCTTTCTTCTCTGGAGCATATGTCATGGCAATTCTTGCATTTCAACTGTGCTCAGTGTGGGACACCCTAGTAGCAATTCTCACCATCTGGAAAATTGTTAGAGTGCTACATCCTGTATGGAGAGTATACTCTCAAAAAAACAAAACAAAAAAAACAACACTCTTTCTTATCTAATTTTATATACTACTCTATGAGACAAGGATCCTCAAAGTTTACTCCCCTGCTCATTTCGTCAGATACTGCTGTTATAAAGTAGCTAGCTATTATTTGGGAAATAGCCGCTTTCCTCCCTTACGTGCATTGGCATATCTCAAACTGAGTCCTGCTATAACTTAAACTTAATTTTAAGTCCAGTGGCCAGGAGGAAAGAAGGGAGCAAATCCTTAGGGGAGATATTTTTTTCACTGTATGGTAGAGGCTTCTATATTGTCTTTAAGTGCAAAACAGAAAGAAATTCTACTTTTTAACAGGTAGGAATGGATTACATGAGCAGGCTCTAAACGTTCAAAGAAATCTTCAAAATTAAAATCTTCAGGGCATCCATGCAGATGTAACCATTTGTTGTGTCGAGGAACCAGGTTTTTCCAATTAGAACCCTGACATTGTCAAAAATAGTTGCTTTTGTTAGACATTTAATCATAAATGATGTTTAACCACTCACTCTTACATCCTGGACTTGGTCTTGAACTTGTTCCTAGCCTCTATCATTATGATGTAAAAGATGGGAACTTCTTTGTATGAAATTAAGGATTCCCTCTAACTTTCACATCTTGCTTTGAACCTGCCAGTAGCCGAACTGTTTATTATTTTGCTTTAGAGCATTAATGGCAGTTAGCAATTGTCATCTGATCTTATTTTACTTATAACTTCTATTTCTTCTTTATATCTCAAGCATTTGATACATAGCACCATCTATTTTATTCCTTTCTACCAGTACACCCTGCCAATTCACCATCAGTAAGGGTTTTGAAAGTTGAATAGCCAGGGGCTCTCTGTTCTCCATTTCCTGCTAGTGATGGCAGTTATCATTTCAAACTGGATTAGCTTATAATTTATTTTCTCAGGCTGCTTCTGGCATCAACTCTTGCGGTTCTCTAGAAGCAGAAGTTTTAATGGAGTCTGGGGTACCAATTATTTATTATGTAAGAACAACTGTGCAAGGAACAAAAAAAGGCATGGATGGTTTAGCAGTCATAAAGGCTTTACAAAACCTTGTCCAGATTAGTAAGGCGTTCTGGAGCAAATAGGTTTCCATGTTAAGCTGGAAGTCCAGGCATTTACAGCCTTAAATTTTTCAGGAAATGACCTCAGGCGAGGCAGTTAGTTTCTGAAGCTGAGTTAGACCTTGAAGGAACTAAAAATGGAATTTGAGTGCTGATCGCATTTCCCATAGACAGGTATCAAATCTTCTCTTAAAGGGGAACTGGACAGAGTATCTCTCTGTCTAACACACTGGCAAAATAAACTGCAATGTGGAGAGGGTTTAATCAAAATATGCTTCTAGAAACTGAGCTTGAAATATTTCCTAGCTTATATTCCTGATATTTACAACATCAATAATTCAATAAAGTCTTCCAAAATTCATTAGAGAAAGTAGTATCTATTTTCAGAAATTATTACAGCCTCCAAAGAATCGTGGATATATGGGAAATGTAGAGAAAAGGCACATAAATGAGATTGGGGGGATGGAGAAAAGTGAAATCAAATAAAAATTAAATGTAGTGATTGGTTTCTGTTCTGAATTTTGATGGTAGGTTTTTTTTTCTAATTATTATTTTAAAAATAGATTAGAGAGGAAAAAATCACCCAAGTAAGGGAACAGGATTGGCAAGGTCAACTTTTGTAGTATACAATTGGCTGAAACAATGCACGCTGGCAGTGAAATATCTGCTTTAGCAATAGGTATTAAGCTAGTAGTTAATTTAGCCCCTTGATTGAAGCCCAAGTGAAAATTTCCAAGAAATGCACCAGGAAACACGGGATAAGTTATGCATGTTGAATCTTCAGGAATATGTTGAGGAGTATTTTAAACACTAAAATGAAGAGTTTTAAATCAGCTTAATAATTTATATTCTATTGCTTTTGGTAATATTGAGAATAAACACTACACAGGGCTTCAGAGATACACAAACAAGCCTGATGCTGCTGGCTGTTTATGTTTTATATTTTTAGGTAAGAAAGTGACATAAAAAGCATGATCACTTACAGGTGTTCTGTTCATAAAATATGATTAAAGAAATAAAGTTTTTTCTACATCTTGAATTAAATATGAGTTACAGAGCATACACAAATTATACATTAAACGTTACAGTGAATTCCCAAAACCATCTAAGGAAGTAAACATCTTAGAAAATGTAAAAAATTGATGCTTTTAAAAAATGCATAAATTTAAATGAAAAGAACATAATGAAGCTTTCTTCCCAGGATCTTAGTCATTTTGCTGCTTCTGTTTCTGAAAGGTACACATTTGTCTGTGTGAACTTTGAAAGTTAATACAGCCATATATAAAGGAAAAAATCAATGCTACATGTCAGCATGTGTATATTATAGCTGAGCTTAGAGAAAAAGAAAATATATCCTATATCTATGTGCTGTTTTTGATATCTTTAATTGCTGAAATGTTATTTAATTAAAGCCATCTTTCTAATAGAAAATATTTGTTCTTCATTTAACCATCACTTAACAAACTAAATATGGTGATGTCCTTTTAAAATCTAATAGAATATTGAATTTTATAATTTTACCTCATCATGCAAAGACTGTAAACTCAATATTACCTTATAAACAATGGTTGCAACTGAGAGAGTATCTTTCATCCAAAATGTTTACTTTAGTTTATTTCTCCAAATTTTTTATTACTATTCAGATGTCTCAGGTATTTGAGTGGGAATATAGCATGAAGGAAACGTACCATTTACTGAATGCTATCATGGTCCTTGTGCTCAGCTAAATCTTCACCAAAATCATCACATTTAATCTTAAAAATACACCCTGTGAGATCATTTTTTTGCCCTTTTTGAAAAGGAAGACAACCTGTCCCTCCCTTAAATTAGGGATAGGCTTTTCTCAGGTCCAAGAGGAGGGATGGGCTTTCATAGTGTCCAGAGAAATTCAACTGAAATGAAAAAACAATACCAAAAAACCTTAGAAAAGATTATTCCAAGATCATCATTGTTGGGACACAATTTCGCATGAGCCTCTTGTGAGCAAGAGCAAAGGACTTACAAAATTTTGTTTCAGACTACATTTTCAATACTTTTGTATCATAAACAGTCCTGTACAGTTTAGTATAAGCTCTCCAATTCCACTGTAGTCTCAGTAATACTGATGTTGCCAGTTTTTATTTTTTGCACTAGCATTTGTGGTTGGGGTACAGAGAGGTGTCACTGTGGTTTTACTATGTAGTGCCTTAATGATTAGTCGTTTGAACATCTTTGTGCTCATTGGTATTTAGGATCGTCTCATGTAAAATTCCTTTCAATTTTTGACATTTTTTTTTTTTAAATTGGGGGTCCTGATGAGACCACATGACCATAGTTCTCCAGCATTGTATGTTGGTACAAGTTCTCTGAGAAGGACACAGCTTTCTCTCATCCCGCATAAAGAGCATAGTCACTTCCTCGAAAATCACTGACACCTAAGACCTAGCTTCCGTCTGCTCAATAGCCATATCCTGTCTCCCGGCTCTTTCTCCTGAGAAGGGACAGTCTCCAGAAAACAGATCTCGCCCAGGCTTCTGCGGTTCCACAGCCTCTTGCCTGCGGAACTGCCCCCGCTGGACTGCTGCCTCAGGGGGCGGGGCTCCTCCCAGGGTGATGCGTGGATTGACCTCAGGCCTGGAAGCTGCTCACTCCAGCGGCAAAAGCTGGGTGCCCCATTTTTGACACTTAAAAAATGGATTGTCTGTCTTTTAAAAAAATTGAGTGTATTTTATGTATTATGTGTAAGAAACTTTTGTCAGATAGATGCACAGAAACTATATTCTCCCTTCTGTGACTTGTCCTTTCACTATTTTAATACTACATTTTATTTTATTTTTTTATTTTAAATTTAAAAAATATATATTTTCATTTATTTTCTTTAGGGTTTTTCCTATGACTAACTATAAAAAGTATGAAATTTCAAAGCAAAGACTCCACTGAAAGTACTACCTTCTCCCTCCTAACATATTTTCTTTTTCTTAGGTTAAAAATATACATAATTTTTTTAATTTTTAAAATTTCTCTAATAATTAGAGATGTTTTTATCCGAGTGTAGTTGATTTACAATGTTGTGTTAGTTTCAGGCGTACAGCAAACTGAATCAGTTATACATATATCCATTCTTTTTTAGATTCTTTTCCCATATAGGCCATTAGAATGTTGAGTAGAATTCCCTGTGCTAATACTACATTTTAATACATAGAAGATAATAAATTAATGAAATTCATTTTAGAAATCTTTGCTGTTTTGGTTTGTATTGTTTGTGTTCTGGATTAAAAAAAAATCCCTTTGACCCCCTCCATATCATAAAAATATTCTTCTGTATTATCTTCCAGGAGACATAATTTTGTCTTGCAACAACTTCAACTTGATTGTGATATTTTAATTTTTAAATATATAGTATAATTTCTTTAAATAACTTTTTTTTTGGTTTTTGTATCTACTTTCATGACAAATATTAGACTATAATTTCCTTTTTTATAAATATCCTTGTCAGATGTGCATAAAAATATTATACACTCTTTACACATTTTGTTGAGAAATTGTTTTTTATTTTTTCTTTACTATGAAATAACATATAGATTTAATATTATTTTGTTCTATATGTTTGGAAAATTCACAAGCAAAATCATGTAAGTCTGGAATTTTCTTCTTGAAAAGGTTTTTACATTCGGATTCAAGTTTTTAATAAATATAAAATTGTTCATACATTTGCTTCTCTTATAGTTTTTATTTGTTGTGTTTTTCACAGAATTCCTCATTACAACTAAGTTCTCAATAAATGTAATCACAAATTTTTAAAGAATATATTCCTTGGTCTTTTAAAATTACTATAAACATCTATAGCAATGCTTCCACTTCCATTTGATTTGGAAATTGCTGACTTGTCTCATTTTTCCCTTAAAAATATTACTAGAGTTTTAGTAATTATTTTAGTTTTCATGGACACTGTTACATACCACCCAGATCCTTTTTCCCTTAGCTGCTGAGATTACTGCTGGAAGATGGACCTAGGTTATTAACCATCATTGTCAATTGCCTCAGAAGTGAAGAATTACTTCATCCAAGGTCATCAGTCTTTCCAGGAACAGATCCATCCAAAGAATAATCAATACAAAGATACAAAATCTCAGCCCATCAAGACAACTGGGGACAAATCTAAAGGGTTTTCCTAACACTAAAGCTCCTGCTGAGTTGAACTAAAGCCTTCACTGGGATGTATGGTTCTATAACCTGATTGTGCAGGACCTAAGGAGCTAGAACATAAATTTAGATAATAAAAAGCTTATCATATGTAAGCCTGCTCCCAATATACATGCTTTAGCAAGAAAATTTGTATAAATATGCTGCTAGGATAAATCACAAAAGCAAGGAATAAACAGTGATGTAAACTGAGGTAAAAATAATACAAAGTCTGTAGTAGATGGTAAAAGAAGGGATTGAAAGGCTGAGAGAAATGGGACTACTGAGTGAATTCACTGAAGCCAACAAACACACCAAATGACTTTGTTCCACAGGAGTGCTCAGATGATATATCTGTCACTTACCAAGACCCCAAGAATGTGCTGCTGAAGGGGCCTCGGCATAACCAAGATGTTCCCATGGCGACTCAGTTCTGTAGGCAAAGATTGATAGTAGGAGATGTCATTAGAATGTGTGACCCATTAATAGTAATGTAGTAATTGTAATAGAGTAACAGCAATAGTATTAGTAATAGAGTCTCCACGCTATAGAGGGTAGGAGGTATCATTTAACACAGACTACAAGTGGGTTTTTCATAATAATTGGTAGAGTAGAGCTTTTCACAGTCACTTAGCCTCCTTTCTGAATTTTCCTTCATTTTTTCTAGTGTTTCAAACTGGATATTTTCTACTGGCCATTGTCCAGTCCACTTATTCTTTCCTCCGCTGTTTCTAACATTCTTTCAAATTTAAGTTCTAATTTATGAATTTTAATTATTGTGTGTTTTTAGTTTTAGAATTTCCACTTGCTTTTACTTTTCTGGCCAATTCTTCTTTTCATTGATTTTCTTCAATATTTTAATAACAGCTATAAATCTGCCTTTAAAAAACTACAACATATAAATGACTCTAGGTCTGTTTCCATTGCATCTTTTCTCCTGTTGAACTTTAGTCATATGATCCTGTCACCTGGAATGACTGCACTAATTCAATGTTGAGTCTGGCATATGAAAAACTTATGGTCTGGGGGGAGCAGTATTACTGTTCTCCTTTTATTTTCCTCTGGAAGGCAAGTAAAGTACAGGCAGATCAGTTTGATCCAATCATGATTAGATTTCAGAATTTGGAAAGGTTATGCTATTTCTGGTTTGCCTTAATTCCTTGGACACAGAACTTTAGAGGCAACATCAGAAAGTTTGTGTTTTACTAGAACCCCACTACTTGGCATGCCCTTATTTCTGTGTCTTGGCTTCCCTAACTGTGGGTCTGACAAAATTTTAGCTTGTTGTTTTTTAACACCACAGTAGTTGTTTTCTATATTGTGTTTCCTTCTCTAAATTGATACTTGACAGCTTAGGTCTCAGCAAAAACTCTGAAAACTAATTACATCCATAATGTAATGTGGATAATGTGATGCATTTTTCTCAGGTCCCTTTTCTCAAGGATTTAATCTCTTAAATTCTGGCTGACCCAGTAGGCTTGATGTGAACATTTTCTCAACCTTGTCTAGTGAGATGGTTATACTTTCTAGGTTGCTCTATGCCCCATGCTGTGAATGACTAAATGTCTTCATGAGGATGGGGAGGAGAAACAATGGGAAAAGTAAGGCTCACTTTAATGGATTTATTTGATCTCTAAGATCTTTGTTCCTAAAGCTATGACAGTCTTGGTCAATCATTGAATTTCCAGCTTTTATAGTTCTTTATTGTGGAAGAACTCCATCATAGTCAGAAGAGATACCTTAAAATCTAAATGTTTTCTGAAATGTCAATCCATTTTATAGTTCCTCCATTCCTAGGAATGTTTCATTTCTCGCGCCCATCTCCTCTTCATTAATACAGTTGTATAACATTTTCCACATTCCTTCAAAATAGAAATATATCTTCCCCCAGTTTTCTTTTTCTGCCAAATCTTTATTTACTGTAGCTTTCTTGTGGAGAGGATACATATCTTATATGTCTTGATGTTGAACAGACCTCATGCCTCATACTTGACTGAATCATTGCTGCTGTTATTGAAATGGGAGATGTTCTGTTTTAGGGAGTATATTTATCCACCTGATATAATTCTTAAGTTTTTAGTTACATAATGGATGGTAAGATTTAACTGTCATCAGCTGCTTAAATTTTTCTGCATACTTATTCTCAAAAATAAATTGAGAGTATTAGTTTATTCTAGTTGCTATACTTACAAAAAGATCCAGTTCAACCCATTAAGCATAAAGACAGAATAAAACAGAACTTTCCAAGTTTTAATGCTTCTGTTCTTATGATCTTTGAAAATTTTATGAATTTTAAAAAAGGTTTGTGTAATATATTACATAAGGGGTGATTATTTTCATTGCTGAAAATCATGTCAGTGAATTAGAGATTTAAAATTCTCTTCACAAATAATTCATTTTAATGTAATCATATTAGCATCTTAAAAATATATGAAGTATACATTTAAGTGTAAATATTTGCATCTTTTCTGTTTAAACAATTGACAGAAAGGTACTTTTTTGAGAATAAGAACCGTTTCGTCTCTCATACATATGCCACATAATAAACGTGTTAAGAAATGTGAGAATATGTTTGTCTTCCATGTTCTTGGTAATTTTTCCCCAGGACATCACTGAAGATATGTAGATAATTTTGATTTCTTTAGAAAAAGTAACAAAAAAAAATGTAGTTCCTGTTCCTTTGGTATAGATGTTATCTTTGATATGAAGAATTCCCAAGTCTCCAGACTTCAGCAACTTCAATCCAGGATTCAGACTTCTGAAATGGCATAGCGTATGACTTTCAGCTAACATAAACTTGAAAATTTCAGGAAAACATTCTAAATGAGGTCAGATAGAAGCTAAGGTCTGAAGAATCAACAGAGTACCCAGAAAAATGAGTTAGCTGTTTTCCAGGAATATTTATCAGGTCCCAGGGAGCAAAGGGTACACAGAGGTTTCTGACAATTGTGTTCATGTTAGATTCACTACTTGCTTCTTCTCCTATAAACGTTCCCATAAATCCCTCAGCCATTCAGATACACAGATAAAAATAACATATTATGTATTAGTTATTGAGAAATCATGTGGATTTTTTCTTGTCATAAGTTTGATTTGTGACTATTTCTATTTTATTACTCCATTTAAAATTAAATATGGATTAAATAAACATGTTAATTACAGTATTAATATCATGACAAACCCCTTTAATGTAGAATTACTTTTTCAATATTATAGCTTGCTATGTTTTATATTATGAAAAGTCTTCCTCTATTCCAAAAATAGCTAATCAGCATGGAATATTTAAATCATGGACAGTATGCTGTATGTTGAGTAATATTTCGAGCAAAAAAAAAATGAATTGGGTCAATTACTTTATCTTTCTTAAGAATTTTTAAAGATGAATTCATGAGATGAGGATATTGTTAATATCTAAAGCAGAAGTGGATAGGTTGCAAGAAGAGTGATGAAAGTAGTGTGGGTTAGAGGAAGTTGGGGTGAAAGTCTCCCAGAAACTCTAAATTATAAGAAAGTAGACAATTAGATTTAAAAAGAAGATATGATGTTGCAGCTCTATTTACAATAGCCAGGGCATGGAAGCAACCTAAGAGTCCATTAATAGATGAATAGATAAAGAAGATGTGGCACATATATACAATGGAATATTACTCAGCCATAAAAAGAAATGAAATTGAGTTATTTGTAATGAGGTGGTTGGACCTAGAGTCTGTCATACAGAGTCAAGTAAGTCAGAAAGAGAAAAATAAATACCGTATGCTAACACATATATATGGAATCTAAGACAAAGAAAAAAAAAAGGGTCATGAAGTACCTAAGGGTAAGATGGGAATAAAGACACAGACCTACTAGAGCATGGACTTGAGGATATGGGAAGAGAGAAGGGTAAGCTGGGACAAAGTGAGAGAGTGGCATTGACATATATACACTACCAAATGTAAAATAGATAGCTAGTGGGAAGCAGCTGCATAGCACAGGGATATCAGCTAGGTGGTTTGTGACCACCTAGAGGGGTGGGATAGGGAGGGTGGGAGAGAGGAAGATGCAAGAGGGAAGAGATATGGGAACATATACATATGTATGACTGATTCACTTTGTTATAAAGCAGAAACTAACACACCATTGTAAAGCAATTATACTCCAATAAAGATGTTAAATATACATATATATGCTGTCGAAAAAATTAACATAAAATATAGAAAGTAGAGATGGTGCATTGGGCACATGTCCAAAATGAAGATTAAATAACGTGAGAAAGAGAGAAAAAAAGTTCTATAAGAGAAAAATCAATTCCTAAATCTTCCTCAGCTCCCATAAACTTATTTTTTAAAGGTTTATGAATGTTTACTTTATGTTCTCAATCTATATAAAATGTTATATTTTTAAATATGACATTAACTTAATGTTTCTATTGAAATAAATAAATTGGAGGATTTTTGTTTTGAGATATTGAAGATGGTTTAATTTTTTTTTTTTTTTTTGCTGTACACAGGCTTCTCACTGCTGTGGCCTCTCCCGCTGTGGAGCACAGGCTCCGGACGCGCAGGCTCAGCGGCCATGGCTCATGGGCCCAGCTGCTCCACAACATGTGGGATCTTCCCGGACCGGGGCACAAACCCATGTCCCATGCATCGGCAGGCGGACTCTCAACCACTGTGCCACCAGGGAAGCCCAAGATGGTTTAACATTGAGTCCTTTCCCAACTGTCCCAACATTAAGAGATAAATTTACATATCAACATATATTAACTAGTGACTGGAGTCCATAACTGTATTATCTGAAATAAGGAAGCATGTTGCTTAAGAGTTTCTGCACCAAACATTCTAAAACTAGTGATAGTTATCAATAACAGATAATATAAGTGTTCCTTTAAAGATGATTTAAAACTAAGTAGACACTATAGTACTATCTTTGAAATTCAAAACCAATTTTAAATAGTCAGAAATTTTAAGAAAGAAATGCTCAGGAACATCTCCTATAGTTTACATTAAAATTCAGTAGGACCTATTGCTTGTTGACTACTGGTTCATAATAGTATTTAACTACTGTGTTAATGCAGAAGATATCACATTTAGTCCAAACCAAATGATAAAGGCTTTCAGGAAAAGAACTGATAAATATATTTCATTATGTAAGAAACTCTAAAGATAACATCAGTGTTAGTTACAATGAACATAATATTTTAAGAAATAGTAAATGAATCATCAGAAATGTATGTGGGAAAGATGAAGCACATAAACAAGGAAATATATACAGACACACATAACATGGATCTAGAAAAATTTCAGACTTGACCATTGTGTCAAATATTTCATCAGATTAATATTAATTTAAAAATGGTAGTCTACTCAGGGACAACATTAAATGCACCAAAATTCTAATTAATTATAGGGCTTCTAGAAGAAGATGAGAAAAAAAAAGGGACTGAGAAAATACTTGAAGAGATTATAGTTGAAAACTTCCTTAATATGGGAAAGAAAATAGTCAATAAAGTCCAGGAAGCTCAGAGAGTCCCAAACAGGATAAATGCAAGGATAAACACACAAAGACACACATTAATCAAACTATCAAAAATTAAATACAGGGCTCCCCTGGTGGCACAGTGGTTGAGAGTCCACCTGCTAGTGCAGGGGACACGGGTTCGTGCTCCGGTCCAGGAAGATCCCACATGCCACAGAGTGGCTGGGCACATGAGCCATGGTCGCTGAGCCTGTGCGTCCAGAGCCTGTGCTGCACAACGGGAGAGACCACAACAGTGAGGGGCCCGTGTACCAAAAAAAAAAAAAAATAAATTAAATACAAACAAAAATATTACAAGCATCAAGGGAAAAGCAACAAATAACATACAAGGGAATCCCCATAAGGATAACAGCTGATCTTTTAGCAGAAACTCTGTAAGCCAGAAAGGAGTGGCCGGAGATATTTAAAGTGATGAAAGGGAAAAACCTACAACCAACATTACTCTACCCAGCAAGGATCTCATTCAGACTCAATGGAGAAATTAAAATTTTCAGAGACAAGTTAAAGCTAAAAGAATTCAGCACCACCAAACCAGCTTTACAACAAATGTGAAAGGAAATTCTCTAGGCAGGAAACATAAGAGATGAAAAAGACCTACAATAACAAACCAAAACAATTAAGAAAATGGTAATAAGAACACACATATCGATAATTACCTTAAATGTAAATGGGCAAAATGCTCCAATGAAAAGACATAGACTGGCTAAATGGATACAAAAACAAGACCGATATATATGCTGTTTAAAAGAGACCCACTTCAGACCTAGGGACACATACAGACTGAAAGTGAGGGGATGGACAAAGATATTGCATGCAAATGGTAATCAAAAGAAAGCTGAAGTACCAATTCTCATATCAGACAAAACAGACTTTAAAATAAAGGCTATTAAAAGAAACAAAGAAGGACACTACAAAATGATCAAGGGATCAATCCAAGAAGAAGGTATAACAATTGTAAATATTTATGTACCGAACATAAGACCAACTCAATACCTAAGGAAAATGCTCACAGCCATAAAAGGGGAAATCAACAGTAACACAATAGTAGTAGGGAACTTTCACCAATGGACAGATCATCCAAAATGAAAATAAATAAGGAAACACAAGCTATAAATGACACATTAAACAAGATGGGCTTAATTGATATTTATAGGACATTCCATCCAAAAACAAAAGAATACACTTTATTCTCAAGTGCTCATGGATATTCTACAGGGCACATCATATCTTGGGTCACAAACCAAGCCTCAGTAAATTTAAGAAAATTGAAATCCTATCAAATATATTTTCTGATCATAATGCTATGAGACTAGATATCAATTTTTTAAAAAAAAGCATCTGTAAGAAGTACAAACACATGGAGGCTAAACAATATACTACTGAATAACCAAGAGATCACTGAAGCAATCAAAGTGGAAATCATAAAATACCTGGAAACAAATGACAATGAAAACACAGCAACCCAAAACGTATAGGATGCAGTGAAAGCAGTTCTAAGAGGGAAGTTTATAGCAATACAATCCTACCTCAAGAAACCGGAAACATCTCAAATAAATTAACCTTACACATAAAACAATTAGAGAAGAAAGAACAAAAAAACGCCAAAGTTAGCAGAAGGAAAAATATCATAAATATCAGATCAGAAATAAATGAAAAACAAAGGAAGAAAATGATAGCAAAGATCAATAAAATTAAAAGCTGGTTCTGTGAGTAGATAAACAAAATTGATAAACCATTAGCCAGACTCATCAAGAATAAAAGGGAGAAGACTCAAATCAGTAGAATTGGAAATGAAAAAGTAGAAGTAACAACTGACATTGCAGAAAAAAAAATGGATCATGAGAGATTACTACAAGCAACTATATGCCAATAAAATGGACAACCTGGAAGAAATGGAAAAAATTTTAGAAAACTCAGCCTCCCAAGACTTAACCAGGAAGAAATAGAAAAAGACCAATCACAAGCACTGAAATTGAAACCCTGATTAAAAATTTTCCAATAGGGGCTTCCCTGGTGGCACAGTGGTTGAGAGTCTGCCTGCCGATGCAGGGGACACAGGTTCATGCCCTGGTCCATGAAGATTCCACATGCCATGGAGTGGCTAGGTCCGTGAGCCATGGCCACTGAGCCTGCACTTCTGGAGCCTGTGCCCCAGAACAGGAGAGGCCACAACAGTGAGAGGCCCGTGTACCGAAAAAAAAAAAAATTCCAACAAATCAAAGCCTAGGACCAGATGTCTTCACAGGTGAATTCTATCAAACATTTAGAGACGAGATAACACCTATGCTTCTCAAACTCTTCCAAAATATCGGAAGGTGAGGAACACTCCCAAACTCATTCTATGAGGCCACCATCACCCTGATACCAAACCAGACAAGGATGTCACAAAGAAAGAAAACTACAGGCCAATATCACTGATGAACATAGATGCAAAAATCCTCAACAAAATACTAGCAAAAAGAATTCAACAGCACATTAAAAGGATCATACCCTATGATCAAGTGGGGTTTATTCCAGGAATGCAAGGATTCTTCAATATATGCAAATCAATCAATGTGATAAACCATATTAACAAACTGAATGATAAAAAACATATGATCACCTAAACAGATGCAGAAAAAGGTTTTGACAAAATTCAACATCCATTTAAGAACAAAACCCTCCAGAACGTAATTATAGAGGGAACTTATTTCAATATAATAAGGGCCATATATGACAAACCTACAGCCACCATCATTCTCAATGGTGAAAAACTGAAACCATTTCCACTAAGATCAGGAAAAAGACAAGGTTGCCCACTCTCACAACTATTATCTGTCATAGTTTTGGAAGTTTTAGCCACAGCAATCAGAGAAGGAAGAGAAATAAAAGGAATCAAAATCATAAAGATGTGAAACTGTCACTGCAGATGACATGATAGTATACATAGAGAATCCTAAAGAGGCTACCAGAAAACTACTAGAGCTAATCAATGAATTTGGTAAAGTAGCAGGATACATACTTAATGCAGAGAAATCTCTTGTATTCCTATACATTAAAGGTGAAAAATATGAAAGTAAATTTAAGGAAACACTCCCATATACCATTGCAACAAAAAGAATAAAATACCTAGGAATAAACCTACCTAAGGAGACAAAAGACCTGTATGCAGAAACTATAAGACACAGATGAAAGAAATTAAAGATGATACAAATAGATGGAGAGATAATACCATGTTCTTGGATTGGAAGAGTGAACACTGTGAAAATTAGTATACTACCCAAAAGCAATCTACAGATTCATTGCAATCCCTATCAAACTACCAATGGCATTTTTCACAGAAGTAGAACAAAAAAGTTCACAATTTGTATGGAAACTGAGGAGACCCGGGAGAGCCAAAGCAATCTTGAGAAAGAAAAACAGAGCTGGAGGAATCTTGTTTCCAGACTTCAGACTATACTACAAAGGTACAGTAATCAAGAGAGTATGGTACTGGCACAAAAACAGATATATAGATCAATGGAACAGGATAGAAAGCCCAGAGATAAACCCACAGACATATGGTCACCTTATCTTTGATAAAGGAGGCAAGGATATACAGTGGAGAAAAGACAGCCTCTTCAATAAGTGGTGCTGGGAAAACTGGACAGGTACATGTAAAAAAATGAAATTAGGGCACTCCCTAACACCATGCAAAAAAATAAACTGAAAATGGATTAAAGATCTAAATGTAAGGCCAGACACTATCAAACTCTTAAAGGAAAACGTAGGCAGAACACTCTATGACATAAAATACTGCAAGACCGTTTCGACCCACCTCCTAGGGAAATGGAAATAAAAACAAAAATAAACAAATGGGAGCTAATGAAACTTAAAAGCTTTTGCACAGCAAAGTAATCTATAAACAAGACAAGATGATAACCCTCAGAATGGGAGAAAATATTTACAAATGAAGCCACTGACAAAGGATTAATCTCCAAAATATACAAGCAGCTCGTGCAGCTCAATATCAAAAAAAACAACAACGCAAACCATAAACGGACAGAAGACCTAAACAGACATTTCTCCAAAGAAGATATACAGGCGGCCAACAAACACATGAAAGGATGCACAGCATCACTCATCATTAGAGAAATGCAAATCAAAACAACAATGAGGTATCACCACACAGCAGTCAGAATGGCCTTCATCAAAAAATCTAAAAACAGTAAATTCTGGAGAGGGTGTGGAGAAAAGGGAACCCTCTTTTAGTGTTGGTGGGAATGTAAATTAATACAGCCACTATGGAGAACCGTATGGTGGTTCCTTAAAAACTAAAAATGGAACTACCATATGACACAGCTATCCCACTACTCGGCATATAACCTGAAAAAAAGCATAATTCAAAAAGAGTCATGTAGGGCTTCACTGGTGGCGCAGTGGTTGAAAGTCTGTCTGCTGATGCAGGGGACACGGGTTCATGCACCGGTCTGGGAAGATCCCACATGCCGCTGAGCGGCTAGGTCTGTGAGCCATGGCTGCTGAGCCTGTGCGTCTGGAGCCTGTGCTCCACAACGGGAGAGGCCACAACAGTGAGAGGCCCACGTAGTGCAACAACAACAACAAAAAAAGAGTCATGTACCACAGTGTTCATTGCAGCAGTATTTACGATAGCCAGGACATGGAAGCAACCTAGATATCCATCAACAGATGAGTGGAAAAAGAAAATGTAGCACATATATACAATGGAATATTACTCAGCCATAAAAAGAAATGAAATTGAGTTATTTGTAGTGAGGTGGATGGACCTAGAGTCTGTCATACAGAGTGAAGTAAGTCATAAAGAGTAAACAAATACCATATGCTAAGACATATATATGGAATTAAAAAAAAAATGGTTCTGAAGAACCTAGAGGCAGGACAGGAATAATGCTGCAGATATAGAGAATGGACTTGAGGACACGTGTAGGGGAAAGGGTAAGCTGGTACGAAGTGAGAGAGTGACATGGACATATATCCACTACCAAATGTAAAATAGATAGCTAGTGGGAAGCAGCCACATAGCACAGGTAGATCAGCTCAGTGCTTTGTGTCCACGTAGAGGGGTGGGGTAGGGAAGGTGGGAGCTAAATGTAAGATAGAGGAGAAATTGGGATATACGTATATGTATAGCTGATTCACTTTGTTATACAGAACAAACTAACACACCATTGTAAAACAATTATTCTCCAATAAAGATGTTAAAAAGAAAAATAGGAGCCTAACACATTTTCCAATTCCATGAAGATATTCTTAAAGACTCTCAAATTTTCAAATCTATTCTTCTTGGCAAATGCCATGTGAAAAGGATCCTTACTTATGAGCTGAACTGCATATACTCCTTGCAGTTTTTTTGTTCCTCCTTTCTACTCTCAAAATAAAATGTTTTCTAGGCTGTTTAAGCCAACTTAAGCCCTACTTACTAAAAATATGCACTACCATCACCCTGAACATTCCTTAATATGATGCAACATATCAGAGGACTGATTGTAGTGTGTGTGTGTGTGTGTGTGTGTGTGTGTGTATTATATATATATAGTGTTTTGACATCTTAAAAAACCTTTCTGGATGATGAGAGACCGCCCCTCCATAGGCCAGTCCATTCTTAGACATAACAAATGGTCCAGCTGAGATCATTATGTGAAACTATCAAATCCAGAGGCATACCTTTTCTTTCTGATCCATGTACCTCAAAGGGGAATATTCTTCTGCTATAATTATCTCTCTGTCAGGCACCAATCCGTTCAAGACCACTCCTATAGCCCAAAGCTCACTGAAGAAATTATTCAACTAGCCAATATTAAGCTGTCTACTATGGCCTAAAATGAAAAGCCAATAGAAGCTGCTTTCAGCATTCCCATCCTCACACCTGTCTTCTGCCTCCTCACCAACCTTATGTTTTTCCACGTGGTTCTGCATGTCAGGCCATACCTCCTGTCTCTAGACTTGGGAGTATAATAAACTTTGTTTTCTTGAAAAACAATAGAGCCTCAGAAGTATTTTTTAATTCTATCATTTCAGAAAATTTAAGTTTCAAAGTTGTTTGTTTAAAATTCAATTTGTATATATTTCATTTTTTATACATCTTTATTGGAGTATAATTGCTTCACAATGTTGTGTTAGTTTCAGCCGTAAAAAGTGAATCAGCTATTCACACACATATCCCCATATACCCTCCCTCTTGCGTCTCCCTCCCACGTTCCCTATTCCACCCCTCTAGTCATCACAAAGCACTGAGCTGATCTCCCCATGCTATGCAGCAGCTTCCCACCAGCCACCCATTTTACATTTCGTAGTGTATATTTGTCAATTCTACTCTCTTGCTATGTCTCAGCCTCCCCTTCCCCACCTGTGTCCTCAAGTTGGGTCTCAACATCTGCATCTTTTTTTCCTGCCCTACCACTATGTTCATCAGTTCCATTTTTCTGGATTCCATATATTTGTGTTAGCATACAGTATTTGTTTTTCTCTTTCTGACTTACTTCACTCTGTATGACAGACTCTAGGTCCATCCACCTCACTACAAATAACTCAATTTCTTTCCATTTTTATGGCTAAGTAATATTCCATTGTATATTTATGCCACATCTTCTTTATCCATTCATCTATTGATGGACACTTAGGTTGCTTCCATGCCCTGGCTATTGTAAATAAAGCTGCAATGAACATTGTGGTATATGACTATTTTTGAATTATGGTTTTCTCAGGGTATATGCCCAGTAGTGGTATTACTGGGTCATATGGTAGTTCTATTTTTAGTTTCTTAAGGAACATCCATACTGTTCTCCATAATGGTTGTATCAACTTACATTCTCACCAACAGTGCAGGAGGATTTCCTTTTTGCCCTATGTTCTCCAGTATTTATTGTTTTTAGATATTCCAATGATGGCCATTCTGACTGGTGTGAGGTGATACCTCATTGTGGTTTTGATTTGCATTTCTCTAATGATTAATGATGTTGAGCATTTTTTCATGTGCCTGTTGGCCATCTGTATGTCTTCTTTGGAGAAATGTCTATTTAGGTCTTCTGTCCAGTTTTGGATTGGGTTTTTGGGTTTTTTTATATTGATTTGCATGAGCTGCTTTTATATTTTGGAGATTAATTATTTGTCAGTTGCTTAGTTTGCAAATATTTTCTCACATTCTGAAGGTTGTCTTTTCATCTTGTTTATGGTTTCCTTTGCTGTGCATCAGCTATTAAGTTGCATTAGGTCCCATTGTTTAGTGTTGTTTTTATTTCCATTACTCTAGGAGGTGGGTCATAAAGGATCTTGCTGTGATTTATGTCAAAATCTGTTCTGCCTGTGTTTTCTTCTATGAGTTTTATAGTGCTTGACCTTACATTTAGGTCTTTAATCCATTTTTGTAATGAAATGCTATTCTTTTCCTTTTTATTTATTTATTTATTTTGGCTGTGAAGGATAATTAATAGAGATGCAATAAAAATCCTGAATTGAATATTTACACTTACACAAGTTTACAACCTTTAAAAGATTATTAATAATTTCTTAAATTCTTAACAACCTTTTTAATGTTCATCAATATATGTGTAGGCAATTAAAATGCATGCTCAAAAAATTCCTTTCTACTGTATGCATTAACCATCAAGTTAACCATCCTGAACTATCAAGTCACTACCTTAAATAAAATCCATATTTCCTGCCTTCACTGAAAGACTCCTCCACAGTTTGGCTCCAATTAATCTTCTAAAAATCATTTTCCTCTTTATCTCAGTACCAATACTGATACATCTAATATTTCCTGTATAGTATGCTTTATTCATTCATATATAAGATATTTTATCCCTGGAAGATATTAATTATAGTTATATTTATTCTAATATTAAAAATAGTTTTTCACTTTTTCTAGTGTTCTTTTTTTAATTGTAAAATTTATGGAAATTTCTATTACCACAGAAGTCCAAAGCAGTTTGAATATGAAAAAATTGAATAAAAAATTAGCAAATCAATTTTCCCTTTATTAAAGAGTACCATATTTTACAGTACGTAGAGGTTACACAAGTTTTCACCTGTGTTTATGTTATCTAGAAAGAATTAGAGAAATGAAATTACGTTTTAAAATATTTTATGTCTATAAAAATTACATACATAGTAGTCATAATGAAAATGAATGAGTAAATTATTTTTGCTCTTTACAACTTTTAAGTCTAAGAAGGAATGAAAATCTATAGTTGTATTTACATCTTTAGAATACAAAGAACTGTGTAATCAATATTCAACTGTAGTCACTGTAAGTCATTAAACCAAAAAATAATAATAATAAAATTTAGTAATAAAAGTTAAAATCTATGCATTATTACAAGACATTTATTTTTCTGTAATTTTAGGAAAATTTCCTAAAATTTTAGACACTTATGTGTTGCAGTAATGTATATTGTTGAAATCTTTTCTCTTTGGGTGCGTTTGAACACCACCTGATCCTTTTGTATTCTGGGAAAGACTGTGGCTTGCTTGGCAAAGCAGACACAAGCATACATTTTGAAACCTTGACTGAAATGTTATTATATAATTTTCAACAAACACTGTGTTTACAGCTTTTCCAGCATCCTACAAAGATCAACTCTTGACTCTTGTAAGAACTTCACTGTAACACTATTGGTTGTATTTGATGACTAATGTGAAATTAGTAAACAGCATATGCTAGAATGTTGAATACCTGTTTAATAAATCCATTTTCTTATTTCTGTTGCTTATCAAAGGAGGGATTAAACACAACAAGTGTCTCAGGAAAACAAAAATTATAATAAGACAAATATGTATTTCCTAATAAAATAATCACCTACTATATTTCATAGCTATAGAAATGTACCCAGAGAAAAATAAACAAAAATAAATTGTCTAAAAAACATTTATTGAAATGGTGCAACGTTTTGAATATTTTGATAGGAAAACTTGAAGTCTATAATGGCCTATTTCAAAGTGTGTGAAAGTTCCTAGTTATTTATGAATATTTGAAATTACTTTCTTCATTCCTTGTTAATTGCTTGTGACAGCCAAGAGATAAAATATGGGTATCCTATTATATAATGTAAGAGAACAGCTGCAACACAGTCTGCTTCTGCTGATGCTCTTGACAATGTGTCTCCTAACGCCCTAAAATCAGTTTCTCCAGTCATGGCTGCTACTTCACACTTTCAGGCTTGAACAATTGGCCTACTGAAATATTCAAGTACCACACTGAGGCAAATCCATTTCCACCCATCGCAAAGAGATAGCAAGACAAATTTGCAGTGAGGACAGAAAAACAAGGCAAATTATTGACAGTCATGGTTGTCCTGGTTTCTTGAGGAAAAAACAAAAAATGTTAACTTTTTGAAGAAATTATCAACACTGTTCATAGGTAAAATTGTTCTAGGAAAATTATTTAAGGTATTCAAAGAAAGAAAGGGATTATAGAAAAGTCAAAAAAAGTATTACAAAGATGAAACAGGTAAAAATTTAACTCTAGTGTAAGTAGTAATTCACTTGTTAAAATTATGGAGGTCAATGACAGGAAACCCTTTGAAGATATTTTGCTTGTTCCATGAGAACTTTTAGGTGAGCCTCTATAACAGATTAAAATTTTTCTCTAGAGAGGTGTCATATGACTTGAGTCAGGGACTTTTCCTCACTCCACCAAGATAAATTCCCCCATAGATTAATATCAGAATCAAAATGTACAGTGTGTCTCTTGCTAGTGAGGACTAGCAGTTCATGAAATAATTTTCCTGGGGAAATGCTTATACCCACCATCTTTAATCTTTTTTTTTTTTTTTTTTTTTGGCGGTACGCTGGCCTCTCACTGTTGTGGCCTCTCCCATTGCGGAGCACAGGCTCTGGATGCGCAGGCTCAGCGGCCATGGCTTACAGGCCCAGCCTCTCCAGCATGTGGGATCCTCCCAGACCGGGGCACGAACCCGCATCCCCTGCATCGGCAGGTGGACTCTCAACCACTGCGCCACCAAGGAAGCCCTCATCTTTAATCTTTTAAACTTAGTTTAGACAAAACTCTTAATCTAACATAGGAAAATACACTTCCTGATCAAGTGTGAGCTCTGTGAACCTGTGTCTTTCCTTTTAAAAGGCTGTATGGTTGCATATAGATAAGTCTTGATAAATGATTCTTAGATCTTGATGGAAGTAGATAAAATCAAAGGCATAGTGGAAGGAAACAAATATATCTTATTTCTGTACATCAATTTATATTTACCATCACATATTAGCAATAGTAAAAGTACTTAATCAAAAGTTTTGAGTTGAATAGAACTCTTCTATATAAGTACTTTCACTCATAATTAAGAAAAGGGTTCAAATCTGCTATCAACATATCTAATTGATATGCTTATATAAATGAGCCTCAGGACAGAGTGAAAATGTGCTCAATTACTTGGAACAAATACCTCAGGACAAAAGAAAAGTAGAAAACACTCTATAACTAAGTAGATTTTAGAATATGTAAAATGCAATCCTAGAGAAATTAAATAAGGCCAGAAAGCAGTGAGAAATGTTAATTCTCAACAGAGACAGCTAGAGACATATATACACAGAGGTTAGTACTAGAGCTTTAATAATATTAAATGTTTATTAAACTTTTTAATTTTAGTTATACTTCAGAAAGTATAACTGAGCAGTTTATGAAAATAGAGAAACTTCATTACACAAAATTGTTAATGAATCGTAAAAGATTATCTGGCAGAACATGTGATAAGAGGAGAGTTTACTCACTCATGAGAAAATAAACGGATGAGAGAAACTTGATATATGTAAAACAATCATCTGGTTTTGCTTAAGTCTGCCTTTCCCTTAGAACAGTGCTTATTTTAACAAGAATCACACTAATTTCCAGATTATGGAATCTAAAAATCAAAAGATATTTATTTTTGAAACAATGTAAAAGTTCTTGATTTATTTTTAAATTATGAATATGGCAGTAAAGAAAAACATTATTACTTTGATGCGGGTGGAAATCTGTATAGGGTAGCCATTGATAACATATTGCAAGTTAGCTCTTATTTATGTAATTATTGCTAATACTTCATGTCAGTTCTTTAATTTTCTTTCCCATATGGATAGATTGTTTGCATGTACTGTATTTGTATTTCATATGTTGTTGAATATAAAGTTTTCCAAATCATTTCTTTCGGTTAACAATAATATACAAATGTTCTTATATCATTATATAGTTAGAAAAAATAGTTTTAGTGATGATGTAATATCTCAACCATCATTTACTATTTACTCTGTTCACTGTGTTACATACCCACATAATTATATGTTGCTGAATCTCAGGAGACATGCAATTTTTACATATATCACTGAGGTTTTCCTTAAGTCAGTTTCCTGGTTACAGGATCAGATTACAGATAAAAGGATATCAATAGTTGCATGGCTTTTGATAACTACTGTGAATCTTAAATTTTTTTTTCACAATTTAGACTCTCGAAATATTAAAAATATTTAAATTCTTCTTACTACTCCATATAAACAAATATATAAAAGTTTCTTAATCAGCTAAACATATATAGAATCTACCTTAGGCTACTAGTGAAGTTCACCATTCCGACAATATACTTACTGCCATCTCTTTTCTTTCTTTCTTCTCTTTTTTTGGGGAGGAGGAGTTAACCAGTCCTACACATTGCCTTGTATTGATAATAGGTGTTACATATGTATTTTTGCATTGCATACGATTTCAAATTATCAAGTGATCCATCCTAGTTGTTGCTGATTTTAACTGAACAACACAGTCCTATAGAGTTGAAAATAAAAGTTCTCTTTCACTTGATCTCCCATTCCCCAGCTTGTGAAATATCTAATACTGCTTGTTGCATATTATTCAACATTTTAGAAATTTCACCTTTATATGTATATTTAGATTTATAGGATTATGTAAATATTATGTATATTTTAGAACATTATATATAATACATAATTAAATAAAATCCAGGAAAAAATATATGCACATTATTACCTTTAAGTATTATATAATAAATGCATAATGACCTATGACTTGTTTCTTTCTAAATTAATAATATATTAGTAACATTGTTCAATTTAGCATATATTGACTTGTCTCATACTTTATTAGCTATATAGTAACCCATTTTTGGAAATAGCAAATATAAATGCTGGTGTTATGGGTTGAGTTGTGTTCCCCAAAAAGATAAAGAAGTCCTAAACACCAATACTTCAGAATATGAAACTATTTGGAACTAGGGCCATTGTAGATATAATTGGTTAAGATGAGGTCATACTGGAGTAAGATAGTGTCCTATTTCAACATGATTGGTGTCCTTACAAGAAAAGGAAATATGATGTGAAGAGAAACACACAGGGGAACATCATGTGACAACAGAGGCAGAGACTGCAGCTCTCCAACTGCAAATCAAGAGTACCAAGGAATGGCAGCCATGGTGAGAAGCTGGGAAGACAGAAGGGAGGATATTCCTTAACAGTTTCAGAGTGAACACAGCCCTGCTAATGGACTTGAGTTTGGACATCTAGCCTTCAGAACTGTGAGATAATGAATCTCTGTTGGTTTAAGCCATGCAGTCTGTGATATTTTGTTATGACAGCCCTAGGAAATTAAGACTGCAGATTTGGAGATTTTTGTTTGTTTGTTTTATTTTGCTATTGTGTTCTGTGTGTGTGTGTGTTTCTATATATGAGGAACTATTTTCATAGGATGGAATTCTTAAGTATCATTGCATTGTTTTAGCAATGCCATCCAAATATACTGCCCCAATTTACTATTGCGCAATAAGTATATAACATTCGTTTTCCTCCAATATTGTACAGTCAGGGTAGAGTGGATTAATATTTAAATTTAGGAAAAAGAGCTACTTTGGTATTACGTTAATTGGCATTTTTCTGCTCATTGGTAAAGTTGTATATTACATTACACGATTATTAACCCTTTATGTTTCTCCTGTAGTGGACCACATATTTAAATATATTTCTGGCATTGTCTGATGGATTTATTCGCTCCACCACGTTTCATGAATTTATATATGGTGTATATTATACACCTTATCAGCTATATACACTATGATTAATTTTCCTTTGATTCACTGGAATTAATACTACTTGAAATACCTATGGCTGCTTTCCCTTTAAAATGGTAGAATTGAGTAGTGACATCAGAGATGGTATGGCCCCCAAAAGCCCAAGGTATTTTGGGTATAGCTTTTTACAAAACAAATTTCTTGATCTCTGTTCTACATGGTATACAGAATATTTATGAGTGGTCAAAATATGACGGTATTGGCACAAAAAATATACAATCTAGAACAGAACTTGTACTCTAGAATTTAAAATAAACTAATTATTGCATACATTTAATTAATTAGTATATCTTTTGAGTAAGAAGTAAGGATTAATATTGATCAGAATAAGGATTTATCTTAATAAAAGATTAAATTGCCTCAAGAAGGTAAAGTGGTAACTTGATTTAAAGCAAACAAACAAAAGCTCCTTTGTAGGTCTATGGGAACTTATGGGGAAGGATAAATGAGAAAAAAAGAGATGGACCTATATGGAGATCAGATTATTTAAGCAACACAAAAGAAAAGAGACAATTCACAGAGGTTACCTCCTTTAAAACTGTTAAATATATTTATCAAAGCTGTACTGCAAAAAATCCACAAATAATTTCGCAGTAATGATTGTATCATTTTCTGCCAATGCCAATATAATAAAAAAGTCCTAATCATGAAGTAAATATTAATGTGCAGCTTGGCAGCACTGAAAAAATCGAGGCTGTGATAGCAACATGTGGTCTTGCAGATAAGAACTTTGCCATGAAGGAAAAACAAACTTTAGTTAAAACAATTTTCTTGAGCTTGCATCCTCAAGATCTGCATCCTTGAATCTGCTTCTGCTCATCTATTTCTTCTCTTGTTCTCTCATAATGGCAGTATAAGTCATATTAAATACTGCCATATAGTTTTAATTGTTCTATCTGCTTGCAACTCTCTAAGATAAACAATAACACAAACAAAATTCAGAAATGAGTTATCCCTGCCTGCTAAAATGTGATTGCTTAATCTTCTCAAAGTATAATACTGTGAAATTTATTTCCTGTTAAACACCATCATCCTACCACCTCCACCACCACCACCACCACACGCATTACCTCTTCTGATAGAGTAGAGAATTAGATAAGAGAGAAAAATATGTTGCTGTTAGTGTGTGTAGAAATATGTGACAGAGACAATATTCCAAATCAGGGAATAAAACAGATTATTTAACAAATTGTTGATTAAAAAGAATTCCAAGTCGAGGAACTTATCAAAGAAAAATGGGGTTAAGATGACCATTTTTCTTCTTTATTCACCTCTTAATATAAAACAGTAATTAAGGAATAATTACTGATAATTAACAAACAAAATTTTAATGTAAAACAAACCTGAATTCCTGGGATAAACTTTACCAGTTCATGATTTTTTTTTTTTTTAATATTGGTAGGTTTGCATATATTTTCTTAAGTTCTTTTGTTTTCTTAATGTCTTTCATTTTTTTTTTTTTTTGTGTGGTACGCAGGCCTCTCACTGTTGTGGCCTCTCCCATTGTGGAACACAGGCTCCAGACGCGCAGGCTCAGCAGCCATGGCTCATGGGCCCAGCCGCTCTGCGGCATGTGGGATCTTCCCGGACCAGGGCACGAATCCGTGTCCCCTGCATCGGCAGACAGACTCTCAACCACTGCGCCACCAGAGAAACCCAATGTCTTTCATTTTTGTATCTGGGTAATTCTGGTCTAATAAAATTTTTTGATAACTGTTACTTCCATTTTTTGAAAGAGTTTGTTTGGGATTGATATTATTTATTCCTTCATGATGGACTCAATTACCCAGTGAAAACTTGTGAGCCTATACCTTTCTTCACATAAAATCTTTAGTAAAATGAATTTCTTTATATATTTCTCATAGCTTCTGAGACCATAATTTCTTTAAATTCTTGAGCACATCACTAGTAACTTTTTAAAGACCCTGCCTGTCAATTTCAATAATTGTCTCTCTTTTTATTATCTTTATATAATTAATTTTTCTTGTCTATGGGTAATATTTTCCTGTTTCTTTGCATGTTTAGAAATTGATAATTAAATGCTGAACATGGAAAATGATATTGTTTTTGAAAATGATACATTTTTGAATGTCTGCTTTCACTATTATTTTTTAAAGGGTGTTGCTCTTATTTGTCAGATATCTAAGTACATGTTGGAGTAGCTTGTTTTATATGAGACATATTTTTAAACTATGTTGGGCCAGAACTAGATTTCTCCTTACTCAGGTGCTAATTTCTACTAAAATGTGTGATAATTCTGGCATCCTTAAGAAATAATCTTGGTGTTCAATGATATATCAATACTAAGACTGGTTAGGGTTCAAATGTCTCCATATCCTGTGTAAGCTATGGGAGTGGTTCTGCCTCCATGTGCCAAATAGTTTCTTTGCCAAGTTTATGAAGCTTCATATTATGCATTAGTTTTTTTATTCAGTAACAGACCTAAAGGAACCTCTATGTTGTTTTCTAGAATTCTTTCTCTGTTTTGCCTTCAAGTAAGGCAATACATTGTCCTACAATTTTCAGCTGCTTCTAATTCCCCAAACTCCTATGCTTGTTGTGTTAACTCAGCCAAACTGACATACTTTGCAGCTTATCTCATTTATTTATGTTTCCTCAAGGGTATATTTTTGTACTGCCTGTATTCCAATGGCTTAAAAGAGTTGTGAATATTTTGTCCATTTATTGAGCTTTAGAAGGTAGGAGGATGCATCTGGTATGTCTCAAAGCAGTAAGTGCAGGAGCAGAAATCACCTTTAGCAATGCCTGGGCATTTGAAGAACTACTTAACATTTTTACTTACATATTCAATTATTATATTGGATAGTATTTTAAATGATTCTTCTAAATTTTTGTTGCCTTTTCTACAAAACAAATTAGGCATCTTTAAATAAACATTTCATTAATAGAATGTCAAAATGTTATGTTTTAATGCTTTGACTGACTTAATAAGAAACCTAGCAAAGAAGAAGAATCAAAGGGTATGCCTAAAATGAAATAACTGAATAAGTTAAGTTCTGAACATTCAAATTGTATAAAACTTTACTTTTGAAATTCTATAATTGCCTTTTGAAATAACTCAAAATCTGGAAAGAACATTTTGGTGAGCTCTAATTTGAATTTTAAAAGTATCTTTTCTATCCTGAATGAAATATAATTGAAGAGGTCTATGATTCTGTGGCATCTAATTGTGACAATATATTCAGGCTAACTATAAGTAGATACAATTTATTTGGTAAGTTTGTCTTGTAAATATATTTGTAATATATATTTTATCCAGAGCTACAAAATACCTCAGCACCTGTATAGACAGATTTTTCTTAAATAAAAATATTTTTGTTTTTAAAAAATATATAAACATGTGTCAAAAACGTCAACCTTTTAAAAGACGAATGTAAAGAAAGCATTAGACAAATTTTGGGGAAGTAAGATATTATTAAAAAAACATTTTCAGAAAAATTACAATGGCATAGAATTAGGGACAGGTACTGCTATAAGGTGAATAGATTGTAAAGATGTTCTGAGAATAGTTAAGCTAAGTACAATTTCTACTGAGTGCTTTTTACTGAGTTCTAATTAATACATAATAACAATTTTAACTATTAAAAGTATATAGCTTGATGAGTTTTATGAATGCATATACCCAGGTAACAATTAGCCAGATGAAAATATGCAATACTTCCATCATATAATAAAATTTTCTTTTCTTCTTTCCATGCAATAGCAACACTAGTTGTTATCAGCTTAATATAGACTGCTATAACTAAAATACATTTTATATAAACCTCATGGTAACAGCAAAGAAATTACCTACAGAAGACACCACCAAAGTTAAGGAATCAAACTATATCACTATAAAAATATCAATGAATCGCAAAAGAAGGCAGCAAGAGAGGAAGAGGGATAAAATAATGACAACACAGACAGAAAATAAGGAACAAAATGGCAATAGAAAGTCCTTGTCTATCAGTAATTATGTTAAACTTAAATGGATTAAACTTCTCAGTCAAAGACATAGAGAGGCTAAATGAATAGAAAAACAAGACCCAAGAGATTAACTTTAGATTTAAGGATACATATAGTCTCTTGACTCTGAAAGTGAAGAGATGGGGAAAAAAATCTATGCAAATAGTAACCTGAAGAAAGCAAAGGTAGCTATACTGATATCAGACATAATAGACTTTAAGTTAAAAATTGTCATAAGACTTAAATAAGGACACTATATATAATGATAATAGGATCAACTCACCAAGAAGATATAACAATTCTAAATATATATATATATATACACTTAACATAGGAGCAGTTAAATATATAAAGCAAATATTGAGAGAACAGAAAGGAGAAATAGACAGTAATACAGTAATAAAAGGAGATTTTAATACTATACTTTCAATAATGGATAGAACATTCAGAGAGAAAGTCAGTAAGAAAAAAGTGAACTTGAAACAACACTATAGACCAAATGGACCTAGCAGACGTATACATAGCATTGCATCCAAAGGCAGCAAAATATGCACCTTCTTAAGTGCACAAGAAACATTCTCCAGGATAGATCACATATTAGGACACAAAACAAATCAATAAATTTAAGAAGATTGAAATCATGCCAAATATATGTTCTAACCACAATGGAATGAAATTAGAAATCAATAAGAGAAGGAAAACTGAAAAATTCACAAATATGTGGAAATTAAACACCACACTCTTGAAAAACAAATGAGTCAAAGAGCAAATTAAATGTAATTTAGAAAATATACTGAGACAAACAAACATGGAAGCACAATGTACCAAAACTCATGGGATACAGCTGAAACAACTCTAAGAGGGAAGTTCAAAGAGAAAAATATCTGCATTAAAAAAAAAAAAAATATATATATATATATATATATAATAGACATATGACTTTATACCTCAGGGAGATAGAAAAAATATATTTCAAAAGTTGGCCAAAAGAAGGGAATAATAAAGGTTAGAGCAGAAAAAAATGAAATGTAGATTAGGAAAACAATAGAAAAAATGAAGGAAACAAAGCACTGGATTTTTTTTGGTTCTTTTTAGTGAAACAAGTGTTTATCAGGAGGAAAAAGAGTACACGTGAACAGGCACACACAGGCCAGCTCAGAGAAAAAGTTGCACCCTCATGGTAGTTTTAATCACTTACATGGGACATATTTTCTAGGTTTCATTTGGCCAATCATCTTGCTTTGCCTGAGTCTGAGTCTGTATTTGGTTTATCTCAGGGTCCTCCTTTGTGTGCATGCATATCTCTTAGCTAAGATGGATTCTAGCAAGGAGGCCTATGGGTAGGTTGACATCACATCCTCCAAGGAGCATTTCTGGACATGTACAGTTGGGAAGGTCTCCTTGACTTCAAGAATGAGGAATATGTGGTCCTTTTATCTGGGTAGCGCCCAGTCTCTCCTATTATCCTCCTGCTACTGTCTTCATCCTGGAGTATCTGTCCACAGGGGACCAACTCCAGCTGCTCAGCCTGGAGCCCATCTATCTCCTGCTTCATTATCATTTGGTGGATTGAAGTAAGACTTTGCACCAGTCCTGGGCAAAGTCCTGCTGGCCTTCGGATTCTTTCCTCACTCTTCTCCTACTTGCTCTGAGCCATAGATGGACTTCCCTGTGAAAGAGGTTTTCCAAGGTTCTTTTTTTTTTCACACACACACACACACACACACACTGTATTTTATTTTTACAAGAGATAAATAAACTGACACCAAGCATTGTAAATGGATGACCACAACAAAAGCAACAATGTTTGCAATTACCAAACATGAAACACACTCATACTATGTCATAATATTGACATTCAGTCCAGTAATCCTCCACTGTAACAACTCTTTTACTTTGCAGTGAAAATTGATTTGTATATTTTTTGCCTCTGAGCCCTTGTGGGATTTTTTTTTATTCAAACAGAAAGTCACAAAAATTATAATCATCCTCATCAGTTCACTCAGTCCCATGTAATTAATTTTCTTTTTTCATCTTGATCTTTTGTTAGCACTTTTATGAATTCACCAGTTTTCCATTAGAGTTCTGAAAATGCTTATTCATTCAGTGCAGCAGTATAGTCAGTTACCAGAAACCTGTACTTGTGAGTCCTTTCCATGAATTCCTTGAAGATGAAACTCTTTTATAGGAACATTTTTGCAAAAGCATCAGAGTACACCCATAACTGTCTGTAAATGACAAAAGACTTAAAAATGACCATGGTTAAAGATTTGATGAAAGTTCATTAAAATGCAATTGACAAGGAAATTTAGTTATTTCTGAGATATACATTTTAAAGTAATAACTAGAATTATGATTTATAACATTATGCCAGAACATATAAGAATTTTAGAAATTTCATGTAATGTCTGAAACATTTATATTAACATATTTCCATACAAATAACCCAAGAAAGTTTAGTATTAGCTGTTTGTTTGTTTGCTTGTTTTTCTTATACTGCAAGTTCTTTTTAGTCATCAATTTTATACACATCAGTGTATACATGTCAATCCCAATGGCCCAATTCAGCACACAACCATCCCCGCCCCACCACAGTTTTCCCCACTTGGTGTCCAAACGCTTGTTCTCTACATTTGTATCTCAACTTCTGCCCTGCAAGCTGTTTCATCTGTACCATTTTTCTAGGTTCCACATACACGCATTAATATACAATATTTGTTTTTCTGTTTCTGACTTACTTCACTCTGTATGACAGTCTCTAGATCCATCCACGTCTCAACAAATGACTCAGTTTCGTTCCTTTTTATGGCTGAGTAATATTTCATTGTATATATGTACCACAACTTTTTTAAACATTCGTCTGTCACTGGGCATTTAGGTTGTGTCCATGACTTGGCTGTTGTAAATAGTGCTGCAATGAACATTGAGGTACATGTGTCTTTTTGAATTATGGTTTTCTCTGGGTATATGCCTAGTAGTGGGATTGCTGAATCTTATGGTAATTCTATTTTTAGTTTTTAAGGAACTTCCATACTGTTCTCCATAGTGGCTGTATCAATTTATATTCCCACCAACAGTGCAAGAGAGTTCCCTTTTCTCCACACCCTCTCCAGCATTTGTTTTTGTAGATTTTCTGATGATGCCCATTCTAAATGGTGTGAGGTAATATCTCATTGTAGTTTTGACTTGAATATCTCTAGTAATTAGTGATGTTGAGCAGCTTTTCATATGCTTCTTAGCCACCTGTATGTCTTCTTTGGAGAAATGTCTATTTAGGTCTTCTGCCCATTTTTGGATTGTGTTGTTTGTTTCTTTAATATTGAGCTGTTTATATATTTTGGAGATTAATCCTTTTTCCATTGATTTGTTTCCAAATATTCTCTCCCATTCTGAGGGTTGTCTTTTCATCTTGTTTATGGTCTTCTTTGCTGTGCAAAAGCTTTGAAGTTTCATTAGGTTCCATTTGTTTATTTTTGTTTTTAATTCCATTACTCTAGGAGGTGGATCAAAAAGACCTTGCTGTGATTTATGTCAAAGAGTGTTCTTCCTATGTTTTCCTCTAAGAGATTTATATTGTCCGGTCTTACATTTAGGTCTCAAATCCATTTTGAGTTTATTTTTGTGTATGGTGTTAGGAAGTGTTCTAATTTCATTCTTTTACATGAAGCTCTCCAGTTTTCCCAGCACCACTTATTTAAGAGACTGTCTTTTCTCCATTGTATATCTTTGCCTCCTTTGTCATAGATTAGTTGACCGTAGGTGCGTGGGTTTATCTCTGGGCTTTCTATCTTATTCCATTTACCTATGTTTCTGTTTTTGTGCCAGTACCATATTGTCTTGATTACTGTAGCTTTGTAGTATAGTCTGAAGTCAGGGAGTCTGATTTTTCCAGCTCTGCTTTTTCCCTCAAGACTGCTTTGGCTATTCGGGGTCTTTTGTGTCTCCATAAAAATTTTAGGATGATTTGTTCTCGTTCCGTAAAAAATGCCATTGGTAATTTGATAGGGATTGCATTGAATCTGTAGATTGCTTTGTGTAGTATAGTCATTTTCTCAATATTGATTCTTCCAGTCCAAGAACATGAAAGAACTCTCCATCTGTTGGTATCATCTTTAATTTCTTTCATCAGTGTCTTACAGTTTTCTGCATACAGGTCTGTTGTCTCCCTAGGTAGGTTTATTCCTAAGTATTTTATTCTTTTTGTTGCAATGGTAAATGGGAGTGTTTCCATAATTTCTCTTTCAGATTTTTCATCATTACTGTATAGGATTGCAAGAGATTTCTGTGCATTAATTTTGTATCCTGCAACTTACCAAATTCATTGATTAGCTCTAGTAGTTTTCTGGTGGCATTTTTAGGATTCTCTATGTATAGTATCATGTCATCTGCAAACAGTGACAGTTTTACTTCTTCTTTTCCAACTTGTATTCTTTTATTACTTTTACTTCTCTGATTGCCGTGGCTAGGACTTCCAAAACTATGTTGAATAATAGTGGTGAGAGTAGACATCCTTGTCTCATTCCTGATCTTAGAGGAAATGCTTTCAGTTTTTCACCATTGAGAATGATGTTTGCTGTGGGTTTGTCATATATGGCCTTTCTTATGTTGAGGTAGGTTCCCTCTATGCCCACTTTCTGGAGAGATTTTATGATAAATGGGTGTTGAATTTTGTCAAAAACTTTTTCTGCATCTATTGAGATGATCATATTGTTTTTATTCATCAATTTGTTAATATGGTGTATCACACTGATTGATTTGCATATATTGAAGAATCCTTGCATCCCTGGGATAAACCCCACTTTCTGGAGAGATTTTATGATAAATGGGTGTTGAATTTTGTCAAAAACTTTTTCTGCATCTATTGAGATGATCATATTGTTTTTATTCATCAATTTGTTGATATGGTGTATCACACTGATTGATTTGCATATATTGAAGAATCCTTGCATCCCTGGGATAAACCCCACCTGATTGTGGTGTATGATCCTTTCAATGTGCTGTTGGATTCTGTTTGCTAGTATTTTGTTGAGGATTTTTGCATCTATATTCATCAATGATATTGGTCTGTAATTTTCTTGTTTTGTAGTATCTTTGCCTGATTTTGGTATCAGGGTGATGGTGGCCTCATTAAATGAGTTTGGGAGTGTTCCCTCCTCTTCTATATTTGGAACAGTTTGAGAAGGATGGGTGTTAGCTCTTCTCTAAATGTTTGATAGAATTCACCTGTGAAGCCATCTGGTCCTGGACTTTCGTTTGTTGGAAGATTTTTAATCACAGTTTCAATTTCATTACTTGTGATTAGTGTGTTCATATTTTCTGTTTCTTCCTGCTTCAGCTTTGGAAGGTTATACCTTTCTAAGAATTTGTCCTTTTTTCCAAGTTGTCCATTTTATTGGCATAGTGTTGCTTGTAGTAGTCTCTTAGGATGCTTTGTATTTCTTTGATATCTGTTGTAACTTCTCCTTTTTCATTTCTAATTTTATTGATTTGAGCCTTCTCCCTCTTTTTCTTGATGAGTCTGGCTAATGGTTTATCAATTTTGTTTATCTTCTTAAAGAACCAGCTTTTAGTTTTATTTATCTTTGCTATTGTTTTCTTTGTTTCTATTTCTTTATTTCTGCTTGGATCTTTATGATTTCTTTCCTTCTGCTATCTTTGGGTTTTGTTTGTTCTTCTTTCTCTAGTTCCTTTAGGTGTAAGATTAGATTTTTTATTTGAGATTTTGGTTGTTTCTTGAGGTAGGCTTTTATTGCTATAATCTTCCCTCTTAGAATTGCTTTTGCTGCATCCCATAGGTTTTGGATCATCGTGCTTTCATCTTCATGTGTTTTTAGGTACTTTTTGATTTTCTCTTTGATTTCTTCAGTGATCACTTGGTTATTTAGTAACTTATTGTTTAGCCCCCATGTGTTTGTGATTTTTTACATATTTTTCCCTGTAATTCATTTGTAATCTCATAACGTTGTGGTCAGAAAGGATGCTTGATATGATTTCAATTTACTGAGGCTTTATTTGTGACACTAGTATGTGATCTATCCTGGAGAATGTTCCATGTGCACTTCAGAAGAAAGTGTAATCTGCTATTTTTGGATGGATGTCCTATAAATATCAATTAAATCTATCTGGTCTATTGTGTCATTTAAGGCTTCTGTTTCCTTATTTATTTTCATTTTGGATGATCTGTCCATTTGTGTGAGTGAGGTGTTAAAGTCCCCCACTATTATTGTGTTACTGTCAATTTCCTCTTTTATAGCTGTTAACTGTTGCCTTATGTATTGAGGTGCTCCTAGGTTGGGTGCATATATATTTATAATTGTTATATCTTCTTTTTGGATTGATCCCTTAATTATTATGTAGGGTCCTTCCTTGTCTCTTGTAACATTCTTTATTTTAAAGTTTATTTTATCTGATATGAGTATAGCTACTTCAGCTTTCTTTTGATTTCCATTTGCATGGAATATCTTTTTCCATCCCCTCACTTTCAGTCTGTATGTGTCCCTAGGTCTGAAATGGGTCTCTTGTAGACAGCATATATATGGGTCATGTTTTTGTATCCATTCAGCAAGCCTGGTCTTTTGGTTGGATCATTTAATCCGTTCACGTTTAAGGTAATTATCGATATGTATGTTCCTATGACCAATTTCTTAATTGTTTTGGCTTTGTCTTTGTAGGTCCTTTTCTTCTCTTGTGTTTCTCACTTAGAGAAGTTCCTTTAGCATTTGTTATAGAGCTGGTTTTGTGGTGCTGAATTCTCTTAGCTTTTGTTTGTCTGTGAAGCTTTTTGATTTCTCCATCAAATCTGAATGAGATCCTTGCAGGGTAGAGTAATCTTGGTTGTAGGTTCTTCCCTTTAATCACTTTAAGTATATGATTACACTCCCTTATGGCTTGTTGGGTTTCTGCTGAGAAATCAGCTGTTAACCTTATGGGAGTGCCCTTGTATATTATTTGTCATTTTTCCCTTGCTTCTTTCAATAATTTTTCTTTGTGTTTAATTTTTGCCAATTTCATTACTATGTGTCTCGGTGTGTTTCTCCTTGGGTTTATTCTGTATGGGACTTGCTGCACTTCCAGCAGTGAATTCCACCATTATATCTTCCAGGTCACTTATCTGTTTTTCTGCCTCAGTTATTCTGCTATTGATTCCCTCTAGTGTAGTTTTCATTTCAGTTATTGTATTGTTCATCTCTGTTTGTTCTTTAATTCTTCTAGGTCTTTGTTAAACATTTCTTGCATCTTCTTGATCTTTGCCTCCATTCTTTTTCCAAGGTCCTGGATCATCTTCACTATCATTATTCTGAATTCTTTTTCTGGAAGGTTGCCTATCTCCACTTCATTTAGTTGTTTTTCTGGGGTTTTATCTTGTTCCTTCATCTAGTATATAGCCCTCTGCCTTTTCATCTCTCTGTGAACATGGTTTTTGTTCCATAGGCTGCAGGACTGTAGTTCTTCTTGCTTCTGTTCACTCTCCTCTGTTGGATGAGGTTATCTAAGAGGCTTGATGGGAGGGACTGGTGGTGGGTAGAGCTGACTGTTGCTCTGGTGGGCAGAGCTCAGTAAAACTTTAATCCACTTGACTGTTGATGGGTGGTGCTGGGTTCCCTCCCTGTTGGTTGTTTTGCCTGAGGCAACCCAACACTGGAGCCTACCTGGGCTCTTTGTTGGGGCTAATGATAGCCTCTAGGAGGGCTCACACTAAGGAGTACTTCCCAGAGCTTCCACTGCCAGTGTCCTTGTCCCCACGGTGGAACAGAGCCACCCCTCACTTCTGCAGGAAACCCTCCAACACCAGCAGATAGGTCTGTTTCATTCTCCCCTGGGATCACTGCTCCTTCCCCTGGGTCCCAATGTGCACACTACTTTGTGTGTGCTCTCCAAGAGCCAAGCACTGGCTTTTGAGAAAATTGACAAAACTTTAGCTAGACTAAGAAAAAAAAAGTGATAAAACTCAAATAAAGAAATTTAGAAATGAAAGTGGAGACATTACAACTGACACCACAGAGTAAATAGGAGTGAATAGGACTATTATGAATAATTATATAAGAACAAATGGGATAACTTAAAAGAAATGAATAAATCCCTAGATACATATAACATATAAATATTGAATTATGAAGGAATAGAAAATATGAACAGACCAATAACAAGTAGAAGACTGATTCAGTAATCAAAACCTACCAATAAAGAAAAGACCAGGACCAGATAGCTTCATTGGTAAATTCTCCCAAACATTTAAGTAATTTACACGAATCTTTCTCCAACTCTTCCAAAAACTGAAGAGGAGGGAACACTTCGGAGCTCATCTTTTGAAGCCAGCATTATCCTCATACCAAAGCCAGACAAAGACATTACAGGATCACTTCCCAAGTGACTGTCACACACCTGCAGCAACACTGTGGGTGGACTCTGTGGGGCACACCCCAGATTGCCTACTGCCCATCCTCCAAGCCAGGTTTTCCCTGGATCTGCCAGCAATGGCAGGTAGATGGCAGGTTAGCTATTCCCAATTACTTCTAATTCTTATTTTAAAAATAAACCAAAGCCTAGCATAAAATGCCTCACACAAAGACTTTGATAAAGGCAGCTCTGCATTCAAGTGCACATTATTTGTCAAAAGGAAAAAAGACTTTCTCATTTTGAAATTCAACAGGACAGTCCTGGATGCTGTTACAAACTATCAAGATGTATCCTTCAGGTGAACTTGCTATCAGAGTGATGGTACTTCCTCTTTCAGTAAAAATAAAAATGAAAGGGTCACCTGTTCTCCAGTCCTTTTCTCTACCCCTGTATTTCCCCACTCCCACCCCCCTAATAAAAATAGGAAACACTAGGAAAAAAAAAAAGACATTACAGGACAAGAAAATCAATAGCCCTGATGAACATAGATGCAAAGATTCCTGAACTACTAGCAAACCAAAGCCAACAGCCCAATAAAAGAATCATAATACAATGTGACCAGTAATGTTTATACCTATGATTCAAGAATGGTTCAACATATGCAAATAAATAAGTGTGATACACTATATTAACAGAAGGAAGGATAAAAACTCTCAGTGAATGAAGTATAGAAGAAAAGAGGAGAAAATTTTTATGATATTGGTCTTGGCAATGGTATCTTGAGTATGACACCAAGAACACAGCAACAAAAGCAAAAATACATAAGTAGAACTATATCAAGCTAAAATCCTTCTGCAAAGGAACCAATCAACAGTGTTAGTCAATGTTTTATAAATTCCTTTAGAATTTAATAATAACAATGCTGAAAAATTAATAACATTTTATGAATGTGTTTTATAGATAGATAGATAGATAAAGAAAACCTCCTCCAGACAGTAGATAAAATGACCTATTACTGACAGCTTATTAAAGAGTCAGAGATTACGAACAATTTGCTCTTTGTCCCTTGATTTGTTTCATTATTTTGTTTTGATATAATATTAATATTTTGACCTATTTTCTTTCCTTACTCCCACTTTGATTTATTTTGTTCCATATATTTATTCAATTAGAAACAATATCCAGTTCCCAATATGTTCATCTCACAGAGACATCATCCTGCCTCATTTCTTCCTCATTTCAGAATCAACATCTTATGCTGCATGTAACAGATAAACTCTGATTAGAGATAAAATATATTTTGTCAACATTAAATTTTATGTGCCTGGCAAATAAAATTATGAGTCTCTCAAAAATAAACTCTGGAACTCTATTAAAACAAGTGATTTATACTTCAAACTTATATTGTTTAAATTGGGAAATGCTAAATCTTAAATTTACCTTAATATTTTAATTGATTTTAACTCACTTATAGCAAGTGCAGAGTTAAATCTATACACTTCTAACATTTTAAAAAAATGATTAAGATTTTCTCTTTCACTAAATATTAGAATTTTGTCTATAATTTTGTTTTGTTTTGTTTTGTTTTAGTTTTTAATCCTATAAACTTTTCTTCTTTCTTTCAAGTCTTTTTTTTTTAATTTGACATATGACACTGTATATATTTAAGGTGTATGACATATTAATTTGATACATATATACATTGTAATATGATTGCCATTGTAGCAATAATTGGCACCTCTATCACATTACATAATTATTCTTTCTTTTTAGTAGTTGGTATTCAGTCTTCATATTTTCACATAGTTGAGGTCATAATATCTATACAAATTTTTTATAGATGTTTCATAACAATTCACAATGATGAGTACTAAGTAAATAATATTTTGTTAAGAATGTGTTGAAAATTTTCATTCCTCAAATATGAGCTTGCTCTTAAAAATATACAGGCAGTGCTGAATTGTCCAAAGCAGTCATTAATGGCATATCAGAAACACAGCATATATAGGTCAAGACCTCATGTTAATCATTTCTTTCTACTGCCTGCCTGACAAAGCTCTTTCTACTATCAGTGAGATTAATGAGATTATTTAAAAGATCTCTATACTTCAACACATAGCTGCATTAATACAAGTAAAATACAGCCCTATGAAAATTTTAAACAGTGTTATTTGTAAAATACAACAATGCAAAATTTCCCATTGTTGGAAAGGGGGAAATTAATACAAACAAAAAAAACCCCATATTATTTCCATCTAAGATCTCTGGAGAAAGTAGAATTTATGGCATCTCAGATTCTGATCTGCTGCTGAACCATGGCATGGCCTGAATCTGATGTGAATAAATCATAGCTATGTAGCTTCTAAAATCAGAAGATGATATTTCTGATTAATAAGTTAAAAAAATATGAATGTACTGTCAGTTTTCAGACCAGAATGCAGCTAGAAGAAGATTTGACAGTACATTCAATGTAGGAAAGTTATTGCCACCAATTCTGTTGCTGCTATTATTATTATTATCGTTTTGTGTGCCTGGTTGTGTGAATGACTTTTATTTGTTTACAGGAAAGAATAGTTTCAAAATATATACAAATGAAGAGTTATTTATAATTGATTCTACCTGTACTAATTATTGGTGGCATATGCTGACACATTATTTTTCTTTTCATTGCATGAGCAATGTGAACATTGAGTGGAAGAATAGAAAACTAATTCTCACACGACCTTTGTATTACTTATATATTTGAAAAAAGAGACTTGGTGTTTAATGTTTAAACAGTTTGTTTAAATATGATTATCACCGAGATATTTTTTAAACAGTACACTTCAATTTTTTAAAATTTCTCTTAAAATATATTCAGATCACATGTGAAAAACTTGTTTATCATTCAGAAAACTTGCTGTGCTGTGGCAGGCAAAAGGAAAGGGAGGGACTCAGCTTTTAACAAAGCAGTTGGTAATATGCTCTGGTCTTTATTTGTCCTTGGTCAGGACCAGAATACTAACAGCCTGAAAGATGGATCCTTTTGTATTTCAGTGTTTCTGAAGTGTTCTTTAAGGAATTCTTTTATTACACTCACTATTTAAACAGCATGAGATTTCCTTTTCTCTTGTATTCTTTATATCTGAAGCATTTTACTGGCATTTTCATTCTTCAAGGATATTGGCGTCAACAATTTGTTATTTCTCCTTCGAACTGGGGAGTATAATCTTCACAGTTTGGGTGAGGAACCTGAGATAAAGGAACTAAGTGTGGGCAAACATTTATATTTGCCATTTAAGTTATATATTTCTTCAATATTGCACACCTTCTTGATATTCTCTTTGAAATAATATACTCCTTAGATCATAAATTCCTGAGATTGGAGATGTATAATTTAAACATGACTGTGGTTTTCCCATTCATACACAGTCAATAATGACTATTAAATAACTAGTGTGTCCCAGTCCTGAGATATGTTCAAAGAGGATATAACTTATGTAACTTAATAATAATGAATTAACCACTTGCTAAGTGCAAGGCGCTGTGGTCCATACTATGTATTTGTGAGTCTCTTTAATAACACCATTCAGGAGAGCATTACCCACTGGCCTGGGGAAATTGTTCTCCGTTTTTGATTTGGTAAGAGAGAACAAGCAGGAACTGTGACCCAAGGGAACTCTGCATTGTAACTGAATAGCATCAGCATATTTTCTTATCTAGTCTTGCTAAAAGGAAGATTATTCAATTCTGAAAATTATCTTGTTTGATGATGGGGGAAGTTCAATTCTGCAAGAAATAAAAGAATTTATGAGAATTTAATCCAAGAAATTCTGAAATCAACCTCCAGCATATTCCACAAAGCCTTATCTCCCCACTAGACAGCTTTTGTTATTAAACATTTTTATTAAAATTGAAAAAACTTAAGCACAACTATTGATATTTTGAATAACAGTTGTACATTAGTATCATATTAGCTCTGTAGATGAAAAAAGTACAATGTATCACACCACTGATAGGATCAAACTCACGTTCCCAGCCTTGATATCAGAACATAAGACAATCTGACACCTATGTCCAGCCTACATCATCCTTCTTCATTTCCTGACAGAGATCCTCCACTTTAACTAATCTAAGCAAAATGAAATAATGAATCTAGCCGTTGTTTAGTCATGCCAGTTTTTTGTTTTTTGTTTTTTTGTTTTTTTTTGCAGTACTCGGGCCTCCCACTGCTGTGGCCTCTCCCACTGTGGAGTACAGGCTCCGGACGCGCAGGCTCAGCGGCCATGGCTTACGGGCCCAGCCGCTCCGCGGCATGTGGAATCTTCCCGGACCGGGGCACGAACCCATGTCCCCTGCATCGGCAGGCAGACTCTCAACCACTGCGCCACCAGGGAAACCCGTGCCAGTTTTTTTAACAAGGATTATCTTTGTCACATTTTCTGACTAGTTTTTCAAAAACCTACTCATTGTTTTTAATAATAGTATTTTATTTAATATTGAATATATATATATATAGATATCCAATATTTAGTATTGTATTGATATGTACCTATATGTTAATATTAAATCAGATACTAGGGTGAACGATGAAGAATATAAAAGTGTACTCATGACCCAGGTTAAGAAAAAATATATTTTAATCATATATAGAAAGATTGTATACTCCAATTCCATCTCTGCTTCCTCAGAGAGAAGAATTTTCCTGTATTTACCCTTGTATTCTCTTTTATAATTTCACCACATATACTTATATCCTGAACAATGGAACACTTAATTTCACATGTTTTTGAAATTAAATAGAATTATGTATGCATTCTGAAACTTTGTTTTTAGTTAATATTGTCCTCCTCATATTCATCAATATTGTCTCATAGAGCAATAATTCACTCTATATGGTATCCTATGCATGACTGTATTTCAACCTATTTCTCTCTGCTACTGTTGATAGATACATCAGTTACTACTTTTTGTTTTAAAAAATCGTTGCTATGAACATTTTTGTGCATTTTGCCTGGTACTTATGCAGAAGTCATTCTCTGCAAGAAACACAGTCATGAAATTACTGAGTTATAGAGAAATTTTCAATATTTCTGGACAATGCTAGAATGTTTTTCAAATTGGATTTATGAAAATTCAACACCTTCTGCTGTGGATAATATTTATTGTTTCTCTACATTGTCACCAACACTGAAAACTATTAGCTTTCTAAAGTATTTGCCAAGCTGGTGTGTATCTCATGTGGTTGACTATGTGATTCCTTGATCACTAATGTATTTCAGGCTTATAGACCATAGGTTTCTTCTTCTAGGCTATCCCTGTTCAAAATGTTTGCCCATTTTCATATTAGCAGGTTTGCCGTTTATCTTCATTGGATTAAGAATTCTTTATCCTTTATTATCTATATGAATGCAAAGTCTTTTCCTAATTTGTACAACCACATATACTTAATTTCAATGTAGTGAAACTTACACAGATATTTTTTTATTCTGACTTACTGCTTTGTCATGTCAGGAATTTAATTATGTGGATCTGTTTTTGACGCATTCATCAAATCATTTATTTCTACACCCATAAATTATTGTTTGGTTAATGTAGCTTTATGATAATATTTGATAACTGGTAAGCTATATTTCTTACTGCATCCTGTTCATGATCTTTTTAAATGTCTTGGTTACTGTAAGCCATTCTTCTTCCATATACATTGTGATCAGGTTTTAAGTTTTCACATAAACCTGTGGTGTTTTCCTTTAATTTGTTTAGAATCCATGATAAATATTGGGATAATTGATATGTTTATGATATTAGATCCTACAGCCCAGGATGTGGTTTAGTTCTTCACTTATTTATGTATCTTTAATTAATTCAACAAAATGTAATCAAATTATTTTTGAATGACAATTTTACTTATTTTTATGGTTCTTATATCTTTTTTTGCATACTTTAAATCTTGATTTTATTTTTTTAAAAAAGAACTTAAATAGAAAAATTGAATGTTTGCCAATTATTTTTACCATGAGTAAAGCTGTTAGAGAAGGATAATAAAGGTGGAGAAGTTCACATTTCTACTTCTAGGGTTTGCAAGGACTGTAAAGATGGTCATTCTGTCAGCTCTGGGTGACACTGGTTAAACTTGTTGGAAACCACAGTTGGGTCAATGTGTGGTCATGCATATGAGAAAGAGACAGAGCCACATCTTCCAAATAAATCAGGAGTCTTCCAGTTCAAAAAGCCATGACCTCAGGGCAAAACCAAATCCCAAACTGAGACAAATGGTCAAGGCTCAGGAGTGAGCTTTGGTGGCATGACATACTTCCTGAAGTGTTATTTGTCATCCAGGGACAAAGATGGGCACCTTAGAAGTACTTTTATTGTTCTTTATGAACACTATACTAGCTAGAACCTCAAGATTAGTGTTCAATAGTAGTGGTGATATTTTGCATTCTTTATTTCCAACTCAGAAAAAAAATACCTCAATATTTTATTAAATATTAGGTTTACCATAGACTTTCATTGATATAGTATCAGAATGAGAACACTTTCTATTCCTAGTTTTCTGAGATTATTGTTTAGTTACACATGAGTACTGATATTTGTCAAATGTATTCTCTGCATCTATTTAGATGACCATTTTTTGTTCTCTTTTATTAACAGGATGACACTGATTGATCCAAAGCTATAAATTTTCAGTATCATTCAATTTGTAATATTTTGTCATTTGTATTATACTATCTTCTTTAACTTATGTATGACTCAGAAATGTGCTTATATAAATGTGTTTATATTTCTTTGTGTTTATCTCTACCACCTTATTTGTATTCTACCTCCCCATACCCCTTCTTTTCATATTTATATTCCCTTATTAATTGCTTTTTTTTTTTTCTGTACGCCAGCCTCTCACTGTTGTGGCCTCTCCCATTGCAGAGCACAGGATCCGGACGCACAGGCTCAGCGGCCATGGCTCAGGGGCCCAGCCGCTCCACGGCATGTGGGATCTTCCCAGACCGGGGCACGAACCCATGTCCCCTGCATCGGCAGGCAGACTCTCAACCACTGCACCACCAGGGAAGCCCTAACTGCTATTTTTGTATTGATTTTTTTGCACTTACTTTTTTCTTCAAGTCATCTGAAAGTTGAACATTATAATTCTATTTGAATTGCTTTTAATTTTAAAATACATATATCTGTTTTCAATATTTGAATTTAATCAGTGTATATACTCTCATTCCAAATAATACAAAAGGTTGTAACTGTTTGATTCTCATCATCTTCCTCTTGTGTATTTATTTATGTGGTGTTTCAGTTTGAAAACTTTGAAACTCAAAAGCAATTGTTATTAATTTTTACATTCAATAATCATTTATGTTTAACATATTTATCATTTTATTTGCTTATTAATGCTTCTTATAATCCAGCTCTTCCACTGAGATCAATTTTATTTTATTTTATTTTATTTTATTTATTTAGTTTTGCGGTACACGGGTCTCTCACTGTTGTGGCCTGTCCCGTTGTGGAGCACAGGCTCCAGACACGCAGGCTCAGTGGCCATGGCTCACGGACCCAGCCACTCCGTGGCATGTGGGATTTTCCCGGACCGGGGCACAAACCCATGTCCCCTGCATTGGCAGGTGGACTCTCAACCACTACGCTACCAGGGAAACCCTAAATTTTATTTTACTTTATTATTATTATTTTCTTTTCTCAGTACGTAGGCCTCTCACTGTTGTGGTCTCTCCTGCTGTGGAGCACAGGCTCCAGATGCGCAGGCTCAGTGGCCATGGCTCATGGGCCCAGCCGCTCTGCAGCATGTGGGATCTTCCCGGACCGGGGCATGAACCTGCATCCCCTGCATCAGCAGGTGGACTCCCAACCACTGCGACACCAGGGAAGCCCCCTAAATTTTATTTTTAATCATCTTTACAATTTCTATTGAGAGTTATTGTAGTAAACACAGCTTTTGTTTGATCAAAAATATATATTTTTTGTCCCTTTCACAAATGATGAAACGAGGCAATATGTGTCCATTATCTTCTAACTTGCATTATTTCTGAGAAGCTGTGGTGGAAAATCTCGAAGATGGACCACAGTTATTCTTACCTCCTGATTCTCCTTATGTCCCCCTTCTGTAACTTACTCCAGTATGGGAAAGACCTATGACTTGCTTCCACCTAAGAGAATTTGATAAAAGTTGCCACAGTATTAACAGTTGTAACACTTAAGTAACAGTAGTGTTACTTAATATTATAATGTCAGCTTTTCAAGCTCTCTCCCTTGCTGGCTGAGGAGAAGCACACTGCCAAGCTATAATCTGGTTTTTGACAAGGAACTTATGGCAGCCTTTGGCTAACAGGCAGTCAGATGCCCACACTCTCAGTCTGAAAGCCTGCATGCAACTGAATGCTGCCAACAATCCACATGAGGTTGGAAGTAGCTCCTTCCCCAGCTGTACTTTCAGATGAGCACACAGACCTGACCAACACCATCGCTGCAACATTGCAGAGGACCAAGTTAAGTCATATCCAAACTTCTGGCCCACAGAAACTGTGTGAGATAATAAATGTGTTTTTTTATTTGTTTGTTTTGCTGCTAAGTTTGTGGTACTATTCTTATGCAACAATGTATGAAACACATTTTTAATACTTGAAAGAGGTTGCTGTGGTAATAAATATTTAATTATGTGAAGGTAACTTTGGAAGTGGGCAATGTGCTGAGGCTGAAAGAATTTTGATGATATGACATATAAAGCTTAATTTGTCTTGAACATACACTTATTATTAGAAATCTTTATTTTGAGGGTACTGTCACTGAGAGTGCAAAAGGAAGTAAAGAACATGTTGAAAATTGTTGTTTCCAATATGTTGTGACAGAAAACAGTAAAAGTTTGCTTATAGTTAGGTAGGAAGCAGAACATGTAAGTGATAAATTTGGTTGGGTAGCTAAGGAGTTTTTCAAGCATAGTGTTGAAGTTACTTTTTATTTCTTCGTGTTTATTATTGTAAAGTATAAGAGACGACAGATACTTTGAGACACTGTTAAACAAAAAGGAAACCTGACTTGATTCCCAACTTCTTCATTTTCATGGAAGATCCAGAAATTTAGAAAATTACTTCCGTGAAAACTGCCAACTTAGTTGAAAGAGGCAGAGAGAGTAAAATGAAAATAGTTTTTTGGGGGACCCAAATTCTATCAAGAATCAAGTTGGTAAAATGTGCTCAGCTTCAACATGTGATACATTTCATGAACTACAAAGGATGACTCAGAGGACAGCAAACCAGAGTCCAGAAGACAGAGATAAAAAGTCAATGAGAATTATTTTGTCAAACTGGATTTCAGAATTGCACTAGACCAGTGGCTACATTAGTCCTCCAAGATTACCCCTTTTTGAATGGTAATTTTTATAACTGTTATCTATAGCTATCTTACTATTATATGTTGGATACATGTGTGGGAACAGATGGTAATCTGCAGCAGATACACTCTCAGTGGGTCCCAATTATCCCCCCATCCTTGTATAAGATCCTCCTCTTGAATGTGAACAAAACCTATGCCTTGCTTCTAACCAGAGTAATATTAATTTTATTAGGTTTTCTCCAATTAAAAATTCTCATTTGAGTTGAGTCCCATTTGCCCAGGTATTAGTTTCTAACTTAATGTTTTTCTTGGGTAATTTTTGTTCTATTTGATTAAATCTACTTGGTTATGTTTTAAAGTCATTTGATCATTGTTTACACGTTCAGTCCAATATTTTTTTTATCAAACACAGTAAATATTTCACATTCTTGACTTCTAATATGTGATGTGATCATAACAGTAAAGCTTAGCCTGTCTATTATTTAATTCTTGCTTTTATTCATGCTTCCTTGTTTCCGTATATTTTTGAACTCCTACTTCTTGAAAAATTAAGTGTAGGCTTTGTGAATACCTAAGTTGCAATTGTGTTCCTTAGAGAAGATGTGTGATTTTTTTATGGCAGGAACTTGTGCACAGTATAATTCCTATTACTACTTTACAGTATATTCATGACTTGAAATTTCTATGATGAACAAAGTGACTTTTATTAGGGCTGAAAACTTGGCTTGGGGCTTGCTTGTGTTTACCCAATCTCTGTGGAGACTTTCCTGTGCATTTAGCATATTTTTCAAGCAGGATATTTTCTGAAATTTTCTCAGCAGTGGGTAAAATTATTTAAAATTTATACTTCATTAATGCCCTGGGCTATAGGATACCACTTTTTTGCAGGAGGGAGAAGGAAGTGGGAGTCTTCTACTATGGGTGGACCCTGCACAATTTTCTCTAAGGCCATGAAAAACAGACAAACAAACTTGAATTCACCTACTTCCTCAAATGTCTTCAATGCAAATGCAAGTTTTTGTCTATTCTTGCCCCTCTGGGTTCCTGCTTTCACTTAATATTTGGCTTCAGAGTATTAACTATGAACATTAAATGAGCATTTTAACAAAACATTTTAGCAACACTTTTACATGCTTTCAGAGGATGGGTTGATCAGGGTTAAAAACCAGACAACCTGTTAGAAGCAGAATTTCCTCCTCATTTTTCATACTTTTATTCAAATTTCACAGGCTTCATGACCTAAATCCCAGGTACCTCCAACTTCCTTAAATTATTTATGAAACTTATAGTCGAAAACACTGCTATTGATGGAATTGTGTACTCTCAGAATTCATAACTTCCAATGTGACCACTCAGGAAGGAAGCTCTCATCAAAGATGTAACCAACACTTGGACCTTGGACTTCCCACACTACAAAACTGAGAGAAATAAATTTCTGTTGTTTGAGCTACACAATCTATGATATTTGTTATGGCAACCTATGCAGAAATATATGGATTTTGGTATTGGGGATGGGGTGCTTCTCTAACAACTACTAAACATGGCAGTAGCATTGAAACAAGGTAGTGGGTAGAGGGTGGAAGAGTTTTGAGTTGCCAGTTAGAAAAAAATGAGGTTAGGGCAACTCTAGCAAGGTCTCAGATGGAAATGAGAACATGTATTGGAAACTGGAGAAAAGACAATCCTTGTTATAAAATGGCAAAGACAAATAAAAATAAACAAACAAAAACACACTTCAGCTGAAATGTGTTCTAGTGTTTTGTTAAGGTAAAACTTGTGAGCAATGGAATTGGATATTAGCTGAGGAGATTTATAAGCAAAGTTTTAAAGGAGCAGATTGGTTCCTTTTGACTGCTTATAGTAAAATGCAGAAAGTGAGAGATAAATTAAAGAAATAAAGGTTAAGCGTAAAGAAACCAAAACTTGAGATATAGAAAATTCTCAGCTTATCCATATTGCAAAAACATGAGAAAGTGTGTTCTGAAGAGGACACTAGGGATGTAGCTGATAAAGAGATCATGAGTGTGACTCAAGGACTTATCACCTATCTCAGCAGATGCCAGGAATATAAATGAAATTATACCAGCAAAAAACACTGCCAGTCTGAATTAAAAGGGACAGAGACAGTGCAACAGAATAAAATAAGTTTGTTACACTTCTTGTATTCTACAGGGTTGGATGATGGAGTTATTGGATCACGGCTACAAATGTGTGTCATTTTTCAAGGAAAGGAAGAATGACCCCAATGGTGATTCAGAGATTAGAGAGCTACATGGCTCCTTAAGATACAAGGATTGATGAAAGCCTCTTCTACTTGTTAACATTTTATGTTTTTTACAATCTTCTTAGGAGAACCTAGTTTTCTATCTTCCAAAGTATGATATGTATTGTTTTCCATCAGGTTTAATATTTAATAAATATTTGAAAATTGATTTTTTTTGGAAATGAAAATAAAAAGCTTTCTGACAAGAATATGACTTTCCCTACTTTTAGTGATTCTTAAATTTTACTTTTTATTGGACATAGCTGGATTTGGCCACCAGAAGGATCCATCTTAGTGTTCTATTAGATAAAAATCTCTGCTTTCATTAGAAAAACCAGGGGAATATAGGAGTGAAATTCTTCTGATGACTAGATGCTAGTATTCTTATAATGGCTTTAGACTGAAATAAAATAGCTCATGGCTTGTAGACACATAATTGAAATAATTCTTACCCTAAATACATTATTGGTCCATATTTGTGCCTGAATTTCATCTGAAAATCAAGGATACTTTTTCTGTCAAATAATTCCAAAATGACATTGCAAGTGTACTCTTTACTTCAATTTTAAGGAGATTATTAGGCAAATCATTATCTAATGCAAAGTTATTAATACTTCATGTTGACTTTCTTGAAAATTACACAAAATAATCCTACCATAAGTGGTCCTTGGCATATTAGATTTTGCAAAAGTACCATCCCTTTCTCTATCTTTATTTATTTTCCTGACATTACATTTCTTAAGACAATTGCTAAATCAAGGACAAGAGTTCTGGCCTTGACCCTATAATTAAGTCAAATATTTTCCTTAGCCAAATCTCTACCATACTCTAGGTCTGAATTTTCTTTAATACAAAATGAGAGTTCTGGTAAATAGACTATCAAACCTTCAATTTCCTCTAGACCCTTAGATTCTCTGCCATATATCTCATTGTTTTGATTGCATAGTGCCTACCTTATTACTTCTATACAGTTAATTACTTGACTAGTCACCATGACATTTATTTTCTACATTTTTCTATTGTTATTAAAAGCCCCAATGAAAAAATAGTTCAAAATTTGAAGATAACATTCCTCTTATGGAATCATTCCAGCCCTGGAAGTAACCATCAGAATAGCGGACCTCAGAGTACTAGGGATGAGAAGCAAAACTTTTGAAAGTGATTCTATAGGAACAATAATTTGACATACACATCTACATTTTGACTCCCATGTCTTCTTGAAATTGGAAAGACATTGCTATATGTATAAACATGACCTTAAAACCTTCCTTTAGTTATACAGAGATAATGAAATATGCCACTAAGGATTATAACCACAGGGGGAAATTTTCATTCCAAGATTCCTTTTTCCATTTCTGTTGGGTTTTATCATAACACATAACATAAAACTCAATGTTTTGTTGTTTTTTCAACTTGTCATAAAACTTTAGGTAAAATAGGAATATGTGGTTAGTAAAGCAACGTCTTGCACTATTTTTATTGTATCTTTATGCCCTAAGGGAGGAAAAAATGGCTTCATGACGCAGAGGAAAAGAAATGTTTTGCAAAAAGAGTTAGAAATGATACAGAAATCTTTATCAGAAATCTTTCTCTTTCCACCTCACTCCAGTCTCTGTGTATAGGAAGGCTGGGTGTATAATAGATTTACTTATAACTAAGCTTCTCTCAGTGTTCAAGAGGCAAGGTGTTGATGCAAGAAAGGTTTTTCTGGGGTCTTTGATTTTGAAAACATAAAAGAAATCAAGATTATGTCTACTGAGAGGCAGAGCAAATGCAAAAATGATGTATATTATCAGAATGATGTGGCAAACTTCATCTGAAGGAATAAGTGGCTAAATCTCATTGGATCAGCAGAGTTGGAGAGAGCTGAATCAAGGAAGATCATGTGCTATTTGGTCTGACAAAACTTAACTGAAAGAGCACCATGCATTGCTGAAAAGGTTTTGGCAGCATAATGAAGACTGATTAGACACATAGAAATGTCTATTCCCACCTCATCATTATGGGCGGGGGTCAGGATATTGGTGAAAAATTTAAATCTATGTTGAGATTATTAAGTCAAATTTTCTGAAAAACTAATGGATTTAAGTAAGAAACAATCTTTGAATAAATTAAACTCCTTGTCATCAGTAAAGCTAACGGTTTAAATACAGCAATTGCATTTTTTTAGAGAAGATGCATTTCTTTACAGTTGAATTATATTAATTGTTATAACTATAAAAGCCAACCTGTTACGCCTACAACATTTTTGTTCATTTGATTGTCACATCAATGATTTGCATTGATATGACCACATAAAGTCCAAAGTTAACTTGAATTTGGAGTTCTAAGTGTCACTAAGCTGAAAAAAATCTCTACTTTCATATAACATTGAAAGGAATAAGTGTACAAGGAGCAAAGAAACAGATCTATTCAACTTAAATTAGCTCCATGCAAAGTAAATATTACTTGCTATAGAAAAAAGAAAAAGAAAAAAAATACTTCCACAGATTTTTTTTTTGTTAGGTAAAAATCACATTTTTAAGAGGAAGATTTTTTTTTTAAAAAGCAGAAAAAAGAGAAAAGAAAATCTGTGATTCGTTTTGCCAAAGACATGTAAGTGACTTATGTATCATGAATCATGAAATGATATTAAGGATGGTAAAACTAACAAATGTTTCACAACATTGTCAAAGTCACAGTGTTCAGTGTGATTGAATTGAGTCATGTGCTGTAAATGATGTGATGATACCAATATCTGTTTGTTCATTTTTTAAGAGAAGCAATATTCAAACATTATATAATTTAGTTAAAGAAAAAAAATAAAGAGATATGGGTTTAACACAATAGGAAAAGAGGATGAAATCACAGTACACTTTATAAATAGTGTGTATGTTCTGGGGACAGTAAAATTATATACCGTCTAAACACTTAAAGTGAAAATTTGAATGTCCCTATGATGTATCTAAGCACTGATGGTTAAATTGGATACAGAAAGATTTTAAAAAATTAAGTAATTTTATTTTTTATAAGTAGTCATAGGTCAAATTTTTTTTAATTAAAAAAAAAAGTAGTCTTTGGTCACAGCAAAATTGAGTGCAAAGTACAGATTTCTATGTACTACCCTGCCCCCAAGCATACACAACATCCCCTATTGACATCCCACACTACAGTGGTACATTTATTACAATTGCTAAGCATATATTAACACACTATTATGCTCTAACATCCATAATTTACATTAGGGTTCACTCTTGGGGTTATATATTTTCAGGTTTGTATAAAGGTATAATGAAATATCCACCACTGCAGTGTCATACAGAATAGTTTCACTGCCCTAAAATTCTCTGTGTTCCCCTCCTTTCTCCTGCTAACTCCTGGAAAACACTGATCTCTATACTGTGTCCATGGTTCTGTCTTTTACAGAATGCCATATATTTGGAACCATACAATATGCAGCCTTTTCAGATTGGCTTCTTACACTTACTAATATTTATTTGTTTCCTCCATGTATTTTCATGGGTTGGTAGATCCTTTCTTTTTATCACTGAGCACTATTCCATTGTCTAGATGTACCACAGTTTATTTATCCATTCACCTACTGAAGGGCATCTGGTTCCTTCCAAGTTTTAGAAATTATGAATAAAGCTGCTATAAACATTATTGTTAGGGCTTTTGTGTGAACATAAATTTTAATTCACTTGGGAAAATTCTAAACATGGACTGACATCTATACACTATTGATACTATGTATAAAATAGATAACTAATGAGAACCTACTGTATAGCACAGGGAACTCTACTCAATGCTCTGTGGTGACTTAAATGGGAAGGAAATCCAGAAAGAGGGGATATATGTATAAGTATAGCTGATTCACTTTGCTGTACAGTAGAAACTAACACAACATTGTAAAGCAACTGTACTCCAAAAAATTTTTTTAAAAAACGTGAAATTTCTGGTTTGTAGAGTAAGCATATGTTTAGCTTTCTAAAAATCTACCAACATATCTTACAAAGTGGCTATGCCAATTTTCATTCCCATCAGCAATGAATGAGAGTTTCTCCTGCTCCACAGCCTGGCCAGCATTTAGCATTGTCAGTGTTTCAGATTTTTACTATTCTAATAGGTATGTGATGATAATACATTGTTATTTAATTTTCAGTTCCCTAATGACCTGTTATATTGAGCATCTTTTTATATGCTATTTGCCATCTATGTATTTTATTCGGTAAGATATCTGTTAAGGTATTTTGCCCATTTTTTAATCAAGTTGTTCATTATCTTACTGAGTTTTAAGAGCTCTTTCCATGTTTTGGATAATAATGCTTTATCGGATACATCTTTTTCAAACATTTTTCCAAGTCTATGGCTTCTATTGGGTTAGCCAAAATGTTCATTAGGAGTTTTCCATCAATATCTTACAAAAAACTAAAAAAAAAAAACATTTTGGCCAGCCCAATATTTTCATTATTTTGATATTGTCTTTTGTAGAGAAGAAGTTTTTAATTTTAATGAAGTGCAGCTTATCAAACGTTTATTTTAAAGATTATATCTTTTGTATTGTATCTAAAATGATATCATGATAACCAAGGTCATCTAGGTTTTCTCCTATGTTATCTTCTAGAAGTTTCATTCTTATGCATTTTATATTTAGCTCTATGATAAATGTTGAATTAATTTTTGTGAAAAGTGTAATGTCTGTGTCTAGGTTGATATTTTTACATGTGAATGTCCAGTTATTCCAGCACCATTTGTAGAAGAGTCTATCTTTGCTCCATTGTATTGAGTTTGCTCCTTTGTGGAAGATCAGTTGACTATATTTATGGGGGTCTGTTTTGGGGCTCTTTATTATTAATTCAACAATACCACTGTGCCTTGATTTTTGTAGAGTTATAGTTAAGTTTTGAAGTCATATTGAGTCAGTCCTCTAACTTTGTTCTTGTCCTTCATTATTGTGTTGGGTATTCTGGAATTTTTGTCTCTCTATTTAAACTTTAGTATTAATAATATTCAGCAAATACTCAGTAATTGGAAAGCTAATTTCAGGTGAGTCCAAGATTTTATTGTGTCTATACTATGAAGCAAATTTGGATCATACCTTGTATTAGCTGATCTGCATGTGATTCCTCCATTGCATTATAGTAATATCATAGATGCTTTATAATCATTAACAGCTTAGACTCTGGAATAAAATTTCTGGGCTCATATCTATGCTATGTCACTTACTAGATGTATAACCTTGCAATGGTTAAATTCTCTGTGCCATAATGTTCTCATGTGTAAAATGACAAAAGCTGTATCTATTCCATAAAGTTGTGGTAAGGATTAGATGAAGGATGACATTTATAAAATTTCTGTATCTGTTAGCACTTGCTAGTACTTGTCTCAGGGGCCTACTTTTTCTGTTGTGCCAAGTTCCTATTGTTCCTGTCATATTTCTATATTGTGGTAAGTCAGGAATGTATGCTGATTTCTCTGTGGTTGTGTTTCCCTGTCTACTAGTGAAGATGCTTCTTACCCACTCTCTATGTTTTTACTCTTGAACCCTCAAAATCCATTCTCCAAATAGCAAGTAAAATGAAGTAAAACTATAAATCTATTTAGGCTACATCTTAGCTTAAAATCATCAAGTTCTTCTGATTGGTCTTACAATAAAATCCACAAATTTTGTTTAGCCTATAAGATTTGATCTCAAATACAGGTTAAAATATTTCTTTAGAAATCTCTTTTTGAACTACTATAAGAACCAATCCCAGCATCAACGTTTTATCTCTATATCTCTACTAACACTTGCCCCCCCAACACACACATCACCACACTTTTGCACATCATAGTAACCTGTTATAAAGCATTTTTCAGTTTGTTATTTTGTGGTTTATTTGTTTACTGGATTATGATTTTCACCACTATTTAGAAAGTAAACTCTATGAAATTATGAAATATGACTTTTTTGTTCATCTATAAGTTAAGTCTAATACAAGCCTGACCCATGGCATATAATATGAATAATTATTAAATAAAAGAATATAAATAAAAATAGTTCCCTGTGGGCTGCCTAATGATTTTGTTTCAAGAGATTTCAATTTAACAGTAGCAATTCATTTTTTTCAGCTAAATGGCCATGATCTTGGATTTCCATTTATCTCTATATACTCAAATGTGGACAAATTTTAACTTTTCAGATATTGTTGTGGTAGGAAACATGAGATAGATGGAAGAAATAAAAAGGAAATGAGCTAGAAAATATACAATTATTTTTTCCCAGGTTTATATTCCTACCTTACTTCTATAATCCACACTGATGATGTAGATTATAATTACCAAAGAAGTTTTTATTTTATTTTTTTAAATTATTTTTTATTGGATTATAATTGATTTACAATGTTGTGTTAGTCGCAGGTGTACAGCAAATTGAATCAGTTATACATATATATATATTCACTCTTTTTTAGATTCTTTTCCCATAAATATCATTACAGAGTATTGAGCAGATTTCCATGTGCTATACAGTAGGTCTTTGTTAGTTATCAATTTTATATATAGTAGTGTGTATATGTCAATCTCAATCACTCAGTTTATCTCTCCCCCCTTCCCCCTTGGTAACCATCAGTTTGTCTGCTACATCTGTGACTATTTCTGTTTTGTAAATAAGTTTATTTGTACCAATTTTTAGATTCCACATATAAGTGATAGCATATGATATATGTATTTTTCTGTCTGACATACTTCACTCAGTATGCCAATCTTTAGGTCCACCCATACTGCTGCAAATGGCATTATTTCATTCTTTTTTATAGCTGAGTAATATTTCATTGTATATAGGTACCACATCTCATTTATCCATTCATCTGTTGATGGGCATTTAGGTTGCTTCCATGCCCTGGCTAATGTAAATAGTGCTTCAATGAACATTGGGGTGCATATATCTTTTTGAATTATGTTTTTCTGCAGGTATTTGCACAGGAGTGGGATTGCTGGGTCATATGGTAGCTCTATTTTTAGTTTTCTAAGGAACCTCCATACTGTTCTCCATAGTGGCTATACCAATTTACATTCCCACCAAAACTGTAGTAGGAGGGTTCCCTTTTCTCCACACCCTCTCCAGCATTTATTGTTTGCAGATTTTTTGATGAAGACCTTTCTGACCAGTGTGAGGTGATACCTCATTGTAGTTTTGATTTGCATTTCTCCAATAATTAGTGATGTTGAGCATCCTTTCATGTGCTTTTTGTCCATCTGTATGTCTTCTTGGAGAAATGTCTATTTAGATCATTTGCCCATTTTTTGATTGGGTTTTTTTCTTTTTTTTAGTTTTCTTTTAATATTGAGGTGTATATCCAGATCTACAAAATCAGAATTTTCACAAGTGTAGCCAATCACTTACATTTTCATGGAGCTCTACAGATTATCCTGCTTTGCATTCTGCCTGTAAATAGGGCAGCTTTGGGTCCAAATAATAGTTGGCTTTTAGAACAAATGTAAAACCATTACCTGCTATTTATGCTAATCTATTGAATATGAAATATCTGTTAAAACTTTCCAAAACAATCAGTTTTGAATGATCTATACTTCCCAATGGAAGTATCAGATCAGACTGAATTAGACGAAGCAGAACCACTGTGAAAAAGTCATTATTTATCTCCAAAGGACTGAAACAGGGGAACAAATAGTGCATGTCTTATCCCATCCATCATGCACACAATTTTAAATAGGTTGCAAGAAAACTGCAGATTAATAATAGATTTCTCTCTCAGAATTTTGGAAAATGTTTTAACTTATTAAATTACAAATATTCAGAAAGACTCATTATATTTGAATCCTGGAAACAAATAGGCAAAAAGACTTTGAGTCATCTTATACCACTATTTTTATCAACTATATACCCACTTAAAAGATATCAAAATCATTCTCCAAAATGAATTTTGAGAAGTTGTAGTAAGAGTAACATTATTATGGGAAACCAATCAGAAAGCCAACTTGATAGTCTGCTGCCCCAAACCATTGTAAACACAGGCATTGGTAACCGATAGACATATCAGTGGAGCTTAGGTACCAACCATTTAGTAATGGTAGTGAAATGTGGTCTCAGTGTGGTGTCTGATGACTCAGTTTGTTGTATATGGAGACATGGCTGAAGGGACTTGTTCAAGACCTAGTATATTAAGGTATATTTGTAGATAGAGTCATTCATTCAATCAATATTTATTGAGTACCTACTATGTTCCAGGCATTATCTGGAGATATATCAACAACAATAAAAATAAAACACAAATTAGTTCTTCTCAGTTGGAGTAAGACATAGTAAACTAAATAAATAAGTTAATCATATAGTAAATTACAAAGTAATAAAGTGCTGTGAGAAAAACTAAAGGAAGGAAGTGAAACTGGGTGTACTGGAGAGAGAGGTTACAATTATAAATAAGGTGGTCAGGTGGGGTCTCATTGAGAGGGTGCTATTTGAGTAAATAGTTGATGAACTTGAGGAAGTAAGCCAGTGGATATTATCAGAATACTTCAGGAAAAGGAAATAGTGCAAAGACCTTCATGTGGGAGTATGTCTGGAGTGTTCAAGGGACAGTAAGGAGGCTGAATAAAGAGTAGTTTATAGAATAAGCTACTCAGTAAGGAGCTAAAGTTAGAGGGATTAACAAGAGACTGAATTGCATAAAACCTTGTATGACATTTACTTGGAGTAGAATGTGGTTCCATGGAGGCACTGGAGGCTGAAAATATACTGACATGATGTGATTAAATATTTAACAGGAAAACTGAGGTGACTACATTGAGAATAAAGAGTAAGATTGCAAGAATATAAGCAGGAAAAACAGATGGAGGCCTTTACAATCTACTGAGTGAAAAAAAATTGTGTCTTGAACTAGAGTGATAGTGGTGGAAAAGTTGATGGTGACAGATCTGAGGCTTAATTGGAAGGATTTCCTAAATGATTGGATATAAATCTGGAGAAAAAAAAAAGGTCTTTAATCTTGAGCACATTAACTCTGATTGGGAGACTGTGGTAGGGACAGGTTTGAATAAAATGAATCAGGGCTGGACAATATTTTGATGCCTTTTAGGAATCCAATTTGATTTGTAAAGACAAGAGGTAAGTAGGTAGATTCTTTTGTTTTTTGAATACATTGTGGAGAATTAAATTTCTTAAATATATTGGAATTTTTTAACTGTCTATTTTCACCTATATTTAAACCAAATATTTTGAATATGACTTAATAAAATATCTAATATTCCTTCTAATATCAAACTTTTATTTTAATCAATTTGTGAACAGTAAACATATATGTCTATTCTAGTCATGAATATTCTAGAGGTTTTGACATAATATTTTTTAAAATGATTGTTTTTGCATTCACCTTAAGTATTAAGCAAATAGGTAAACATTTTTTTACTCATTTCTCTGGAAAAGGTAAGAAAACTCTCAGATGAATAAACTGCATATTAATATCTATCTTTGAATATTCATTAACAACTTAGGAGCAGTTCTAATTTGGGTTGATTTGTTATTACTTTTTAAAGAAAATGTATAAATCCCAGAAAGGGTCTCATTATAATATTTCATACAGAGAAAAGCTAAGAAAAATTTTTGATTTTGCTGATCATCTCATCTTAATAAAATAAATACTAAGGCTTTCTTAAAATTTTACTTTTATAATATGTTATTTTATGTTAAATAAAACAAGTAAAATTTTTATAAAACCATGTTGCAACACTTCTGTCAAATTCTATTAAATTTTTCATAAGGGACTCAATACTAGAAATAAATTGTGATGTTTAAGTATGTAGTACTATATTTTATTGATTCCAATATACCTATAACATCAGGATAAGCCTTGTAATTTGAATTTCCTGAGCTTTTTTTTTTAATGGTACTTAAAGGTTTTAATTATTAAAATGTTAGACTGAATAAATGATAGTATACTAACATTTTTTAAATTGTATCACGTATCAAACACCATACTAGTTTTTTTTTTAAATATGTATACAGTATTCTTTCCCTTTGTAAATGAAGATACTGAGCTCTAGAGAAGCACAGTCAATGCCTAAAATGACACAGGTAATGACAGAAACAGAGTCATTCCCAGGTCCTACTGTGTCCAAAAGTGTGATCTTATTCATTATACTGTATTTATTTCAACACATTTCTATGAATGTCATTGCCACATGGATTGAAGGTTTATGAAGTCCAGCTTTTACCTTCTTTACCAAGTGGAGCTATGGAGATGAGGGGAGGCAAACAGAAGAAAGGCATATTCTGGCACCTTATATTTTTAGTTTCCTCAAAGACAAATCTACCATAATTAATGACCAATTTTAATGCCTTGGCAGTGTCTTTATTTTCCCCCACAGTCAGTTATAATACATAGTCCAAGCTTTCCTGAACCAATTCTGGCACAACTGCCTTGGGCATTCTCACCAAGTAGTGGATCTCAATAAGAGTAACAAGAGGAACTTCATTCTTTGAGTTTACACTAAGTCCTTTGGGTTTCTGAGATATCAACAGTATTTGTTATACATGCTGCAAAAGTTGGCATTCACATCAGTTTCTAACTTATAATTTGAATCTCTACTCAGTTACATCAAGAATATGGGATGAAAAAGAAAACTAATATTTATACCTGTTCTGTTCTTGACCTATGAACAATACCTATTCATGATTGAAACTACACCTCCAGGAGTGGACTTAGATGGAACATCAGACTCTATATCTATGCTTAAATCTCCAAAAAGATATTTGGCCTATAAAGCAAAAATATCACCTTGTGGTGATAAGCGTACTTAAATCTCAGTAGCACTACTGGAAGTGGCCTGTCACGCTGAATGAATATGGTCAGGCCAGCCACCCAAGTCTTAAAGGACTATGGAATAATCACAAGTGAAAGCAGAATCATACATAACTGGATATTGCTTTCATCGTGTTATTTAAAAATACTATGCATTTTTTGAAGTATAAACTATCAGGGTGATTTCCTTTCTGAATGATATGAGGTTCCAGTAACTACCAAGGAGGCTCAATGCTGATTTCCACTTGGGAAATAATCTGGTCCAAAATTTTTGCTTAAAGATAATTCTGATCTCAAGAAAGAACTATAAAATGTGTAGATAAGGCAGTCAATTTCAATAACAAAACTGAAAAGGAAAAGATAAAGTATATTTTGGAAACTAAAGGAATTGGAGGAGAAGGAATGTGTAAAATGGCAAAAGAAAAAGATGACTCTAAACAAGCAGGAGTGAGGGGATAAAAGGAGCAAGATATGGGTGTGAGGAAAGAACTCTCAGGAGTGAAATATTGCAAATTCAGCTTCCTAGCCATTGAATTCTATGTGGCTTTCATTCTATATTACTGTGGACAGAGCTTTGTGGTTTCTGCCTCCTCCCAGCAATGGAGATCAGACTGAGAAAATAAACTAGATTTAACTATAGTTTACTGGCTAGAGAAATGGAGGTAAAACAATTAAATTTAGTGTGACTTAAAAAAAAAGAAAAGAAAAAATGCATTTACTTAATGTTACCAGTGTTTTCAATTTCTACTCAATCACATGTTAAAGTGTTTAAATGGGACTTAAAATCTAAAAACAGAGTTCTGTTTGTTCTACTAGCAAAACAAATATCCAATCAATGAAACAAAATATTTTAGGCAGTTTGTTCTTCTTTTAACCTCAATGAAAAAATTTAGAGTAACCCTTTATAACCCCTCATTTTCATATTCTCCATATTTTTATGAAATCTAAAAGAATATAAAACACATTTTTCTTATTAGTTAATATTTAATTCCAATACATATTGTACATAGCAATGTTATCTTAAAGATTTTTCTGGCATAAGATCTTGGTGTAATTGAACACATATCAGTCATAATTATGTCATGTTAATGTCAATTTGGTTTGAATACAGTCTAGCTTTCTAAATTATATTTTTAGAAGGAGAATTCTTAATTATTTTTGTGTTTCATGAACATCCTAACTTGATGGTTTTGGAGTGAGTATTCTATGTATGCATTCATCCTTCTTTGGCAAAATCACCCAACTAAAAATGATGTATCTATATCCCTAGTGCTAGAGTTTCAAAGATAATTAAGTCACAAACATAGAACTCAAATTAGTCGAATAGGGAAAACATGACAAATAAAGAATTTGGGAAGATGTGATAGATAATATAAAAGAGATTTGTGCTAAAGAAAAACAAATGAAATAGAGAGTGATTCTTTCTGGATGGTTTGTAAAATGTTCTAGATAAGCGTACTTAATCTGGTTCATGAAAATATTTCACATATTCACAAAGAAAGCAACAGCAATGCAGTTATATTGTCTAATTCTATTTCTTTCTTTTTGGATTTGCAAAACTAACATCATTAATAAAATTTTGTTTAAAAATCACACACTGATAAATTGTTATGAACAAGTGTCCCTTATCCTCACAGAGTTCTGATTGTCATGTTACACCTATTTTTCTTAATTGTAATAGGTTTACCATTTTGAATATGTTAATTAATGTTTTGTATATTCATGCTTCTTTTCCATCAAGTCAAATTACAGTAACTATTGTGCCTATATAAAACATATATATCCAAACAATCAGCATTTTGCAAATAAGTGAACAAAGTGTGCTCTATACTTTCTCTATGTTAAAGTACAGATTTTCTGTCTTAAGAAACATTTCTTTTTCAAAATTTGAGAAAAAACACACATAAATAATTCCATTGGATTAAAAGTGCTAACATATTATATTTTTAAAAGATCTCAACCTTAGAGACCAAAGAATTTTACAGGTGTCATTTAAAGGAATGTATTTTTACTCTCTTGGAAACTTTGTACTTTGTATTTTTACTCTCTTGGAAACTTTGTAAATATTTATTTCCTTTATTTCAAGTGCAAAACAACATTAGTCAAGTTATGTCAGTAAAATTCCTATCTCATTCAAATCTTATTTATAAGCTGTATTTAGTAAGTTAGAGATAGCTTAATGATTCTTAATGTAACATAATATTTACATAGCATTAATTTTAACATAATAATTTTACAACTATAGTGAAGGAATTTCCTTAATGCATGGCTACTTTTTCCCCATAGAACAAAGCTATAAAGAAAGGAGTGATTAAAACCATAAATTGGATCTATGTTTTTCTATTAAATTATATAATTAACACAATTGGTTTAATTTTAATGTAAATAGTCACCTATAAATGATTTATCTATATTTTTAGATTAATAAATCTACTTTATTCCTAGGTTTTATAAATATGCATGGAGTTGTATAAATAGACAAATAGAGTTTCATTTCTTAATGTATTACTTTTTCTTCTGTGCCTTAAAATTCTCTTTAGGTTAGCATAATATTTTGAGTAAAGATTTCAAATATACATCAATTTAACTGTGGCTAATTACAGGAGTAATGGATATTTGTTGTTGATTCCCTTAACTTTTTAATCAGTGATGTACAAGAAATGTAATTTCATTTCAAGTTTCATTAGATGAAGAATACCTTTATAACCCCTTAATTTTTGGCCAGATCTGCCATTATATTGCATGCTCAGGATTTACATATTTGATATGTTCTGACTTTTTTTCTAACAATTTGAGAAGAAAGCATCCATAAATTATGTACTTAAACATAAATAAAATATAGAGCACACTTTGTTTAATTATTTTAAAAATACTGATTGGATATATATGCTCTATATAAACACAATAATTAGATGCTAATAATTAGAGATTATTATGCACAATAACTAGATGTTAGAATTTTTAGTATAAATTGAAAGAAATAAAGGAAGAACTGAAATGTTTTAAGCACCAAACTTGTGATTTGGTACATAATAAATGGTCATTAAATGCTTGCTAAATAAACATATTGTCACTTAACACATTTTTTCTCTTTTAAAATCATCCCTTTAGGTAAGTATTATCACTATCAAAGTTGGGGTCAGGAAGTTGCATCAAGAAGGCTAACCTCTCAAAAAATCAAACAAAAAATTAACTTGTCAAAATATACTGTGTAAGTAAGTTAAAACTGACTACCAGCAAAATGCTGTGCCTTCCCTTTGATTTTTACACATGATATTACACCCACAGCTAGGCAGCCAATTGTAATTAAACCTTTAACTCTAAAACAAGAGAGAATAAGTGTTCACTCCACAACTGATTCCTACACAAAGCTACTTTATTGGATTAGTTAAATCCTTCTATATCTGCACCACACCTGCACACATCTTTTGAAACCAAGATTATTATATTCATGATGGTAAACTTTCTAAGAAGTATTATGGTGCTTGACAAGAAATTCTCAGAATCACCTTCAATTTTGTTTTCCATCCATTAATGGGAATTATTCTGTACCTACAGAATCAGTACTTTATTTATAAAGACTCAGATGTTTTAAATCATAATATGTCAGGATTTAAGAGACATTCTCAATAGATTAATCTATTTAAGCAAAAATTGAATTAATTTATTGACCACCTATTATAGGTAAGACACAATCTTAGAAGTGGTCACTGTTTTTTAGAAGTTTGAGTTCACTATGCTTTACAGACTGCAAATTTTAGAATTATCTGTGCAGAGATATCTCCTTTTGTTAAAATTCCTCTTAGACTCATATTTTCTTATCAAAGCTCACAGTGTAATATACTCTTGGTTTCTTATACGTACAGGTCAATCACAATTAAGTGTTTCATTCCGACTTTAATTGAACTATGACAGAATCAGTGTTCAATTCATTATTCAGATAACCATCAACTTTTTGCTATTGTGGTTATCAGAGTAAAATTTCTAACTAAACACCTTCGTTAATTTGAAAATTATTATTAATTGCAGTCCACATCACAGTGGTTCAACTGAAGGAGATCAGACTTTTTCTAATTTTAGCTTACCCTGCCAATTGCTGAATTGTATAATTTCTTTTAACCAATATTTATTGAGTAACTGCCAAGTTATTTTCTGGATTTGGAGCATCCATAGACATATAAGCATGGGTCCTGACATCAAATGTGTAAAATCTTGAGGTGAAGGGAAACGTCTATCAGTTAATCTCATTACAATCTATTAAGGTGTAAAATCTACTCACAAGGGTCTCCTAAACCAAAATGGAGGCAGTTGTATACTATGATAAAAGCAGTGCTGTGTGGTAGTAGAAAATCTGTTGATCCTGAAGTTCACGGTTCACCATATTTTATATGAATACTATATACGTGTATCATTTCTATTTTCTGAATGAAATAAGAGCAAAGAATAAGGGTTAACTTTGCAAAGCTATTTTGGCAATTAAGGAAGTATATGTGGCAAGAGCCCTGTGAGGCAGCATGGGATTATAGGTGGGATTTGAAATGTACTGCCAAATGTACTAAGTCTGATAGCTGTGTGTTTAACTTGGAGAAATTATGAAGATTCTGGAAACCTCCACATCTTCATCTAAATATTTGAATATGTATTTATTATTTGTGTAGAGTATCTATCACATAGAGGGTACTAAAGAAGTAAAAATATGAATGGCCCTCTCTTTATAAACTGTGAAATTTGTACATTTTTTCTTCCCAGTTTCACCACATCTATGACACACACAACTGCTGTTTTGTGTTACTTCTATCCAGTCAATTACTCTCAATTCACTGACACTTTTCTTGTCTTAACTCTCAAAAAAGCATTCAATGCACACATTCCAGAAAAAAATCCGAAGAGAAGCTACTTTCTTTTCTAGCCCCCTTGTCTAATAATTTCCTATATAGGTACTAAAGTCCTGAGAATAGTTTTTAGACTCATACAGAAGTTTACTGGATCATTCTAGCTTAAAAATATGTTTCCCCAGCTAAATGTTTTAAGTATATAAATGGATGATATGTGATATTATAACTGTAGACAGTACACAGATGGTCTTTTTTTTTTTTTTTAACCCACTCAGCCACCTTATGTCTTTTGATTGGAGAATTTAATCCATTGACATATAAAGAGATTATTGGTAGGTAGGCAATTGTTGCCATTTTGCTACTTGTTTTCTGGTTGTTTCTGTAGTTCTCTGACTTTTGTCTTCTTTTAGTGTCTTCTCCTGTTGTTTGATACTTTTTAGTGTTATGCATGTATTTCTTTTGCTCTAGTTTTTGAATATATATTGTAGTTTTTTTATTGTGATTACCACGTAGTTCATATATGTTGACCTATGGCTATATCACCTTGTTTTAAACTGATAATCATTTAAGTCCAAACACATTCTAAAAGCTCTAGATTTTTACCCCACACCAATGTTTTGTGTTTTTGATGTCATATTTCACATCTTTATGTCTATCCCTTACCTATCTACTGTAGTTATAATTGATTTTACAAATTTATTTTTTTAACCTTTGTCCTAGCTTATTTAAGCCTTTACTATAGATTTGCCTTTACAGTGGGATTTCCACAATTTCTTATTTCTTGTTGTAGTCTCCTTTTTCACTTAAAGAAGACTGTCTAACACTCTCTAACTTTTTTTGTTCTGTCAGTTTAGTATTGATGAACTCTTTTAGTTTTTCCTAGTCTGAGAATCTCCTTATGTTTCCTTCAATTCTGAATGATAACCTTGCTGGGTAGAGTATCTTAAGTTTTTCTTTTTTAACTTTTATTTATTTTTGCTTTTAGCATTTTAAATGTGTCATGCCACTCCCTCCTGGCCTTCAAAGTTTCTGCTGAAAAATCAGCTGATAGCCTTATGGGGGTTCCCTTGTATGGGACTCTTTGTTTTTCTCTTGTTGCTTTTAGAATTTTCTATCTTTCATATTTTCCATTTTAGTTTTAATATGTCTTGGTGTGGGTATTTTTGGGTTCAGCTTGTTTGAGATTCTCTGTACTTCCTATACATGAACATCTGTTTTTTTCTTCAGGTTCAGGAAGTTTTCAACCATAATTTCATCCCTTCTGGGACCCCTATAATGTGAACATTAGTAGATTTGATGTTGTCCTAGAGGTCACTTAAACTATTCTCATTTTTTAAAATTTGTTTTTCTTTTTGCCATTCTGATTGAGTGATTTCCATTATTCTATCTTCCTAATAGCTTATGCATTTTTCTGTATCACTTAATAAGCTGCTAGTTCCCTCTTCTTTTTTTAGTTTCAGTTACTGTATCCTTGAGCTCTGACAGGTTCTTTTTATATTTTCTAGTACTTTTTTGAAATTCTTGCTGTGTTCATCTATTCTTTCCCCCAGCTCAGTTAGTATTCTTATTACTATTCTTTTGGAATCTTTATCAGGCAAATTATTTATGGTTTCATTAGGGTTTTTTTCAGGGCTTTTTCCTTGTTCTTTCATTTAAATCATATTCCTCTGTATTCTATTTTGTTTACTTTTCTTTGTCTCTATGAAATTGGGTGAAACAGTTACCTATCTTGGTTTTGAAGGCATGTTCTTTTGTGAGAGCATCCCTATGCCATCTGCATGTGCCCAGTGGCTTTGACGGGAGAGCTGGATCCAAAATGAACACAAGCCGTGTCTTCCCCCGGGGTGTCCTTGGAGGGAGGTAGGACTGGAGTCAGAGAGGCTAGAGTCAGAGCCAGGTGCAAGCCAGGGCTTCTCCTATGCTCAGTGGGTATCATCTCCATTTGGGTGCAGGAACAGGGTCCAAATGTCTGAAGCAGGAGACCTAGGGCAGTTGGGTTTCTCCCAGGTGTGATGGCATTCTCTGCCTTGATTTGTGATGTTACTGGGGCTGGACGGCTTGGGGCTGCACTTCTGTGCTCCTTTCACGTTTCTCTTGATGTGCATGCCTTGATTAGAGGCTGGGTCAGGTGCAGAGAGGTTGGTGCAACACTACTGAGCTGGTATCACACTCTCCAAATTGTGCACAAGGACTTGTGCCTGCTATGGTAGTCTTCACTCTGGAGCTAGCTTAGCTCTCTACAGAGTATGTATAGGGACACACCAGCTAGCAATGATTGCCTCAGCCCTGGTAAGAGGCAGGGCAGTGGTCCCAGCTGGTTCCATTCCCTCCAAATGTGTGCAATCTCCTTGGCAGCACTGCCTTCTCCTTAGTTGGGAGCAGCATCAGAGCAAGAGGGGCTGGATCAGGAACCTGGTGTGGGCTGGGTGGCATGCTCTGGTGGTCCTGGCAAGCTGGACAGAGCCCCAGCCAGTTTTCAATCTGCTGTGACTGAATACGTCTGTACATGCATTCTTTAAGAGTGGAGTTTCAGTTTCTTACAGCCCTCCAGTAAGCCTCACTGGTTTTCAAGCCAGCTAAGGGGGCTCATCTGTCCCATATCAGACCCGTTTCTGGGGTGTCTAATATGTGATTCGAACCCTCACTCCCCAAGCCTATAATACCACTTTCCTCTTCTGTATCCCCCCATTAGGGGTGTGGGTCTTACTTAGATTCTTCTGCTTTCCTACCAGACTCCATGTGTAGTTTTCTTTTTTTCTTGGTTGTAGAAGAACTGTTCTGCTAGTCCCATGACAATTTCAGTGAGAGTCACTCTATATATAGTTGTAGTGTTGACGTGTTCAGGAGGGGATGTGAGCCCAGCATCCTCCTACTAGGCCATCTTAAACTCTGCACCTAACTTTGTTGATACTAACACCTGACAACATATAACAGACCATTCAATTAATTTGTGATATATATCATGTAATATATATATAATCATGTTTTGTATATAATATATATAACATATATTTTTAGCATGTAATATATAATGTTCTGTTTTGCGATGGAAATTTCATATGCACTCTATGACTTTGGGGAGGAAAAGTGAAGACAACACCTGCATGGTATCCAGAACTTGTTTAAAGAAGAAACAATTCACAATTCAATTCTCCACACAACAAAATGCTAACTTTTTAACTAGTCCTGTAGCATAAATAAGAGAGGACTCATATACTCTTTTAAGCTATAATGGAAATGCATTCAATATAATTGATGAGTAGCTGACTGATCATATATATCTATTAAGGCAATTTAAGTGTTGTAACAGATTTCTCGGAATCCCTTAGAGCACAAAATTATTTTCTGTATAATTTGAAAATTACCTTTGAAGCAAATAATGGAATAGAAATAAACAACAAAAATAATGCAGTTTATAAATGTTTCCTCAGTGTAAGTATTTGAACAATATTTCTGAAATGCATAGTTATATTTTATCCTCTCGCCTCCTTTGACCTTCATAGCCTCAGAGTATGAGAATGAATATGCATATATGTCTATCTATATATCTATCTCTGCCTACATATAAGCTCTGTATTTACACAAGCATATATAGACAAACATACATATAAATATATGTATTAGAAAAGAAATATATTAAATATCTTTACACACAATCTACACACAGACACAAGTATGGGGTGGGGGGTAGGGTATCACATTTGAGAAGGAATATAAATATATCAGATTGAAATGTGCCCAGATGGAATAGTGTCATCCTAGTTGTAGAATATGAGGACCCATAAACCACTGTTGCAACACATACTGTAGGTAATAAATATAGTGAGTATATACGTGCTTTCATATGTTTTTTTCCTGGAATGTTCTTAGTTATGTTGCAGTTGACATGTACATATTGCTTATTTGGTTTTAACTAAGCAGCAATTTCAAATATTACATGTAAATAAAATGTAGGTAGCAAAGCTTTATATCCTTACTTGCTGCCTTTTAACAGTACCTACAATTTATTTATATCATACATATGCCTACTTGTCTCTCAGAATTTGCATTTTGGCTTAACTGTGAACATTTTCCCTGCATTATAAATTCTTTCTTGTTACGTAGTTTCACAATTTTGAAGTAGATTCAAAGATACTAGATTAGACAATGCTATTAATACATTGAAATATGAATTACTAAAATGATTTTTAATAAGCTAAATTAGTGGATATGGACTATACATTAAGCCTCAGGACTGATGACAAATGAACATCTATCTTTGTAGTTTTGGGGTATCATTAACATAAAATCAGGGTCTCATAGGAACTGGCTTCACATGTCCTGCATTCAGTGGCTCATTGATAGCCTGATCAGTGTATTACAGTTTTCATTATGGAGTATTTATGTATTGTATATTAAGGTTAAAGACTGAACTTGTGAAATAACCATCTGCTCTTAGATCTATTAGACTACCATTTGTTTAAAAGAGAGATTTTAAATAGAGAAAAGTAAAATCAGTATTGATTAGAAACTCTGTAGAAAGTATCCGTAGAATAATAATTTCATTTATTTAGATTTAAATATCAAGTGATGTTTATTGATAATTTAATTAAATGATGAAACTAATAAAATATTTTCTGTTGCAATTATAAGATGTTATCAAGAGAAAATTAATAATATAAAACATTTATTTACATATTATCTGAGACTATACAGTACCATAATAAGAAATACCTCTCTATTTCCAGAAAAAAGTGAGAAATATCTCTAAGGATGCATAAACATAAACATGCAAAATTTAAAAAATGCTCTTAGTGAAAACCAAATAAACAGTAGATTCATTTCAATTGCAATGTAAGGGACAGTGAAACAATCAACTTTCTCATTCTATGCATTTTGTTTGAATAAACACAGCTGAGGAGTAAATTGCTTCCTGTTTTAACTACATATTGAGAATGCTTATCTTTCAAGATCTACTATGATGCAAAGCCACAATATCTATTATGTTTCTTATAGACCTTTATGTTTTCTAATTAAAATGTTTCTTCTCAGTATTGAGTTATTCCTTCAGATTCTCAAAAATGTTGAGACCAAATTCTGTCATCCGCTGTTCCTGATATTGTATCTCAAATTTGAAAAATGTCCTATTAATGCCTCTTTCCTAGTCATAATTAACTGTTGAGTGAGGCAGGACCAGGAGATTGAATGTCACTAAATGTGTTTGTTAATGTTCACATAAATCTGTTAATCAAAAATATCTTTGGCAGATGATGTTATATAATGTTATATGTCAATTATATGTCAATGAAATTGTTAAAAATAAATTTATATTATGTGGATTTTTACCACAATAAAAACAAATAGAAATTATTGTCTATGTGAAGAGAATTCAATAGGCAAAGAATATTCTTTTTTAACCAATGGTGTTGAAGCAACTGATATTTCCATGTAGAAGACTGAATTTGGACCCCTTCTTTACACTCAAAAATTAATTCAAAATGGATCTTAGCCTAAATGTAAGATCTAAACTATATAACTTTTAGAAGAAAACATAAGATTAAATGTTTACACAGGATTAGATCTTGGGTTAGGCAAAGTCTTTTCTAGTGATCCTAAAACACAAGTGGCAAATGAAACTAGGTAGACTAGACTCCATCAAATTTTAAAATATTTGTGTTTCAAAGAACACCTTCAAAAAACTGATAAGATTACCCATAGTACGAGAAAAACTATTTGTAAATTATATATCTAAGACTCCTGTGCTTCTTTTATTCTGTTCTCACTAGTGCCCCATGTGTTATCCATCTCACTAGTTTCTAATTTGCCATTACTATATTTCTTTATGTTCAAATGAGCAAATATATGTATTTTTCCTAATTTTTCCTTCTTTATTTCACAAAAAGACACATACCATAGATATTCTTTTGCAGTTTGAATTATCCACTGGATGATATATCATGAAAATCACTCATATAACTTCACAAACATCTTCCTCCTATATAATTTTTGCTAATGCCTAATACTCCACTGAGTAGAGACACCATCGTTTATTAAGCCAATTCTCCTATTTATGAGCAGTTAAAGTTTTCCTAAAGTTTTACAACTAAATCTATGCATTCTTTAATGGCATTGGCCACAGGCCCTTTTGGCTATTGGAGGCATATATACAGAGTAAATTACTAGAAGTGAGATCATTAGTCAAAGGTCAAAATGTACTTATTAGATATTTCCAAGTTCTGCTTCATAAGGACTGTGCCAAAGTGCATTCCCATCAGCAATGTATGCAAGTGAAGTTTCCCCACAACCAGCCAATGGAGCAATTTTTATTTTTTTGTTAATCTGATAAGTGAATATACTGATCATCATTTTAATTTTCATTTGTTATATTATTAGTGAGAGGAACATACTTTCACATATTTAAGGACCATTATTATATGTTTTGAAAAGTGGCTATTCATTAAATTTACCAAGTTTTCTATCAAATTTTTTAAACATCTCCTCAATCTTTTGAGGTTACTTTGAGCCTTTTGTCTACATTAGATATAACAAGTATTTTCCTCCAGTTTGCTAGTTATATTTCTATTTTTAAAGCTGCTTTATTTTGGAATGTAGAAGGTTTTTTTTTTTGCTGTTGTTGTTTTCGTTTTTTTAAAGGGAAATTTATCAATCTTTTCTTTTATTGCATCTGAATTTTGAATTGTACTTAGAAAGCCTTTCCCTATACTTGGATTAAAGAGAATTTCTCCTATTTGATACATTATTTGCAAGATGTCTTTCTTTATTTGATCCAGTTGGAAGATATTTTGGGGTATGATTACAAGATTAGTCCTCATTCTCTCATTCTATCTTTTTCAAAATAGCTAACCAGTTGCCTTGACGCCTTTTACTTAAAAAAATCTCTGCCCCAGATTTCTGGGATACCACATTTATCATATAGTATTAAACTTTTATATGTATTTAGTCCTTTCTACTGGTATACTTATTCATCTGTCATATTTTACTATTTTGACCACAGAGTTTTCATAGTAACATAAGTCCTTCCTACAACTCAACTTTTAATTGTAGACCTCAACAACTTGACAAAAATTTTGTTACACTGCATGAGGAAGTTTTGGAGACATAGGTAATCTTTATTGAACTTGGGAATACAGGATATTCAAATGTCCTTCTTGATATTTTTTATTCTCATTATGGAGAAAAAAAAACTTTTCAAAGAGCTACACTTAAATCATAAGAGTAAGTTCAGAGCTTGGGAGAGATGAAACAGAACTGCTTAAAAAAGGCATTAACAGAAGAAATAAATTGCCTGAAAGTTAAAATCCTGAAGAAAGAAAATGAAGAAGGATCAGGAGATAATCTTCAAGAATATAATTGCAAATTTTGAATTGAGTAGCACTACTATAGTTTGTTTTCCAGTATCTTAGTATTTACTGCAAATAAATGAAAGCGTATGTAACGCCTCATAAAAAAAAAGGATTGCACACTGATGTTTATAATATCTTTGTTCATCTAATAGCCAATGTATGAAACACTCAGGTATCCATCATTTTGAGAGTAAATAAACAAACAATGGTGCATTCATATGATGGAAGACTACTTAACAACAACAAAACAAATCAACATACAAAACTAATTCATGATAGAGAAAAAGAAAATCAGTCCAGTGGCTGTCTCTGGTTGTTTAGGATAGAAACTGTCTGAGAAGGGGTTGGAGGAAACTTTCTGAATTTATGGTAATATTTTATATTGTGGTAGAAGTCAGCATTTTTGTATGCAAATGGGCATGCATTTGTATATGTTATGTATTTGTCAAAAGTTAGCAAATATACACAAAGATTTGTGCATCTCACCTGATTGTAAAAGATTAATTGAAAAGAAGTATGTAAACTGATATTAAATTCTAGCTAATGGTATGTATGTTGAACTATTTAAGGAGAAATGTAGGATTATATTTGGTGTCTGTAATTTGTTTTGAAATGCATCATAAAATAACATAGACTAAAATGATCAAAGGTGGATAGATTATAAATGTGATAAAATTATATGTAAATATATTTAAGAAGGACAAATTATATTTCTGTCTCTTTCCTCTGTATCATTTCAAGTCATTTTACATCCCTGGCTTCAATATTTTATCCATATGGGAGATATGGGTATATGTGTCATGTTACTATTTAAGAAAGTTGATATAGAAAATAAATACGATCCAGACAGACATGTCCAAATATATCTGAATAACATAATTTCAGAGTATAAATTTAATTCTAAAAATAGAAAGAGAAATAAGACTTCCAGTGAAAGACTTAGACATTTGGGGAAAAAAAAATAAATCATGCCGCCTAAGGTCTCTAGCAAAGTTAAGAGAATTGTATATATATTTAGTATTCACTAATACTGTAACTGCAATAATCACAGTCTTTCTCATGTCTCTATTATAACATTCAGACAATAATCCTTAAAATGCCACAAATCTTGAAAAGAATATGGATCTTTAATTTTGGTTTAGTTAAAGGGGTTCTCCAGAGAGTTTTAACATACATCTTTCCTAAGAAAATCTTTTATCTCTTTCTCTCTATGTGTCCCCATTGACTTGCAGGCTTTGAATCTTTTCAAATTCTCCTTTTACATCCTTCTCCTTAACACACATCTTCCACAATTTTTAATTTTTTACTTAGGCTACATCTGCCATATACAGTTCACATGCAAGAGCTATGTCCATTTATTTATTTATTTAATCCCCATTTCTTGAGTCAATTATAAACATTGAGTTAGGACCTGGTACAGGTAAATGAATTCTTTCTCAATACAATAATATTTTATAGAAGAGCTAAAATAAATTAAGGACAAATAGGGACGATTTTTGATATATGATGGGAAAAGAAAGTGAGACATAGTGAACATTTTATATGTGCTAGTAACTGATTCTGCATTTTGCATAGAATATTATACAAAATACACTGGGACAATATTTGGGATGGTCATAATTTTATCTCCATTTATTCACAAGGAAAACAATGCCATGGAAAGTTTTTAACCTATCTATTTGTCATTACCTATCTCATTTGCTTTCTACTAATTTTTTTCTCCTTCATCAGGGACTTAAAATGAGAAGTAATTAGCAAGATTTTAATATATAAAATTACTATATTATAGATGAAGTTAATGCCCTTTACAACATTAAAATTTAGTAGAAAAACAAATTTGTATGTTTTATAAACTACAAAGAGTAAGTTTTAAAAATAACAAAGAAAAGAAGCACATAATTTTGCCCCTTTGATCAGAGAAAGAAGTCCACAGGGAACCAGTCTTGTGCTGAGCCCTCAAAGATGAATAGATCTGGCAAGCCAAACAAAAATCAGAGAAAACAGAGGAAACAGGAGGTTCAATAACACAGACACTTGGAAACACATGGCATAACGTAAGAGGAACACAGGGGAGGGTGGGACAAATTGGGAGATTAGGATTGACATATATACTACCATGTGTAAAATAGATAGCTAGTGGGAACCTGCTGTATAGCACAGGGAGCCCAGCTCGGTGCTCTCTGATGACCTAGATGGGTGGGATGGGAGGGTGGGAGGGAGGTCCAAGAGGGAGGAGATATATGTATTATGTATACATATAGCTAATTCACTTCTTTGTACAGCAGAAACTAACACAACATTGTAAAGCAACTATACTCCAATAAAAAATTTTTTTTAAAAATCTTTTTTTTTTTTTTTTTTAATAAATTGATGGGATATGAGGTACAATTGAAAGCATGGTAGGAATAAGACAGAAGAGACTTTTGGAGCCAAAATTTCAGCTGTATGATATAAAAAGATGAGTGCTATTTCAGAAGTAAGGAAGGAACATTTGTTCTTGAAATGCATAGGGGGGACTGGCTAATACCCATAGGAGTTATTAAAGATGTAACCTTGAAGTGGGCTTCACAGAGGAGAATTTCATTGTTTGATCCCTGGTAATTCCTTGATCCCTAGCAACTTCTCATGTACTCTGAATGCTGGGAAGGAGAGAACTTTCATTTTTCTTGCATCTTCCTGCAAGTGGGGAAATGAGATTGAATGGAAAGGATATGAAAAAAATGTGGTATTAAAAATACTTTACAAAAAGAAACTTTACAAATGTTATAGGACTTTGGTTATTTATCTCCTTTATTGATTGAAAATACATAAAAATTAATAGAGAGAATTTCTAGATTTAAGTGTATTAATTTCCTCTAGAGGTGAACCTTGGACACATCACAGGTTGAGTTCCAGACCACAGCAACAAAGAAAGCCACACAAATGTTTTGGTTTCCCAGTGTATATAAAAGTTATGTTTATACTATACTATAGTGCATTAAGTGTGCAGTTGCATTATGTTTAAAAACAAACTCTACAAAAAAAGCATTAATTGTAAAACAAAGCTGTTAGAAGAATGGTGCCAATAGACTTGCTCGTTGCAGAGTTGACACAAGTCTTCAATTTGCAATATCTGCAATGTGCAGTAAAATGAAGTGCAATAAAATGAAGTAAGCTTGTACTATACTCACATCTCCTCCAAGTCATATAACAGATATTTTCAGACTAGTTGCTAAATATATTCTAACACATTCTGAAGTATGTAGTGTAGATTTGATAAAAATATGTTAGAACGTTCTCATTTTTGCTTCATTAAAATACCATGAAGAGGTTATTGTCCAGTCCATTTTCACATTAGTCTGAATACCAGTGTTTTGATGCTGCATTAGTTGGAATAGTTTTTGAATACTGCATATTCAAGCTGAATAAATGTACCTTTGTCCACTCTTTTTAATATCAATTGATATAAAAATAAATTATATATTTTAGCATATTTATTGATTCAATAAAATAGTCATAAAATTTTGTTTAAAATTCAAGTTGTTTTATAACCTTAAATAAAATAAGTGAATTATATTTTAAACTATTTAATGTTCACAATTCCCTAATGGAAAATGTATTAGCTCCTGCAGCAACAAAATATTTCACAAGGTATGTTTTTCTTACAGTTTTAAAAATTTCCTTCTTGCAATTCTAGGTAGGTTACAAGTTGTATTTGAACACCGTCAATGTACTTATTTTTCCTGCGTTTTCTCAAATGGCTTCATACAAAATTAAATATGATATAGAAACTCATCTTAAAACACCAAATAATTCCATTGTCTGTTAAAATAATTTGAAAATAATTTCAAATATTCATTTCAGAATGATTTGGAAAACAAAATTCATCATTATATTGTAAATATAAAAGAAAAAGAAAAATGGTGCTAAGATTTGCAGGGAAAAAGAGAAGAAAAAAATACTCAACTATGTACACCCTGAGGAAATGCAGAAAACTGTTAAGAAAATTAGATGATTGAGGGCTTTGGTTCTTTTCTTTTGTTTTCAATAGTGAATGTAAAAGTATACTGGGATATATGTCAATGTTTATTTTTATTGTTTTGTAGTTGAAATTGGAATTATATAAACATTATAGTAATCTATGAGGCAATTTTATTTTTGACAAATATCCGACTGAATTGTTAGCATTATTGGCTTAACACAATATGTTAAATTTTTTTCTATCCTTCCAGAAATACAGAAAGGAAGGATGCTAATTGCATTATAGTTTGTAGTAAGACCCTCACATACTAGAATTTCATAGCTTAAGTCAATAATTACTTTAAAAAAGAGTATTTCTTAATTTGTGCTTTATGATGAGATTGGAGGCCAGGATTTAATTAAATTAACAGTTATTCTGGTGTCAAAATAACAAATTATAGGAACAGTCATACAATATCTGAATAATCGTAATCAATTTGTGACACCAGAAGGAGTATCCCCTCATTGAACAAACCCATTTGGGACTCCTTTTATTATCCCTGCTTCTTAGAGATTATGTTTTTGCGTAATTTCCATCTGAGGGTGGGAGGCACCTGTTACTTGCTTGTCACCAATGGAATATGGCAAAGGTGATGAGAAGTCACTCTGTGATTGTTACATTATATAAGATTGTGCCTTGCTAACATTTTTAATCAAGACTCTCTTCCTATCTGCATTTGAGGAAATAAGTGACTGTGTTGGGAAGTTAATATGGCAAGAAGATGACACCAGTAGCTAGGAACTAATGGTGCCCTCCAGCTGACAGTCAGCAAGAAATATTACCTTCGTTCCCTACAACAATGAGGTAATGAACTCTCTGTCCACAAAATGGAGTGAACATGGAACTGACTCTACCTAGTCAAATCTTCAGATGAGAATACAACCAAGTTGACACATTGATTATAGCCATGTGATACCACAGTCAGAGAACCCACTCTCTCCAAGCCTGGCTCCAGATCCAAAAAATTATAATAAATGTCTGCTCTTTTAAAATTTAAGGTTTTGTAATTTGTTACAAAGTAATAGATAACTAATACAATTCCCAAAACTTTTTAAACAGGAAGACTAACACAACAATGTAAAGCAATTATACTCCAATAAAGATGTTAAAAATATATATATTGCAAGAGCAAAGAGTAAAAAATCAGAACTTAAGAAGTGTCAATCTTTATCATAATTTATCCATTTTAGAACATAAAAAGTCATCTAAACTCTGAACAACAATTTCCTCATTTTTAAAAAATTATGATATAATTGACATATTAGTTTCTGGTGTACAATATAATAATCCAACATATATAAATATTGCAAAATGACCATCACAATAAATCTAGTTAACATCAGTCACTACACATAGATATAATTGTTTCTCCTTGCAATGAGAACTAAAATTTACTCTCTAGTAACTTTCAAACATACAATACAGTATCACTAACTATAGTTACCATGCTGTATATTACATCTCCAGGAATTATTTATTTTATAGCTAGGAGTTTGTACCTTTGAAAACCTTCACCCACTTGACCCAACCTGAAACTGTTCGCTGTAACTGTGAGTTTGGGTTTTTCTTGTTTATTTATTTGTTTTTAATTCCGTATAGTCATCATACTGTTTTTATCTTTCCCTGTCTGACTTATTTCACTTAACATAATGCCTTTGGTGTCAGTCCATTTTGTGACAAATGACAGGATTTCCTTCTTTTTTATGGCTGAATAACATTCCATTGTGTAAGTATATAAATATATATACCACATATTCTTTATCTAGCTATTCATCCATGGACTCTTGAGTTGTTTCCATGCCTTGGCTATGATAAATAATGTTGCATTGAGCATAATGATACAGATATCTTTTTGAGTTAATGTTTTTATTTCATTTGGATAGATACCCAGAAGCAGAAATAATGGATCATATAGTAGTTCTATTTTCAAATTTTGAGGAACCTGCATACTATTTTCCATAGTGACTACACTAATTTACATTTCCCTTTTCTCCATATACTCATCAACATTTGTTATCTTTTGTTTTTTTGATAATAGCCATTGGAAAATATCTGAGGTGATTTCTCATTGTAGTTTTGATTTGAAATTTGCTGATGATTAGTGATGTTGAGCATCTTTTCATGTACCTATTGGCCATGTGTATGTCTTCTTTGGACAAATTTCTATTTAGATTGACCATTTTAAAAATTAGATTGTTTATATTTTTGCAATTGGATTATATGAGTTCTTTGTGTATTTTAGATATTCTTTATCAGATATATATTTTGCAAGTATCAATATTTTCTCCCACCTCATGGGTTTCATTTTGTTAATGGTTTTCTTTGCTGTGAAGACACTTCTTAGCTTGATTTACTTCCACTTTTTTATTTTGGCTTTTGTTGCCTTTGCTTTTAATGTCAAATCCAAAAATGTTTTACCAAGACCAGTGTCAAGGAGCTTACTGCCTGTATTTTCTTCTAGGATTTTTATATTTTCAGGTCTTATGTTCAAATATTTATTGATTTAGAGTTGATTTTTGGGTATGGTGTAAGATAGGAGTCCAGTGTCACTATCTTGCATGTGGCTGTCCGGTTTTCCTAACACCTTTTATTTAAAGAAATATCCTTTCCTCACTGTATACACTTGGCTCCTTTATTATAAACTAAATAACGATATATGCATGGATTTATTTCTGGGTCCTCTATTTGGTTCCAATTACCTGTATTTCTGTGATTTTGTCCATACCATATTATTTTGATAATTATAGCATTGTCATATAGTTTGAAATCAGAAATTTTGATGCCTCCAGCTTTGTTCTTCTTTCTCAAAATTGATTTGGCTATTCAGGGTCTTTTATGGCTCCACACAAATTTTAGGATTGTTTTTTCTATTTCTGTGGAAAATGACATTGGAATTTTGTTAAGGATTTCATTAAATTTGCAGATTGCTTTGGGTAGTATGTTCATTTTCACAATATTAATTCTTCCAATAATTATTCATCTTTTATCTTTTATAATCAGTGACTTTGACTATTAAAGAAAATCATGCCACATTATTTTTTTCAAATGTGAAATGTACATGACATGATACTAATAAATTACTAATTTTATGCTAAGCAAAATAGAAATGATTTGTAAGTGTGTGATTTTATGGTTACCATATTTTAAAAATATACTTTGCAACATATTTCATTGAAAAGTTTAATTTTTGTAGAAACTATAATAAAATGAGATTTCTTTAAATACAGTCATGAAAAGTTGGTGAGAAATTTTTTAAGAAACAATTTGAAAATAACTTGGGGTATACACCTCTTCCTACTGGCCTACATGGTTATCTCTCTTACAGTGGCCAGCATCATTATTTCCTCATTTTAATAAACACCACATGCATAGGGAAAAGTCCTGGTTTATGTTATAAAGTAATTTTACTAATTTTCTGCTATGCCTTCAGACTCCTAGTTAACCCATTTGTATTTTGAAATCTTTCTGTAATTCCAATGGAATAAAATGGTAATTGTGAACCCAAAGTGCATATCCAATAAGAAAATATATAGACATTTCAGAGTAGGGTAGAAGGGAAAATGGTTTTAGATAATTTAGAAAATGTAAATGCTATTTCTAATCTGAGAGCCCTTATTGCTGTTATTGACTGGTTTTATACCAACTGGGAAATCTAAATTATTTCTGTAAGACCTCACTTCAATTAGTAAAACATAAAGTAAAATCAATCCATTTTATCATCCTTCATTTCCCTAAAACAAAAACATACACTATGGTCATCAAAGGCCCAGTGTGTGTTAACAAAGAATACCCACTAGTGTTATAAAAGGCATGTGTCAGATGAAATATCTGGCATTGTGTAGATAAATCTTGATGAAAAGGCAACTACGAAGGACAAACCAGTTAACATTTAGAATATATAAAGTCAATTTTGAATAAAGGAAGAGAGAAATATAATAGTATAAAAAAGAAGCAAAATTATTTCATACAATGAAATAAAGCAGGGGAAGAATGATGTGTAACAGATATTTGAAAGGCTGTTTAATCAAATGAACACTATTTTATACCTTGGAGTATTACATAAAAGAAAGTGAGAATAGATTAAAAAGCACACACAGTGTACATCAAAGTGGCAGAAACCTTCAAACACTTTGCATTATTTCTCTTCAAATAAAAATATTTTATATGATTATATTATTTTAACTGTAATGTTGTCCCATATTTAGCAATGTTGTGGATTATGCTACTGAAAAGGCTTTCTGTACTGTGGAGATGACAGCAGTGTTGTCTATAACTAACAGTACTGGAATATCTAGTCAAGGACCAACAATGTGAAATGGATGGATAACTGTTTTCAGCAGCCTACACTTTTTATATTACTGTACTTCTGATTCCCTTCAAGCCAGTTTATCTCACTGGTAGTGTCAATAGCCACTTGAATGGCTTGTCTAGTTTAATGAAGTTTTGATAAGTGATAGTTCCCTTGTATGAAAGAATCTAATAAAGTATCAAGCAAAGCATTTTATTCGCTCAAATCTGTGTGAAATAGTTACAAATCTTCAAGGTAGAGTGTTTAGTACATGGAATCTTACATTGCCAAAATCATAGAGATTGTAAAAAGTGCCATAAATATCTACTAATTTACACTCTTTACACTCTAGATTCAGAATAAGCTGACAGAGTTAGAGGTGAAATTATTGGATCAAGTCTGTGCATCTAGACAGAAACAAAGCCAGAATAATTCCAAGGATTTATTCCCACAAACCCCAGTCCTTTCCCACTATACCACACTGTGTTGATGTGTATATTAACTAATTTTAATTTTACTAATATGTTTGTTATTCCTTTTAAGCATTCCAAGGAGAAAAGAATTCCATATTTTATTTTCTTTCTATTTTTATTTGAAGAAAAAGTTTTACTTCTATTAAAATTCATACAAAATAAGCATATTTCAGAATTGTCATATTGATGGTTGATCAGAATAATTACTTTATAATAAAGAGAACAACCATTCATTATATTCATGCCAATTTTTACTTGTGAAATTTATTTTATTATACATTTAAAATATTAATGAAAATGTTTTGAGCAAAAACAACAAAAGAAAGATGAAAATATATACTCATTAATATTTGCCAAGTAAAAATTTTTTTAGATAGTATTTAATGGATGCTCTCAAATTAGATATACATTATGAAAATATGCATAACAAGGTTATATACTTGACAAACAAGTATAAAGAAACTGGATATATTAAAGGAGGAATTGCATATAAACTAATATTAATGCAGCATAAATAACATATCCATAAACCAAATTTAGAAGCTGAAAAAAATGTAAGAGATGATGATAATGGAGTTTCTCAAATAATATGTTGTCATTATAGCAACTTTAATGAACTTTTCGTTATTAAATATTGTTTTATTTCTATTATATCTTCAAAGTGAATTTATATTTTAAAAAATAACTAAAGTAATATTACCTGCTTTTAAATCTTTTTCTCTCATTTTTTATTTAATAGTCTCATAATCATTCATATTGTATTTCTGAAATTCTTTGATTTTGTTTAGTCCATCACTCATTCTACCCAGAGTTCTCAGACATTAATCTTCAGAAATAAAAAAAAAAAACATACAAAAATAATGTGTGATATTATTTAAACATTGCAAACATACAGAAAAATCTACTCACATCATACTTAAGTGAATGTATAGGAGATATTCACTGCACATTAAATATATGAAGCACATTTCAAAACATCATGGACTATATGACTGCACTTTTTTACATACACACAAAATTAGACCTAATAAGTAAATTCAGTAAAGTTGCAGGAAAAAAAAATCAACATACAAATTCATCTGTTACTAAACACTAAAATTGAACTATCTAGAAAGAAAATTAAGAAAATAATTCTGTTTATAATAGCATCAAAAAGAATAACATACTTAGGAATAAACTTAATGAAAGTTGAAAGACTTACACACTGAAATCCAGAAAAATATTTCCAATTTTTTTTGAAATAAATGAAAGATACAAATAAATGGAAAGACATTTCATATTCATAGTTTGGAAGATTTAATATTGTTAAAATCTCCACACTGCCTAGAGCAAACTATGACTCAGTGGAGTCCTATCAAAATCTCAACAGCATTTTTTTATACAAATAGAAAAAAATTCTAAAATTTATATGGAACCACAAAAGACCCCAAATAGCCAAAGAAATCTTGAAAAGAAAAACAAAGCTGGAGGCATTACACTTCCTTATTTCAAAGTATTTTACAAAGTTAAATTAATTAAACCAGTGTGATACTGGTATAAAAACAGGCATATAGACCAATGGAGCAGAATACAGTGCTCAGTAATGAAAGCATACATATATGGTCAACTGATCTTTGATAAGCGTGCTAAGAATCCACAAAAGAGAAAAGAGAGTCTCTTCAAACTAAGACATTGAGAAAACTGGCTACCCACGTACAAAAGAATGATAATGGATCTTTAACTTACACCATACATACAAAAAAACTCAACATGGATTAAATACTTAAACATAAGACTGAAACTATAAAACTCCTAGATGAAGACCTAGGGGAAAAGCTTCATGATACTGGCCTTGGCAAAGAATTCTTGGATATAACACCAATAGCCCAGCCAACAAAAGCAAAAACAAACAAATGGAACTACCTCAAGCTAAAAAGCATCTGCAGAACAATGGACACAAGAGTGAAAGAGCAATCTACACAATGCAGGAAAATAATTGAAAAATGTACATCTGATAAAGAGTTAATATCAAAAATATATAAGGAATTCCTTCAACTCAATAAAAACAAACAAATAACCCAATTAAAAAATGAGCAATGGAAATGAATAGACATTTTCTAAAATGGTCAACAGATATATGGAAAGATGCCCCAGATCACCAATCATCAGAAACATGCAAATCAAACTACAATAAGGTATTGACTCACATCTGTTAGGATGGCTATCACTTAAATAACAAATTATGACAAGTTTGGCCAGAATGTGGAGAAATTAGAAGTCGTGCAGTATTGATGAAAATGTAAAATTGTACAGCCAGTATGGAAAACAGTATGGGGACACTGCAAAAAAAATTAAAAACAGAACCACCACATGATCTAGAAATCCCATTTCTGGGTATTGATCTGAAATAATTGAAATCAGGATCTCAAAGAGATAGCTGCACTCCTAAGTTCATTGGGACATTATTCACAGCAGCAAAACAATCTAAATGTCCATCACAGAAGCATGGGTTAAAAAAAAAAGTGACATAAACATAGGATGGAATATTATTTAGTCTGAAAAGGAAAGAAATCCTGAAATATACAACAATATATGAACATGGGGGACAGTGCTAAGTTAAATAAGCCAGTTAGAGAAGGAGAAATACTCTCTGCTGCCACTTACATGAGTTATCTGAAATATCCTAACTCATAGAAGCAGAGATGGATAGTGGTTGCAAGGGGATGGCGGGGAGAGGGAAATGGAGAGCTCCTGCTCATAGGTATAAAGTTTCAGTTACACAAGATGAACAAATTCTAGACATCTGCTGTAACATATCATGTCTGTAGTTAACAATACTGGACTGCACACTCAAAAAGTGTTAAAAAGGTAGATTGCATGTTAAATGTTCTTACTAATTTTTTTTTAAAAGTGTAAGTGAGAACAAATAAAGCAACTACTGAATTTGTTGAGACACTTTTTTTAATAGACTACATGTATCTTTTAAATATCTCATGACACTAATCACATGATTATGATAGAATTTAAGCTAAGGATATTATTTGATCAATAGAACAAACTGACATATCTGTAGTAGGACAGTTTCCTAAGTATATGTTTTACCCAGAATATTAAAATAGCTCCATAAACGTAAAATTTTAGTAGGGAGAGACTAACAAAAAAGTGGTACAGAATGGAGTTAAGATGGTGGAGGAGTAGGTGGACATGGAGTTCATCTCTCTCCACGGACGCATCAGGAATACATCTATAGATGCATCAGTTCTCACAGAACACCAACTGAAAACTAGCAGAAGACCTTGGACACTGGAAGGACTATAAAGATCGTTCTATAACTGGGTAAGATAAAAAAAGAAGGGAGAAGGAGGAGGAGAGAAAGTGGGATGGGAGCTGCACCCCAGGGTGGGGGAGCTGAAGAAGAGGAGAGATTCCTGAATCTGGGGAAACCCTCTCTCTGGTGGGGAAATCAATTGGGAAAGAAGGGAAGCATTTGAGGCTGTCAGAGGAGGGTGAAGTGGCCGATATGTGTCAGATGGGACAGAGTGAGAACTACACAGACAGTCTGTACCATGGCCCTACACCCTGGACTGGGACATGTGTTCACAGGTTTGCAAGGGGGCTGGGAGCTGGAGTGTGGGGATTGGAGAACAGACCTGGGGTAAGAACTGCAGTTGGCTGTGGGAGACGGACTGAGGGGACAGGAGGGAGGAAATCTGCAGCAGGGAATGCCTACAGAGGAAGACCAGACTGCTATGGAAGCAGGCACTACTGCTGAGTCACACGCAGGGGGAGGAGGCAGTAGTGTAGCCTCTCTCTCCCCACACTCTGGTGCCTGCTGACGGACAATAAAAGGAGCCCTCTCAGGGCTGACCCTCATGTGCTGGCTGTGGGACAAAAAAAATAAATCCCTCTCAGGGCTGGCCTTCGAGTGCTGGCTGCTGGGTAATAATAAAACCCTCTCAGGGCTGGCCCTCATATGCTTGCTGCTGGGCAATAGTAAATCCCTCTCAGGGCTGGCCCTCACGTACCTGCTGCCGGGTGCCACAGAAAGCCTGGTCAGGGCTGACTCTCAAGTGCCATATGGCAGACACCAAAAAACACCCTTGCTAGGGTCATATCTTTTGTGCCCATGGCCCCCAGTCTCCCTGTGCCTTTGGCTCTGCAGGGGCTCCCTCGATCCAAGCAGCAATACCAACTCTGTGCCCTCTCCTCACTGGGGCAGACCCAAGAGCCCCAAGGCAGCCTCAGAACCAGACTCCTGTGGCTAGGCCACACTCAGAGGTGGAGAAAAAACCAAAGCTGAACCCCAGGGATGGGACGACTAAGGAAGAGGATAGAAAATCTTTCCATCAGCTGCACAAGCTGCAGATTAAATCCCCGTGATCAGCTAGATTAACCCTGGGTCTATGGAATATCTGAGTAGAAAATGAGTGTTTCCACAAATGAAAATGGTCCAGCTCTGACAGCTGTGGACTTTGGAGGCAAGCACATGCAGGAATTGGGCCAGGCCAGAGTCTGAATCATCACCACAGGGCCCACTGCAGGTCCAAAGACCACCCTAGAGGCAGAGGAGGGCCTTTTGGGGAGACAGAGGTGGGCTGTGGCTCACAGCAAGTGCAAGGACACTTACAGTGGAGATCCCAGTGAAACATAATTATTACTATTATTTTTATTATGTTTTGATTCATTCTGTTGTTGGTTCTGGCTTTATTTTTTTTTAATGTTGTTTCAGTATTTCTTTTTCTTTTTATTTAGATTTTTGGGATCTTCGTGATTTATAACATATTTTTTTTTTATTTTTGTTTTACATATTTCTATTTTACTTTGCTTTCTGGTTCTTCTGTGTTCTTCTCCCTTATTTGTTTTTTTTCTTCTTCTTTTTCTTTAATATATTTTTTATTTTTTTATATTTCTATTTCTATGTTACTTTTCTGTTGTTCTGTGTTTTTTCCCCCCTTTTTTTTTAAATCATTTTTATCAGTTTGCTCTGTTTCTTTGATTTATTCTTCAGTAGGCACACTGCTTTGGTTTTGTTTTTAGGTATTGGTTTTTGTTAGTTTTGATTCTAATTGATTTTGGTTTTGAGTTCTGTTGTTTATCTGGTTGTTCTCTTGCTTTTTGTTTTATTTGGTTATGTTTTTGGTTCTCTTGTGTGTGTGTCTTTCCTTGTTTCTGTTTTTGTTTGCTTGGCTTTGTTTTTAATGGTGGGGTTTTGTTTGTCTTTTTTCCCCCTCTTTTTATATATTTCTATGTCTATGTTGCTTTTCTCTTTTTCCATATCCTGTTGTGGAGCACAGGCTCTGGAAACACAGGCTCAGCGACCATGGCTTACGGGCCTAGCCACTCCGTGGCATGTCTGTTTTATTTTGTTGCTTCATGCTTCAGTTGGCATTCTGCTTTGGTTTTGTTTTCTGCTTTTGTTAGCTTTCTTTTTAATTGTTTGATTTCATTCTTGGGTTCTTTTGTTTAGTGTTATTTTACTTTTTGTTTTATTTCATTCTGTTTTTATTTCTTTTGTGTGGGTGCATGTTTCCTTGTCTCTTTTTCTGTTTGTTTGATTTTACTTTTTACCATTTGTCTGGTGTTTTGTTAGTCTTCTTCTTCTTTTTTTTTTTCTTAATCCCCTTTATTGCCATGTCGAGTGATTTGTGGGGTCTTGGTTTCCGAACAGAAGTCAGGCCTGTGGGTCTGGGATGGGAGCACCGAGCCCAGGATGCTGGACCACCAGAGAATTCCCAGCACAGAGAATATTAATTGCTGAGAGCTCTCACGGAGACCTCTATCTGAATCCAAGACCTGGATCCACCCAACTGCCTGAAGCTCCCATCACTGGACACCTTATACCAAACAACAAATGATACAACAACACAAACCCACCCATCATCACACACACTACCTAAAGTCATACTAAACTCACAGACACCCCAAAACACATCACCTGATATGGCCCTGCTCATCAGAGGGAAAAGACTCATCTCCACCCACCAAAAACAGGCACCAGTCCCTCCCATCAGGAAGCCTACAGAAGCCACTGGACGAACCTCACCACCAGGGGGCAAAGAATAGAAGTAAGAGGAACTAGAACCCTACAGCTTAGGGAAAGGAGGCCTCAGATACTGTAAATTACACAAAATGAGACAACAGAGAAATACCTTGCAATCAAAGGAGCAAGATAAAAGCCCACAAGACCAAATAAGTGAAGAAGAAATAGGTAAACTACCTGAAAAAGAATTCAGAGTAATGATAGTAAAGATGAACCAAAATCTCAGAAATAGAATGGAGGTACAGATTGAGAAGATACAAGAAATGTTTAACAAAGACTTAGAAGAACTAAAGAACAGATGATCAGCGATGAACAACACAATATCAGAAATGAAAAATACACTAGAAGGAATCAACAGCAGAATAACTGAGGCAGAAAAACAGATAAGTGAGGTGGAAGATAGAATAGTGGAAATAACTGCAGCAGAGCAGAATAAAGAAAAAAGAATGAAAAGAAATGAAGACAGTCTCAGAGACCTCTGGGACAGCGTTATGTGCACCAACATACAAATTATAAGCATCACAGAAGAAGAAGAAAAAATGAAAGCGTCTGAGAAAATATTTGAAGAGATTAGAGTCAAAAACTTCCCCAACATGGAAAGGAAATAGTCAAGTCCAGGAAGCATAGAGAGTCCTATACAGGATAAACCAAAGGAGAAAAATGCTGCAACACATATTAATCTAACTAACGAAAATTAAACACAAAGAAAACATATTAAAAGCAGCAAGGGGAAAGCAACAAATAACATACAAGGTAATCCCCACAAGGTTAACAGCTGATCTTTCAGCAGAAACTCTAGAGGCCAGAAGGGAATGGCAAGGTATATTTAAAGTGCTGAAAAGGAAGAAGCTACAACCAAGATTACTCTAGCCAGCAAAGATCTCATTCAGGTTCAATAGAGAAATCAAAAGCTTTACAGACAAGCAAAAGTTAAGAGAATTCAGCACCACAAAACTAGTTTTACAACAAATGATAAAGGAAATTCTCTAGGCAGGAAACACAAGAGAATGAAAAAACCTTCAAAAACAAACCCAAAACAATTAATGAAATGGTAATAGGAAGATATATATCAATAATTATCTTAAAGGAAAATGGATTAATGTCCCAAGCAAAAGACACAGACTGGCTGAATGGATACAAAAATAAGATTCATATATATGCCATCTACAAGAGACCCACTTCAGACCTAGGGACACATACAGAATGAAAGTGAGGGAATGAAAAAAGATATTCCTTGCAAATAGAAATCAAAAGAAAGCTGCAGTACCAATTCTAATATCAGAAAAAAATAGACTTTAAAATAAAGACTATTACAAAAGACAAGGAAGGACACTAAGTAATGATCAAAGTATGAATCCAAGAAGAAGATATAACAATTGTAAATATGTATGCACCCACCATAGAAGCACCTCCATACACAGGGCAAATGTTAACAGCCATAAAAGGGGAAATCGACAGTAACACAATAATAGTGGGGGACTTTAACACCTCATGTACACCAATGGAGAGATCATCAAGACAGAAAATTAATAAGGAAACAGAAGCTCTAAATGACACATTAGACCAGGTGGACTTAATTGATATTTATAGGATATTTCATCCAAAAACAAAAGAAATCACTTTCTTTTCAAGTGCACATGGAACATTCTCCAGGATAGATCACATCTTGGGTCACATATCGAGCATCAGTAAATTTAGGAAAATTGAAATGGTATCAAGCATCTTTTCCAACCACAATGCTAAGAGGCTAGATATAATTTACATGAAAAAAAAACTGTAAAAATTAAAACACAGAGAGGATGAAAAATATGCTACTAAATAACCAACAGATCACTGAAGAAATCAAAGAGGAAATAAAAAAATACCTAGAAACAAATGACAATGAAAACATGACAACTGGAAAACTGTGGGATGCAGTGAAAGAAGTTATAAAAGGTGAGTATATAGCAGTACAATTCTACCTCAAGAAACAAGAAAAATCTCTAATAAAAAAACTAACTTTATACCTAAAGCAATTAGAGAAAGAACAACAATAGAAAAACAAACAAACAAACAAAAAAAACCCCAGAGTAGCCAGAAGGAAAGAAATCACGAAGATCAGATTGGAAATAAATGAAAAAGAAATGAAGGAAACAATAACAAAGACCAATAAAACTAAAATCTGGTACTTTGAGAAGATAAACAAAATCAATAAACCATTAGCCAGACTCATCAAGTAAAAAAGGGAGAAGACTCAAATCAACAGAATTAGAAAAGAAAAAGAGGTAGCAACTGACACCACAGAAATACAAAGGATCATGAGAGACTACTACAAGCAACCATATGCCAATAAATGGACAACCTGGAAGAAATGGACAAATTCTAAGAAAAGTACAAGCTTCCAAGACTGAACCAGGAAGAATTAGAAAATATGGACAGACCAATCATGAGTAATGAAATTGAAACTGTGATTTAAAATCTTCCAACAGGGGGCATCCCTGGTGGTGCAGTGGTTGAGAGTCCGCCTGCCGGTGCAGGGTACACGGGTTTGTGCCCTGGTCAGGGAGGATCCCAAATGCCACGGAGTGGCTAGGACGTGAGCCATGGCTGCTGAGCCTGCACGTCTGGATCCTGTGCTCTGCGATGGGAGAGGCCACAGCAGCGAGAGGCCCATGTACCCCCAAAAAAACAAAACAAAAAAACAAAAAAAATAAAAATAAAATCTTCCAACAAAGAAAAGCCCAGGGCCCAATGGCTTCACAGGTGAATTCTATCAAACATTTAGAGAAGGGCTAATACATGTCCTTCTCAAACTCTTCCAAAATATAGCAGAGAGGAACACTCCAAAACTCATTCTACAAGGCCACCATCCCCTTGTTACCAAAACCAGACAAAGATGTCCCCAAAAAAGAAAATTACAGGCTAATATCACTGATAAACATAGATGTAAACATCCTCAACAAAATACTAGCAAACAGAATCCAACAACACATTAAAAGGATCAAACACCATAATCAAGTGGGGTTTATCCCAAGCATGCCAGGATCCATCAATATATGCCAATTATTCAATGTGATACACCATATTAGCAAACTGAAGGATAAAAACCATATGATAATCTCAATAGATGCAGAAAGAGATCTCAAGAATATTCAACACTGATTTATGATTAAAACTCTCCTGAAAGTGGGCATAGTGGGAGCCTACCTCAACATAATAGAGGCTGTATATGACAAATGTACAGCAAACATCATTCTCAATGGTGAAAAATGAAAGCATTTCCTCTAAGATCAGGACCAGGATAAGGATGTTCACTCTCACCACTATTATTCAACATAGTTTTGGAAGTTTTAGCAATGGCAATCAGAGAAGAAAACAAAATAAAAGGAATCCAATTTAGAAAAGAAATAAAACTCTCACTGTTTGCATATGACCTGATACTATACATAGAGAATCCTAAAGATGTTACCAGAAAACTACTAGAGCTAATCAATGAATTTGGTAAAGTAGCAGGATACAAAATCAATGTACAGAAATCTCTTACATTCCTGTACACTAACAACAAAAATCTGAAAGAGAAATTAAGGAAACACTCCCATTTACCACTGCAACAAAAAGAATAAAATACTTAGGAATAAACCTACTTAAGGAGGCAAAGGACCTGCATGCATAAAACTATAAGACCCTGTTGAATTAAATCAACAATAGAAACAGATGGAAAGATATACCATGTTCTTGGCTTGGCAAAATCAACATTGTAAAAATGACTATACTACCCATAGCAATCTACAGAATCACTCCAACCCCTATCAAATTCCCAATGCCATTTTTCACAGAACTAGAACAAAAAACTTTATAATTTGTATGGAAACACAAAAGACCCTAAATAACCAAAGCAATCTTGAAAAGAAAAACGGAGCTGGAGGAACCAGGTTCCCCACTACAGACTATACTACAAAGCTGCAGTAATGAAGACAACATGGTACTAGCACAAAAACAGGTATATAGGTCAATGGAACAGGATAGAATGACCAGAGATAAACCCACACGCATATGGTTACCATATCTTTGACAAAGAGGCAAGAATATACAATGGAGAAAAGACAGCATCTTCAATAAGTGGTGCTAGGAAAACTGGACAGCTACATGTAAAAAAATGAAATTAGAACACTTCCTAACACCATACACAAAAATAAACTCATATTTGATTAAAGACCTAAATGTAAGGCCAGACACTAGAAAACTCTTAGAGGAAAACATAGGCAGAACACTCTTTGACATAAATCACAGCAAGATCTTTTATGAACCATCTCCTAGAGTAATGAAATTAAAAACAAAAATAAACAAATGAGACCTAATAAAACTTAAAAGCTTTAGTACAGCAAAGGAAACCATAAACAAGACCAAAAGACAACCCTCAGAATGGGAGAAAATATTTGCAAATGAAGCAACTGACAAAGGATTAATCTCCAAGATATACAAGCAGCTCATGCAGCTCAATTTAAAACATGAGAACAAAAACGATAACAAAACAACCCAATCCAAAAATTGGCAGAAGACCTAAAAAGACATTTTTCCAAAGAAGACATACAGATTGCCAACAAACACATAAAAAGATGCTCAACATTACTAATCATTAGAGAAATGCAATCCCAAACCACAATGAGGTATCACCCCACACTGGTCAAAATTGCCATCATCAAAAAATCTAGAAACAAAAAATGCTGGAGAGGGTGTGGAGAAAAGGGAACCCTCTTATACAGTTGGTGGGAATGTACATTGGTACAGCCACTGTGGAGAATAGTATGGAGTTTACATAAAAAACTAAAAATAGAACTACCAAATGACCCAGCAATCCCACTCCTGGGCATATACCCTGAGAAAACCATAATTTAAAAAGATACAGGTACCACAAATTTTTTGCAGCACTATTTACAATGGCCAGGTATGGAAGTAACCTAAATGTCTATTGACATTTAGGTTATATCAATGGATAAAGAAGATGTGGCACAGGTATAGAATGGAATATTACTCAGCCATAAAAAAGAAGGAAATTGAGTTATTTGTGGTAACGCAGATGGACCTAGAGTGTGTTACATAGAGTGAAGGAAGTCAGAAAGAGGAAAACAAATACCACATGCTACCACATATATATGTAACCTAAAAAAATTGTACCGATGGACCTAGTGGCAGGGGAGAATTAATGATGCAGACGTAGAGAACGGACTTGAGGACACAGAGCTGGGGAAGGGGAAGCTGGGTCTAAATGAGAGAGTAGCACTGACATATATACACTACCAAATGTAAAATAGATAACTAGTGGGAAGCTGCTGCGTTGCACAGGTAGATCAGCTCTGTGCTTTGTGATGACCTAGAGTGGTGGGATACGGAGAATGGGAGGGAGGCACAAGAGGGAGGGGATATGGGAATATATGTATACATATAGCTGATTCATTTTGTTATACAGCAGAAACTAACACAACATTGTAAAACAACTGTACTCCAATAAAGATGTATAAATTTGGGAAAAAATGTGTTACATCTGTGAGAATGAGTGTAGTCCAGCTGAGAGCTAATGAACCACATAAGGGCAACAGCACTCAAAGGACATAAGCAACTTGAAAAAATTTGCAAAGGAAGATTTTGATAATAACAAAAGATTTTTGAGTACCTGCTTTCTGTGAAGTATTATACTAAGCACTTTACAAACTTTTAATCACCTCACATCTATGAAGTACATTCTACTATTCCTCCTGTTTTGCAGATGATGAGACAGATTTATGAATATAAACCAAATATTAAGCGGTAAGTGCAGACATAGAATGGAAGTAAGAATTTGATGTCAAGTAACATTCTTAAATACTATCATATACTGGCTCCCTAGATATCCCTAATATGTTCTTATCTCATTGTACCTCTATTTGTCAATTCCTATTCTGCTGTTCTCTGGCCTGTGTGTCTAGATCAAAATTATATTGAAACCAAATTCCTAATTCTCTTACACCCCTGTCCTTCCACCATGCTCACCTGGGAATATGTCAGCCCTCTACTTGTGCTGTATTTTGCTTTTATTACTTTTAAACACAAACATTCAGTACTGCTAAAATTGAACATAAATATTCAGATTATGTCACTATACAAATATGATTTTGACCTTGGTTACTTTTTCAAACAGAAAAGAATCCAGTGCCACTCATAGTTTCCCATCTTTTCTCATCCTGTCTCCCAGTCTTGAAGCCTGCTTAATTGAAGAACTAAAACTTTTTTTGCATGATCTCCTACAACCTCCTGACACCTCTCTCACTACCTAGATATCTGTATCTACTCTCTTTTTGTGCAAATCATCTACATATACTATTTTATAGATATCCCAGAATAATATCAAGCCACTATTTCAAAATTTATTATTGTCTATCTCTTGGAAATTTTTCTTTCTGCAGTATTCTGGGCCTCAGTTCACAGCACTATGATCTATCTAGCTGCTAATATTAGAAAATTGGGAGCTATGGTTAAAGATGTATTTCTTTCAAACTAATGACTTATTAAATATGCTAACATTAGGCTCTTCTCCATTCTACATATGTGAAAATTAGGCTAATATTTAGGTCTTTGATATCAGCACTTAGGTGACTGACTAAAATTTCTAATGTTGTATAATGGCTCAACTTTTTTATAAAATATTTTGATACTGCATTCATTTTTACTACATAATAAAATAAACTATTAACTCATTTGTATATTTCCATAAAAATATATGTGCCAAAGAAGAGCATCAGGGTCTATGAAGTTGGTCACAGAAAGATATGGGCTAACACAAACTTTACTGCTGCAAATGATATAATTTTATAAGGTATGAAAGTTATGAAGGCAAACTCTAAAAAACTTACAGAACCTTTTCTAAATATACATAGTACACTTATAAGAGAAAGTGAATTAGAGACAAGAAAAGGGTAAGTGCAGGAATAAAGTAGACCAGCACTAAGATAAGGCAGTATTTGAAAACTTGTGCCTGTGTATAGCTGTATCCTAGTGTCTGATCTTAATTTTTGGATTCTGAAGCTCTGCTGGCATATATGGGATATCTTCTGTAAATGCCCTGTTATCTAGTTTCCAGTAATTCTCACGGTCTTGCTTTGAAATCTGGACCTTCTAATTCCCTTCAGTTTGGCCTGGCATCAATTGTTCTGAACTTGCTTTATTTTCTAGAAACTTGGTAACCTTAGTCTATTTCTTTACTTACTAATGAAAAAACAGCTACCTATATCATCAGAATCTATTAATAATACACTCCATTATTCAAAAAAAAATCATTACAATGTTATTAAGTGTTGGTAAAACTAAACTAATATGAAATTTACAAATAAACTTTCATAATAACTTATTACAACTGAATCATGGATTCTGATACCTCTATTACTCACAAAGACCAGAACAAAGAATGGATTACTGGGACTCAACAGAAGAATGGTGATAATATGAAGTGTTTCTGAGACCATAGTCCTCCAACTGGACTTCTGGTATGAACATTTCTCCTCCTGAAGCATTTAATCCCCAAGGAACACTGGAATATCAACTTTGAATCTAAAAGTTGTTTGTTGTAAAATGATATAAATTGACATTTTTACAGGTTTTAATGGTTTTAAATGGGATTGATAAAGAAACATTTTTACACAATCTCTTGTTTAAAAGGGAAGGGATGAAGATAATATGTCTCATTAAAAGTATTAAAAAAATGTATAAAGAATGATCTTACCTAAGTTATTAGAACTGGAACTGAAGAATTCTTCGCTTATTTGATGTCATGTGTATTGAAGATCCCAGGAATTAAGAATTACACTCCCCACAATTAATTCTGTCTTTTCCAAGCCAAATGAAAAATTGACCAGTGAGCTGTAGCCAGAAGTGATTTTGCCACTAAGGAGCAAATGGAATACATAAACAATCAATTTTTTTTTTTTTTTTTTTGCAATACACGGGCCTGTCACCACTGTGGCCTCTCCCGCTGCGGAGAACAGGCTCTGGACACGCAGGCCCAGCAGCCATGGCCCACAGGCCCAGCCGCTCTGGGACATGTGGAATCCTCCCGGACCAGGGCACGAACCCGTGTCCCCTACATCGGCAGGCGGACTCTCAACCACTGCGCCACCAGGGAAGCCCACAATAAATTTTTTTATTGCTTATTTCTCCTAATAACAACTGGATCTTACATGTTCTTAGTTTTGATAGGGTAGCTCCAGATATATCTTAGTTTTTCAAACTGAAACAAATATTCAGCTTAGGTGTCCATAGAAGATAAAAATCACAAGTTTTCACATGACAAATTACAAAAATAAATAGAGTATCACTGGTGATTTTGGATAGGACGTTAATGAGATCATGATTTGGCTGCTGATTTATTCCATATTTATCTAAAGGAAAAACTCATCAGATTTTAAAACCAATTGTTTTCATTTAAGTTATTGTACATTCATGTAAACATTTAGGAAAAATATAACAGTGTTATCTGGTGAGTAAGAAAATGTCAAATTAGGGGAATGTCCTAAGATCAATATTATTCATTAAGTACATTAAGGTAGGAAAAATTCCCATGAATTATTGAAAATAATAACATAATAATCAAAGTTATCTAAAGTAAAATTCTGGAATAAATTTTGAAAAGACTTCTGTAAGAATATAGTGCAGCCATCAATTTATTTAAAAAAACTTTAAAAAGAGGCAATAAGGAAGAAAACCTAATTAAGCCTAGATAAAATGAGATCTTGTTTTTAAGTAAGTTTAAAAATGAAGTATTAGGTATAGATGTGTGGCATGTGTTTTTATGTGTTTGTGTGGTGAGTTTTCTTCTGAGAATATTAATTTGTTTGCTTGCCAATAACTTGCTTGCTTGCCAAATACCCACTATTAAAGGCTATTGAATATTCTAAAATTACTTGAAATTTTATTTTACAAATCTGAATAATTTTGAATAATAGGTACAAATTCATTAATGACAAATGAAAATAGATCTTGGAAAATTGTTCATTCTCTTGCTCAATACCCCAGGTTATCATGAATATAATTTTTTACTGAAGGCTAGAACATACTTGGGCTGTTAATCAAAACTGTTTAGCTGAAAGATGGGGAAAATTGTTGAGGTTAAGCATATTTTCGAATCAGCTCAAGCAAGCAGTTCATTTTGAGCCTATCTGATTTAATTATACTCTAAAGACTAAGTGAAAGGCTTGATTAATTAAACTGAGAAGATAGTGCTTGTTTAAGTAATTCTTTCCTGTTGGCACATACTGTCAAATATTTAAGGTTTTTTTTAAAGCTGTAAATTGGTCACATGATAAACTCAATGACACAATTTAGTAAGAAAAATCTGGAATAATCGTACAATGTAACCATAATGTTTTGATATAGACAAAAATGACCCCTCAACAAATTTGAAGGTTATAAGAAAGACATCTTTTCTCTATATACTAGAGTCGTTAGTATTATCTATAGGTCCTCAGATTTTTCATCCGCTTTATACATGAATTATTTAAAAATTAATATGGCTGCCATAAATCTGCTATATCTGTAACAAATGTATTCTTCCCATATTTTATTAGTAGTCCTCCAATAACTTTAAAAAAATAATGTTACGTTTTTTAGTAAAGTGAGTGGTATACAGCTTACATCACAGCTCAAAGAATACCTTTCCCAATGAAGTTTTCCTAACATTCTTCATTTGCAAGTATGAGCTTTACTTTCACTGTAATCTCAAATTTAAATGTTTATAAAATTCTGTATTATTATGTGATATAGAATAATTCTACTACAAGTCTGTGAAATCTTAATAAAGGTATCTTATCTTGTTTAAAAAATGAGTGCTAAGTATAATGCCTAGCAATTAGAAAATACAAAATGAATACACTAGATTGATATTTAACTTAATAATAAAAATATAATTTATATTAAGTTTAGTACATGCAAAATACATTATGCAAGATATCTCATTTAATTCCCACCAAACTCAAGTAAAATAGCCTGAAATTATTATCATTTATCAGATAAAGATTATGACACAACTAAGGATACATAATGCCACTGTTCTGTGGAAATGCATAAGTGCAAGCAGAAAATAACTTTATTTAAATCCATTATGTATATACAATCTTAGGCATTTTCAATGACTTTGATTGCTTTCAGAGTATAGAAAATGTCTGGTAACTTCAATGATGGAGTGCTTATCTTTAGATTATTCAGTCATGTTAATCATCAGTCTTCTGGTGAGTCAAGGGGTTCACCTTCCTAGTAACCTTTTGAAGGTGGTCTCACTTACCATGAGTTGAGTAAGAAGCTTCTTCCTCGCCACCAACAAGAGGTACAGTCCAGGGAGTCTCTCTCACCTAACAGTCTTACCCCTTTGTGGTTTCTCCATCCTCAACCCTTTATATTCTCTAGAGATAAATGTGTGGCTTAAGATCACATACTAAGTGTTCAGCCACCTCTTGAAAGTACTGCACAGACATGCAAGACAGTTTATCTTATGACTTCACCAAACAGTAGTCAGAAAGAGTGCCAATTTAACCCTCTGTTATAACTATCTTCCTTAAGATGAAGTGTCTAGTAAATGAGAGCTCAGTGTTGAAACCAATACCTTTAGGTCAATGACTATAAAGCTCAGTTTTAAACTCTGACATGATTCTGAGATGTACCTTATACACTTTAATGAGAATTCCTGTCATCCTCATCATCTTGTTATACATATACTGTAATAAAGGAATGTTATAATGGTAACATTTCATATTCCTTTTCCACATGGCTTATTAGATTCATCTATATTGGGGATAACACATTTTAAAACATCAATCAAGTTAGTCATAGGTAATTGTAGGAGTTCAAGCATTCAAGTCTATGCAATATAGGTCTCTTTGTCAGAAAGAAGCATTAGTAATCTCCAATGAATTGTACCTTCTATGAAAAGCAGTTTCACATGAAAAGCACATTAAATGAATATTTTGTTAATTCCTCCTTATTTACTGTGGATATACTTTTTTTGTAGTTAAGTATCAGTTGAAGGTGTTAACCAAATTTTTTTGAGCCCAGGAAAACAATTAAATAATTATATTATGAGTGGAAATGTAAAGATATGATGTAATTCCACATGCTGTCAATTTAAATATTTAAATCATTTACAGTCATTGTTACATTAGTTACTGTTGCAGAAAAGCAGTATAGATCAGAAGCCAAAATGGTTAAATTTAGGCAATTAAAGTAAAATTTTGAATTATCAGTGCCAGAGATATTATGTGCTATTCCAAGTGCTAACATATTTTTTTACTCATCCAATTAATTGTTTCTTATTTTTTTATAATTCTCAAAATACTTTACTAATTTTATACTCCAAATTTGTCAAATGGCTATTGGGACCATATATGGAGACATACATACTGCATAACATTTTTTGAACCTTTAGATCTATATGATGGAGAGAATTCCAATTATACTTTGGGCAATATAATAGATAATTCTCTATAAAAAATATTTTCCTTTTTTAAAATAATGATAGCCACTGGTTAATAAATATTTTAGTATTTCCATTTCAGTAGAGAAAGTAACAATTTTTTAAATGCACTACAGTTTTCTGATATTTAGAAGCATATAATTTCCTCATTTCTAAATATTTAAACACAAAAAAATCAATGCTAACCTCTCTTTGATTCAGAGCTTCACTCACACTGTCCTTACTTAAAAGTATCCTTACCTTATCTGGACTCAGAAAGAAAAATTGCTTTATAAAAACAATATTATTACATAATGTTTCTACTACAGCATATATCAAAAGCATATATAATATTATGTGCCAGGGGAAATTTCAGGATGGAGAGAAATAGTCTTCAACAATCTTTCCCTCTGGCTCTGGAGATATAGTTCAGGTTTACCAAGATTTTTATAATATTTACCATACCCTTATATCTTACAAAAAGTTACAGAATGCCATGTTTACATTATATTTGTTTACATTATATTTGACACTCGTTTATAATGAACACTTTATAAATGTCTTGCCAACAAGATTTGTAATAAATAAATGTAAAGGATTCATATATCCCACCTGTGCCTATTTGTTCTTTATTATTCTAGGTGCCCAGTATATGCTGAATGATAATTGATTAAATGATTGATTTCTAGCTTGATTGATTATTGATAGCAGCAACAGAATGATAATGGAGGTATAAGAACTCCTACATTTGGTTTCACCTGTGACATAATGGACTGGTTAATGGATTGGTGATCCAGATTGGTGGATCTGCTGATCTTGGTTGGCCTGAGTGGGCAGCTCTAAGCAGGAGGTTGCAACGGGACCAGTTCTAAATGTCAATCATCCTTCTGGAACCTATGGGCTACCCAGGGAATGATTTTCTCATTGTGATTATAGCATCTGGAGGAAGTTGGAACCAGGTTAAACATCTTAAAGCCTAGATTCAGAAAGAGTACAGTGACAATAGCTCATGTCTTATCCAAAGGTGAAGAGGGAGCAAATTGCATACTACCATTATGAGAAGAATTTCAATGTTTCATGACAAATGTTTGATTACAGGGAGAGGTAACAAAGCAGGGCCCATAATTCGATCAGCAAAACTGAAATTTTCAAAACCGGGTAAAATGGAGGAGTATAAAGGGGATCATTACTTCTATCAAGGGAAACTAGAAAAAACAGATAAAATACAGAAATTGACAGTTCAGAGGAATTAGAGAGTTGCCAAAATAAGAAGGAGCCAAGGGGCTGAGATCCCAGGAAATGGAGAATCCCAGAGAAATTAGTTTACCTTCTACAACTGTTTTTTCCCTGGCAATATTTGTTGACATGATTATTGGCAAAATGCTGAGAATATGACTTTTTCCCTTGTTGTGGGCTACTGCTTATTAACATAGAAAACAGCAGAGCTTTCTTCAAAGATGTGTGGATGGAGAGAAGGAATGGAAAGTAAGGGGCCTCAAAAACGTTGTCTTAAAATAATTGTCTAAATCTAAGGCTGTGTGAGAGAGGAAGCTGAATAAGTTATGCAAAGTGAGTAGAATTTTACTGTTCAGGAGACAAATGCTACCAGAGTGAGGGTCTCAAAAGAATAAATTTTAGAATAAAAAGCATTTCATATGGATGTGCTAGAGAGGTAGACATTAAAAACAGAGGTGAATCAGAAATATAATGAATGTTGCCAGAATTTCAACCTGGCTTTGATTCCACTTAATTTTTAAATGAATTATGGTGATTAAACCACCCTAATCTATCTTTCTAGTGGAGGAAAAAGGGACCTCCCTATGTAGAAAATAATAATAATAAATTTATCTTCCTATTTTTCTATTAATTTACTGTATAAAATTCAATCAAAAACCCAGGTACAAGAAGACAAGGCTGTATGATCAAAACAAAACAAAACAAAGAAAATAGAAAATATAATCAGAACTAGAGGTTTTCCAGACACTGAATTTAGGAGATAATGATTTTTTAAATAACTTTAATTAATAAAGTCAAGAATCTACACATAGAGGTGGGAGAATAATATTAAAATTTGAATCATTTTATCAGCCAATTAGAATCTATATAATTATAGAGAAATTATAGAAAAGTATGTTGAATTAAGAAAGCAATAAATTCCAGCAGAAGTAGTGGTAGACACAATTTGTAAACTTAAACATAAAGAAAAAAATAATAAGAAATAGAGAAAAGAGCATAAGCAACATATCCATATAAAAGTAATTTGAGGCCCAAATGGGAAAAATAAGTGAAAAGAGGGCAGAATCTCTTTTTTTAATAAAATAATAGATGACACTCTTCCAAAAGTAATGAGTATCCTCATGTTTAAAAATGTCTGTCTACAAAAATAAGGATAAATACTAAGAAAAATCAAAACTACGCTCATCATATTCAATCACTAAAACCCAAGGACAAAGAGAAAAATCGTAAACTGAGCTGGAGAGAAATGATACTTTCTATTTGAAGAAGCAATAGTAAGGCTAACCATTAAATTCTCAGGAAAAAAGATTTAGCCAGAAGACAATGAAATTACACAATTTAAGAGTTGAAAGAATATAAACCTCAACTTAAAATTCTATATGCAAAAAAAAATTCCAAAGAATGTAAAATAAAACTGTTTTCAGACACATTTTCTATAGAGTTTATGTAAATCCAGTTGAAACTCCAAGTTATTTTGTGGAAATACAAAAGCAGTTTTAAATTTTAATTAGAAATATAAAGATCCAAGAATATCTAAGATAATACTGAAGAGGAAGAACAAAGTTGAACACTTAAAAGCAAAATATGAAAAATATTTATTTTAAATATATAACTTAAGACAAGGAAGTACTAGTGAAAGAAAAGACAGACCAATCAAAGAGAATGAGGAATTTTTAAAGAGATCCACAAATATATGATTCCCTATTTTATGATAAAGTTATCTCTACCATATAATGTGGAAAAGAGTGTATTTTCAATAACTGTGCCACATTAATTATCTATATAGAAAAAAGTGAATATTGATAACTATTTCACAACATACACACAAAAAAAGTAAATTAGAGCTGAAATTAGAAACAAATGTGAAAATAAAAACAATAAAGTTTCTAGAAGAATTCAAATAAATATCTCTTGAATTGCTATAGACAAAGATCATTTAAAGAAGATGCAAAAAAGCATCATAAATGAAGAAAAAATACAAATTGGACTACACTAAAAAAATATGTTCAAAAAAGGACACAGTTCAAAAGTTTAAATTGCCAACTATAAATTTGGAAAATATTTGTAATAAATATATGTAAAAATATGCATTCTGTATACCTATATACATACAGATAACATATATATACAACATATATATAACATGGACATAGAGTTTATAATGAATATGGAATATATAATGAAATTCTGTAAAGAAATAAAATAGACTCAAACATCCTAATATAAATAAGGACAAAAGACTTCTAAAAACATTCCATCAAAGACTGTATTTGAAATGCTCAGCATTAATATTCATCAGAGAAATTAAATAAAACCAAAATACAATATAAACATAAAACAGTTTAGCTAAAATGAAAAAAATATAAAGATAATACTAAATATTGGTATGATATATAGATCAGTTAGATCTATTAGGCACTGCTGGAGGAAAACATGGTTTGGCATACCTTCTTTGGAAAACTCTTCAGCAATATCTACCAAAATGTGCATATACATACACTATTGCCCAACAGTCTTACTCCAGAGGGCATATATGCAGAAATGCATACATATGTTCACTGAAAGTTTTATACAAAAATGTTCATGGGTAATACTATCCATAGTATCACTAAAATGGAAACAACCTAAATATCTATCACCAGTAGAAGAGATACATATATTATGTGATATTTTTGCAGTCAGATGGCATTTGCAATGAAAATATATCTGCAATTATCCAGAGCAATATGTTGATTCTCCCACAAAAAATTGTTACACAGAGGCAACCAGACATAAAAAAATACATAGTGTGGGCTTCCCTGGTGGTACAGTGGTTGAGAGTCCGCCTGCCGATGCAGGGGACACGGGCTTGTGCCCCGGTCCGGGAGGATCCCACATGCCACGGAGCGGCTGGGCCCGTGAGCCATGACTGCTGAGCCTGCGAGTCCTGATCGTGTGCTCCGCAACGGGAGAGGCCACAACAGTGAGAGGCCCGCGTACCGTGAAAAAAAAAATGCATACTGTATGATCCTATTTACATAATGTTCTGAAAAATCAAGCTATGTGGCAGCAATAGAAGCAATGATGATAGTGACTCTTAGGAGTGTGGGAAAACTAAAAGGGGACCAATGGTCATTCTGTGGTTGTTAATGTCTTTTTTCTTATTGTGCTGGTATAATTGATCTATACAACTTATAATTTACACATATTTCTATTTATAATTTTATTCAATTCAAAAAGTACATCAAACATTTTAGTTACTATATAATTATAATCCCAGCTTCAACACTTATATTCCTCTTTGGATTTTTTTCTTTCTCCTCACTATTCGTTTTCTATTATCACAGGATTGCCCTGTAGAATCAAAACCGGGTGTGTTATATCATCAGAGGACTTGCCTATCATCAAAGGACTTGTTTCTATAATCTAATTATGAAGTAAAAGGCATTGCAGTGATTTTCACAATTTGTGTAAAGTTTTTTCTGATGAAGAGACAGTAAACACAGTCTTGAGTATCATTGATTAGATGAATGGTTATCCTGGGTGTTCTAGTCCATGTGAATAGCACATGTTAAGGTTTAGAGGCAAAAGGAAGTGCAGAGACTTTTGAAAATTGCTGAAAATTCACTGTCATTGGAATGTAGATATCAAAGATAAAGGAGCTATGAGAGTTATGTTTCATAATATTGCAAAGAAAAAATCATGCAAGAGATGGAACACATATCAAGGTATTTCTGTATATTCTAAGAATAATAAAGGGTTATGAAATACCAGAGAGAACTGATTCCTATTTTCATCCTTTATTAGTTATTTTTACATATATTTTACATCTTCTTGCATATCTCTTACTAACAGAGCTTTCACTTTCTCTTTGGTTGATAAAGTATGAATGAAAGTGTAATTTCCGAGTGGAAGTTGTAAGCACCAGTGCTTATTTTGTCACAGTTTCTCTTCCAGACAGTGACTGCTCAGTTAATCTAGCTCTGGGAGGGAGGACAACAACAATTCAATTGCAGAGCCCCAGCAGACCAGAAGTCCTAAACTGCCAACACACGGTAGCACTTACAGGAAGCTTATTGAGTATATGTATAAAGACTGGCATTAGGCAATCTATATATCACTTGGAGAAATATGGGCTTTTTTGTTGAGTTAGGACCCTGGGATTTACTGAACCCAACCATAAACAAGGGGATTAGCACTGCCAAATTTCATTGCAGGCAAAGGGAAATTCACTTCAAGCAAGCAGAGATTCATTATATGGAGTTGTCAGACATTGGCAGTTGCAAACTTTTCATTGTAGACTTTTTTTCTCCATATCTTGTCTCTGAGCCAGCATTATAAGCCAGAAATTTAAACACCAAAACTTGACTAAACTCCAAATTTTGTAGCTTACTTGCATGCAAGGCTTGGTTTTATTTAGTCAGTTTAATTTTGTTTTGGTCACCTTAATATTCTTGGGTCATTGCTAGGCCAGAGTCCCCCAATTCCCTCCCCACTCCCCAGACTCAATCTCTATCTCAGGATGAACTGGTCCAAGGTCAAAGTGGAACTGAGCAAGTGGTTTTGGTGCTTGTAGACAGTTTAAATTTCCCAGCTCTATCTTCCCTCCAAAATATATTTTCAAACTGGTATTGATTATAACATAATCTCTGCACTAGGGTTCTCCAGAGGAACAGAACCAATTGAAAAAATATATATATATATAATATATATATAATAATCCCATATATATGTAGGATTTATTATAAGAAATGACTCACACAGTTCTGGAGGCTAAGTCCTACAGTCTACCTTCTGCAAAGTGGTGAACCAAGAAAGCCAGAGGTATAACTCAGTCCTAGGCCAAAGTCCTGAGAACCAGGTGGCCATTGGTATAAGTCACAGAACTTAAAGACCTGAGAAACGGAAGCTCAAGGGCAGGAGAAGGTGTATGTTCCAGCTCAAGAAGAGATAGTGGGAATTTGCCTTTCTCCACCTTTTTGTTCTATTCAGGCCCTCAATAGATTGGATGAGTCCCACCTCCATTGGTGAGGACAAATGTTTTTTACTTGATCAACTGAATCAAATGTTAGTCTCTTCTGGAAACATCCTCACATACACATCCAGAAATAATGTTTTACAAGCTACCTGGGTATCCCTTAGCTCAGCCAATTGACATTAACATTAACAGTTAGAATTCCTAAGTATAACTGTGATTTCTTGCATCCAAACTAAAGGTGGTGGATTCTATCCAACATCAGAAAACAAGGAAAACAGAAGTCTTTTTTTCATGGAGAACAAAGCTGCAACTTTAGCTAAAATGGAGGAAAATTTAAACGACCATAATACAAAATCTAAAAATTATTAAAGAAAACTTGATCGCAAAACATTGGTCTTGGAAGTAGTGTACATTAAAAGAAAATTTGAAAAGAATGCCTCTAATTAAAATTGCTCAAATAACAGTCTTTGTCTCCAGAAAACTCCTTTCTTCTTCAACCTTCTCCATAAACTAGGTATCTCATGTTTTTAAGTCTCTCCTATATCTGTCACAATAAAGAAAACAAAAATACAACTTTTAAAAGGTATATTTATAAAACTAGTTTGCTCTTTTTTTCTCAATAAAAGCAAAAAATAAAATGCCTTAGAGGTCATCTGGTCAAACATGGTATTTTATAGATGAGAAGAGTAAGATACAATGATACATCCTCATGACCTAATCATCTCCCAAAGGCCCCAATTCCAAATACCATCAATTGGGAGGTTAGGATTTCAACATATTAATTTGGGGGACACAGATATTCAGACCAACATATTAATTTGGGGGACACAGATATTCAGACCAGAGCAGCTACCAAAGAATAACATAGATTAGAATGAGACAACTCTAGAGAAGATGGTGTTAGAAATCGTACATATTGTGACACAGAAGAAAAGTGACGAAAGACTGAACTTTAAAGCTGTGATAGACTGAAAAGGAGTAAACTGTGAAACAGAGTATGTGCATTGAAAAGAGAAAGGCCCAGGTGATCCTTGTATTTCTTGCTTCATTAATTCAGAGAGTGGTGGAACTGTCCTCAGTGGTGGAGAACAGAAATAAACAGCAAAGTGAAAGAGGCAGAGAGTGATGTTTTCCAGTCTGAGCATGTTAAGATCCTTCTTTTCTTTTTCTTCCACTCACTAAACTTGCCAAATAAGCCTATGTTATTTTTTAATGGGAAAATATCATATTCATATTGAAATTACTTTGGCATTTCTCAGTTGACAGTACACAATTTTTTCAAATAGGAAAATAAACTATTTTAATGTTTGAGATGCCCTAAAGACATTAAAATGAAGAAGAACATTATATAGCATTTCCATGTTCCAGAGAAGCACAGACTAGAGGTTTTGAGCTTTAGGCATAAGGTTATAGTTGGAAATGAAGCTGTGTGTGGATGCTTTCATTCATTCTTGCCTTTCTCTCTTCCCTTATTCATTCATGCCATGAATATTTTGTGCCATACATCGTGTTTCAAGCCTTGTGATGGATGCTAGGAAAGACACCGTGCCGAGAGAAAGAGAGTACTCAGAGGAAAAAACAAAAATAGATAAGCATGTATCCAAAGGTGAACTGACTTCTGCTTACCAAATAGGGAAAAAATGAAATATATTCAGAAAACAGGCTAAAGACATAGGCAGAAAACTAGGAGAGAATTATGTTATATGAAGAAAATATCAAGACAGAGGAAGAATACTTTTATCTGATTCTGTATTGTTTAAAATAAAAACTTCTTTACTCTCTATTGTTCTACATCAGTGATGTTCAAATTTGTATTGGACATAAAAATAATTCTTTAACAATAGCTTAAATGAGAACCTAAGGAATTGACCTGATATTGAGTGCTTTCCAAGAGCACACACCCCGATTACTCCCTTATCCCATAATCCCTCAGGTGGTCTGGAGGAGCTTGAAGAACCACAAGAAAAAACCCTATTCAAACATCATATCTTGGATAATGCAAATTAAGACTTCAATATGTTATTAATAAAATGGTAGGATTTTTAAAAGGCAGAAAATTACACAGCACAGGCAGGGGTGTGGAACAACTGACTCTCTAATGCAACATAGGTGGTCAAATAAATCAGTACAAGTACTTTAGAAAAGTTATTTGTCAATATCTACTGAAGTTGTATCCATCCATACAAATGACCAGCAATTCCTCTTTAGGTATAAACCCATGAGAAATGTGTTAATGTGTTCATCAAAGATGTACTAGAATGATCTTAGTGGTATCTTTTGTGGCATCTGAAGCTGGAAACTACACAAATATCCAAAAAAATAATAGACGAGATCAATAATTTTGTGTATTCATACAAGGAAATACTATAGAACACTGAGAAGGAAAAATATTATATGGGATGATATATCTAAATCACACAGTGTGTTAAGGTAATAACTGCAGATACAAAAGAATACATGCTGAATTATTCTATTCATATAAAAAAATCAGTCAAAACTAATAAAAGGTGTTAAATGCTGTAATAGTTTAACTTCTTAGGGAATTGATGACTGGAAAGGGACATGAGGATGTCTGCTGGGGTGCTGGCAACTCTTTTTTCATTGCATAATGATGACATAGATGTTTTAATCTATAAAACATGTATGAAACTTTAGTAAAAATTAACATAATTATACACTTATGATAGGTGCAATTTTCTGTATGGATATCTTACATTAATTAGAAACTTAAAAAGCTAAAAAATATTAAGTGTGAATATAATTTTTGGCACTTCAACTAGATTGCATATTTACTGAAACAAAGATAACATCATTTTCTATTTCATGTCTATCTCCAAACTGTCAATAGAATATTTATTTAGTACATTTTACAACTACATATGGAGACTTTTGAAAATAACAGATGTGTTTCTTGCATTTTGAACAAATAATTGTAAACTATTGTGACAAACTTAGAAAATAAATTTTCATAATGCAACAGCCATTTTCTACTTGAAAAAACACTATCCATCATTTCTTATGGTCACTTTTGATTTAAGACTGTCAACAAATTCTTCTAAGATATTGTAAATGGATTAAATTGGGGACTAGAAAACCTTAGTGCATGCATCTAATTTTTCTTCTTTTAAGAGATAGTTCCATTCTTTCAAGAGAGGATACAACATAAAATCATCTTGAAAGAAGTTCATCTGCTTCTAAAATTTCTTCTCCACTATGAATTAATATAAATGAAATTGCATGCTTATCATTTCTAGGAGCTAGCATGAATTAACTTGAATCTAGTGATTTAGTCAAGAACATACTGCAACAACATTTTGAAAACCTTTGTTTTGTCGTGGTAAATGTTGCAGAATAATATATATTCAACCTATACAGCATCCCCAAATTTAGGCCTTTTTATTGAATTAATACTTATGTTCAAATACTTATTTCCATATCCATTAAGTAACATTTTGAGGTTTCATTATTATTAAATAAAATCAGTGAAAAATCCTTCTGTTTCATATTTGAAAGGAATTGTAAGGAGAAAACATGTGACTTACTTGTCAATTATAAGTTTATAACATATTCTCATATTCATCCCTGATCTATTATTTTCTCCTCAGTATTTTTCACTGTCAATAATTCTCTACATTTTATTTATCTTGTTTATTCTTACATTATATATTCTTACATTATATAATGGAAGATCATTTAAGACAACAATTGTTATCTATTTTGTTCTGTGCTCTACACTGGCATTTGGAACAATACAGAATACATAATAGTAGGTGTTCAACAAATATTTTTGAATGAGTGGATGAGCTGCATACAAATTTATAGGCTCAGGTTAAATATTAGAGTGGGCTAAATCCACAGAAGATATTTGAACTTTCAGCAAACTGGTTTTTGCTGATGGTTTCCAAAAGAACTTGGATAACTAGTTATGTTCTAACTCTAAAACTATTCTTAGGTGGATATGAATGCAGTGAAACTCTTTGGATCTGAGGCTCTTCATTCATCCTCTTCATGTTAGAATGAAAAACAAACCTAGCAGGGGGACGGACCAAAGCTTTTCCAGGCCTCCAGCCAGGGTTTCTGTAATAACTTTTGTTGATCATCAGCCAAAACACTTTTTAATTGCCTTGAAATCTTCCATATAACTGCCTTGTCTTCAAAGAAATGCGATATTCTGATGACAAAACGGCATCTATTTTCTGACTTGTCCTAGAACCAAGCACAAGATTTAATTCATAACAGGTGTTTCATAATATTTCTTAAGTTAGTAAACATGGTAATACTGTCTTAGAAAATTTCTAAATATTCTGTGTAACTATAGTTTGTAACTATTGTTTAACTCCTGTTCCATGACTGAGTGTCCACTAATATGAAAGTTTTGGAGGGGGGATACACATAGTATAGACTTTCTAATTCTTTTAGGAAAGTACAGACCTGATGAAGATGTGAAAAAACTGGGAAAAAAAGAACATTCACTCCAAGAATAGATTTTCAATGAGATTTTTCATGTCTTCATTTTGATTCTATCTCGAAAATATATTTTCTAAATATGTATTAGTATACAGTACATTTTGTTCTAGAAACTTGGATTTTTTGGACTCATGTAGTTTACATTCTATCAAGGGGAAACAATCAATAAATCTAATAAGTAAATTATAAATTTTAATTAAATGTAATACATGATTTGATTTTTAAAAAGACAAGATGAGTATAGAGCATTGAATATTAGCCCCCTCGAAATATGTTTATAATGGAAAATAATCTGAAAATATATATATATGTAAAAAAAGAAGTTTGTCCATTTCCTAATTTAGGAACCTGTGAACATGACCTTATTTGGAAAATGGGTAGTTCTAGATGTAATTAAGTTAAAGATCTAAACATAAAATAATCCCAGACTTAGGTTGGGACCTAAATACAGTAACAGGTGTTCTTATAAAAGAAAGGCAAAGGGAGATTCGAGACACAGAGATATACAAAGAAGAAAGCCACGTGAAGATGGAGGCAAAGAATGATGCTATGTATCCAGAAGTCAAGGACTTCCAGGAGTTCATACAAACTAAGAGACAAAAAAGCATTCTCCCCTATAGCTTCCAGAGGGAGCAACTTGACCTGCACTTTGTTTAGACTTCTAGCTCTGAGAATGTAAACCTCTGTTGGTTTAAGCCAGCACATTTGTGATAATTTGTTATAGCAGCCCTAGGAAACAAACACAATAAATAATGGGAATACGGATTGCCATGGGTGGGAGGTGCTAGTGGCCACATTGAGGAGGTAATATTTTGGCAAGACTTAAAAGCAACTCACAGGATTAATTATAAATAAAGTTTTGAAGCACAACCTGGTTATACATTTAAAATTGGGAGATGACTATAAAATCAGTTATTGCTTTGGAATCAATTTAATGTACATTAACATGGGCAAGTCACATGTGAGTTAATAATAAAGAAACTTTCAACACTGGCAAAACCTGTGCAAACTCAAACACAAACATAGAGTTAGCATGGTGCAGTGATTAATATCATGGTCTTCAGATACTGAAAATACTGATTTTGAGTCCAAGTCCCCCATTTACTCCGTCCATGGCCTTAGGCATATTATCCTGTGTCAGTTTTCTCATCTGTAATAGAGGAGTAATAATATGTTCATTGTGGAGATTATGTGAGTTAAAATCACAATTTAAAACAGCACCTGACAAACTGCAGTTGTTAGCTGTTATTTTACAAGGAAGAGAAATTTCTCTGAAAGGTGTAGTAATTGGTAGCAATACAAGTAATATCCTAAAGGAATTAGATTCTTCTGGAGACATGACAGGAGAAAGGAGAGCTATTTTATACAACTCTGATTTTAAACACCTAGGTATAGATCTAGATATTGGTCTTATTAGGAAAAAATGAGGCTTGAGTTAGAAGGAAAATTTTTCATTTTGAGATAATTCAGCATTATTGCCATGACATTTTATAAGATGGGTAATAGAGATTCAATTTTGTTTATTAATTGAGCATGGTACCTCCTTTTGCTGCAGTTTCTTCTACTATGTCAGCAATAATATTAACACCTCATGAGAAAATGTAGAGAATTGAGTGAAGTGTTTAAGTCAAATTCTTCCACAGGCTAGTTGTAAATTAGTTATTTCTGAAACTAGATTCTCCCTCCTACTACTGGTGTATTAATTTCTGTGGACTGCACAGGACTCTGAGGAAGAAGGAAGAGGGAGTGATTAACACATCTTTGGTAATTGTTCTATGCTTGGCTGTTCTACTCTGTTTATCTACACTGCCTGCTGCTGTCTCCTGCCAACTCTCATCAGTGTCCCATCCGGGCTCATCTCTGTGGAACAGACAACCTGCTGCCGAGTAGGATTCTAGGCAAGTTCTGTCTCCCTGACACTCTTCAAGAATACTGAGGCTTCCTTAGAAATTTGTTAGATGTTAAATTTGGAGGAGCTAAATGGTGATGTTGCCCATCCATCCTTTATATTTGCTCCATGATTCTTTAATGCAGCCTTCATGCCTCTCTTTTCCAGTTGTGTGAAATATATTGCATTCTAAGCAACTCCTTACAAATGTGAACTCTCACAATTACCACTAACAGATTCTTAATCTTTTTGAAGTAAAAATCTCAGTGCTCCCATTCATTTCAATTGACTTTGTTTCTGTCTTTAGGTGAAGATTTTAAATAAGCTTCTCAAGTGTTTGCATATGAGGTGGAGAAAAATGGGATAGTTTTCTGGTCTATCCCATTATTCATCTGCCAGTCTTTGTCAAACCATTTGAGAATGTCGAGGAGGAAATTATTCTCACTCTAAGGAAAATGGGCTTCACCGTCAAATTAATTATCCAGATACAAACTTTTTACTTACAATAATTTTTGGGACAAATTAATTAATTATGCTCACTCTATTTTAAGTATGTCAAGAGAAAAAAGGATTAGTAAAACAATGACCAAGAAAATTAAGCAGACCAAAGTCTTTTCCTTGAACAGAGATCACATGCCAGGAGTGTTATTAAATTTCCCCATGACAAGATATTGATGAGGATTTTTTTATATAAATAAATTGCCACTAATTACGTAAAGGCTAATTGATTTACATATTCTATGATATAATTCTATTCACAATTATCATCATACTGTTGTCTTATTGCCTAGTATTTTTTATATAGTGCAGTCAAATATGATTCAAATGAAGAAAATAGTATAATTAGAGCACTTTGTTCACCAACTAACTTTCATTATCATAATCATCACATTTTACAAAATAAAAATAACAAGAGTAATTTCTAATATCACTGTTAGAAATACACAGTTTACAAAACTATATATTATATATATATATATTCATAGCCCTGATTAATATATGTGTATATACACATACACATTACATATTTATGAGTTATTTTAGAGCTATCACCTTCAAAAATGTCATGGGAACTTCCTATCAGATATCAGCAGTGTCATACAGAGGGCAATCAGTAAACTTTGGGTTCAAATAGTTCTAAGTTTGAATACCATCTCCTCTATTTAGCTGCTTTGTGACTTGGAATAAGACATTTAACCTCATTAAGCCACAGCTTTCTTACTTAACAAAAGGTGAAATGATTAATATGCACATTTAAGATTATTCATGGGATTAAATATGAAAGTTAAATGTAAAATATGTAGAGTCTATTTCATGGTACTTGATGAGTAAGTTACCCCTTGTTTAATTAGTTACTTAAATCTTGCCCAATATAAAATGGTGTCAGTAGTTTTTCATTGAGCATATGTATTTTTACAACTTTATACAACTGCTATTTCATACAATATTTTTAGCATACATTATCATGTATTCTTATTATAAGAAAATAGCTTGTATGGAATATTTTTAAATATAATAATTGCAACTAAAGTGATTTCTCAGTGTCTATATAATTCCCAAAGAGGAATATCAGTCGCAAAAATCTCAGTGTAATTACTAAAGCACTCTCAAATAGCTTCAAATATAATGAGAGTGTATGGGGAAAGTCATGTGCTTCTGAAAGTGCTGACTTACTCCAGGAAATTAGTTGAAACAATCGGAAAAAAATCTGACTAACAGATAATTAAAATGGTGGATTTCCTCTGCACAAACTTAATTATTGCTTCTCTATATTTGTATTCAGTTAGTCTCTTCTTTTTACCTTTGAAAACTATAGACCGAAGCATAGTTCAAACTCTCCATCCATTCTTTCCCTCACAGGGTGAAGCTGTCCTTTCCTCAGCATGAAAGCGTTGGACCATATATTGCTGTGTTCTACTACTATGAAGTTAAGCTCCTACCATCTTATGGAAAATCGTGTCACTAGGAGACCAAACATGAGGCATAACAATTTTATATATTGAACATACCAAAATAAGAATGAAAGTAGAATGACATAAAAAAATAAAAATAGTGTTTTGTAGAATCATTTTTGTGAAATTTGTGTATGTAGTTTTCCATAGGAAGAGTATTATATATTAATGCTAGTTGTGCAAGCAAAGTAATTATATACCTAAAATATGTATGTGTGCTTTTAAATAAACTATTAAAATATAATTGTTTCACCAAGGGGTATTGATTAGTTACCTTCAGTTATTTCTAGAGCAAGCAGAATATATTGAATTAAAGCAGATACTTTAAAATATATATTCTTTAAAATATAATTTTTTTAAAAATCCTGAGTAAAAACAAGAGTTTTTAAGAAGAGAGATTAGATAGATATTTTAGAGAATATTCTGAAAAACACTTTGAACTAACAGAAATTTTACAAGTTGATTATTATGTTCAATTTTACTTGACAATTTATGTTTGTTTGTTTTTATTCCTTCTTGAATATAGAGCTCCAGTTCATACTGCTCTTATATTTATCAGACACAATTAAGTAAGTTTTTGGCTCATTATTATCCTGAGGGCAAGATAGAGGAATAATGAGAAGGTTAGAAAGGATAACAAAATAAGTAAATAACGTAAATTTATTCAACTGTCTGCAATGAATAAAATCATGTTGGAGACACTGTTTCCTCAGGAAGTTTGTAAAGGGAGAAAATGAGCAAGGGATGTTTAGTTGTTGTCCATCTTTGTCCAACTGCTTCTGGGTATCATTTATTAGAATGTTTTTGTTGATGTTCAAAACAAATTGTAGGGTTGGACTGGTAAGATAAGTGCTGAATTTGAAAGAGGAAAAGGAAAACAATATTTTACACGTAGTTAGATATTACCGGATAGGTGTTCCAACTTCATAGCACTGTGCATTCAAAACACAATGAAGACTTTGCAGGTTGTTGTGGATATTTTGTTTGTTTCTTTTTTTTTTTTTTTTTTTTTTTTTGCGGTACGCAGGCCGCTCAATGTTGTGGCCTCTCCCGTTTTGCAGCACAGGCTCAGCAGCCATGGCTCACGGGCCCAGCTGCTCCGCAGCATGTGGGATCTTCCCAGATCGGGACACCAACCAGTGTCCCCTGCATTGGCAGGCAGACTCTTAACCACTGTGCCACCAGGGAAGCCCTGTTTCTTTTTTTGTTTTACTTTATTTTTATAATGCCGATCATGACCCACCAATAGGTCATTGTCTTCAGTTTGAAGAAAACTTTGCCCAGGAGCTGCATTACCTATCTAATTTCTCCTGAGGAAACTTGCCAATGTGGAATCATCGATCTCTTGTGTCCAGGAACCCTGATGTCTCAGTGAATATTCAAGTCCCTCCTTGAGATTTTACAGGGGACATAAAACCAATACCTGAATTCTCTATTTTATGTTTGTATCACTTCTTCACAATTCCACTATATGTAGCCAGGTTTTCACTTCCTCTTGTCCCAGAAAACTGCTTTTTCCTTAGTTTTAGAATCATATTTTTCCCAGGCACTGAGAGCTCTGCCTTAATATGGGAAGGGCATCCACTCCAAATTATTAAAGAAACTGTATGACCCTGATCCAAACCGTTGCTGTCTCTCCATTGAGACAAAGTATAGCCTGCTACCTAAACTCTGCTTGTTTGTGGCAATTGCCCATACTCCCTGTCAAAGTCAGACTGCTCTTTTTGAACTGTCACTCAGATCATATCATTCCCCATGTTCAAATTTACCCCCTTGCTCTTGGAAAGAATCTACCACCAGTAGGATAGATCTATCACCAATAAGGATAAAGTAAACAATGTTCTTATCATTTGGCCCTTGATAATCCCTCAAACTTCATCTCATAATCCCCAACCCCATACTCACTATGCTTCAGTCACATGGGTCTTCTCCCTCTTCTTAGATCACAAAAAATGATTGTTCCCACCTTAATGCCTTTTCTCTAGATACCTCCTCTGTAACTTTTAAGCCTACATTGTATGAATCTGTACAGTATAAATGCAGTATATTTTTTCTTCACCACACTGTTTCAAACATTGTTAAAATTCATTTAGCCATGAAAATAATTATTTAACCACAGTTTAAATGGAAGTCTAATAAACTGCATTGAGAGTAACAGTTTTGAGTCACTAAGAAAAGAAAATCTGTTTAACTATTTGACTTGTATCCTATCTTTTAACCTACATAGAAATAGTGCTCAACATTGAATTTGCTTCCTTTTGGTACAAACAATTGACTTGTTTCTGTGAAAATATTTTAAATTTTGCTATTGATTTTCAGGTTTTAGAAGCAAATTATAAATAAAGTTGAATAATTAAAATTATAGATCCATATGTCAGTATTCGAATATGCACACTTAAAAGTAATGATAAATGGGCTTCCGTGGTGGTGCAGTGGCTGAGAGTCTGCCTGCTGATGCAGGGAACACGGGTCCATGCCCCGGTCCAGGAAGATCCCACATGCCGCGGAGCGGCTGGGCCCGTGAGCCATGGCCACTGAGCCTGCGCGTCCAGAGCCTGTGCTCTGCAATGGGAGAGACCAAAACAGTGAGAGGCCCACATACTGCTAAAACAATAAATAAATAAATAAAATTCAAAAAAATAAAAATAAATAAAAGTAATTTTTTTTAAAGTTAGAAAGGAAGAGTGTCATTGTGCTCACATGAGCCACAGCCATCCCCCGCCTCTGCAGGAGACCCTCAAGAAGTAGCATATACATCAAGAATACATCTACACATGGAACAACTACCGAACACCTACTGAAGGCTGGCAGAAAACCTCAGACTTCCCAAAAGGCAAGAAACTCCCCATGTACCTGGGTAGGGCAAAAGAAAAAAGAATAAACAGAGACAAAATAATAGGGATGGGACCTGTACCAGTGAGAGAGAGCTGTGAAGGAGGAAAGGTTTCCTCACACTTGGGAGCCCCTTCGCGGGCAGAGACTACAGGTGGTGGAGGGGTGAGCTTCAGAGCTGCAGAGGAGAGAGCAGCAACAGGGGAGCAGAGGGCAAAGCAGAGAGATTTCTGCACAGAGAATCGGTGCCAACCAGCACTCACCAGGCTGAGAAGCTTGTCTGCTCACCTGCCGGGGTGGGTGGAGCTGGGAGATGTGGCTCAGGCTACAGCTGGAGTGCAGGGAGAGTACTGGCAGCCTGAACACAGCCTGAAGGGGTTAGTGCACCACAGTTAGCTGGGAGAGAGTCCAGGGAAAAGTCTGAAGCTGCTGAAGAGGCAAGAGGCTTTTTCTTCCCTCTTTGTTTCCTGGTGCATGAGGAGAGGGGATAAAGAGCACTGCTTAAATGAGCTCCAGAGACAGGTGCAAGCCACATCTAACAGTGCAGACTCCAGAGACAGGCATGAGATGCTAAGGCTGCTGCTACCACCACCAAGAAGCCAGTGTGCAAGCACTGGTCACGCTCCACACCTCCCTTCTGGGGAGGCTGTGCAGCCCATCACTGCCACGGTCCCGGAATCCAGGGACAACTTCCCCGGGAGAACGCACGGAGTGCCGCAGAATGGTGTAACATCAGGCTATGCTCTGCCGCCGCAGGCTCACACTGCACTCTGTACCCCGCCCTGCCCCTGACATGAGTGAGCCAGAGTCCCAGAATCAGCGGCTCTTTAACCCCGTCCTGTTTGAGCAAAGAACAGATGCCCTCCAGCAACCTACATGAAGAGGCGGGGCCAAATCCAAAGCTGAACCCCGGGAGCTGTGCAAACAAAGAAGAGAAAGGGAAATCTCTCCCAGCAGCCTCAGAAGCAGTGGATTAAAGCTCCACAATCAACTTGATGTACCCTGCATCTGTGGAATACCTGAATAGACAACGAATCATCCCCAATTGAGGAGGTGGACTTTGACAGCAAGATTTATTATTTTTTCCTCTTTTCTTCTTTTTGTGAGTGTGTATGTGTATGCTTCTGTGTGAGATTTTGTCTGTACAGCTTTGCTTTCACCATTTGTCCTAGGGTTTTATACGTCCATTTTTTAAAAAAAAATTCTTAATAATTATCTTTTTAATTTTAATAAATTTATTTTATTTTACCTTATTTTCTTTCCTTTTATCATTATTATCATTATCTTTATTTCTTTCTAACTTTTCTCCCTTTTTTTTTGAGCCTTGTGGATGAAAGGCTCTTGGTGCTTCAGACAAGAGTCAGTGCTGTGCCTCTCAGGTGGCAGAGCTAGCTTCAGGACACTGTTCCACAAGAGACCTCCCAGCTCCACATAATATCAAATAGTGAAAATCTCCCAGAGATCTCATCTCAACATCAGAACACAGCATCACTCAATGACCAGCAAGGTACAGTGCTGGACACCCTATGCCAAACAACTAACAAGAAAGGAACACAACCCCAGCCATTAGAAGAGAAGTTGCCTAAAATTATAATAAGCCCACAGACACCCAAAAACACACCACCAGACGTGGACCTGCCCACCAGAAAGACAAGATCCAGCCTCATCCATCAGAACACAGGCACTAGTCCCCTCAACCAGGAAGCCTACACAACCCACTGAACTAACTTTGCTGCTAGGGATAGACACCAAAATCAATGGGAACTATGAACCTGCAGCCTGCAAAAAGGAGACACCAAACACAGTAAGATAAGCAAAATGAGGAGACAGAAAAACGCACAGCAGATGAAGGAGCAAGATAAAACCCACCAGACACAACAAATGAAGAGGAAATAGGCAGTCTACCTGAGAACGAATTCAGAATAAGGATAGTAAAGATGATCCAAAATCTTGGAAATTGAATAGAGAAAATGGAAGATATATTTAACAAGGACCTAGAAGAACTAAAGATGAAACAAGCAATGAAGAACAACATAACAAATGAAATTAAATATACTCTAGAAGGGATAAATAGCAGAATAACTGAGACAGAAGAACGGATAAGTGACCTGGAAGATGAAATAGTGGAAATAACTACTGCAGAGCAGAAGAAAAAAACAGAATGAAAAGAACTGAGGACAGTCTCAGAGACCTCAGGGACAATATTAAACACACCAACATTTGAATTATAGGGGTTCTAGAAGAAGAAGAGAAAAAGAAAAGGACTGAGAAAATATTTGAAGAGATTATAGTTGAAAACTTCCCTCATATGGGAAAGGAAGTAGTTAATCAAGTCCAGGAAGAACAGAGAATCCCATACAGGCTAAATCCAAAGAGAAATACACCAAAACACAAATTAATCAAACTGTCAAAAATTAAATACAAAGAAAACATATTAAAAGCAGCAAGGGAAGAACAACAAATAACACACAAGGGAATCCACATAAGGTTAACAGCTGATCTTTCAGCAGAAACTCTGCATGCCAGAAGGGACTGGCAGGACATATTTAAAGTGATGAAGGAGAAAAACCTACAACCAAGATTACTCTACCCAGCAAGGATCACATTCAGATTTGATGGAGAAATTAAAAACTTTGCAGACAAGCAAATGCTGAGAGAGTTCAGCACCACCAAACCAGCTTTATAACAAATGCTAATGGACCTTCTCTAGGAAAGAAACACAAGAGAAGGAAAGGACCTACAATAACAAGCCCAAAACAATTAAGAAAATGAGAATAGGAAAATACATATTGATAATTACCTTAAATGTAAATGGATTAAATGCTCCCACCAAAAGACACAGACTGGCTGAATGGATACAAAAACAAGACCCATATATATGCTGTCTACAAGAAGAGACCCACTTCAGACCTAGAGACACATACAGAATGAAAGTGAGGGGATGGAAAAAGATATTCCATGCAAATGGAAACCAAAAGAAAGCTGGAGTAGCAATTCACATATCAGACAAAGTAGACTTTAAAATACAGACTATTAGAAGAGACAAAGAAGGACACTACCAAATGATCAAGGGATCAATCCAAGAAGAAGATATAACAATTATAAATATTTATGCATCCAACATAGGAGCACCGCAATACAAAAGGCAAATACTAACAGCCATAAAAGGGGAAATTGACAGTAACACATTCATAGTAGGGGACTTTAACATCCCATTTTCACCAATGGACAGATCATCCAAAATGAAAATAAATAAGGAAACAGAAGCTTTAAATGATACATTAAACAAGATGGACATAATTGATATGTATAGGACATTCCATCCAAAAACAACAGACTATACATTTTTTCTCAAGTGCTCATGGGACATTCTCAAGGATAGGTCATATCTTGGGTCACAAATCAAGCCTTGGTAAATTTAATAAAATTGAAATTTTATCAAGTAGCTTTTCCGACCATAATGCTATGACATTAGATATCAATTCCAGGAAAAAATCTGTAAAAAATACAAACACGTGGAGGCTAAATAATACACTATTTAATAATGAAATGATCACTGAAGAAATCAAAAAGGAAATTAAAAAAAATACCTAGAAACAAATGACAATGGAGACACGATGACCCAATACCTATGGGATGCAGCAAAAGCAGTTCTAAGAGGTAAATTTATAGCAATACAAGCCCCCCGTAAGAAACAGGAAACATCTTGAATAAACAACCTAACCTTGCACTTAAAGCAATTAGAGAAAGAAGAACAAAAATACCCCAAAGTTAGCAGAAGGAAAGAATTCATAAAAATCAGATCAGAAATAAATGAAAAAGAAATGAAGGAAATAATAGCAAAGATCAATAAAACTAAAAGCTGGTGCTTTGAGAAGATAAACAAAATAGATAAACCATTACAAGACTCATCCAAAAAAGGAGGGAGAAGACTCAAATCTATAGAATTAGAGATGAAATAGGAGAAGTAACAAATGACACTGCAGAAATACAAAAGATCATAAGAGATTACTACAAGCAACTCTATGCCAATAAAATGGACAACCTGGAAGAAATAGACAAATTCTTAGAAATGCACAACTGCCAAGACTGAATCAGGAAGAAATAGAAAATATGAACAGACCAATCACAAGCACAGAAATTATAACTGTGATTAAAAATCTTCCAACAAACAAAAGCCCAGGACCAGATCGCTTCACAAGCGAATTCTTTCAGACATTTAGAGAAGAACTAACATCTATATTTCCCAAACTCTTCCAAAATGTAGCAGAGGCATGAACACTCCCAAACTCATTGTATGTGGCCACAATTACCCTGACACCAAAACCAGACAAGGATGTCACAAAGAATACTACAGGCCAATATCACTGCTGAATATTGATGTAAAAATCCTTAACAAAATACTAGCAAACAGAATCCAACAGCACATTAAATGGATTATCCACCATGATCAAGTGGGGTTTATTCCAGGAATGCAAGGATTCTTTAATATATGCAAATCAAACCATGTGATAAACCATATTATCAAATTGAAGGAGTAAAACCGTATGGTCATCTCAACAGATCTAGAGAAAGCTTTCGACACAATTCAACACCCATTTATGATAAAAACCCTCCAGAAAGTAGGCATAGAGAGAACTTTCCTCAACATAATATAGGCCATATATGACAAACCCACAGCCAACATCGTCCGCAATGGTGAAAAACTGAAAGCATTTCCACTAAGATTAGGAACAAGAAAAGGTTGCCCACTCTCACCACTCTTATTCAACATAGTTTTGGAAGTTTTAGCCACAACAATCAGAGAAGAAAAGGAAATAAAAGTAATCCGTATCGGAAAACAAGAAGTAAAGTTGTCACTGTTTGCAGAATACATGATAGTATAGAGAATCCTAAAGATGCTACCAGAAAACTACTAGAGCTAATCAATGAATTTGGTAAACTAGCAGGATACAAAATTAATGCACAGAACTCTCTGGCATTCCTATACACTAATGATGAAAAATCTGAAAATGAAATCAAGAAAACACTCCCATTTACTATTGCAACAAAAATAATAAAATATCTAGGAATAAAACTACCTAAGGGAACAAAAGGCCTGTATGCAGCAAATTATAAGACACTGATGAAAGAAATTAAAGGTGATACAAATATATAGAGAGATATTCCATGTTCTTGGAATGGAAGAATCAACATTGTGAAAATGACTCTACTACCCAAAGCAATCTACAGATTCAATCTAATCCCTATCAAACTACCACTGGCATTTTTCACAGAACTAGAACAAAAACTTTCACAATTTGTATGGAAACAAAAAAGACCCCGCATATCCAAAGCTATCTTGAGAACGAAAAACAAAGCTGGAGGAATGAGGTTCGCTGACTTCACACTATACTACAAAGCTAGAGTAATCAAGAGAGTATGGTACTGGCATAAAAACAGAAATATAGATCAATGGAACAGGATAGAAAGCCCAGAGGTAAACCCATGCACACATGGTCACCTTATCTTTGATAAAGGATGCAGGAATGTACAGTGGAGAAAGGACAGCCTCTTCAATAATTGGTGCTGGGTAAACTGGACAGGTACATGTAAAAGTATGAGATTAGGGCTTTCCTGGTGGCACAGTGGTTGAGAGTCCGCCTGCTGATGCAGGGGACACGGGTTCGTGCCCTGGTCGGGGAAGATGTCATATGCCACGGAAAGGCTGGGCCCATGAGCCATGGCCGCTGGGCCTGCATGTCTGGAGCCTGTGCTCTGCAACGGGGGAGGCCACAACAGTGAGAGGCATGTGTACCGCAAAAAAAAAAAAAAAAAAAGTATGATATTAGATCACTCCCCAATACCATACACAAAAATAAGCTCAAAATGGATTAAAGATCTAAATATAAGTCCAGAAACTATCAAATTCTTAGAGGAAAACTTTGGCAGAACACCCTATGACATACATCACAGCAAGATCCTTATTGACCCACCTCCCAGAGAAATGGAAATAAAAACAAATATGAACACATGGGATGTAATGAAACTTCAAAGCTTTTGCCCTGCAAAGGAAACCATAAAGAAGACCAAAAGACAACCCTCAGAATGGGAGAAAATATTTACAGATGAAGCAACTGACAAGGGATTAATCTCCAAAATTTATAAGCAGCTCATGCAGCTCAATAACAAGAAACAAACAACCCAATCCAAAAATAGACAGAAGACCTAAATAGACATTTCTCCAAAGAAGATATACAGACTGCCACCAAACACATGAAGAAATGCTCAACATCATTAATCATTAGAGAAATACAAATCAAAACTACAATGTGATATCATCTCACACTGGTCAGAATGGCCATCATCAAAAAATCTAGAAACAATAAATGTGGAGAGGGTGTGGAGTAAAGGGAACACTCTTGCACTCCTGGTGGGAATGTGAATTGGTACAGCCATTATGGAGTACAGTATGGAGGTTCCTTAAAAAACTACAAATAGAACTACCATATGACCAAGCAATCTCACTACTGTGCATATACCCTGAGAAAACCATAATTCGAAAAGAGCCATGTACCAAAATATTAATTGCAGCTCTATTTACAATAGCCCTGTGATGGAAACAACCTAAGTGCCCATCATCTGATGAATGGATAAAGAAGAAGTGGCATATATATACAATGGAATATTACTCAGCCATAAGAAAAACAAAATTGAGCTATTTGTAATGAGGTGAATGGACCTAGAGTCTGTCATACAGAGTGAGTGAAGTAAGTCAGAAAGGGAAAGACAAATACTGTATGCTAACACATATATATGGAATTTAAGAAAAAAATATGTCATGAAGAACCTAGGTGTAAGACAGGAATAAAGACACAGACGTGCTAGAGAATGGACTTGAGGATTTGGAGAGGGGGAAGAGTAAGCTGTTACAAAGTGAGAGAGTGGCATGGACATATATACACTACCAAACATAAAATAGATAGCTAGTGGGAAGCAGCTGCATAGCACAGGGATATCAGCTCGGTGCTTTGTGACCACCTAGAGGGGTGGGATAGGGAGGGTGGGAGGGAGGGAGACACAAGAGGGAAGAGATATGGGAACATATGTATATGTATAACTGATTCACTTTGTTATAAAGCAGAAACTAACACACCATTTTTAAGCAAGTGTATTCCAATAAAGATGTAAAAAAATAACCACAAGTGGAAAAAAATTTTAAAAAGAAAGGAAATAAAATAATGGTCTTTCTGAAACAACTAAATAGGAAAACTTTTAAGGGCAAAAGCATGAAAGTTACTAGAAAGGTGATAATTTCCTCATCATACATAATAGATGAATATTGTGCTTTTATTTATTTTCTATGGTAGCTTATGTAAAAAGATTAAATTCTTAAATATTATTATAGCTAAAAACAGAAAAGTAGGAAATATCTAATTATATATTTATATGTAATTTTAGTCATAATATTCTATAACTGAAAATAGTATCATCCTGATTTTGTGGCACTCAATAAATGTTAATTAACAGTAGTTACCATTAGATGATGGGATTACAGATAAATTTTTTCTTTATACTTTTAAAATTTTTAAGTTAGACTTTTCCATTAAACTGTGTTTTTTGAAATCAGAATTGTTTAGAAGATTGTTTAAAAATTTAATCTTAGTTATATTTTGTTTTCTTCGTGTTTCATGTCAGACCTCCAAAGAAAAGTTATTTGAAAATTGAACAAAATAACTAAGCCCAAAATAACAACTTCCTTCCCTGTTTTTGTACCAGCTTTCTGTAATAGAAAGTCTTGTAACTGTGTAACTGAAAATTCTTCCCATTTCTGTACATGCATGCCACCACTTACATCATGAGGTAGAGTCCAAGCTAGCCTTATGGTCAATAAAATAAAATTCAAGTAATATTTTGAGCTTCTGCCCTGTCATCTTGGAAGCTAGGCATCATGCCAGTGAGGAAGTCCATGCCAGGACTGAACTGTTAGAGGCCTTGTGGACGGAGGTTGACATTCCAGCCTCAGCTGCTAACCAGCTGATTCAATCACATGAGCAATCTCATTTTATAAGATGTGGAGTAGGATATCAGCAAAGCTGAGCATACTCAGCCTGCACAGTCAGGAAAAGGAATCAATAATTTTTGATTTAAGTCACTGAGTTTGGGCATGATATATGATGTGATCAAAATATTCCATTGGCTTCCCTTTCTCACTTAGGTTAAAACCTGAAAGTTAGTAAAATGGGATAGATTTTGCTCTGCCTGGCACACTTTAGGTATTATATTTATTTTAAACCAGGGAATAAGTTTCCTAACTTTGAAAAGACATTGACTTTGATAGAATTGCAATGTATTAACAAACACAACAGAGCAAATAGTAGTGCTCAAATAGTAATTCAAATTCAAGAAATTTGAACTCCTCTAACTGGTGCAGGCAAGGCATATGCAGTAGAACAGCACCTATGAACACCAATAGATTTTAATTCCTTCTTGGCCTATTATGATCTCATTTAGAATTCTTACAGATAGAAATCATTCTGAGAATTGCTTTCAGTTATCCAAGATGCCAGCTTAAGCAATGCCTTTGCAGTGTATCTCCAGGGCATGCACTATGAGGGGAGGGTGGAGGACTGTTTTGATTTTGTAATGACTTAAAGTCATTTGAAGATATTGTATAATTTTCTCTTTCAACATTATACATAAAAAAATTAGATTGACCTAAGTTTAGCTCTTTGGAGAATTGGCATTTCAAATATAACCTTGACCAGCTATAATTTCAAGTGATTTTATCTTTTTCACTCCCTGCAAAATGTTTTGTCCCCTGGTTCTGGAGGCAAATTTCACCTTTTCTCCCTGAAAGTGTCATATTTTCATGCAAGGAAAAAGTCATCTTCAGGATCTGTTCTGCTATCTAAAGATGTTTCTATATCATAGCAAATTGTCAACATATTTCACTAATAAGTTTTGATCTCCTTCATAATTAGTTGCTGTTAAAGTTATAATTATATGCATACTTATATATATGACCCTATGATAGTTTTTACCTATCACATAATTGTATCAATCAAATAACTGTAAGATATATATATGTATATATATATATAAAATATGTGGTTTTGATTGATTATTTTCATTATGTTAAGGTAAAAGTATTTTACTGTATAATATTCTAAAGGTACAATTTGCTCCTCTTAACATTACTTTCAAGGACATATAAGAAAAATCTAACAATCTATTATTCTGAAAGCTAACAGGTTATTTTGATTACATGACTTAGTCTTATTGATATTTTGTCATATTTTGTTTTTGCCTCCATTCAACACCTTCATTATGCTACAGACTAAGAAATTGACTAAGAAGTACTTTTTAAACACTTATTCTAGTGGTCCAACTGAAATTCATAATATTATACATTTGTTAAACATTAATTTAATTCTCACAATACATTATGAATTAGGGAATGTTATTATTATTCCACCTTTGGATATGAAAAAATAAAAACCAGGGAGACTATACACTAATATATCTAAATGTCATTTGTTTTGTATTTAGATATTTTGAAGGCATTTTCGTTTATAACAATATTGAAATTATACTTAAGGACTCATTTTGATTTTGAGCATTCATTTTTAAAACATTCTTGAAGCAATTGGCAGAGTTTGGGTAATAAGCACAATTTTCTTCACATAAAATTTGATTTTCATGGTTTTAATTTAAATTAAACTTATTTTGTATATTTTTTCATTAAGAATTTGTTTTAAAAATTAAAGTCAAAATGTCGCTTTTAAAAATATTATAACTGTATTCCTTTTAATTCAATAATTTTGATACAAGAAAATTTTTTCATACAATCACATTTAAATATTTAATACTAAAGATAATGAAAGAATAATGACTACATTTTTAAAAAATTAAAAATGAAATTCTAAATTAAATGGTTGTACAAATGTTAATGCTGGGCACAAAGAAAATATTATTTAACTTCATATCCACTCATTTTTAGTCAAAATAATTTATAAAGATACTTTCACTGAATAGCTTTATGAAATATAAAGGAAAAAAAAGACTTGGAGTCATAAGATGTTTTATGAATCCTAACATTACATTATCCTGGCTAAGAGATCCTAGCAAGTCACGTTAAGTTTCTAAGTCACAGTTTTCATGTCTATAAATTATGAAAAATAAAATGCATTTCTATTATTATAAGATTAACTAAACTATAATTATCAAAAATATCTTTTATAGTTCTTGGTAAAATGGAGGTATTTCTTTAAAATATTTAACGAAGTAAAACTAAGATTGTATACTCACTTTGAAACTCTTTTGACATTAACTATAATACTATATCAATCATGATAGATTTTTTGAATTTTATTTTATTTTCTTATACAGCAGTTTCTTATTAATTATCTATTTTATACATATTACTGTATATATGTAAATCCTAATCTCCCAATGCATACCAACACCACAAGCACCTACCCCCTAATTTCCCCCCTTGGTGTCCATACATCTGTGTCTCTATTTCTGCCTTGCAAACTGGTTAATCTGTACCATTTTTCTGGATTCCACATGTATGCATTAACATACGATATCTGTTTTTCTCTTTCAGACTTACTTCACACTGTATGACAGTCCCCAGGTCCGTCCACGTCTCTACAAATGACCCAATTTCATACCTTTTTATGTCTGAGTAATATTCCATTGTATATACGTACCACATCTTCTTTATCCATTTGTCTGTCGATGGGCATGTAGGTGGCTTCCATGACCTGGTTATTGTAAATAGTGCTGCAGTGAATATTGGGGTGCATGTGTCTTTTTGAATTATGTTTTCTCTAGATATATGCCAGTAGTGGGATTGATGTGTCATATGGTCATTCTATTTTTTGTTTTTTGGTTGTTTGTTTGTTTGTTTGTTTGTTTGCAGTATGCGGGCTTCTCACTGTTGTGGCCTCTCCTGTTGCAGAGCACAGGCTCCAGACGTGCAGATTCAGTGGCCATGGCTTACGGGCCCAGCCGCTCCGCAGCATGTGGGATCTTCCCAGACTGAGGCACAAACCCATGCCCTCTGCATCGGCAGGCGGACTGTCAACCACTGCGCCACAAGGGAAGCCCTATTTTTCGTTTTTTAAGGAACCTCCATACTGTTCTCTAGAGCAGTTGTATAAACTACATTCCCACCAACAGTGCAAGAGGGTTCCTTTTTCTCCACACCCTCTCCAGCATTTGTTTTTTGTAGATTTTCTGATGACGCTCATTCTAACTGGTGTGAGGTGATACCTCATTGCAGTTTTTATTTGCATTTCTCTAATAACCAGTGATTCTGAGCAGCATATCATGCACTTCCTGGCCATCTGTATGTCTTTGGAGAAATGTCTATTTAGGTCTTCTGCCCATTTTTGGATTGGCTTTTTTTTTTTTTTTAATATTGAGCTGCATGAGCCCTTTATATACTCTGGAGATTAATCCTTTGTCTTTTGATTCATTTGCAAATATTTTCTCCCATTTTGAGGGTTGGCTTTTTGTCTTGTATATAGTTTCCTTTGTTGTGCAAAATCTTTTAAGTTTCATTAGGTCCCATTGTTTATTTTTGTTTTTATTTCCATTACTCTAGCAGCTGGGTCAAAAACGATCTTGCTGTGATTTATGTCAAAGTGTGTTCTGCCTGTGTTTTCCTTTAAGAATCTTATAGTGTCTGGTCTTACTTTTAGGTCTTTAATCCTAATAGTTTATTTTTGTGTATGGTGTAAGGGAGTGTTCTAATTTCATTCTTTTACATGTAGGTGTCCAGTTTTCCCAGCACCACTTATTGAAGAGACACTCTTTTCTCCATTGTATAACTGTGCCTCCTCTGTCATAGATTAGTTGACCATATGTGTGTGGGTTTGTCTCTGGCCTTTCTCTCCTGTCCCATTGATCTATATTTCTGTTTTTGTGCCAATATCGTATTGTCTTGATACTGTAGCTTTGTAGTATAGTCTGAAGTCAGGGAGTCTGATTCCTCCAGCTACATTTATTTCCCTCAAGACTGCTTTGGCTATTTGGGGTCTTTTTTGTCTCCATACAAATTTTAAGATTATTTGTTCTAGTTCCATAAAAAAATGCCATTGGTAATTTGATAGGGATTGCATTGAATCTGTAGATTGCTTTGGGTAGTAGAGTCATTTTCACAATGTTGCTTCTTCCAATACAAGAACATGGTATATCTCTCCATTTATTTGTGTCATCTTTGATTGGTTTCATAAGTGTCTTATAGTTTTCTGAGTACAGGTCTTTAACCTCTTTAGCTAGGTTTATTCCTAGGTATTTTTTGTTGTTGTTTTGTGATGGTGAATGGGATTGTTTCCTTAATTTCTCTTTCTGATCTTTCATCGTTAGTGTATAGGAATGCAAGAGATTTATGTGTATTAATTTTGTACACTGCAACTTTACCAAACTCATCGATCAGCTCTACTAGTTTTCTGGTAGCATCTTTAGGATTATCTATATATATAGTGTCATGTCTTCTGCAAACAGTGACAGTTTTAATTTTTCTTTTCTAATTTGTATTCCTTTTATTCCTTTTTCTTCTTTGATTGCCATAGTTAGAACTTCCAAAGCTAGGTTAAATAATAGTAGTGAGAGTGGACATCCTTGTTTTGTTCCTGATATTGGAGGAAATGCTTTCAGTTTTTCACCATTGAGGATGATGTTGGCTGTGGGTTTGTCATATATGGCCTTTATTATGTTGAGGAAAGTTCCCTCCATGCCTACTTTCTGCAGGTTTTAATCATAAATGGGTGTTGAATTTTGTCGAAAGATTTCTCTGCATCTATTGAGATGATCATATGGTTTTTCTCCTTCAATTTGTTAATATGGTGTATCACATAGATTGATTTGAATATATTGAAGAATCCTTGCATTCCTGGAATAAACCCCACGTGATCATGGTGTATGATCCTTTCAATGTGGTGTTGGATTCTGTTTGCTAGTATTTTGTTGAGGATTTTTGCATCTATGTTCATCAGTGATATTGGCCTGTAGTTTTCTTTCTTTGTGACATCCTTGTCTGGTTTTGGTATCAAGGTGATGGTGGCATCGTAGAATGAGTTTGGGAGTGCTCCTCTCTCTGCTTTATTTTGGAGGAGTTTGAGAAGAGTAGGTGTTAGCTCTTCTCTAAATGTTTGATAGAATTAGCCTGTGAAGCCTTCTGGTCCTGGGCTTTTGTTTGTTGGAAGATTTTTAATCCCAGTTATAATTTCTGTGCTTGTGATTGGTCTGTTCATATTTTCTATTTCTTCCTGATTCAGTCTTGGCAGTTGTGCATTTCTAAGAATTTGTCTATTTCTTCCAGGTTGTCCATTTTATTGGCATGGAGTTGCTTGTAGTAATCTCTTATGATCTTTTGTATTTCTGCAGTGTCAGTTGTTACTTCTCCTTTTTCATTTCTAATTCTATTGATTTGAGTCTTCTCCCTTTTTTTCTGGATGAGTCTAGCTAATGGTTTCTCAAGTTTATCTTCTCAAAGAACCAGCTTTTAGTTTTATTGATCTTTGCTATTATTTCCTTCATTTCTTTTTCATTTATTTCTGATCTGATCTTTATGATTTCTTTCCTTCTGCTAACTTTGAGGGTTTTTTTGTTCTTATTTCTCTAATTGCTTTAGGTGCAAAGTTAGGTTGTTTATTTCAGATGTTTCTTGTTTCTTCCGGTAGGATTGTATTGCTATAAACTTCCCTCTTAGAACTACTTTTGCTGCATCCCATAGGTATTGGGTCATCGTGTCTCCATTGTCATTTGGTTCTAGGTACTTTTTGATTTCCTCTTTGATTTCTTCAGTGATCACTTGGTTGTCAAGTAGTGTATTGTTTAGCCTCCATGTGTTTGTATTTTTTACACATCTTTTCCTGTAATTGATATCTAGTCTCATAGTGTTGTTGTCAGAAAAGATACTTGATACAATTTCAATTTTCTTAAATTTACTAAGGCTTGATTTGTGACCCAAGATATGATGGATCCTGGAGAATGTTCCATGAGTGCTTGAGAAAATGTGTATTCTGTTTTTTTTGGATGAAATGTCCTATAAATATCATTTAAGTCCATCTTGTTTACTGTATCACTTAAAGGTTGTGTTTCCTTATTTATTTTCATTTTGGATGATTGGTCCATTGGTGAAAGTGAGGTGCTAAAGTCCCCTACTATGAATGTGTTACTGTCAATTACCCCTTTTATGGCTGTTAACATTTTCCTTATGTATTGAGGTGCTCCTATGTTTGGTGTATAAATATTTACAATTGTTATATATTCTTCTTGGATTGATGCCTTGATCATTATGTAGTGTCCTTCTTTTTCTCTTCTAATAGTTTTTATTTTAAAGTCTATTTTGTCTGATATGAGAATTGCTACTACAGCTTTTTTTTGGTTTCCATTTGCATGGCATATCTATTTCCATCCCTTCACTTTCAGTCTGTATGTGTCTCTAGGTCTGAAGTGGGTCTCTTGTAGACAGCATATATATGGGTCTTGTTTTTGTACCCATTCACCCAGTCTGTGTCTTTTGGTGGGAACATTTAATCCATTTACATTTAAGGTAATTATCAATATGTATTTTCTTATTCCCATTTTCTTAATTGTTTTGGGCTTGTTATTGTAGGTCTTTTCCTTCTCTTGTGTTTCTTGCCTAGAGAAGGTCCTTTAGCATTTGTTGTAAAGCTGGTTTGGTGGTGCTGAACTCTCTCAGCTTTTGCTTGTCTGTAAAGATTTTAATTTCTCCATCAAATCTGAATGAGATCTTTGCTGGGTAGAGTAATCTTGGTTGTACGTTTTCTCCTTCATCTCTTTGAAAATGTCCTGCCAGTCCGTTATGGCTTGCAGAGTTTCTGCTGAAAGATCAGCTGTTAACCTTATGGGGATTCCCTTGTGTGTTATTTGTTGTTCTTCCCTTGCTGCTTTTAATATGTTTTCTTTGTATTTAATTTTTGACAGTTTGATTAATTTGTGTTTTGGTGTATTTCTCTTTGGATTTATCCTGTATGGGACTCTCTGTGCTTCCTGGACTTGATTAACTATCTCATTTCACATATTAAGGAAGTTTTCAACTATAATCTCTTTAATATTTTCTCATTGCCTTTCTTTTTCTCTTTTTCTTCTGGAATTCCTGTAATTCGATGTTGGTGCATTTAATGTGGTCCCAGATGTCTCTGAGAGTGTCCTCAGTTCTTTTCATTCTTTTTCTTTATTCTGCTCTGCAGTAGTTATTTCCACTATTTTATCTTCCAGGTCACTTATCCATTCTTCTGCCTCAGTTATTCTGCTATTGATCCGATGCAGAGTATTTTTAATTTCATTTATTGTGTTGTTCATCGTTGCTTGTTTCATCTTTAGTTCTTCTTAAACTCCTTGTTAAATGTTTCTTCCATTTTCTCTATTCTATTTCCAAGACTTTGGATCATCTTTACTATCATTATTCTGAATTCTTTTTCAGGTAGACTGCCTATTTCCTCTTCATTTGTTAGGTCTGCTGGGATTTTATCTTGCTCCTTCATCTGCTATGTGTTTTTCTGTCTCTTCATTTTGCTTATCTTACTGGGTTTGAGGTCTCCTTTTTGCAGGCTGCAGGTTCATAGTTTCTGTTGTTCTTGGTCTCTTTCCCTAGTGGCTAAAGTTATTTCAGTGGGTTGTTTAAGCTTCCTGGTTGAGGGGACTAGTGCCTGTGTTCTGGTGGATGAGGCTGGATCTTGCCTTTCTGGTGGGCAGGTCCATGTCTGGTGGTGTGTTTTGGGATGTCTGTGGACTTACTATGATTTTAGGCAGCCTCTCTGCTAATGGCTGTGGTTGTGTTCCTGTCTTGCTAGTTGTTTGGCATAGGGTGTCCGGCACTGTAGCTTGCTGGTCATTGAGTGAAGCTGGGTTCTCGTGTTGAGATGGAGATTTCTGGGAGATTTTCGCCATTTGATATTATGTGGAGCTGGGAGGTCTCCTGTGGACAAGTGTCGTGAAGTTGGGTCTCCCACCTCAGAGGCACAGCACTGACTCCTGGCTGCAGCATGAAGAACCTTTCATCCACGTGGTCAGAATAAAAGGGAGAAAAAGTAGAAAGAAAGAAAGAAAGAAAGAAAGAAAGAAAGAAAGAAAGAAAGAAAGGAGGGAGGGAAGGAGGTAGGGAGGGAGAGAAGGAAGGAAGGAAGGAGGGAAGGAAAGAAGAAAGAAAGAAAAGAAAGAAAGATAGAGGAAAGTGGATAAAATAAAATAAAGTAAGCTAAAATAAAATAAAGTTATTAAAATAATTGTTAAGAAAAAATATTAAAAACAAAAAAAACAGATGGATAAAACCCTAGGACAAATGGTGACAGCAAAGCTATACAGACAAAATCTCACACAGAATCATACACATACACACTCACAAAAAGAGGAAAAGTGTAAAGTACAGTAAATCTTGCTCTCAAAGTCCACCTCCTCAATTTGAGATGATTCCTTGTCTATTCATGCATTCCACAGATGCAGGGTACATCGAGTTGATTGTGGATCTTTAATCCGCTGCTTCTGAGGCTGCTGGGAGAGATTTCCCTTTCTCTTCTTTGTACGCACAGTTTCCGGCTCTCAGCTTCAGATTTGGCTCTGCCTCCACGTGTAGGTCATCAGCGGGCGTCTGTTCTTCGCTTAGACAGGAAGAGTTTAAAGGAGCAGCTGCTTCGGGGACTCTGGCTCACTCAGGCCGTGGGGGAGGGAGGGGTGCAGTTGCGGAGTGAGCCAGCAGCGGCAGAGACCGTTGGGACATTGCTCCAGCCTGAGGCATGCCGTGTGTTCTCCCAGGGAAGTTGTCCCTGGATCCTGGGACCCTGGCAGCGGCGGGCTGCACAGACTCCCCAGAAGGGGGGTGTGGATAGTGACCTGTGCCCACACACAGGCTTCTTGGTGGCAGCAGCAGCAGCCTTAGCATCTCATGCCCGTCTCTGGGGTCCGCGCTTTTAGCCGTGGCTTGCACCCTTCTCTGGAGTTCCTTTAAGCAGTGCTCTTAATCCCCTCTCCTCGCGCATCAGGAAACAAAGAGGGAAGAAAAAGTCTCTTGCCTCTTTGGCAGGTCCAGACTTTTCCCCAGACTCCCTCCCAGCTAGCCGTGGTGCACTAACCCCTTCAGGCTGTGTTCACGCTGCCAACCCCTGTCCTTTCCCTGTGCTCCAACCGAAGCCCGAGCCTTAGCTCTCAGCCCCGCCTGCCCCAGTGGGTGAGCAACAAAGCCTCTTGGGCTGGTGAGTATCCTGTGCAGGAATCTCTCCACTTTGCCCTCCACACCCCTGTTGTTGTGCTCTCCTCCGTGGCTCCGAAGCTCCCCCCTTCCATCATCCACAGTCTCCGCCCGTGAAGGGCCTTCCTAGTGTGTGGAATCCTTTCCTCCTTCACAGCCCCCTCCCATAGTGCAGGTCCCGTCCCTATACTTTTGTCTCTGTTTATTCGTTTTTCTTTTGCCCTACCCAGGTACCTGGAGAGTTTCTTGTCTTTTGGGAGGTCTGAGGTCTTCTGCCAGCGTTCAGTAGATGTTCTGTAGGAGTTGTTCCACGTGTAGATGTATTGCTGTTGTATCTGTGGGGAGGAAGGTGATCTCCGTGCCTTACTCTTCCACCATCTTCCCGATTCCCCCCATAAAATTTATTGTTATGTTTTTCTTGTCATTTGTCTCTAGGTGTTTTATGATATCCTCTTTGATTTCTTCAGTGATCTCTTGATTATTTAGTGATGTATAGTTTCCCCTCCATGTGTTTGTGTTTTTTATATTTTTTCCATGTAATTTATTTCTAATCTCATACTGTTGTGGTCGGAAAAGATGCTTGATATGATTTCAGTTTCCTTAAATTTACATTTGTGACACCAGATGTGATCTATCCTGGAGAATGTTCCTTGTGCACTTGAGAAGAAACTGTAATCTGCTGTTTTTGAATGAAATGTCCTATAAATATCAATTAAATTTACCTGGTCTATTATGTCATTTAAAGCTTGTGTTTCCTTATTAATTTTCTGTCAGGATTATCTGTGCATTAGTGTAAGTGAGGTGCTAAAGTTCCCCACTATTATTGTGTTATTGTCAATTTCCTCTGTTATAGCTGTTAACATTTGCCTTATGTATTGCAGTGCTCTTATGTTGGGTGCATAAATATTTATAATTGTTATATCTTCTTCTTGTTTAGATCCCTTGATCATTATGTAGTGTGCTTCCTTGTCTCTTGTAACATTCTTTATTTTAAAGTCTGTTTTTTCTGACATGAGTATTGCTACTCCAGAATTCTTGTGATTTCCATTTACATGGAATATCATCTTCCATCCCCTCACTTTCATTCTGTATGTGCCCCTAGATCTGAAGTGGGTCCCTCTTAGACAGCATATCAATAGGTTTTTGTATCCATTCAGTGAGCATGTGTCTTTTGGTTGGAGCATTTAATCCATTCACATTTAAGGTAATTATCCATATGTATGTTCCTATTACCATTTTCTGAATTGTTTTGGATTTGCTTTTCTAGATTCTTTTCCTCTCTTGTATTTCCCACTTAGAGAATTTCCTTTACCATTTGTTGTAGAGCTTGTTGGGTGATGTTGAATTCCCTTAGCTTTGGTTTGTCTGTAAATCTTGATTTCTCCATTGAATCTGAATAAGGTCCTTTCCAGGTAGAGTCACCTTGTTGTAGGTTCCTCCCTTTCATCACTTTAAATATACCTTGCCACTCCATTCTAGCTTGTAAAGTTTCTGCTGAGAAATCAGCTGTTAAACTTATGGGAGTTCCCTTTTATGTTGTCATTTTTCCCTTGTTGTTTTTAATAATTTTTCTTTGTCTTTAATTTTGGTCAATTTGTTTCCTCTGTGTCTTGGCCTATTTCTACTTGGGTTTATCCTGCCTGAGACTCTCTCCCTTTCCTGGATGGTTATTTACTTTCCCATGCTAAGGAAGTTTTCAACTATAATCTCTACAAATATTTTCTCGGTTCCTTTTTCTTCTTCTTCTGGAACCCCTATAATTCAAATATTGGTGTGTTTAATGTTGTCCCAGAGGTCTCTTAAGCTGTATTCATTTCTTTTCATTCTTTTACTTTATTCTGCTCTATGGCATGAATTCCACCATTCTGTCTTCCAGGTCATTTATCCATTTTTGTGCCTCATATATTCTGCTATTTATTCCATCTAGTTTTTTTAGTTTGTTTTTTTGTTTGTTTTTTTTGTTTGTTTGTTTTATTTTTTTGCAGTACACGGGCCTCTCACTGTTGTGGCCTCTCCTGTTGTGGAGCACAGTCTCTGGACGCACAGGCTCAGCAGCCATGGCTCACGGGCCCAGCCACTTTGCAGCATGTGGGATCTTCCCAGACCGGGGCATGAACCCATGTCCCTTGCATCAGTAGGCGGACTCTCAACCACTGCGCCACCAGGGAAGCCTTGTCTAGTGTATTTTTCATTTCAATTTTTGTATTGTTCATCTCTGTTTATTCTTGGATCATCTTCACTATCATTATTCTGCATTCTTTTTCTGGAAGGTTACCTATCTCCACTTCATTTAGTTGGTTTTCTGGAGTTTTATCTTGTTCCTTCATCTGGGATATTGTCTTCTGCATTTTCATTTTGTTTATCTTTCAGTGAATATGGTTATCATTCTACAGGCTGTAGGATTGTAGTTCTTGCTTCTGCTGTCTGCCCTTTGGTGGATGAGGCTAAGAGGCTTGTTCAAGCTTCCTGTTGAGAGGGAGTAGTGGTGGGTAGAGCTGGGTGTTACTCTGGTGAGCAGAGCTCAGTAAAACTCAATCCCCTTGTCTGATGATGGGTGGGGCTGAGTTTCCTCTCTGTTGGTTGTTTGGCTCACTGCTGAGACAACCAAGCACTGGAGGCTACAGGCACCTTGTTAGGGCTAATGGTGGACTGCAGGAGGGCTCATGCCAAGGAGTACTTCCCAGTACTTCTGCTGCCAGTGTCCTTGTCCCCACAGTGAGCTACAGCCTACCCCACATCTGCAGGAGACCCTCCAACATTAGCAGGTAGGTCTCTTTCATTCTCCTAAGGGGTCCCTCCTCCTTCCCCCTGGGTCCTGATGCACACACTACTTTGTGTGTGCCCTTCAAGATTGGAGTCTCTGTTTCCCCCAGTCCTGTTGAAGTCCTGCATTCAAATCCCACTAGCCTTCAAAGTCTGATTCTCTGGGAATTCCTCCTCCTGTTGCTGGACCCCAAGGTCTGGAAGCCTGACATGGGACTCTCAGAACCTTCACTCCAGTGGATGAACTTCTGTTGTATAATTGTTCTCCAGTTTGTGAGTTACCACTCAGCGGTTATGGAATTTGATTTTATTGTGATTGTGCCCCTCTTACCATCTCACTGTGGCTTCTCCTTTGTTTGGATGGGAGGTATCTTTTTTAGTGAGTTCCAGTGTCTTCCTGTCAATGATTGTTCAGCAGTTAGTTGTGATTCCAGTGCTCTTGCAAGAGGGAGTGAGTGCAAGTCCTTCTACTCTGCCATCTTGAACCAATCTCCTCCTCAATCATAATAGATTTTAATGTTGTGTCTAAATGTAAGAAAGATGATTGTCCTTGCACACAATGAGCATTACACTAAAGTCTCAAATGTATAGACCTGTCAGATTGATTTGTTATAGTAAATAGAATAAGAGATTAGCAAAAGTATTTGACATTTTCTATAGGAATAAGAAAGTTGAGTTCCAAGAATGAATACTAGAGTATCAGAGACAGAAAAACATGAAAAAAATTGAATTTAAAAAGTGTAAAGTGCAAAGAAAATTAAGTGAGGTAATAGAAAGGAATTTGGTATTTTCAATAGTAAAGAGTAGAGTGAGCAAAAGAGAAAATCAAATAATTGTTATGATAGTTCAACTTGAGTTGCTCTCCAAGATAGGAAAGAAAGCAAAGCACAAAAAATGTGATTAAAATGAATTATTAAATATAACAAATAGGATGATTTAGAAAATGTATATTCAAACTAGAAAATCAAGATCCAATTATGGTTGAAATTAGGACATTGAACAAAAATCTATTAAATTGAACCTGAGCTGGAAAATATCCTGAATTTGCAAATTAAAAGAATCAACTCTTTGAGGTAAAAGTAGCTAAATAAGCACAATATCATTTGAAATGAAGAAAAACTTTATATATAATTTCTGGAGAGAAAAATTAGGTCTTACGCAGAGTCAGATGTGCAAGTTTATGACAGCAACTTTAAGATTCTAGACAAATGGGCAACCTAACTGAAAAAAAATATTTTACCAAGTTTGTCTCAACTAGGAAGATGGAAATGTAAAAAATTTAATGACCATAAAAAATTAAAAATAATCAACACAGTTTAAAAAATAAATGTCAAAAGGTCTGGAAGGTTTAAGGGCATTTGGCAAATCTGCAAGTACCTGAAACAAATTTTATGTTGTATAAAAATGTCTCAGAGAATAAGCCAAACAGATAACCTAAAAACTCATGAAGTTCATTAGATTAAAATGACACACAGTAAAATAAAACAAGGGTTTATTTAAAGGATGTGCAATCCTCCATTTCTTTGTTTATATCGTTAAAAATAAAAGCCCCTTAAATCTCATCAATAGGACAGTGGTTAAATAAAATTTGGTACATCCAAATTATGGAAAACTATGACAAAGTTTAGCAGAATGATAGAAACCTAAAAATAATAATGGAAATACCCTCAGGCATATTTTTAAGAAATAAAAGGAAGTCCAAGAACAGCACATACTGAAAAACAGCATTTGTATAAGGAAAAAGAATTATGAGCATCTGCATTAATAAGCAGACTGAAAAGGCAAAGGTGAGTAGAAAAGGAATGAAAGAGAAACAAGTTTTGCTTTGAATTATGATGTATTGCTTGATTCTTTTATAATGTTTCTATACATATGTATACATGTTACTTGTGTGCAGAAGTTGCTGAAAATCAAAGCAAAATTACCATTTCTATGTGGAACAATTTTATTTATATTGGCTTTTCTCACTTCAATCTCTTAGTTTATCCTAACCAATTTTGAAGTTTGTCATAAAACATTGGCATTATTAAATAACAATAATTTTGAGTAATTTATTTTTATATGAGATTAGAGTCTAGATTTTCTCTGTTGTAATATTCCTCTTTTTCACATAGATTTGAATATTTGTTCTTGTGCAGGAGAGAAACTGGGGGATTCAGAGCTAGTACTTTTGAATGTTGCATGGATTTAGATACGTAAATAGAATGTGTTTATAATCATCAAAGAAGCACAGAAGAACAAATAAAAAATATTAGTTGTTTAAATAATATAACATAGGAGTTCTGCTAACTCATGCTAACTGCCTAATGAGGGTTAGGTAGAGGTTTCTGCTCAATTGCAGTCACTATGCAGCACAGGCTGATGGAGCCACTGCCATCTTGAATGTTCTCAATCTTCAGTCTGCAAAAAGAAGAGAGATGTAGAGGTTTTGCAATGTCAAGGAAATACTGTAGCCTGGAATTGGATACTTTGGTTTGTTCACAGCTACTTGGATGTGAACTCATTCAACCACAAAAAGGCCAGGAAATCCAATTTTATGATGTGCTCCAAAGGAGACAATTTGGGGATATTTAGCAAATAACAGCAATGACCACCACAGTGTTATTGTAGTTGGAAGTTGAAAACTGCTGATCTATGTAATCCATAGATATCCAGAAAAATATTTGATGTACATATTTATAGATATAATATTTAACTGCATTAATATATTATTAAACTGAGCATCATAGATTTATGGATATAAGAAGGTTGTGTTTAGAATCCTAACTAAGGCATATTAATTTTGTGAACATGGAGATTTTAATTGAATAGTATAAATTTAATTATTTTTTTTTTTAAAAAAGGCAGTAGTATGTAAGACAATTGCTTTTTCCTACTTGAACTTGATGTGATTATCTTTATGAGGCTTTAAATATGGTGGTTGTCTAAAATTGAGCATTCACTATTAGTGGTTATAGTTGTGACAGTGGCATTACATGCTCTAGTTTTATGATCACATAATAGTCAAATATATTTTAAAGCATTTTCAGATATTTTAATTCAACACATAATCATAAACATTAAAGTACAGATAAGATTATCCCCTATTTATACATAAGACAACTGAATCTCTGACTAACTTGCTCAAAATTACCTACAGTGCCTTCTTCAGTGTCTCAGGTCAAGGAAATGGAAGAGCCTAGAATCAAAACCTGATCAACAGATCCTACTACAGATTTAAAAAACAAACAAACATACAAAAAACAAGAGAAAAGGAAACTGTGTACACCATATATAGCAAGCAGCTGAATCTTGAAAAAGGTTAAAAAACATATTTTATTAATTAATATTGAATCAAACAACATTCCATTTCCACATCAGTAATGACATGAAGCCTATGAATTGTTTCAAGATGTAAATTGTGATGATTCAATGTTAACCTTGATTGACATGCAATGCCTCAACATACAGTGTTGAGGAAACATAAAAAATAACTATAAATACAGTATCATTTTTAGGAAAACACTCTTCCTTAGCCTCATATTTTGCTTGTTTCTCTGATCTTCCATATTATAAGAATGCTTTTTAGTACATTTCAACTTTGGTTGAATGGTTAATTACATTTCTTCTCAAATTGATATAGATAGTTCTCTTTACGGTCCTATTCTTGGACTAGATAACCTTACCCACAAATTGCCTACAGAATTGCACTCCACTGTGAATTTTTGGACATAATGGGTCCCACTGTGCCCACTACCTGTCTCACTGGCTTCAAGAGATGTCCAGAGTCCCTGTGTCTTTTTTCTTTCAGAACCAAATATTCTTGACACGTCACTGTCAGTACTCTCATTTAGATCTCCTGTTACTGTTTCACTGTTTCCTTGCCATTTCATAAGAAGAACATCTTATTAAAGAGACAGTAGTCAAAGTTATATTCAGGATGTTGATTGAAAACCAACATTGCATGGCATTTCTAGCCTGAGGCAAATGCTCAATCTATTTTTGACAGCTACCATGGCCCTGTAGGTAGGTAAGTGGGATCTATAACCATACATCCCACACTGAAACTGTAATAATTGCAAATTTTAGATAGCTAGGAGTTTGAAGCATATTTAATTATATCATGGTAAGAAAGATTATTTATATAAAATGTCCTGAAGACAGTTGTTAAAAATTTTTATGATATAAGACTCAAAATCATAGCAGGTCTTGGGACTTCCCTTGAGGTCCATTGGTTAGGACTCTGCAATCCCAGTGGAGGGGGCACAGGTTTGATCCCTGACTGGGGAACAAAGATCCCACATGCTGCATAACACAGCCAAAAAATAAATAAGTAAAATAAAATCATAGCATATCTGTGTGGGTTTGCAATTCAATACAAATCCTGGATTCATATCAGTTTCACCACAATCAATACTTACAACCCATTTCAGGTAAAATATCCTTAGCTCAAACTATGTTATAGGTTCGGCTCTAGGATCCCATTTCATAAGGAAGGAAAATGAAGCTTATCCAGTTTAGGTCATTTCTCCAGAAGGTGATAAAATGAATGCAGACAGCTATCTTCCAAGGCATTGGTGGTTACTGTATCAATAAAGCATGTTCTTTCTCTTATCTCAGAATGCTCTAAGACACAAAACACTCTGATCTTGTCCTAGTGTGCTCTAACGTTTCCTGACTAAGGCACTATTGAAATTTTGGGGCAAATGTTTTGTTCAGGGTAGGGGAATATACATCCTAGGTACAATGTTTAGCAGCAAGTCTGGCAAATACCCACTAGATGCCAGTAGCACCCTACCCCAAGTTGTGACAATCAAAGATGTCTCCAGACAAAATTGTATTTGGTTGAGAATCACTGGTACTGAAATAATAAAAAATCTATTATAATGTGACTGATTTTAACTAGACTATTTTTCTTTAAAGACAATATACTACCGTTTAAGGATGCAATATGACATAAAATAACAACAGAATACATGTATATCTTTTCTCTACATATTTAAGAAGAAAATATAAAGGACTATACATAGAAGAAACTGCAATTTATCAGTTTATTATTACTACTGTAGCCAGTGTTAGTAATAACTTTTTGACATCTTTTTGTATTACATGGATAACTTTTTCTGGGTGATTAGATATGTGATTTTGTCAGATTGTTAGTGACAAAGAATACCTTTGACTTTTGCATATATAACGTGTAAATACAGACCTACATAACAAAAATTATAATGTTGTGCTTACAAATGGTTTATTGAGTTGGATACAATCTCACAATTTTTCTGCTGTAATTTAATTTTTTGTTTCTGAAGACTTTGGTATTACTTTTGTTAACAGACAGTTAAGGTTTCTAGCAAAACAACTTTTTAATAAAAGTTTAACATTGGAAAACCCTGTATTACTAGATATAAAAATTTTAAACATATTTTTCCCCTCTATCACCTGATAGGGCAACACATTAACTTATTTTTGTTTTATTCAGATCCTTTCTCATCTCCGTTCAGAAGTAGTTAATTCAGATGTTTTCTGAATAGAGGTAGAAAAATATACAGACATATAAGAACTAAACATATACAAAAATAAGCTATGTGCTATGTAGAATTATTTTATGATTTAAATAAACTAAAAATGTGGGCAAAATAAGAAAGAGAAAAAAGAGATGGCAGTCTGAATTCAAACTCAGAAGCTGTCTTTTCAGTTGCCAGCAGGTGAAATCTCTGTTTAATTCTCATATCTTCAGCTGAGCTGCTTAGAATCCACCTGCCCCACAGAAGGTTCCTGATTCAGCCAGACATTTGGGTTTATACACTGTTCATACTCAGTCTACGCACAGATTTAGACCCCCTTTCTTGGCTCTGTTCTTTGAGGTTTTTCCTTCCTCACTGTCCAGAGGCCGTAGGAATCCCGAATTTGGTTCTCTAGTTCTTCAAGCCCATAGGACTATAAGTTGCTTCCAGAATTTTAGTATTAATGGTGTCAGCTGGTGCCTTTCCTCTGCCAAAATGCTGGAATAAGAAAAAACAAGAAAACCTTGGCAAACTCACCAAGTATCTTCACTTGTTCCTATTTCTACCTGATTTTGGTTGTTTTCATTGCCTTTAAGTTGCTTTTGTTTGTATGTTTTCTTTTGAATCTTTTTCAGTTTCTATGCAAGTGAGAGCGAGTCTCATAAAGGCAGTTCCTCCATGATTGGGAGCAAATCTGCCAACACTTTCAGAGTTCAAGGTGAAGTTCAGGTTCCAAATCTGAAGTTTTACAATTTTTTCTCCAATCTTGCTGATTTAAGAGCATATTTAACTCTCATAAATGTACCTACATTTGGCTAATGGAACTGCATGCTTTACTGATCATAAATTGTAGAGTGTATATTATTTGTGCTCATTTACATAATTTACTGATTAAAGTACATATTTAATCTATTGACCTTTACACTTATCTTACTTATACAGACCTATAATCAAGGCATCTACTTTGCGAGATAACATTTATATCTTATCAAATTACTTACCCCTTATTAACCTCTGAAATACTGGAGACTGGCCCATATCCTCTCTGCTAATCAGGGGTCCATAGTTTCTTCTGTCAAAAGTGCATACTTTTTGTTGGATTTGTCTCATCTCTCTGTTCTTTTACTTAAGTTCTATTTCATTAATTTGTCTTTCTTTTCTTTTACTATTCTTTTCTCTCACCTGTTTTCATTGGCTTTATTTCTGTATAGCCATCTCTCTTTACACCACATTCTGATCAATTCTACATATACATTTGATAAGCTCCAAGGTATATGGAGCTAAAATTTGTCCCCTGAATTTTTAATGAGAACATGATCTTGTATGGGCAGGTCAGCTTGATTGTTTAGTCTTTCTTCTGATTGAGGATATCCTTTTAAAATGTATTTTTATATTGAGTAAACATTCTCAAATTTGGTATTTGAGAGGGGGAGAGAGGTAAGGAAAGAAACAATTTTAATATGGTAAACTAAATGTTATGACAGGTGTATCCTTAATGTGCTGTAGTTGCATGTAGGAGGGACAATTAACCCATAGTTGCATGGGGAAAATATATCAAAAAACAAAACTGGAAATGGTCTATGTGCACTGACTCTTGAAAAATATCTTGTTGCCTTAATAAATTTAACTACTGAAGCAACATTTTTGGTATTTGACATTTTCCACTGTGGGCTGTTCTTTTAAAAACAAAATGATAATTCAGTAAAGCATAAACTGGAGTAATGTTAAAGGTTCCAGATACTCACACATTTTCTCAAAATGCTAAAGATATGAAACCCAAAGAAGTTAATTGATTGTCCAATGCCCAAAGCTAGATACTAGCAGATTTGGAACTTGGTTGTGAGACTGCATTTTTAAACTTTGATGTGATTAGACATAGAGTTTCTTGCCTGAGAATAAAAGTAAAAAATAAATTTTAAAAATTGATGATGGTTTATTAGATTAAGTAGCTCAAAGAAGAGAAAGGAAGACCATTTATGAATGAGAGTGGTAAAGTTCTAAATAGATAAATAAGATTGAAATCTAGGACCTCTGACTGAATTATTAGTACATGTCAACCTGTCATACTGTCAAGCTTATTTTAAAATGTATTTCTTAACTTCACAAAACACAAATCCATATAACAGTAGACTATTTGTTATTTTAATGCATAGTTATTATTAAGAAACTTATTGTAGAATAGTATTTGATTTACAGAAAAAATTTGAAGATAATACAGAGATCCCCATGTACCTCACACCTAATTTTCACCATTACTAACATCTTGCATTATTAGGTACAATTTTTTACAATTAATGAACCAATAGTGGAACATTGTTATTAACAAAACTCCTTTATTTATGTTTTCTTTTTTACATAATCCTTTTCCTGTTCCAGGATCCCACCCAGAATATTACATTATATTTCCTCAACATGTCTCCTTAGGCTCCTTTACTGTGACAATTTCTCAGATTTTCCTTGTTTTTGATGACTTTTCTAGTTTTGAGGACTAATTGTCATATGTTTTTTTTTAAATGTCCCTCAGTTAGGATGTGTCTGGTATAGTTTCCATGATTGACTGGGATTATGTTTTTTTGGGAAGCAGACCACAGTGGGAATGTGTCGTTATCATCATGTTATACCAAGCGTACAGTCTTTCAACATGGCTTATCTCTGTTGATGTTTACCTTGATGGCATGGCTGAGATAGTGTTTGGAAAATTTCTCCATTTCAAAGTTAATCTTTTCCCCCTTTTAAATATTGTACTTTTCAAAGGAAGTCACTATGTGCAGGCCACACTCAAACAGTGGGAATTTATTTTCCCCCTCCTTGACGATTCAAGCATCTACATAAATATTTTGAACTTCTCCTGCAGGGGAAATTTGTGCAAAATTTTCAATTTATTTATTAAACCACTTGTTTATATCAGTACAGACTCATGGATATTTATTTTATATTTTAGGTAATAATCCAATACTACTTTATTTTGTTCCCAAATTATTTCAACTTTGGCTATCATGGGCTCTTTCAGTCGGCTCCTGTATTCCATTTGAAATATCACCATCATTGTGTGTGTGTGTGTGTATGTGTATGTGTGTGTTGAACACTTCCTTATTTTCTGACAGTACAAGATGCTCCAGGATCATCATGTGTAATAGACTACACCCTAATCAACATCCAGCATACTAATCTGTGCCTCAGAATGTTAAGGAAATCCAACCTGTGGCAGTTCCCATTTATATAGTTAAACTTGGTTAAATATTTTTTTTCTATTTTCCATAGTAGAATATTATGGAGACTTTAAAATGAATTATATAACTATGTCCATATCTATTGTTATATTTCTCTACACATCTATATCTATTTAACATGTATATATTTGTATGTTTATATAATCAATATCTATAGAATATATTTAATGTCCAAGAAAGATAATTCTGGTAAAAATGAAAATTTTCAAGAGACTATACTTAGTGTGATCATGACATAAATAAAATTACAGCACCATTGGTTTAAAGAAAAGATCTGTCTGAGTAAATATCAAACAGGTCCTGTTGGTTTTGAAGAATGAGGTAATATGGACCTTTTCTTTCTACATATATTTTGCTTAATATTTTGTAATGATTATGTGCTATGTTTATAATAAGAAAAAATGATTCCGAAGGCCATAGTAAAATTCCTAAATGCTGATGATGATTGTTATGCACTGAATTATGTCTGTCCAAAATTATAGGTTGAAGTCTTAAGACCCAATGTGACCGTATTGGAAATAGGAATTTAGGGAGGTAATTAAGTTTAAATAGGGTCATAGGGGGTGAAACTCTAATCCAATAGGTCTGATGTCCTTATAAGAAGAGGAAGAGATACCAGGAGAGTACACACACCGAGGAAAGGACATGTAAGAACACTGAGAAGGCATCTGTCTGCAAGCGAGAAAGAGAGGCTGTATCACAGACCAGTTATTCTCGATATTGAACTTGGATTTCCAGTCTCCAGAACTTTTAGAGGAAAAAAAAATCAGTTGTTTAATCGACCACGGCTGTGGTATTCTGTAAGCAGCCTCAGTAAATTAATGCAATGATAATAATAATAATGCCATAATTAACAACATTTTACTTAAATTTTGCAAGTGTTCCTATTTGTTTGTTGTTTTTTCCTGTATTTTATTTTAACATCTTTATTAGAGTATAATTGCTTTACAATAGTGTGTTAGTTTCTGTTTTATAACAAAGTGAATCAGCTATACATATACATATATCCCCATATCTCTTTCATCTTGCATCACCCTCCCTCCTACCCTCCCTATCCCACACTTCTAGGTGTTCACAAAGCACCGAGCTGACCTTGCTGTGCTATGCGGCTGAATCCTACTAGCTATCTATTTTACATTTGGTAGTATATATAAGTCCATGCCATTCTCTCACTTCGTCCCAGCCATTCTCTCACTTCGTCCCAGCTTACCCTCCCCCCTCCACGTGTTCTCAATTCCATTCTCTAGTAGGTGTACATCTTTATTCCCTCTTTTTTTTTTATTCCATGTGTCTGTATTAGCAAATGGTATTTGTTTTCCTCTTTCTGACTTACTTCACTCTGTATGACAGATCCTATGTCCATCCACCTCATTACAAATAACTCAATTTCATTTCTCATTATGGCTGAGTAATATTCCATTGCATATATGTGCCACATCTTGCTTATCCATTCATCTGTTGATGGACACTTAGGTTGCTTCAATGTCCTGGCTATTGTACATAGAGCTGCAATAAACATTGTGGTACAGGCCATTTTTTCAATTATGTTCCCTCACAGTATATGCCCAGTAGTGGGATTGCTGGGTCGTAAGGTAGTTCTATTTTCAGTTTTTTAAGGAAGCTCCATACTGTTCTCCATAGTGACTATATCAATTTACATTCCCACTAACAGTGCAAGAGGGTTCCATTTTCTCCACACCCTCTCCATCATTTATTGTTTGTAGGTTTTTTGATGAGGGCTATTCTGACTGGTGTGAGGTGACAACACATTGTAGTTTTGATTTGTACTTCTCTAATGATAGATGATGTTGAGCATTCTTACATTCATTTGTTGGGAATCTGTATATCATTGGAGAAATGTCGATTTAGGTCTTCTTCCCATTTTTGGATTGGGTTGTTTGTTTTTTTGATATTGAGCGGCATGAGTCACTTGTAAATTTTGGAGATTAATCCTTTGTCAATTGCTTCATTTTCAAATATTTTCTCCCATTTTGAGGGTTGTCTTTTCCCCTTGCTTATGGTTTACTTTGCTGTGCAAAAGCTTTTAAGTTTCATTAGGTCCCATTTGTTTATTTTTGTTTTTATTTCCACTTCTCTAGGAGGTGGATAAAAAAGGATCTTGCTGTGATTTATGTCATAGAGTGTTCTGCCTATGATTTCCTCTAAGAGTTTGATAGTGTTTGAACTTACATGTTGGTCTTTAATCCATTTTGAGTTTATTTTTGTGTATGGTGTTAGGGAGTGTTCTAATTTCATTCTTTTACATGTAGCTGTCCAGTTTTTCCAGCACCACTTATTGAAGAGGCTGTCATTCCTCCATTGTACATTCTCCCCTCTTTTATCGAAAGTAAGGTGACCGTATATGCATGGGTTTATCTCTGGGCTTTCTATCCTTTTCCATTGATCTATATTTCTGTTTTTGTGCCAGTATCAGACTGTCTTGATTACTCTATCTTTGTAGTATAGTTTGAAGTCAGAGAGCCTTATTCCTCAAGCTCCCTTTTTCTTTCTCAAGATTGCTTTGGCTATTCAGGATCTTTTGTGTTTCCATACAAATTGTGAAATTTTTTTTTCTACTTCTGAGAAAAATGCCATTGGTAGTTTGATAGGGATTACATTGAATCTGTAGATTTGCTTTAGGTAGTATACTCATTTTCATAGTGTTGATTCTTCCAATCCAAGAACATGGTATATCTCTCCATCTCTTTGTATCGTGTTTCATTTCATTCATCAGTATTTATAGTTTTCTGCATACAGGTCTTTTGTCTCCTTAGGTAGGTTTATTCCTAGGCATTTTATTATTTTTGTTACAATGGTAAATAGGAGTGTTTCCTTAATTTCTATTTCATATTTTCATCATTAGTGTATAGGAATGCAAAATATTTCTGTGTATTAATTTTCTATCCTGCTATTAACCGAATTCATTGATTGGATCTATTACTTTTCTGGTAACATCGTTAGGATTATCTGTGCATAATATCATGTCATCTGCAAACAGTGACAGCTTTACTTCCACTTTTCCAATTCGGGTTCCTTTTATTTCTTTTTCTTCTCTGATTGCTGTGGCTAAAACTTGCAAAGCAGTGTTGAATAATAGTGGGGAGAGTGGGCAACCCTGTTTTGTTCCTGATGTTAGTGGAAATGTTTTCAGTTTTTCACTATTGAGAATGATGTTGGCTGTGGGTTTGTCATATATGGCCTTTATTATTTTGAGGTAAGTTCCCTCTATGCCTACTTTCTGCAGGGTTTTTTTTTTTTTTATCATAAATGGGTGTTGAATTTTGTCAAAAGATTTTTCTGCATCTATTGAGATGATCATTTGGTTTTTATTCTTCAATTTATAAATATGGTGTATCACATTGATTGATTTGCATATGTTGAAGAATCCTTGCATTCCTGGAATAAACCCCACTTGATCATGTTGTGTGATGCTTTTAGTGTGCTGTTGGATTCTGTTTGTTAGTATTTTGTGTAGGAGTTTTGCCACTATGTTCATCAGTGATATTGGTATGCAGTTTTCTTTCTTTGTGACATCTTTGTCTGGTTTTCATATCAGGGTGATGGTAGCCTTATAGAATTAGTTTGGGAGTTTTCCTCCCTCTCCGATATTTTGGAAGAGTTTGAGTACGTTAGGTGTTAGCTTTTCTCTAAATGTTTGATAGAATTCGCCTGTGAAACCTTCTGGTCCTGGGCTTTTGTTTGTTGGAAGGTTTTTAATCAGAGTCTCAATTTCAGTGTTTGTGATTGGTCTGTTCATATTTTCTATTTCTTCCTGGTTCAGTCTTGGTAGGTTGTGCTTTTCTAAGAATTTGTCCATATCTTCCAGGTTGTCCATTTTAATGGCATATAGTTGATTGTAGTAATTTCTTATGATCCTTTGTATTTCTGCAGTGTCAGTTCTTCTTTTTAATTTCGAATTCTATTGATTTGAGTTTTCACTTTTTTTTTCTTGATGAGTCTGTCTAATTGTTTATCATATTTTCTTATCTTCTCAAAGAACCAGCTTTTAGTTTTATTGATTTCTGTTATTGTTTCTTTCATTTCTTTTTCATTTATTTCTGATCTGATCTTTATGATTTATTTCCTTCTGCTAACTTTGGGGGTTTTTTTGTTCTTCTTTCTCTATTTGCTTTAGGTGTAAGGTTAGGTTGTTTATTTGAGATATTTCTTGTTTCTTGTTATAGGATTGTATTGCTATAAATGTCAGTCTTAGAACTGCTTCTGCTGCATCCCAAAGGTTTGGATCATCGTGTTTTTATTGTCATTTGTTTCTAGGTACTTTTTGATTCCCTCTTCGATTTCTTCAGTGATTTCTTTGTTATTAAGTAGTGTATAGTTTAGCCTCCATGTGTTTGGTTGTTTTACATTTTTTCCTGTAATTGATATCTAGTGTCATATCATTGTGGTTAGAAAAGCTACCTGATACAATTTCAATTTTCCTAAGTTTGCCAAGGCTTGATTTGTGACCTAAGATATGCTCTATTCTGGAGAATATTCCATGAGCACTTGAGATTAAACTGTATTCTGTTTTATTTGGATGAATGTCCTATAAATATCAATTAAGTCCATCTTATCAAAGCTTATCATTTAAAGCTTGTGTTTCCTGATTTAATTTCATTTTGGATGATTTGTCCATTGGTGAAAGTGGGATGTTAAAGCCCCCTACTATGATTGTGTTACTGTTGATTTCCCCTTTTATGGCTGTTAGCATTTGCCTTATGTATTGAGATGCTCTTATGTTGGGTACATACATATTTCAATTTTTATACCTTCTTCTTAGATTGATCCGTTGATCTTAATTTAGTGTCCTTCCTTGTCTCTTGTAATAGTCTTTATTTTAAAGTCTCTGTTATGTGATATGAGAATTGCTACTCCATCTTTCTTTTGGTTTCCATTTGCATGGAATATCTTTTTCAATCCCCTCACTTTTAGTCTGTATGTTTCCCTAGTTCTGAATTGGGTCTCTTGTAGACATCATATATACAGGGCTTGGTTTTGTATCCATTCAGCTGGTCTATGTCTTTTGGTTCTAGCATTTAATCCATTTACATTTAATGTAACTATCGATATGTATGTTCATATTAGCAATTTCTTAATTGTTGTATGTCTGTTATTGTAGGCCTTATCCTTCTCTTGTGTTTCCTGCCTAAAGAAGTTCCTTTAGCACTTGCTGTACTGCTGGTTTGGTGGCGCTGAATTCTCTTAGCTTTTGCTTGTCTCTGAAAATTTTAATTTCTCCATCAAATCTGAATGTGATCCTTGCTGGGTAGAGTAATCTTGGTTGTAGGTTTTTCCCTTTCATCACTTTAAATATGTCCTGCTACTCCCTTCTGGCTTGTAGAGTTTCTGCTGAAAGATCAGCTGATAACCTTATCGGGATTCCCTTGTACGTTTTTGTTTTTGTTTTTGTTTTCCCTTGCTGCTTTTAATATTTTTTCTTTTTGTTTAATTTTTGATAGCTTGATTAATATGTGTGTTGGCATGTTTCTCCTTGTATTTATCCTGTATGGGACTCTCTGCACTTCCTGGAATGACTAATTATTTCCTTTCCCATATTAGCAAAGTTTTCAACTCTAATCTCTCCAAATATATTTTCAGAACATTTCTTTTTCTTTTCTTATGCTGGGACCACTATAATTCAAATGTTGGTGTGTTTAATGTTGTCCCAGATATCTCTGAGACTGTCCTCAATTCTTTTCATTCTTTTTTCTTTATTCTTCTCTGCTAGGTCCTTGTTAATCATTTCTTGCATTTTTTCCATTCTATTTTCAAGATTTTGGATCATCTTTAATGTCATTTCTCTGAATTATTTTTCAGGTAGACTGCCTATTTTCTCTTCATTTTTTGGTCTGGTGGGTTTTTACCTTGCTCCTTTGTCTGTTTTTTTTTTTTTTTTTTCTCTCTTTCTTCTCATTTTGCTTAACCTACTGTGTTTGGGGTCTACTTTTTGCAGGTTGCAGGTTTGTAGTTCCTGTTGTTTTTGGTGTCTGCCCCCAGTGTGTAAGTTTGGTTCAGTGGGTTGTGGAGGCTTCCTGGCAGATGAGACTAGTTTCTGTGTTCTGGTGAATGAGGCTGTATCTTGTCTTTCTGCTGTGCAGGTCCAGTTCTGCTGCTGTGTTTTTTTGGGTCTGTGACCTTATTATGATTTTAGGCAGCTTTTATGCTAGTGGGTGTGGCTTTGTTCCTGTCTTGCTAGTTGTTTGTCATAGGGTGTATAGCACTGCAGCTTGTTTTTTTTTTTTGTTGTTGTTGTTTTTGCAGTACGTGGGCCTCTCACAGTTGTGGCCTCTCCCGTTGCAGAGCGCAGGCTCTGGACGTGCAGGCTCCGTGGCCATGGCTCACGGGCCCAGCCACTCCACGGCACGCAGGATCCTCCCAGACCGGGGCACGAACCCGCATCCCCTGTATGAGCAGGTGGACCCTCAACCACTGCACCACCAGGGAAGCCCTTGCTGGTTGTTTAATGGAGCTGGGTCTTGGCGTTGAGATGGAGATCTCTCGGAGATTTTCACTGTTTAATATTACATGCAGCTGGGAGGTCTCCGTTAGACCAATGTTCTGAACTTGGCTCTTCCACCTCAGAGGCACAGGCCTGACACCCGGCAGGAACACCTAGACCCTGTCATCCACATGGCTCAGAATAAAAGGGAGAAAGAAAGAAAGAAAGAAAGAAAGAAAGAAAGAAAGAAAGAAAGAAAGAAAGAAAGAAAGAAAGAAAGAAAGAAAGAAAAAGTTAAGTAAAATAAAATAGTTATTAAAATAAAAACTAATTATTAAAAATAAAAAAAAATTAAAAGTGTTAAAAAGAAAGAAAGAAAGAAGAGAGCAACAAAACCAAAAATCAAATCCACCAATCATAACAAGTGCTACGAATTATAGTAAAAAGAAAAGAAAGAAAGAAAAAAAAAGGACAGATAGAGCCCTTGGTCAAATGGTAAAAACAAAGCTTTAAAGACAACATCACACACAGAAGCATACACATACACACTCACAAAAAAGGAGAAAGAAGAAGAAGAAGAAGAAGAAGAAAAAAAATATATATATATCTTTTCTCCCAATGTCCACCGCCTCAACTTGGGATGATTCGTTGTCTATTCAAGTATTCAACAGATGCAAGGTACATCAAGTTGATTGTGGAGATTTAATCCACTGCTCCTGAGGCTGCTGGGAGAGAGTTTCCTTTCTCTTCTTTGTTTGCTCATCACCTGGGGTTCAGCCTTGCATTTGTGCCCGCCTTTGCATATAGGTCACCTGAGGGCATCTGTTCTTTGCTCAGACAGGATGAACTTGAAGGAGCAGCTGATTTGGGGGCTCTGGCTCACTCAGACTGGGAGGAGGAAGGGGTAGAGAATGCGGGGCAAGCCTGTGGTGGCAGAGGCTGGTGTGACATTGCACCAGTCTGAAGTGTGCTGTGTGTTCTCCCAGGGAAGTTGTCCATGGATCACGGGGCCCTGGCAGTGGCGGACTGCACAGGTTCCTGGGAAGGGAGGTGTGGATAATGACCTGTGCTTGCACACAGGCTTCTTGGTGGCTGCAGCAGCATCCTTAGCATCTCATGCCCATCTCTGGGGTCCACGCTGATAGCCATGGCTCACGCCCATTTCTGGAGCTCGTTTAGGCAGTGCTGTTAATCCCCTCTCCTAGCACACCATAAAACAAAGAGGCAAGAAAAAGTCTCTTGCCTCTTCAGCAGGTCCAGACATTTTCCTGGACTCCCTCCTGGCTAGCTGTGGTGCACTAACACCCTTCAGGCTGTGTTCACACAGCCAACCCCAATCCTCTCCCTGGGATCTGACCTCTGAAGTCTGAGCCTTAGCTCCCTGCTCCCACATGCCCTGGCAGGTGAGCAGACAAGCCTCTCAGGCTGGTGAGTGCTGGTTGACACTGACCCTCTGTGTGGGAATCTCTCCACTTTGCTCTCTGCACCCCTGTTGCTGAGCTGTCCTCCATGGCTCCAATGCTTCACTCTGCCACCTGCAGACTCCACAAGTGAAGGGACTTCCTAGTGTGTGGAAATTTTTCCTCCTTCACAGCTCTTTTCCAGTGGTGCAGGTCCCGTTCCTATTCTTTTGTCTCTGTTTTTTCTTTTGCACTACGCAGGTACGTGGGGAATTTCTTGCCTTTTAGGAGGTCTGAGGTCTTCTGCCAGCATTCAGTAGGTGTTCTGTAGGAGTTTTTCCACATATAGTTGTATTTCTGATGTATTTGTGGGGAGGAAGTTGATCTCCACATCTGACTCTTCCGCCATCTTGAAGGTCTCTCCCTAGTTAAGTTTTGTGAGTGTAACTTCCAAAGAGTAATTTAAAGATTTAAAAGTTTAAATGCAATTACTGTTTTATTCAAAAGACAAAATTATCATCTTGACAAATAAGACCATTGAGGAACATATCTCAGCATTTATTACAACATATATATATATATATTTCTTTTACTGTCTATATAATTTGTACTACTTCAAAATTTTGTATGGTTTATTTTTACATGCCTGGTTTTATTAGAAACCATTATGAATTTGCTGTAAACATATATATTTTTTCATTTTGTATTGTTAATCAATTCTTGCATTGATTATGTGTGAATCAAACAATATGTAAATCCTAAGGTCAGATACATCATGAAATTAATTAACTTGAATTTCATGTATTTGCATAATATTGCTTACATAATTTTGTTGTCATGCTGTTGTTGTTGGAACATATCAAGTATTATTTTTTCCCATTGCAGAACCATGGTTATTACTCACACTTAACTAGTTTGGTAGTGTTCATTGAATAGCTTAAGATTTTCCTAAAAACACTAAAATGAGATAATTCATACTGTTATGACTATTGTGATAATATTACCAAATGTTTGTCAATTTCATCAAAGGCATGACTATTGCTGATTATAATATTTTTCCACACAATATTCTCTGTTTGTAGTAATACTTTAAACAGGCAGAACAAGAAACGATGTTTAGAATAAAATGTGCAAATGCCAAACACGTGAGTTCTGCTGCATTAGGAAGGTTCACTCAGCTTGTTATCATTTTTAACCAATTGTTGATGCATTACCAGAAATGGTCAAATTTTCAAAACAGACCCACATGAGTCACATGTTTTCCCCAACATTAATATGCTAATAATGATTAGAGAATGATACAAACAACTAAGAAACAACCACAGATTCATCATCAGTCTTTGGAAGTTCCAGATTTCCACAAGTTTCTTTTAGCACTCTGGATGTAGTTTTATTTCAAAGTGACAAATGACAACTATATGTTGTATAGATTAACACAAGGAAGTCACTTAGGTTCGGGTTCTTCTGGGTTTTTATACTATGATTGTCATGTAGCTAGAGGACCTATGGGACCTGCCTGCACCAATCACTTGATAATTCCCATTGTTAATCAAGCTTCATCCCATAAATCCAAATCTCAGTTTCATTTACAGTAAAAAATCAAGTTAGAAAAGAACTTAGAGAAGAACCCAAATGCCCCTTAGCATGTTTACAAATACCTCTTGTTGGGGGTTCAAAAGTGGGGTTCCTAAGGATGTAGAAAGGAAATTATAGACTCACTATTAGCTGTTTTCTTCCTAGTTGCCATGTAGGAAGTCAATGGAGGAAACTGAATCTCATTTCTTAAAAGGAGAGAGAAATTCCAATTTTTATATGAAATTTCCTATGCATAATAGTGGGTGAAATGTTGTATAGGATTTGGCCCATAGGCTGCCAGATTGTTTCTTCTACTATAGACATAGTGAAGTCTTCCCCCTCTCTTACTGTTTTCCTGAATCAGACACAACTTTGGATTTGCTCAGTGAAGAGCATTGTGGCACCATCATTTTAGCATTTTAATTATGATGTTTGTCTTCCATTAAAAGAAAACAGACAAATTGGATAAAATAAGAAGAAGATATGTTATTCTGTATAATAAGAATACCAAAGGCAGGGCAATTTGTAGATTGGTTGATTAAGCTGCCCAGCAACTGAGCTTCTCTCCTTGTTCTTCCCTTTGTTTCATGATGTTCCCAAGGTTCCTTCCTCAGAGAATGTCAAATAATAGCATAAAAAAAATCATCACTGGGCTATGAAACCTTTTAAGAGTGAGATAAAATTTTAGGAAGCACCCAGCAGCCTTTCTCTCATATCTCAATGACCAGAATTTTCAAATATGTCCCTGCCTCAGCCAATTGCTTGGTGAAAAGATTAAACCTACCACGACTAATTTTGAGCAATAAAGATAGGAAGGTGGGCTTTTGAAGCTACCAAGGAACATTGCTTCTACAGAAAGACATGGCCCCTTTCCAGGTGTACTGAGTCAAGAATAAGAAAAGAAGGACAAGCAACATCTACCTCATTTCCTCCTTACAACAATTTCAATTAATGTAACCTATGCGAAGCTATTTTCTTGGCCAGTCCCACAAAATTGCTGGCTGATTTACTCATTTTAAGACCTGTGTCTTTCTTTTCTTAAGTTGCCATCATGTTACAATATGTCATCAAATTATTGTCCTGAATAAATTAGAACAAATTTCCTCTCTATATCTTCATATGTCACAGCAATGTTTTTGGAATAGGATGGATGTCTTGACATTTACCAACATTAAGTTTTCCAATGTTTTAATACTTTCAAATTATATGATGGTACAGAATGTGATGGTGTCCTCTGTAGCCTTTGGCACAGTATTATAAATAGAAGAGATTTGACATATATTAATTAATCGATTTAAATATCAAGTTGTTAATAGTCTGAAATAGGTTCATGTTTACATCTGATGTGTCCCTTCAAAACTAGTTTCATATAAAGCCTAATACTATAAAATTCTTTTATTTCTGCCTCTACTGGAAATTTACACCTTTTCTCAATACTTCTTTTTAGAATGTAGTCTCCATTGCTGCTATTTTCCTACACTGCACTCTTTACAACCCCTAAGATAAAAACCAAAATTACAATATTAGGACATGACTATTATTTAGAAAAAAAATTAATATGTGTTTGCACTATATCATTCTCACTATACATTTATTATTCAATAAGATGTTTTAAATATTTATGCTTCCTAATATGGGTGTGTATATGCAGTGGTATCTTCAGAGTTTTTGTTGTCATTTGTATATTTCTACAAATAATACCACAAATAAAAAATACATAATGCACAGCATAAATCACTAAGAATATAAGATTTCAGAATGCTTAAATTAGAGCACGAATTTTTCCTATAGGAAAATTAAAGGTTTCTTTAAAGTTTTTTTTGAGGTGGGGGAGAAAATATTATGAAGAGAAAATTGTCATTTGTAATTTTGTTTTCTCCACAATCTTAAGCAGTTTCTATGGGTAAGCTAGGAGCCATCATGGAAGAAGGAGGTCTTTTGCAATACACTAGAAATTATTTGGAATATCTTAAGAAGCATGAGCATACAGTCATGTTGAGACAATCCCAAGTATTATTTCCACTCTGTAATCGAAGACAGATAAATGTATCAGAATATGTCTGACATTCACTCTGCACTATTCAGTTATTTTTCTATGTGCATTTCACATACTAATGGTTTGATCCCCACAACAAACCTGGAGAGGAATTTCATCAATTTCCATATTTTACCTGTGAAGTCACAGAAGCATAGTAAAGTTTAAACATATCATTTATGATCAGGTCTTATATCTGGTAAAAGTTGGAACCAACACCTCCTCAGGACTATACAGGGATTTTATATGAATTAGAATTCAAAAAGCATCTCTTCTTCTGTTAAAGTGATTGTGAGTATAATATTAATTTCTTAATAAAATGTAAATTAATGGTTAATATCTGGCATATAAATTATAATAATAAAATTATTAAACATAAAATGAAATTAAATTTAATCAAATTAATTAAGAATTCAAAGCCAATATGGTATTATTTTTAAACAAATGATTATACATCTTCCAATATCAGAAATGAAATTTACTGTGGAAATTTCCGTGTATTTTCCTTACTCAGTAATTTTCTTTTCTATAGAACTATTGATAGATTTTGCAAACATTTTTGTGGCAGTAAACCTTAATTAGCTTTTTTAAAAGACATTTTTAGAGCAAATTTAGGTTTATTTCAAAATTAAGAGGGAGATACAGAGATTTCCCATATACCCCATACTACCATACATATATAGCCTGCCCCATTTCAAAATTATTCATCAAAATGGTACATTTTTTGAATAGGATGAACCCACACTGACATATTATTATCACCCAAAGTCCATGCTTTACTTTATGATTCACTCTTGGTGTTGTACATTCTTTGGGTTTGGACACAACTTTAATGACATATATTCATGATTATAGTATCACATAGAATATTTTCACTGCCCTAAACATCTTCTGTGCTTTGCCTATTCATCTCCCCGCCCCCTCCACACTAATCTTTTTACCGTCTCCATAGTTTTGCCTTTTACAGAATGTTATAGAGTTGGAATCGTACAGTATGTAACTTTTTCAGATTGTCTTCTTACACTTATAAATATGCAAAGTTACTCCATGTCTTGATAGCTCATTTCCTTTTAGCTCTGAAAAATATTTCACCATGTAGATATATCACAGTTTATTTATTCATTCACCTACTGAAGGACACCTTGGTTGCTTTCCAGTTTTGGTAATTATGAATAAAGGTATATAAACATCCATGCACAGGTTTTTGTGTGGATGTAAGTTTTCAACATATTTGGGTAAGTGCAAAAGAGTGTGATTGCTGTGTCTTACACTAAGAGTATGTTTAATTTTGTAAGAAACTGCCAAACTGTCTTCCCAAGTGGCTGTACCATTTTACATTCCTACCAGCAACGTATCATAATTCCTGTTGCTCTACTTCATTCCCAGTATTTAGTGTTGTCAATGCTGACTCTAATCAACACTGATTTCTGTCATTCCAATAGATATGCAGTGGTATCTTATTCTCATTCAATTTTTTGATCTATTCTGAAAATCACTATCTTTTACTTGGTGCCTTTAGACCATTGTCATTCAAAGTGATTATTGATATAGCTGGATTAATATCTACCATATTTGGTACTGTTGCCATTAGTTGCCTTTGTTCTTTTTTCTTATTTTTGTCTTACAATCTTTTCTTTTGTGGTTTTAACTGAGCATTTTATATTATTCCATTTTGCCTCCTTTCTTAGCCTATCAGTTACACTTTTTAAAAAAATTATTTTAGTGGTTGCCCTAGAATTTTCAATATACAATTGCAATTAATAAAAATCCACTTTGAAATAACATCAGAGCAATTCACGTGTAGCATAATAAAATAGCCCTAATTCCTTCTTCCCCTGCCTTGTATACTTGCTATTCTTCAAGTATCTATGATATATATGATATATAAAATATATACTTAAGAAATGATAATCAACACACTGTTGCTATTATTATTTTGAGCAGTCAAGTAGTATCTGTTAGAACAAATAAGAATAAGGAATATAAAAGTTTTAATTTTACCATCATATACTCCTTCTTTGATTCTCTTCCTTTCTTTCTGTATATATGAGATTCTGACTGATATAATTTTTCTTCTCTCTAGAGAAATTATTTAACATTTCTTACAAGGCAGGTCTGCTGGCAACAAATTTCCACAATTTTTGCTTGTCTGAGAAATTTTTTCTCCTTCATAGTTAAGGACAATTTCACAGGGCTTAATTAGTTTTTAAATGAATTTTCATTATTAAAAGCAATATTTCCCTCATGTGAATATTGGCAAATTTAAATATGCTCTTTAAAATTATTCAAATCAATATGTGTTCATTGATTGGTATGAGACTAAAATCTAAAAGAGTTAAGTCCTTTAGTTTGTAATACATCAATATAATATGAATAGTAAATTTTCAACAGTTAATTTCAAATATAAAATTTTACTTGATGGGAGAAATTCATGATTATTGTAATTTTTCATTCAAAAATTATTGTCAGGATTACTGAAAGGATTATTTCAGTTAATATATGGTGTTGTTGTATATGATAACAAATAAAATGAATTTGATATTTAGTTTTTGATTGTAGACAGGTTGATGATAATAATCATAGTTAAAAGTCTTCTTTGACAATTAAAAAATTTTGTTTTTAATAGGTGTGGAACTTGCCATCAATGTCAAGAAATTCTGCAAGAGTTGTGCATGTTTCATGTAACTGAGATTTTACAAATAATGACATTGATTCAACTTTTCCATTTTGAATTCAATTATATTTTCAAAATTATGTTGAATAAATAGTTTTGCAATTTATTCCAAAGTTTTATCAGAATCAAAAACTAGTTAGATGTTAAAATAAAACAGTGAAAGAAAAAGAAAGCAGTGGTGTCTAAATAGATTTTGTGCATTGTTATTTAACAAGGTAAAATAATGTAAAGTTTAAAAATGTATTAAATTTGTGGAGAAACTTCTTTTTTACTTCTACTATAATTTTGTTGCTTATTTGCACAATATTTTCATCTAAATTACTTTAGGTCAGGCTCAATTTCTAGAATAGATTACTAATATATATATATATATATATATATATATATATATATATATAAAATTTCGTTCAATTTGTGTTACTTCCTAAAGAATATTCCAGAAAAAGAAATGTTCAATAATCGGAAAATAATTATTTCAGAAATCCAAAATTTTAACAATATTTGTTCACAGCTCTGCATGGCTTTTATTGTATCTTACTTAATCTTTTATCTTAATCTCGTAATGTTTAGCTTTTGTTACTTAATAAAATATTTGTTCATTTATCAATTACAAGTTGAATTATTCTGGGGAGGGGGTTATCCATGTGAATATTTAACATCATTTGATATTGATATTTTTCATTTTGCTAAAACTTGCCATAATTTTAGGAAATTTTGCTGTGACTGCAAAAAGATAAAAATTCCCACTGATTCTCTTAAAGTTATTTTGGTCAGTCCTCTGGGTACATGTCATTGTCTCACCCCAAGCCAAAAGATATTTATTATATTTTCAGCAGCAGCAGAGTAGACTTATTTGTTTCACAGAGTTAGATTCTGTACTGCAGAAAATAGTTACATTTTTCAGGACAAACTTTAATTTTAATATTCATCACTATTATTGATACACATTTCACTTTATACATGGATTTTTAGAAAATGTTCCCATGCCCTAAATAGTGCTTTGAGGTAGATAAAGTAACAAAAGTCCAGCAATACTTTCTCCATTTAAACTGATTTGAACTAGTAAATTCCTTACAAAGCCCTACTTACATACCTTTTGGGAATTTCTGGTGTTTTGTCTATGAGATTTTATTTTCAACAAGATCACCTAGATGTTTTATTATCATATTATATTTCCAAGTATCTAGAAATGGCAGAGGGTATTGTTAATTTACTTGAATATGAATTATTTTAATCTCATTTTCTCCTGAAATTCAACATTCTTACACAGAGAGATACTAATAAATTTGCATCTTGCACCAACAGTGATTAATGTGCAGTATATTCTGCTGAAATTAATTGTTCTCATTTTTTTACCCCTATTTCCTGCATTCCATATAATTTCTCCAAAAATATATTCCAGAATCAGAATTGTTTAATTGTTTTCTTTTCAGATGGCTTTCTGTTTCTGTGATTTTATCCTTTTCATTATTTTTATTTTTTCCCCAGCATCTGGAGGAAATAACATTGTGGCTTAGTACTTTCAGCTTTGATTTTTAGCATTTTAAATTATTGAATACATGTTAACAGTGGTTAGTTTCTTGCTGAAAAATTTTCCTTAGCAAAATTTTAAAACTCCAAGCTATAATTATGAAACGTTTCTTTACTTATGCATTTGACATTTTAATTTATGGAATAGTAAATGATTATGAGCTATTATATAGTGATTCATGTCATAATAAAATAAAACACTTGTCCATACTATTTTGGATTTAGTATATAAATATCAAATGAAATAAATTGACATATACAGCATCAAATGTAGTCAATTTTCCAAACTAATTAGTGTAGTTTATTAATTACTAACAACCAGTAAATCAATTAAAAAAGAGGTCCTTCCTTAAAATCATGAGTTATTTTAGATGTTTGAGGTCAATGAGATCTTTAAATTATCGAACATATTTTTCCTTTGTAATATGATAAAAATGCTATTATTCCACTTTCTCATGTCATTTTATTTAATTTTGACAAAATTGCCATAATATACTAATTCTGATACAACTGATCCCTGTTTTCTAAAAGTAAACATGTTTATAACAGGTTTGTAAATAATTTCCAATATGTCATCAACATGAGCATGATAAAAATGAAAAAAGAACTTTTGTGTGCACAACATGAACTAACTCATAAGACAACTCCATTTAGAGCCTGCATTCAACCTTAGGCAGGCTAGCTCCAGGGCAAGAGGGCCCAAAGGTATGAAATAATGTTATTTAGATGAAAATGACATTTATCTTTAAATTTTGACCTATATCTTTTGAGGTTCACATTACTTTTTCCCTTCCTGGCTTTTGTTTCCTCTATTATCCTGTTTTATTTGGAATTTGATTATAATTACTGATAAAGGTTGAATTGCATCCCCCCCAAAAAAAATATGTTGAAGCCCTGAACTCCACTACTTCAGAATGTGACCTTATTTGGAAATAGGGCCTTTACAGGTGAAATTAAGTTAAATGAGTTCATTAGGGTGGACTCGATTCTAATATGACTTTAATAAGTGTAAATTTAGACACAGAGGTGGACATGCCTACCTAGAAAGAAGATGATGCGAAAACATACAGAAAAAAAGACAGTAATGCAACTAGAAATATGCCCCTGCAAGCCACGGAACACCAAAGATGGCAAGCAAATGTCATGTTAGAATTGTCAAGAAATAATTTTCCTTTAGAGCACAGCCCTGACCACTCCTTGAGTTTAGAGTTCTAGCCTACAGAACTGAGACAATGGACTTCTATGGCTTTTAGCCACCCGGTTTTTGATATCTTTTTATGACAACAGTAGTAAACTAAAACAGCTACTAAATTATATGTGATAGCTCATATGATTTAAGGGAAATTTACTTAAAAATTAGGTTTTTTTCATGGAATTTCTAAAGATCAGAGGTTTGAAAACTTTCAGGGGTCAGATACATATCTAATAATTTAAGTGTTTGGAAAATATCAGTTTATAGTAGATTAAGAAATTCTTGCATCTCTAAATTTTGTTCAACATCCAAATACCAAATTCAAAGACATTTTTTGCACTCTAACATTTCTCATCCTCTCATCTCCCTATACATCTACACCTGAATTGAAAAGTTTTAAGTTCACCCATTTTACATTACAAGGCAAAATTTATGATAGTCATTATCCAACTACCTTTTAATATTTTCCAATAATTATTGAAAACACAAATGATCCAAAATTTTTTTTCTTTGCTTGAGGATTCATTTATATGGTTTCCCTATAGCGGATTTGGTTTGCTATGATACAAAGAATTCAAAGATTTTGCTCATGGGGCTTCCCTGGTGGCACAGTGGTTAAGAGTCCGCCTGCTGATGCAGGGGACACGGGTTCATTCCCCGGTCCGGGAGGATCCCACATGCCATGGAGCAGCTGGGCCTGTGAGCCATGGCCGCTGAGCTTGTGCGTCCGGAGTCTGTGCTCCGCAACGGGAGAGGCCACAACAGTGAGAGGCCCGTGTACCGCAAAAAAAAAAAAAAAAAAAAAAAAAAAGAATTTGCTCATGAACTTCACCCTCGGTTGTTACTGCAGTGATTATATTATTGCACGGCAAAGGAGATTTTGCAGATGCAATTAAGATTACTATCCAGGTAGACTTAAACTAATCACATGAACACTTTAAAAATGAAGATATTTTTTCTGGCTGGTAGCAAGAAAGGAAGTCAGAGAGATTCAAAGATTGAGAGAGATTTAATGCGAAGGAGCTGTCCTACTATTGAGAAAGGGTCATGGGACATGGACCTGAGAACAACCTCTAGTTGTTGAACGTGATCCTTGGCCAATAGTCATGAAGAAAACAGAAAATTTATTCTTAATGTCACAAGAACCTAAGTTCTGCCAACAACCTAAATAAGCTTAGAAGCAGACTACCCCAAAAATGCCTCCAGTTAAGCATTCAGCTTGGTTGACATCTTGACTGCAGCCTTACAAGGCCATGAGCAGATAACCTTGTTGAGTTTACCAGGATTTCTGGTTTTCAAAACTGTGATGGTAAAAATGAGTGTTAGTTTAAGCCAGTCAATTTGGAATAATATGTCACTCAACGATAGAAAAGAAATGCACTTAATAGTTATTTTTTTGAATAAAATTAAATATAATTTCACTTTTTAAATGATTCCTATCTAAACTAGCAATAAGTTTTGTGTGATTACTTGTCCGTCTGTCATTAAAATATTTAAAAAAAAATTACAGCAGATATTCTAGATGCTACATAATTTTGAACACCTCCTGTAGATACACTGCAATCTCCTCATTCTCAAACCACATTTTGCCCCTTTCTTGTTTCCTAAATGTAGCAAGGTATTTAGGTCAATAAATATTGAAAAATAGGTTAAGAATTGACTTGTACAAATATAACTTCTGTTGAGGATAAAGTATGTGTCTTTGTGGGTATACATATACACACATATACATTTATATATCTGTATCTATATGCACATATTTTCTCTCTCTCTCTCTCTCTCTCTATATATATGTATATATATATACATATATATATACACACACATATGTATCTCACTGGTAAGGAACTATATGTGGTTTTCTAAGCTCTGAATAAATTAGAAATTTGGACTTATCTCTAAGTTTTAGCATGTGAAGGTAAAGTAAAACTGAACTGGAAATAAGGATATAAGGAATTACTATTGACTCTGCAACTGATTTGGTTTCTAATCTTAAGACAATCATTTAAATATTTTGGGCTCTTGTTTGTTCACTGGTGAAACAAAGGAGATGTGTTTTAGTTCTGTGACTATACAATGTTTAGGGGTATAAACAACTGCTCAATCCAATGAATAGTGTGAACCTATAAGAGACAAGGAACTCAAATAGTCATATAGTTCAGGAAGATGCAGTTGTGTTGGCTTGAGTACACTAATTGCTGTAACAAATATGTCCTTAACATGTATAATTGTTCAAACATAGTAGACATTTATATCTTCCTAATTTAACAGTAAAAGACATATGATTGTGCACAGTGTTAGGCTCTCCTGCATTTGATGATTCAGAGAATTTGTGCCTCCTCCAACTTCAACATTTGATTGCTAAGGTCACTCTTACCTGAACCAAGAAAATAACATAGAAGAACGCAATAGACAGTTTTTATGGGGCAAGTATGTATGGTACATCACTTTTGCTCATTTTTTATTAGCTAGAAGTTAAACACTTGGCTACATTTAATAGAAAAGGTGGTGAAAAGGTAGTCTTAGTTTATAACCAGTAATAAGGAGAAATGGTGTTTTGATGAAAAACAGGAAGGTTGCATCCAGTCACTCAGTACCAGCTTGCTCCCTTCTTATTTTCTATATTTCATTTTCATGTTCCTCCAGAGGTGAGGAAACACAGTTTGTCATCCAGTTACTAAATGTAACTAAAAGTCAAAATTTATCTTTGGTGTGATATCTTCTTCATCAATCTGGTTATGGCTCCTGTGATCTAGTGACTTTTAGAATAAATTTATCTTCTCTCCTCACACCATCCTACTCAATATGCAGTGGTGTTGAAGAGACAGGAAAAAATTGAAAGCCATCACTCAAAAAAGAAAAATGGAAAATCCAAAGCAATATTATATATCTATCAATTGTAAAAAGATTTTAACATTGAAAAGGCAGTTATTTTGGAAATGGAGAAGCTTTGCTAGGAATGTGGATTTTCTCTCTTAGAAGAACTCCTATGCCAATTGTGCTCTGTGGTCTCTGGATGTACTTTCTTATTCATAATTACCCATGACCTAATCTGAGGGGGACACTGGGGAATCCTCCCTCTTTGGGAAGTGTACTACATTTACAACCATTTTCTAAATGGTTAAATTTAATGGTACTATGGCTGTGCTTCTTATGGTCTCCTTAGTAATGCAATAACTCAAAAATACATTAGATTTCTGTTCTACTTTATTTTTATCAGTACAATGTCCTAGTAAGCAAAGTACTTTAATAGATACAGTTTTTAAATCTCTTTATTTTTTTCATCACTTTGGTGATATAAACTGCACACAAAGTATGAATTTAAATAGATTTTGACATATGTATACATCCATGAAACTTTTACCACAATTAAAACAAGAAATATGTCCAATACCCCAATATCCCATACTCCTTCATATTCCTTTAGTGTCTCTCCCTTTCTCTCCTTCCCATCTTCATTCCAGCTATATTGCCAAGCAATCATTAATTTGTTTACTTGGCAATATAGATTAATTTTCATCTTTTATAGTTTTAAATGAATATAGTCATAAAATGTGCCATTTTCTGCCTAGAATTTTAACTTTTTTTACAAATATTTCATTACTTTTATAAATATTTCATGTCTTCTACAAATAAAGCTGCTGTAAATATTTACACATTTGTTGTGGACATAAGTTTTTATTTCTCTTGTGTAAAATACTAGGAAGGCAATGGCTAGAATACATGGTATGTACATATTTATTTTTTTAAAGAAATTTACAATTATTATCCAAAGGATTACACCATTTTACATTACTTTCAGAAACGGATGAGAGTTTCAGCTGCTCCACCACATTCTTGGCAACAAGTGGTAAGGTCTTTTTTTTTTTAATGTTTATCATTCAAATAATTGCATTGCAATATATCACTGTTGTTTAAATTTAGTTCTCTAATGACTAGTTATGTTGAACATTTTCTATGTGATACTCTTATTTCTTCTTTTTTGAAGTGTCAGTTCAAATATCTGCCCAATTTAAAATTTGTTGTGTAATTTATTATTCATTTTGAGGGTTTTTTATGAAATCAAAATATAGGTTCTTTATGGGATATTTGAATTTCAAATATTTTCTTACTTTGTTTTTCATTTTCTAATAAAATTTCTGCAATAGTATCCTTTAAATTACTTAAATTTTAAAGCATTTAATTTCACCATTTCTTCTCTTAAACTCAAAAAAAATAGAACCATAAAGAAGGTTGAAAATAGTATAACTGTATTCCCAGAAAGAATAGGAAAACAGATTTTGGTGAACTAGACAACCATGACTTTCAAAACTTTCAAAACATCTGTCAGGGTTTTTTTTGTTGTTGTTGGTGGTGGTCTTATTCTTGTTTTCCTACCTATATTGAAGTGTGTGTGTGTGTTTGTGTGAGTGTGTGTGTGTGTGCATGTGTGTGTGTGTGTGCTTTCAAGTAAAGCTACTGAGGTCTGAGATTTGATATTAAATGAAATTCAAACTTGTTGATAAAAATAAAATATAAGACTAATTTCTCACAACCAAAATTTGACTATTCCAGAACAAAAGGCTCTGAAGGACTCTGAGCTAGGTTTGTAGCAAAAAAAAGAAAAAAAAGTACAGACATTTCCCTTATATAGGTAAATAGGTTTTTCACACAGATTAAAAAAAATAATAATTTTCATGAAATTTGCTTTCTGATCTAAAGGACCAGTTTGATATTTTCATCATTTGTGCTCTTGTAATATGACTTTCAAACTTCATCTTTACCAAATTTGTTTCATATAATTGCATTTTCTAGGCATTCTAATTTATGAGTGTATTATATTATCCAGGGTTCTCCAGAGAAGCATACACAGTAGGATCTATTTATCTATTTGTCTATCTATCTACCTATCTGTCTAGACATTAAGGAATTGGCTCATCTGACTATGGAGGTTAACAAGTCCCAAGCTCTGCAGTCTCTGTAGTCAGCAAGCAGCAGACACAAGTGATCCAATGGTGTAGTTCTCCTCAAAACAAGAGCCAATGGTGGTTTGGCTCACCTCACAGAAACACTCAGAATAATGTCTGACTAAATATCTAGGAATCTCATGGTTCAGTCAAGTTGACACCTAAAGTTAATCATTACAATAAGTATTATTCCATTTTGGTTAAGCTCTAAGAGAGAACATTAGAAATTCATGAGAAAAATAAGAGTAAACCTCTTTCCAGAGGACAGTTAAACATACCAATACAAATTTAATTTTGTTAATGAAATTATGAACATAATATTAAAATACAAGCAGTGACTGATACAGTATAAAGTATGCATTATGAATCAATATTTTAAAATATTCGACTCAGCTAATTACTCATTTTATTCTAAGTATGTTTAATGTAAATTTGTCTATAAATGTGACTGTTTTTCTTTCAAAAATGTTATTTGTGAGAGTAAAAGCCTTGGAAGAGTCTCTCAGGACATAGTTTGATCTTACAAAATATAGCAAATTATTTATATCACAACTGACATGACTCATAAATTCAAGTATTCCCTACTGTATTTCTTGCCCCATTTTAAAATACCAACCATATAAGTTTATCTCTTTGGTCCTTTGACTATATTTAACTGTATGTGAATGGTGGAGAGAAGTAAAAGAGGGTTGAATTATTCATTGTGCTGTAATTCTGCATTGATATTAAAATGAAAATATGTAACTAATACACTGAACATAGATTTAGTAAAACAAAAAAAAAGAATTTTTGGAAGGACTTCTAGGAAGGCCTAACATATAACTTGGAAAAATACATAAGCATGCATCCCCTCAGGCAAAAAATATATAAAATATATTATTTTACAAAAAGCATGTATTTATGGAAATATTCCTTGCACCTATTCTTGTCATAAGAAATTCATTAAAAAGGAAATTAATTTAAAATTATGTCATTTCTTGGGCTCCCCTGGTGGCGCAGTGGTTGAGAGTCCACCTGCCGATGCATGGGACACAGGTTCGTGCCCTGGTCCGGGAAGATCCCACATGCCGTGGATCGGCTGGGCCCGTGAACCATGGCCAATGAGCCTGCACGTTCGGAGCATGTGCTCCACAACGGGAGAGGCCACAACAGTGAGAGGCCTGCATACCACAAAAAAAAAAAAAGTCATTTCTTTTGTATTTTTAATTTATTTGATAAGCAGACAAGTATAAATCATTAAGGAGAAAAAAAATAAAACTTGTAGAAATGCAATGACCATCACAATGTTTTGCAATAATTGAGTCACAATTTACTACCAGGAGTAGAGAGATAGAAAAGGTCCAAGTTATGACAATGTTCATGATCAACAACTTTTTATGGGCCATACAGGAGCTATATAAAAATGTTTCTTTTGCTGATATTGAATAACACTACTTCTAGGCCTTTACTTTTCTCCTTTTTCTGTATAAATTAAATGAATCTTTTTCCCCTCTTGCCAAATCATACGAAAATGCTAGAGAAGATGTTGATCATATTTGGACTATAATTTAGATGGCTTGACTTAAATTAGGTCCAAAGGCATAAATAAAATCCACTTGGGGAAAGGCCAGAGGAAGGATCTTTAAGTAATAGGCAGCTTCTCAAAAGCTATTGAATCTATGTTACCTCTGAAGTTGCCAACTGTAGTTTAGGAAATGTGGAAATATATGTCACATATATTTGTATTACAGAGATAGAGGGAGCAAATTAATTTTCAATATAAGCAACAAATGATAGTCACAATGATAGAAATTGTAAAGTCTGGGTATTCATTTCTAACTGAGCTTCTTCTCCTTTAAGAAATTCCATGTAAGGCACTAAAGATTTAAATTTTAAGTTCATGACATTGTCAAAATATTTCAAACAATTATGTAAATAACATTAAATTGATCATGGATCTGTTTCAAAGCTATAAAACATTCACTTTTGAAAAAGTGTAGACAGCTGCATTTTAATGCACATAGTAAGAAAATCCATTTTCTTGCCCAGAAATAAGTCCAAAATTCCATAACCCTGAGGTTCTTCTTTCTTTCAGCATCAGGAGTTTGCAAATTAAATTCAAGAACTGTCTAGGCATTGTATAAAAACATAGGGAATAAGAAAGAAAGGTCCTTTGTTCCTTACTTCTTTGAAGAACATATACATCTTGTTGCAGTCATAATGACAACTTTGTTCTCCCAAGTAACTGAATTTTTTTGACAAGTTACATATAAAGTATAACATTATTTTAATATGCTCACAAGATGGAGTAATTTGCCAAATTTGGTACTGCTCAAGGCACTCCTTGCAAAGTATAGACTAAAATGTGTAGTACAAAGTAATAGAGGATGATATGATAGTAATTTTTATGTATGAAAGAAGAGAAAGTTTAAACATTACAGTTGCATGGAACTCATGCCCATTGAGACAATTTAGACTTTCAACACAACAATAAAAATAAAATAGAGAAAAAGTAACAGTGAAACTTTGTGTTGTCCTCTATTTTCTTGTTTGTTTTGTGTAAAGAATATAAAATATCAAACTATGAAGTCCATTATCACACAGGTTTTGCACAATTTGCCCCGAATGCATAGCTTTATATACCTATTAATATCCTTGTTATTTAGTTACATTATCAACTGACAGAATAAGTAGCATTTCTATTTAGCTCCTTTAGACAGGTACTGGCATCCTGGTGAGGATACTTAGTACATAGCACTTGATAAGGAAGATAATGTTCCAATTTAAAATAGAATATAATGCATTCATTCAGAATTTCCTATTTGCTTTCCTTCTCCATAAAAGACACTATTCTTTCATATACTTTATGTGTCTGTACTCAAAATGCACAGACACTGTAGCATATTCTGAATGATGATACAGAAAATCAAAATTTTCTGCATAGGATGCAGAATGTTATCAGAGTTAGAAAAATCAATGCTGTGCTGCACTTTGCTCCATGTGCTGTACACAAAAACAGAATTTTCTTCTCAGAAGCTGCCAAAAGTGCCAAAAATTCAAAGTGAGGAAATAAGATTTTTTTCAAATATTTTAGAAGGTTTTTTTTTTCTTTAAGTTACCAGCTTCTTTGTCTAAGAAAGGAGAGAGAGAGTACCTACCTGTCCTTCAATTACACTGAAATTAAAAAAAAAAAGTCTCAAATTTGAAATTGGGTAGGTCTGATTTTTAGGTGGTTAGATTTCCTGCATCTTTTCAAAATAGGCGGAATCAAAGGCACAAGAAAACTGGAGCAGATCTTATATGAAGAGCTGTATAATTTTGTCCTTAGGCTATTCTCTATGGACAATATTTAAATGTGATACTGTGTTTAAAATAATGCAGACACAGGCAAAGGAGGAGACTTGTACCATTATTCACTTACTATTATATAGGTAATTGGTATAATTCAATTTAGATAAATATGCATATTCTAATACTTTCATAAAGCAAGGTGTGAAATTGCCTATACTTTAATATTTCAGTTAAATTGTTTCAACTATCTTGTATATATCAGTATTTCCTTAATGCATACAATTGAAAAATCTTAGTGAGTAGATAAATTATTGAGTATGATGTTTAAATATTCTTTTTTAAATAAAATACCTGGTAGATATTAAAATGGTATTTTATATGCAGTTAAATCTACTTTTGTGTTTGAAAATTGTAAGTTAAATTTAATTCAAAATGTATGTGTTTAAAATGTATAGATAATAAATTATTGAAGTATTTTTTATTGCACCCAAATGGCAACTTCTTATAAATGATAGCACTCTACAGAAGCCTAATAGTTGTTCTTTTATGGGAGATTTAATTAGTAGACTCTCAATTCAGTGATATATAGCTTCCAAATCTGTTCTCTCACTGAATCTCCACAGGCCTCCTGGATTCTACAGAGGCACAGATTAATCTAAATCCTTCAGGGGAAATTGTGTAACAAGTTTTCTTATTTCTGATTGAAGACGACTATGAAAACCACTGCACTTTCTGTCTTTTGACCTGATTATTGTTAAAGTCACATGGCTAGTATTCTTGATATGAATTCTAAAGAATTATACCCAAAAGGCACATTGATATTACTCAAATAGCAGGCAGGCTCTAGTTTGACTGTGGGACTGATAAGCCACACAGTTAAACAGGGGAAGAAAAAGTTCGTTACTTATGTGATTCTCACTTTCATATTTTCATGGGAAAATACAAGTGAATGTCTGCCACTGACATCTATTTATACTTAGTAAAACAAAATTAACTCTATCGTCAAAGAAACAGAATTGAATGGACTAGAGAACAAATGGTTCATTTAAATGTTTTATTATGTATGTTTTCCTTCTTAAAAGATTTTATTGAAGTATAGTTGATTTAACATGTTGTGTTAATTTCTGCTGTACAGCAAACTGATTCAATTATATATATATATATATATATATACTTTTTCATATTCGTTTTCATTATGATTTTCCACAGGATATTGAATATGGTTCCCTGTGCTATACAGTAGGACTTTATTGTTTATCTATTCTATATATAATAGTTTGCATCTACTAATCCCATACTCCCAATCCATCCCTTCCCTGCCCTCCTCCTCCTTGGCAACAACAATTCCCATTCCTTTTTTTTAAAAAAATTTATTGGATTATAGTTGATTTACAATGTTGTGTTAGGTTCAGGTATGCAGCAAAGTGAATCAGTTATATATACATATATCCAGGTTTTTTTGGATTCTATAAATAAATAGATGTTTTATTACATATTGGTATATTTAACTTAGGTAAAAATGCACATTATTATATATTACACATATGTATTTATCCTTAAACAAACTGATAAATTTGTTGTGTATCATCATTACAAATATCTGTGTAATCATTTCTATCCGTTTATCCTTTCTGACCTTCTATCCCATAAATTTTGGATGAATTTCTCAATGTTTAAGGGTCAACAAGGCCCTAGTGACTCTATGAAGTAACTTTAACACCTGAAATGGAGGCTGGCTGTCAAGCCCAAGTCTTCATTTCTTTTTAGATTCAAATTTTAATTTCTTTCAGAAAGCAAAGGTTTTGGGGGCCCAACAAATTCAAGTTTACTCAACATCTTACACCTTACTGTACAAGAACAGGAGATACATATTCTGATACGTGAATGAGGAAAAGGAATAGAGAATAGAGAAGTTGAGGGTGGTGATGGGTGTGGGGAAACATAAGGGTAATTTTACCTATTTATAGTTTTGACTAGAGCTGACTAGAATTTTAAGTACTAGCATCATGTCTTACAAAATTGGCATCACAGAAAAACAATATGTTAAAGCTCTAAAATGACCGAATAATCAGACTGATTTGTTCCAGTACCAATCCAGAAGTGATGAACATCTTGATGATTATTTTGACTTTTTTTCTTGTGACTTACATTTTTTGAGCAGTAAAATTTCTTTAGAATTACAATTCAGTTTGGATTTATTACGGATTCCTTTTCTAGGATAACAATAAGCAGCAGGTGAATTGAATATACCTCACAAACACAAAATATTTCTAATAATTAAGTACCAGATAATAAGACTTTATATTTTAAATAGATGGCGTAGAGATGATCTTGAAATAATTAAACAGATTTTCATATGTTGACTACTAAGTTTTTAATCAAACTTTATCTCTGAAATTTCTGTTCTAGAAAACTTCTGCTATGGTAAAACCATGAATTTATTCAAATAAATACAACATAGTCTAAAAATCCCATGAGTCTTACATTTTTATTCTCTTGCTTACACTGGCCCCTCGATTTGCATGACTCCTCATTCTGTTTTATTTAAAACATATTTCATTCACAGTTCAAACCAGTTCCTAACATTTCTCCTTAACAGCTTACTCAACCTACATTAGATTTTACTCTTCAAAAAACTGCCCTGCTAGATACATTTTTTCCCCACAGGACATATTTTCACAATTAGATTGTAAACACTACAGAAAATATATGAGTATTTTTGTACTTCTTATTTATATAGACCTAAAATAACTCATCAATTTAGCATGTATTAAGGTTTGTTCTAGATAATAGTCATATTTTTCTAAAGTATGTTCATTATGGAATTATTAGACAGTTTTTTTGTGTGTGTTTGGGACAGAGAAAGAGAGAGTGAAAGTAAGATACTCATTTTCTATGAGGCATACAATATAGGGTCTCCAGAATGAGAAAGGGCCATTACTGTTTTAAAAAAAATTTTTTTAAACCAATATATTAAAATATTTTATCAAAATGAAAATGTTTTCTTTCATAAAGATAGTATAGTCTTATTTAATAGTTCTAGCAATACTGAAAAGCTTAAAACATTTTATTGTTTTCTTTTATTAAATATATCCCTCCCTTTTCTTCTCTCTCCTTCTCTCTCATCTATTTCTCTCCATGACTGCCTAAATGATGACATAAGTGCCTTGCAAATGTGCATGTGTGTTTACATATGTGGATATAATTGTGTAAACATGGGGACTTTCTGTGACAACTCCTCTTTTCATTTAGCAATGTATCCATCTCAGATATACTTTTATATCTTAAGTTAAAGACCATGCTGGAAGTCATCCAGAGTGCATCAGACAGCCAAATGCTTATTTATGATTGGCTCACATGCGGTAACCACTATTAAATACTTCTAATATCAACTATTCAAATTGATATAACTGACCCTTTATTAATAGCTTCATAAAACTCCATTTTGCAGATATTTCTTATTTATTTAATCAATCCAAAATTGTTGGTTCCAGATTTTTCTAATATGAGAAACCCTATTTTAAACAGCTTTATAACATATCTTAGCATACTTGACTCATATCTCCTTGGGATAAATTTAACAAGTGGCATGAGTGATTCAAATAAATTTTGACACATATTTTCAGAATGTACTCCTAAGAGTAGTTCTAATTTACATGACTTCCAAGATTGCATGAGACTATCTCTTTTCCTTAATCCCCACTATCAAAACCCCACACCAGATTAGCACGTTTATTACAATCAGTGAATCTATATAGATGCATCATTATCAACCAAAGTTCAGAGTTTACATTAGGGTTCTCTCTTGGGGTTGCACAATCTAAGAGTTTGGACAAATTTATAATCACATGCATCCACCACTGTAGTGTCATACAGAGTAATTTAAGTGCCCTAAGAATCTTCTGTGAACCACCTATTCATCCCTCCCTCCTCCTAACCCCTGAAACACTGATCCTTTTACAGTCTCCATAGTTCTGCTTTTTTCACAGTGTCATAGTTGAACACTCTGAAATAGTTGAAATCATATGGTACGTATTCTTTCCAGATCAACTTCTTTTACTTAGTAATATGCATTTAAAGTTCCTCCACACCTTCATGGCTTCATAGCTCATGTATTTTTAATATTGAATAATATTCCATTTTTCAGATTTGCCACAGATTTTTTATCCATTCACCTATAGAAGGACATCTTGGTTGCTTCAAAATTTTGGCAATCATGAATAAAGCTACTATAAACATTCATGTGCAAGCTTTTGTGTGGACACGTTTTTAATTCCTTTTGGGTAAATACCAAGAAGCATGATTGCTGAGTCATCTGGTAAATTTATGTTTAATTTTGTAAGAAAATGCTAAACTGTCTTCCAGAATGTCAGTACCATTTTGCATTTCTACCAGAAATGAATGAGAGTTCTTGTTGTTTCACATCTTCACCAGCTTTCTATCTTGTTTGTGCTTTTTCTTTTCTTTCTTTTTTTTTTCTCACCATTCTAATAGGTATATAGTGGTATCTTATTGTTATTTAAAATAGCAATTCCTTAATGACTTATGAAGTAGAGCATCTTTTTGTATATTTATTTTCCATTTCTATAACTTCTTTGGGAGATGCCCAGGTCTTTTGCACATATTAATTAATTGACTTATTTCTTTACTTATTATTGAGTTTTAAGAGTTCTTTATATATTTTGAATACAATTTCTTTTTCAGATGTCTTTTGCAAATATTTTCTACAAATCGTGGCTTGTCCGCTTATTCTCTCTTTTTTTTTTTTTTTGCAGTACGTGGGCCTCTCACTGTTGTGGCCTCTCCCGTTGCAGAGCACAGGCTCTGGACGCACAGGATCAGTGGCCATGGCTCACGGGCCTAGCCACTCCGAAGCATGTGGGGTCTTCCCGGACGGGGGCACGAACCCGTGTCCTCTGCATTGGCAGGCAGACTCTCAACCACTGCGCCACCAGGGAAGACCCCGCTTATTCTCTTAACAGTGTCTTTTGCAAAGCAGAATTTTTAAATGTTAATGAATTCCAGTTTATCAATTTTTTTCTTTCATGGATTGTGCCTTTGGTATTGTGTTGAAAAAGCTTCATTTGTGATTTTGTTTTATAAATATGTAAAATATTTGAGTAGTCAAATATTTTGGAAAAAGTCAGTCAGACATATGCTTTAATATGACTTCTCCATCCAATTCTCTAAAACAGTGGTCACCAACCTTTTTGGCATCAGGGACCAGTTTTGTGGAAAACAATTTTTCCATGGACCAGGGTTGGAGGAGGACGGGTTCAGGATGATTCAAGCGAATTACATTTAAAGTGCACTTTATTTCTATTATTATTACTTTGTAATAATAATATACATATATATTATTGAAATAATTATACAAATCACAATAATGCAGAATCAGTAGGAGCCCTGAGCTTGTTTTCCTGCAACTAGATGGTCCCATCTGGGGGTGATGGGAGACAGTGAAACACGAAGTGTGTTGCTTATGTCCAGTCTACTCCATAATCTCGTTTTTGTTGCTGTCACTGCAGAAAACCCTGCTTCACAAAGATAGGATGTTGGAAATGGAAACAGGCTTTTCAGTGTTTTCATAGCAATCTCAGGATATTCTGCCTTTAATCCAGAAAATATGGAGATTTGAATTTGTCTCAAATATACTTTTAAGGTCACCGTCATTCTCAAGCAGTTGTTCCTCTTCTAGCATGGACAAAATCGATTCACCTGGCTTATTCACAAATGGGTTACAGATCCACTACTTTCCAGTTCGGGGTTTTTTTGTGGTTGGGAAGTAATGCTCAAACTCTTCTGAAAGCTGAGATAGGTGACCATGCACCAGCTGGGAGAAAGAAGGCCCTGGCTCAGTCTCTTTCAAAATCCCTGCTAATGTTTGAAACATATCAAAAATCCCAATGTTCATTCTTTACCCCCACAATTCCAGTTTGGCTTTGAATGCAGCCACCTTATCTGCTGACTTGAATACAGTTGTCATTCTCCTCTGAAGTGACACATGAGCAGGTTGAATATGTGACACAAGTAAGCAAGTTTTAAGACCCATTCTGTGTCACTGAAATGCGCTGTCAGTGGTGACTATTTTTCTAAAAGAAATCTCTGGAGTGGCTCTCGTAACTCAAAAACTCTGGCCGGCGATCTACCTTTAGAAAGCCATCTCACTTCTGTGTATAAGAGAAGATGTGTGTTCCATCTCCATCTCCTCACAAACCTGCATGAACAGATATGAGTTAAGGGCATATACTTTAATGTGTTTAATAATTTTAATCACATTGTGCAAAATGTTGTAAAGTTCAGGTGACATTTTTTGGCTAGCCAGCATTTCTCTATGAATGATGCAGTGCATAGACTCACATTCAGAAGCGACCTCTTTGACCTGAGTAGTGAAACCAGACAGCTGTTCAGTCATGGCAGCCGCTCCATCCGTGCATATACCGACATAAAATGACCAATTCAGTTTTCCTGCTATGTAATCTTTCAAAGACTCGAATAGTTCTGCAGCTGTGGTGTTGGTTGGCAACAAAAGTGCACATAATATATCTTCATGTACATCCTCCTGAAAAATATATCATACAAAAAAAAGCATTGTTGCCTTGTTGTCAACATCAGTAGACTTGTCAACCTGGATGGCACACCACAGTGATTGGTAATCCTCTCTAACAATTGTGCCTCAATATCCTCTGCTATTTCATCAACTCATCTAGTTATGGTGCTAGCTGAAAGAGGAACACGTGCCCCTTTTTGAACTGCAGCCTCTCCTGAAAGTTCATGACCAACGTCCTTAGCAGCAGGCAAGATCAACTCTTCACCAGTAGTAAAGGTCTTCTTAGCTTTAGCAATGCGGTTAGCCACTAACTATTATGCTCTCAGTACAGACACATTTGATGAAGTAGTGGCCTTCAATAACTGCTTCTGTTCTTTGTGTTCACATTTTTTCATTTTGAAAAACACCAAAGGCTTGTTTTTTAATGCAGGGTATTTGGTCTTCATGTGGCAAAGCAGTTTTTGTTAGTCGGTCACCACATATTATACAAAGCGAGCTTGGAGAATGTGAACCACCTGTTGCAATGGACCCGTAATTTAAGTAGAACACTTGGTATTTTCTTTTAAATGTAGCTTTCTTTTTGTTGGCAGTCTTAGAGTCTTCTGCTGTCTCATCATTGGGTCTTTCCCCCTTTTCAAAGAAGCTCTCCAGAAATATTTGTTTTTTACTCATTTTGGGTAGGGTTAGATTAAGGGCTTACCAAAACGGTGACTGAGACAAGTGCACAGTGCAGGAAAGAGGCGCGGATGGAAGTGGTAAATAAAATAATGGACGGGCCACTCACAGACTAAAATAAGTGTTGGATTCTGACTTAAAGCCTGCCACCAGAAGCAGCTGTACAATTGAAGTACATCAACTCACTTACCACTATAAAACCTGCCATCAGCTGCAGCTTAATTGTCACTTGCCACTCACTGATAGGACTTTGATATGAGTCTGCAAGCAACTGATTTATTATGGTCTCTGTGCAGACAAACTTCTCTGCTAATGATAATCTGTATTTGCAGCCACTCCCTAGCACTAGCATCACCACCTCAGCTCCACCTCAGATCATCAGGCATTAGATTCTCATAAGGAGCACACAACCTAGACCTTTTGCATGTGCAGTTTACAATAGGGTTCGTGATCCTATGAGAAGCTAATGCGGCAGATGATCTGACAGGAGGTGGAGCTCAGGGCGGTAATGCAAGCGATGGGGAGTGGCTGTAAATACAGATGAAGTTTCGTGGACTTGCCCATTGCTCACCTCCTGCTGTGTGGCCCGGTTCCTAACAGGCAATGGACCGGTACAAGTCCGTAGCCCAGGGGTTGGGGACACCTGCTCTTAAACATATGTACACATATTTTCTGTTAGCACATTACAAATACCAAACTACTAAACAAATCAGCAAAGAAATTTTATGAAATTGTAGAATCAGAACTAAAATATATCTTTAAGGAAATTAATTTGTATGAAAACCATGCAAATATTATTCAGTTTCTACAACTTTTGGTTCACTAAAAATAATATTTACTGGGTGTCTAATATATGCTGGGCACTAACCTTGGTACTAAGTATATAACAATAAATAAAATATAGCCCACTTATTTGTGGAATTTACAATTAAAAATCAAAAATAGGGTATGGTAAGGAAATAGAGGGCTCACGGTGGATTGGGTTTGTGAGAAGTCCTCAGCATTAAGATGAGAATGGAACAGAATTATGAAGGAACTGATCATAAACATATGAGGAGGAAGAGTCTTCTATGCATAACTTTTGAGAGTTTACAGGCTTGTGAGAAGGATGTGTACTTGGTGTAATCAAAGAAAAAAATAAGGAGGCTAATGTGGTGATAGATGAAATAAAGTCAGAGATGAAGAGGGACTGGGAAAGATCTAGTATGACCTTATTAATCATTGTAAGGATTTTGAATTTTACTTTACATTAGATAAGAAAATATTGCAGCATTTTTGAACAGAGGTGAAGCATGGTTTAAGTTATATTTTAAAATAAGCACTCAGTCAACTATGTTGAGCACAGTGTGTGTGTGTGTGTGTGTGTGTGTGTCTCTGTCTGTGTGTGTCTGTGTGTGTTTGTGGTTTGGTGGGAGAAAGGAAGGAAGATTTTCTAAAAAGTTCTGGAAGGAGTAAACTGGGATACATTGTAAGTCATATCTCAATAATACACGATTGTTAGGTCAAAAATAAAGAGTTAACTCCAATAAGTCTGTCAAACACAAATGTTTAAAAGCATTTATGTTGATTAAAATTAGAATGTCTTTCATCCTTAGAATTTTATTTTCTTTTATGTATATCACTCATGTAAAGTTAGTCACTTTACCTTTTCTATTTTTTTTCCTTTCCTTTGCCATCTCAGTGTGTGTTGAAGTGGTATTCTACTCTTCACTTAGATCCTTATACATGTACATCATAAACATAATCAGACAATAAGTGAATTTATATAGAAGTATAGGGTTTTTCCATGAACCAAATGCCTTTGCTTCACAATGTATGTGCTATACAAAGGAATGATGGAAAGTTCCTGGTGAGGTGGAAGGCGAAGGAGGGATAGAATAGGGTGAAAGAAGTGAAGATCTGAGCTCCTGACTCACTCAGAAGTTCCAACTGTAGTAATTTTGCTCCCAGGGATTGCCTCACCCACCACTCTTTATCTGTAGACTCAGAGTCAGGGGTATATCCTGATTTTCCTCAGAGAAGGGCTATAATTCATGTATTTTGAATTACAGCTTATATTATTTTCTCCATAAATTTAATTTATTTTCTCTTCCTATATTATCCATGGGCAATTTAATACTATGATGTTCTTGTTTTGTTTTTTAATAGTTATGGTTTCTTACATGAAAGTACTTTTTCTCTAATTTCAACAACATGGAATATAAGAGAGATATCTACCCTCAGTCTACTTCATGCAAGCAGAACACTAGTTTTTGTTCACACCATGTTTTTAATTGTGCCTATATGCAAATTACCAGGTTTCCACAAATAGAGTGTGTAACAAATCTTACAAACACAGATACATGTATAGTTCAAGACAGAGAGAAGCACTGGATTGAAAACACAACATTAATAGCATTAAATTGTCATTTTTCAAGGTTGGAATTACCTAATGAAATGGCGACTATGAAAATTACTAAATTATCATAGTTAAATGTGTCTTGGATAGCATTTTGACAGCACTTAAACCTATTGTTCTAGCTCAAGAGATGAGGTAGAATACTGAATTATTTTTGAAAATTTAAATTATTGAATATATTGTCAAATATATTTCATAGCATTTTACTGAACAAAGCATGTGTTAAAATACTAAATACAAAAATAGTCATGCATATAAAAGTATAAATAAATGTTAATGTTCTCAGACAAGCAAAGAAAAAAGATAATTGAACAACAGCAAATGGCTATATTAAATGTTACCATTTATGAATCACTATTCAAACTTGAGAGGTCAATAATTTAAAGAATCATAAAAAAAAAAATACTTGAAAATCTTACTGTTAAATTTCTTCACCTTTATCTAAGTCTTTTAATTTCATAAAACATGACGTATGCCAAATATTTAGAGAAGTAGCCACAATCAATATTGCTCCTTTCTTTTCCTCATTTTTATAAAACATGCAATTTAAATAAAATAGAAACACTGCTTCATTGAGATAGACCTCAAAACTTGAAAATTACTTGTAATCAGATTGATAATTATAATAATAAGCAGGATTTTTTATTCTAACACCAACAGACACAGGCTACTATAGTTCAGACAGTGTATGTATCAAAACTTCTGTATTGTGCTTTTAAAAAAATTATATTACTATTTCCTGTGACAGAACCCCATGAGATGGAAGTGGAAATGCCTTTTTCTTGCAAAACAATCAGGGTGTGATTGATTATGCCTGTCCATACACGTCTGATGGATTTTAAAGTGATAGTATCTCTAATTGCACATCAAATACCTGATTAATGTTGCTCTGAGGTTTAGTGACCTTTTAAAATAGAAAAGTATTTCACATCAATCCGTGTATTGTTACTCATCAGAATATCCATTTTTACTCATTTGGTTATGTGCTGCTATTGGGCAATGTGCCATTACTCCTTAACAACTGGGGCTTAAACTAGTAAACTGCTTTTACATAGGCAAGAAGCAATGCAGATGTAAAACATGTAGACTCCTCTGATTCACAATGTTCATTATATGTAGAACATTCTTTTGGAAAACAGGAATCTTAGTAGAGCAGTTTATAACAGGTTTTTTTCATGGTAAGCCACAAAATGCCCTAGACCGTAGCAACATCTCTGATAAGATAAAGAAAACTTCACAGGTGCATTAGTGATACACACACAATAGGAATTCATTAACAGTGTGTATGAACAAATATAATACTGACATTTTATGCAACCATGCAAATTTATGCAGTAGTGTCAGAATTAAAAAGCTAAATTATACAGGTAGACAACTAAACTGCAATTATTAGTAAGCAATTTCAAGCATTTAGGTTGTTTACAAGTAAATGTTATGCAAATATGTTTGAATCAAGAATTAAAAGCTAAGCAAACATGCTAAACTTTCAAATAAATGCTAACATAAATGTTAATCTGACACAAATACTCTTTTGTTATTTATTTTACTTGTCAGACACTCTGTGACCTATGTTAAGTAGAAATCACTACATGCTCACATGTTACAAAGATAGAATAAATCTACATATTTTGAATTCTCATTTTAAATCAAGAGATAAAATGGAATATCACTAAGTAACACAGATATTGAAAATAAATATTTCTTCCAAACTCTGTTTTTTACAGCTCTATTGAGGTATAATTGATATAGAGTAAATTGAATAAAGCTTATGATTTCATATGTCTTGACATCTGCATACAGCCATAAATCCATCATTAAAATGGTAAAGAATATATCCATTTCCCCCCAAAATGTTCTTATGTGCCTTTTTTTTAAACATCTTTATTGAAGTATAATTGCTTTACAATGGAGTGTTAGTTTCTGCTTATAACAAGGTGAATCAGCTATACATATTTATATATAACCATCTTGCATCTCCTTCCCTCTCATCCTCCCTATCCCACCCCTCTAAGTGGTCACAAAGCACTGAACTGATCTCCCTGTGCTATGCAGCTTCTTCCCACTAGCTATCAATTTTGCATTGGTAGTGTATATATGTCCATGCCACACTCTCACTTTGTCCAGCTTACCCTTCCCCGTCCCCGTGTCATCAAGTCCATTCTCTAGTAGGTCTGTGTCTTTATTCCCGTCCTGTCCACTGGTTTTTCATAACCACTTTTTTTTTAAGATTCTGCATATATGTGTTAACATACAGTATTTGTTTTTCTTTTTCTGACTTACTTCACTCTGCATGACAGACTCAAGGTCCATCCACCTCACTACAAATAACTCAATTTCATTCCTTTTTATGGCCGAGTAATATTCAATTGTATATATGAGACAAATCTTTTTATCCATTCATCTCTTGATGGACATCTAAGTTGTTTCCACGTCCTGGCTATTGTGAATAGTGCTGCAATGAACATTCTGGTACATGTCTCGTTTCTTTTTTTTTCTGTCCTTTTAATGTTTTGCATAGACCTTTTTTTTTAAACATCTTTATTGGAATACAGTTGCTTTACAATGGAGTGTTAGTTTCTGCAGTATAACAAAGTGAATCAGCTGTACAGATACATATATTCCCATTTCTTCTCCCTATTGCATCTCCCTCCCACCCTCCGTATCCCACCCCTGTAGGTGGACATGAAGGATGGAGCTAATATCCCATGCCATGCAGCTGCTTCCCACTAGCTCCCTATTTTACAATTGGTAGTGCATATATGTCCATGCCACTCTCTCACTTTGTCCAGCTTACACTTCCCCATACCCGTGTCATCAAGTCCATTCTCTAGTAGGTCTGCTTCTTTATCCCCATCATGTTCACTGGTTTTTCATAACCATTTTTTTTTAATATCCCACATAGATGTGTTAGCATACAGTATTTGTTTTTCTGACTTACTTCACTCTGTATGACAGGTCCATCCACCTCACTACAAATAACTCAATTTCATTTCCTTTTATGGCTGAGTAATATTCCATTGTATATATGTGCCATATCTTCTTTATCCATCCATCTGTCAATGGACACTTAGGTTGCTTCCATGTCCTGAACTATTGTAAATATTGCTGCAATGAATATTTTGCTACATGACTCTTTTTGAATTATAGTTTTCTCAGGGTTTATGTCCAGTAGTGTGATTGCTGGGTCATATGGTAGTTCTATTTTTAGTTTTTTAAGGAGCCTCCATACTGTTCTCCATAGTGGCTGTATCAATTTACATTCACACCAACTGTGCAAGAGGGTTCCATTTTCTCCACAGCCTCTCCAGCATTTATTATTTGTAGATATTTTAATGACAGCCATTCTGACTGGTGTGAGGTGAAACCTCATTGTAGTTTTGATTTGCATTTCTCTAATGATTAGTAATGTTGAGCATACTTTCATGTGTGTGTTGGCAATCTGTTGATCTTCTTTGGAGAAATGTCTATTTAGGCCTTCTGTCCATTTTTGGATTGGGTTGTTTGTTTTGTTAAAATTGAGCTGAATGAACTGCTTGTAAATTTTGGATATTAATGCTTTGTCAGTTGCTTCATTTGCAAATATTTTCTCTCATACTGAAGGTTGCTTTTCCTCTTGTTTATGGTTTCCTTTGCTCTGCAAAAGATTTTAAGTTTCATTAGGTCCCATTTGTTTATTTTTATTTCCATTTCTCTAGGAGGCAGGTCAAAAAGGAACTTGCTGTGATTTATGTCATAGAGTGTTCTCCCTATGATTTCCTCTAAGAATTTTATAGTGTCTGACCTTACATTAAGGTCTTTAATCCATTTTGAGCTTATTGTTGGATATGGTGTTCAAAAGTGTTCTAATTGCATTCTTTTACATGTAGCTTTCCAGTTTTCCCAGAACCACTTATTGAAGAGTCTTTCTTTTCTCTATTTTATATTCTTGCCTCCTTCATCAAAGATAATGTGACTATATGTACATGGGTTTATCTCTGGGCTTTCTATCCTTTTCCATTGATCTATATTTCTGTTTTTGTGCCAGTACCATACTGTCTTGATTACTGTAGCTTTGTTGCATAATCTAAAGTCCAGGTGCCTCATTCCTCCAGCTCCGTTTTTCTTTCTCACGATTGCTTTGGCTATTCAGGGTCTTTTGCTTTTCCATACAAATTGTGAAAATTTTTGTTCTACTTCTGTGAAAAATGCCATTGGTAGCTTGATATGGATTGCACAGAATCTGTAGATTGCTTTAGGTAGTAGAGTCATCTTCACAATGTTGATTCTTCTAATCCAAGAACATGGTATATATCTCTATCTGTTTGGATCATCTTTAATTTCTTTCATCAGTGCCTTATAGTTTCAGTATACAGTTCTTTTGTCTCCTTAGGTAGGTTTATTCCTAGGTATTTTATTCTTTTTGTTGTAATGGTAAATGGGAGTGATTACTTAATTTCTCTTTCAGATATTTCTTCATTAGTGTATAGGAGTGCAAGTGATTTCTGTACATTAATTTTGTATCCTGCTACTTTACCAAATTCATTCATTAGCTCTCTTAGTTTTCTGGTAGCATCTTCAGGATTCTCTATATATAGTATCATATCATCTGCAAACAGTGACAGCTTTATTCCGCTTTTCCGATTTGGATTTATTTTATTTCTTTTTCTTCTCTGACTGCTGTGGCTAAAACTTCCAAAACAATGTTGACTAATAGTGGTGAGAGTTGGCAACCTTGTCTTGTTCCTGATATAAGTGGAAATGGTTTCAGTTTTTCACCATTGAAAATGATGTTGGCTCTGGGTTTCTCATATATGGCCTTTATTTTTTGAGATAAGTTCCCTCTATGTCTATTTTCTGGAGGGTTTTTATCATAAATGGGTGTTGAAAATTTTCAAAAGCTTTTTCTGCATCTGTTGAGATGACCATATGGTTTTATTCTTCAGTTTCTTAATATGGTGTATTGCATTGATTTATTTGCCTATATTAAAGAATCCTTGCATTCCTGGGATAAACCCTACTTGATCATGGTGTATGATCCTTTTAATGTGCTGTTGGATTCTGTTTGCCAGTATTTTGTTGAGAATTTTTGCATCTATGTTCATCAGTGATATTGGCCTGTAGTTTTCTTTCTTTGTGACATCTTTTTCTTGTTTTCATATCAGGGTGTTGGTGGCCTCGTAGAATGAGTTTGGGAGTGTTCCTCCCTCTGCTATATTTTGAAAGAGTTTGAGAAGGATAGGTGTTAGCTCCTCTCTAAATGTTTGACAGAATTCACCTGTGAAGCCATCTGGTCCTGGACTTTTGTTTGTTGGAAGATTTTTAATCACAGTTTCAATTTCAGTGCTTGTGATTGGTTTGTTTATATTTTCTATTTCATCCTGGTTCAGGCTCCAAATGTTGTGCTTTTCTAAAATTTGTCCATTTCTTCCAAGTTGTCCATTTTATTGGCATATAGTTACTTGTAGTAATCTCTCATGATCCTTTGTATTTCTGTAGTGTCAGTTGTTACTTCTCCTTGTTCATTTCTAATTCTATGGATTTGAGTCTTCTCCTTTTTTGTCTTGATGAGTCTGGCTAATGTTTTATCAATATTGTTTATCTCCTCAAAGAACCAGCTTTTAGTTTTACTGATCTCTGCTATTGTTTCCTTCATTTCCTTTTCTTTTTTTTTTTTTTTTTTTTTTTTTTTTTTTGCGGTATGTGGGCCCCTCTCCTGTTGTGGAGCACAGGCACTGGACACACAGGCTCAGTGGCCATGGCTCACGGGCCCAGCCACTCCGCAGCATGTGAGATCCTCCCGGACTGGGGCATGAACCCGTGTCACCTGCATCGGCAGGCAGACTCTCAACCACTGTGGCAACAGGGAAGGCCTCCTTTTCATTTATTTCTTAGCTGATCTTTATGATTTCGTTCCTTCTGCTAACTTTTGGGTTTTTCTGTTCTTCTTTCTCTAAGTGCTTTAGGTGTAAGTTTAGGTTATTTAATTGAGATGTTGTTTCTTGAGGTAGGATTGTATTGCAATAAACTTCCCTAATAGAACTGCTTTTTCTGCATCCCATAGTTTTTGGGTCATCATGTTTTCATTGTTTCTAGGTATTTTTTAGTTTCCTCTTTGATATCTTCAGTGATCTCTCAGTTATTAAGTCGTGTATAGTTTAGCCTCCATGTGTTTGTATTTCTTACAGATTTTATCCTGTAATTGATATCTAGTCTTTTAGCGTTGTGGTCAGAAAAGCTACTTGATACAATTTCAGTTTTCTTAAATTTACCAAGGCTTGATTTATGACCCAGGATATGACCTATCCTGGAGAATGTTCCATGAGCACTTGAGAAGAAAGTGTATTCTGTGTTTTTGGATGGAAAGTTCCTATTAATATCCATTAAGTCCATCCTGTTTAATATATCATTTAAATCTTCTTTTTCCTTATTTATTTTCATTTTGGATGGTTTTTCCTTTGGTGAAAGTGGGGTGTTATTTTCCCCTACTATGATTATATTACTGTTGATTTCCCCTTTTAAGGCTATTAGCATTTGACTTATGTATTGAGGTGCTCCCTTCTTGGGTGCATAAATATTTACAATTGTTATATATTCTTCTGGATTGATCCCTTGATTGTTACATATTGTCCTTCCTTTTCTCTTGTAATAATTTTTATTTTATATTCTATTTTGTCTCATATGAGAATATCTACTCCAGCTTTCTTTTGGTTTACATTTGCCTGGAATATCTTTTTTCATCTCCTCACTTTCAGTGTGTATGTGTCCCTAGGTCTGAAGTGGGTCTCTTGTAGACAGCATATATATGGATCTTATTTTTGTACCCATTCAGCCAGTCTATATCTTTTGGTTGGAGCATTTAATCCATTTATATTTAAAGTATCTATCAATGGTATGTTCCTATTACCATTTTCTTAATTGTTTTGGGTTTGTTATTGTAGGTCTTTTCCTTCTCTTGTGTTTCCTGCCTAGAGAAGTTCCTTTAGCATTTGTTGTAAAGCTGTTTTTGTGGTGCTGAATTGTCTTAGCTTTTGCTTCTCTGTAAAGCTTTTAATTTCTCCTTTGAATCTGAATGAGATCCTTGCTTGGTAGAATAATATTGGTTGTAGGTTTTTCCCTTTCATCACTTTAAATATGTCCTACTAGTCTCTTCTGGCTTGCAGAGTTTCTGCTGAAAGTTTAGCCATTTACCTTATGGGGTTTCCCTTGTATGTTTTTGGTTGGGTTATTTTTTTCTCCTTTAAATATTTTTTCTTTGTATTTAAGTTTTGATAGTTTCATAGGTCTTGACATGTTTCTCCTTGGATTTATGCTGTATGGGACACTGCACTTCCTGAGCTTTATTAATTATTTCCTTTCCCATAATAGGGAAGTTTTCAACTATAGACTCTTCAAATATTTTCTCAATCCCTTTCTTTTTCTCATCTTCTTCTGGGACCCCTATAATTCGAATGTTGTTGCCTTTAATGATGTCCCAGAAGTCTCTGAAACTGCCCTCAATTCTCTTTTTTATTTTATTTTTGTTGTTGTTGCAGGACATGGGCCTGTCACTGTGTGGCCTCTCCCATTGTGGAGCACAGGCTCTGGATGCACAGGCTCAGCATCCATGGCTCATGGGCCCAGCCACTCTGCAGCATATGGGATCTTCCAGGACCGGGGCACGAACCCATGTCCCCTGCATCAGCAGGCCAACTCTCAACCACGGCGCCACCACAGAAGCCCTGTCCTCAATTCTTTTCATTCTTTTTTCTTTATTCTGCTCTGCAGTAGTTATTTCCACTATTTTATCTTGCCGGTCACTTATCTGTTCTTCTACCTCAGTTAATCTGATATTGATTCCTTCTAGAGAATTTGTAAGTTCATTTATTGTGTTGTTCATCATTCTTTGTTTGCACTTTAGTTCTTCTAGGTCCTGGTTATAAGTTTCTTGTATTTTCTCCATTCTATTTCCAAGATTTTGGATCATCTTTAGTATCATTATTCTACATTCTTTTTCAGGTAGACTGCCTATTTCCTCTTCATTTTTTTGTTCTGGTGGGTTTTTACCTTACTTCTTCAACTGTTGTGTGTTTCTCTGTCTTCTCGTTTTGCTTAAACTATGGTGTTTGATGTCTCCTTTCACAGTTTGCAGGTTCGTACTTCCTGTTGTTTTTGGTGTCTGCCTCCAATGGCTAATGTTGGTTCAATGGGTTGTGTAGGCTTCCTGGTGGAGGGAACTAGTGTCTGTGTTCTGGTGGATGAGGCTGGATCTTGTCTTTCTGGCGGGCAGGTCTGTGTTCAGGGGTGTGTTTTTGGGTGTGTGTGACTTTATTATGATTTTAGGTAGCATTTCTGCTAGTGGGTGGCATTGTGTTCCTGTCTTGCTAGTTGTTTGGTATAGGGTGTCCAGCACTGTAGCCTGCTGGTCATTGAGTGAGCTGGGTCTTGGCATTGAGATGAGATCTCTGGGAGATTTTCACTGTTTGATGTTACATGGAGCTGGGAGGTCTCTGGTGAACAAATGTCCTGAACTCGGCTCTCCCACCTCAGGGGCACAGGCCTGACTCCTGGCTGGAGCATCAAGAACCTGTCATCTGCAAGGCTCAGAAATAAAGTGTGGAAAAAAGAAAGAAAAATAAAAGAAAAGAAAAGAAAAGTTAATAAAATAAAAAAATAATTATTAAAAATTAAAAAAATAAAGTCATAATAAAAAGAAAGAAAGAAGAGAGCACCCAAACCAAAAAACAAATCCACCTATGATAACAAGCATGAAAAACTATGCTAAAAAAAAAAAAAAAAATGGACAGGGAGAACCCTAGGAAAAATGGTAAAAGCAAAGCTATATAGACAGAATCACACACAGAAGCATACACATACACACTCACAGAAAGAGAAAAATGAAATATATATATATATATATCTTTGTTCCCAAAGTCCACCACCTCAATTTGAGATGATTTGTTGCCTATTCAGGTTTTCCACAGATGCTGAATACATAAAATTGATTGTGGAGATTTAATCCGCTGCTCCTGAGGCTGCTGAGAGAGATTTCCCTTTCTCTTCTTTGTTCGCACAGCTCCTCTGGTTCAGCTTTGGATTTGGCCACGATTTTGCATGTAGGTCCCCTGAAGGCATCTGTTCTTCACTCAGACACAACAAGGTTAAAATAGCAGCTGATTATGGGTCTCTGGCTCACTCAGGCTGTGGGGAGGGAAGGGTACGGAATGAGGGGCGAACCTGTGGTGGCAGAGGCCAGCATGACGTTGCACCAGCCTGAGGCTCGCTGTGTGTTTTCCCAGGGAAGCTGTGCTTTGATCACAGGACACTGGCATTAGCAGGCTGCACAGCCTCCTGGAAGGGGTGGTGTGGATAGTGACCTGTGCTTACATACAGGCTTCTTGGTGGCTCCAGGAGCAGCCTTAGCATCTCATGACTGTCTCTGGTGTCCGTGCTAATAGCCGCGGTTTGCATCCATCTCTGGAGCTCGTTTAGGCGGTGCTCTTAAACCCCTCTCCTAGCACACCATGAAATAAAGGGACAAGAAAAAGTCTCTTCCTTCTTCAGCAGTTCCAGACTTTTTCCGAGACTCCCTCCTGGCTAGCTCTGGCACACTAGCCCCCTTCAGGCCATGTTCACGCAGCCAACCCCAGTGCTCTCCATGGGATCTGAACTTCCAAAGCCTAAGCCTCAGCTTCCAGCCCCTACATGCCCCAGTGGGTGAGCAGAGACACCTCTTGGGCTGGTGAGTGCTCATTGGTACCAATCCTCTGTGCAGGAGTCCCTCCACTATTCCCTCTGCACCCCTGTTGCTGTGCTCTCCTCCATGGATCTGAAGCTTCTCCCCTGCCCACCCCCAATCTCCGCCAGTGAAGGGGCTTCCTAGTGTGTGGAAACCTTTCCTCCTTCACAGCTCCCTCTCACTAGTGTAGGTCCCACCCTTATTCTTTTGTCTCTGATTTTTTTCTCTTTTCTTTTGCCCTACCCAGGTATGTTGTAGTTTCTTGCCTTTTGGGAGGTCTGAAGTCTTCTGCCAGCATTCAGTAGGTGTTCTGTAAGAGCTGCTGCAAATGTAGATGTATTTCTGATGTATTTGTGGGCAGGCTGGTGATCTCCACGTCTTACTCTTCCGCCATCTTGAAGGTCTCCTCTTATATGCCTTTTAATCCATCTCGTTTTTCTGTTTGTTTCTCCCCGCATACCCTAAACCCCTTACCTTCTTCATGTAATCAATAGTCTGTTTAATGCTACTATATATTAATTTGCATATATAAAATTTCAGATAAATGGAATCATACAGTTTGTACATTTTTTCTGTGTTATTTTTAAGTCCACATAATTTTTTGAGATATAAGCTTATATTAATAATTTATTACCTTTATTACTGAATCATGTTTCATTTTATACAGTTATCAAAATTTGATTATCCATTCACATAATGATGCATATTTGAGCTATTTCTGTTTTACAAATATGTTATGAATACATATGTATGGGTCACTCTTTGGTCATATGTTTTTATTTTCCTTGGGTAAATATCTAAGACTAAAGAAGTATGTTATTTAGTTTCAAATATTTGGGGATTATCCAGAATTTTTTTTTTTAATTGAAGTCTAATTTGATCAAAGAGATACTTTAAATAACTTGAATTATTTTTACATGTATTAAGCTTTGTTTTATGGCTCATAATGTGGTCTGTTTGGGGAAATATTCCAGATGTGCTTGCAAAAGGTGTATTCTGCTGATGTTGAATGGAGTGCTGTATAAATGTTAATTAGATCAAGATTGTTAATAGGGTTAAGTATTCTATAACATTACTAATTTTAATTCATCTTCTGTTTTAGAGGAAGTAGTATTCAGATGGTCTCTCTAACTTATAATGTGTCTATCTGCAATTTCAGTTGCATTAGATTTCACTTTATGTATTTTTAAGCTCTATTGTTAGATACATACCCGTTTAAGATCAAGTCTTCTGGGCTAATAGATATGTTTATCATTATGAAATAACCATGATCATGTGTTAATATTATGTGCTTTGAAACCTGCATTGTCTTATAGAACTACTCCCACTTTTTTCTTAAAATTAATATTGGCATGATATATCATTTTTCATTCCATTGCTTTTATCTAATGTATATTTATACTTAATGTGAGTATTTTGGTAAGCAGCATACAGTTGGATGTTGCTTTGTTTTCCAATCTGACAATCTCTATCTTTCAGGTGGGGTATTTATACATTTATATTTAGCATGCTTATTGATATGATTGACTTTAAATCTGTCAACTTGCTCTATCTGTTGTAGTTTTTTTTTTTTTTCTTTTCCCCTCATCTCTTCCTTGTTCGCCTTTTCCTACTTTCTGCCTTACTTTGTATTAACTATGTTTCAAGATTCAGATTTAAGTCATTTATCAGCTTATTATCCATTACTCTTTTCTTTGTTACTTAAGTTATTGCTTAATGGTTTATAATATATATATATATGTAACTTGTCACCCTCTTTCTTAAAGCTGTATTAAACTCCTTCATATACAAGATTCTTACATTATTGTATTTCTGTTTCTCCTCTCCAGGACTTTGTGCTATTGTAGTTATATATCTTAATTCTACCTATTTTATATCTTCCACAAAATATTGCATTTATTTTTGTTTAAACAGTTAATTATCTCAATATATTTATTAAAATATATATATATATATATATATATATATATATATATATATATATGTTTACCATTTATAAAGCCCTGATGGTCATTATTCACTTTTATTTACCTTGATTTCTATCTGGTATAATTTTCTTTCTGCAAAGATCTACTGATAATGAATTTTTTGATCTTTGGCTTGTCTTAAGTATTTCATCTTTGCTTTTGAATAATACTTTTCACTGAGTATGGAATTCTGTATTAATAAGTTTTATTTTCAGCATTTTAAACATGCTGCTTCACTATTTTCTCATTTGCATTTTTTCCAATGGAAGATCTGCTACTATATTTAACTTTGTTGCTCTGCACAAATGTCATTTATCTCTGGCTGTTTTTTAAAAATTATCTTTATCACTAATTTTGAACAATATTATTATGATATTCCTTGGTGTAGTTTTTGTAATGTTTATTTGTGTGGAGGTTGTGGTGGAAGGTTGTTACACTTCTTGAATCTGTAGATATATAGCTATCATCAAATTGGGAAATAGTTTAGCCATTATTTTTCAAATATATTTTCTGCTCCCATATCTTGTATTCTACAGCAATTCCAATACATGTGTTTTAGGCCACTTAATGTGGGTTAACATGGATGACATGCTCATTTTTTAAAATCTCTTTTCTTTCTGTATTACAATAACATCTTTTGTTAATAACATCCAGTATATTATCCATTTCAGACACTGTAGTTTTCACAATACAGCTAGTTTGGCTCTTTTCCATATCTTCCATTTCTCAGTTTAACATAATTAATTTTCCCATTAGCTTATTTAATGTGTTTATCTCAGTTATTAGAGCTTGTATACCCTCGCCCACTAATTCTAACAACTGTGTCAGTTCTGGGTCAGTTTAGATTGATTGATCCTCATCACTGAATGTCTTCCCAGTTCTCTCTTGATTCCTTTTCCCAGTACTGCAGCCTGCAAACTCATCTAAGACAGTAAATTAGGGAAATTGTAGATTTTATCTCATTTGTTTCCTATTTCTTACTTTTCCCCTTTGCATAATATATATTTTCTTGAAAGTCATTGTTTCACATATTGTTTCCCAATTTTTTAGTGATTTGAGGCAGGAGGATAAAGCTGATTCCTGCTATTCCATCTTGGCCAGAAGTGGAAGTCATGCCTTTTATTTTATGTCAAGGCTTCAATTATTGAATTGAAAGGTTTGGAGTCAGGAACATAGTAACTTTACCTAAAAATCTTTAACAATTTAGTTTCCATTACAGCAAAATTGCATTGATATTTACCATTGGCAACTCTTTTGTTGCTGTTGTTGTTTTACCAGTGCCTTTTTATCAATGATGACAAAATAGTTTTAGAATTATAAAGAATTAAACATTAATCTTGGGTACTTTACACTAGAAAATCAGGTAGATGAATAGATATTGTATTTCTTCAAATACTATTCCCCCAAATAATAGAGTGATTTAATGTACATAAATGATTTGTTAAGAACAAGTGAAAATTTGCCTAAAATACAATAAAAACCTTTTTTTACAGGTATTGAAGAAATTTTGAGACAGTCACAACTTCAGATATTAAGATGCACAAGAGAAGGGAATTGCAGAGATAGATCAACACTGCACTGTTTTTACCTGTAGGACATCTTTAAGGCCAAGATGGCAAGAAATTGAGCAAAAGCAAATTGTAAATAGGAACATTTTTATTCAGCAACCTCAGAGTCTTAAGAAACAAAAGTGCCCCTCAAAAATCAACTAAAGATATGGTTCTGATAGCACCTAAGTTTTTCAGTTGGAATTTCTTCAGTTCTATACTTAGAAATGAAGGAAAACTAAGACTGACACTTTGCCTGTAGTCAATTAAATTCCTTATTTGATTTAGATTATCTGACCCTAATTTAACTCCCTGCTGGAAAATAAGATAAATTTTTTGCTAAGAGCAAATGACAGTATCCTAAAGCTCTTTTGTTTTTCAGATCTAACAGTTGACATCTAATAAAATAAATAAATAAATAACAGGCGTTCCAAGACAGAAGATCACAAGAGAAAAAAAGAAAAAGGGAAGTCATGAATAATCTTTATATTGGAGTTTTCACATATAGGATTTATAATAACAGTGATTAATACATTCCAGAAGATAGACAAAAATTATAAACCTTACTAGAGAGCTTAAATCTATGATTAAGAAACAATGAAAAAAAAAGAAATAATGGAAACTCTATTCGAAATTGAGAACAGTGGAGATTGGAAATAGCATGAAGAGAGAATTACAGAATGGGAAGATAGGTAAATAGAAAGTATACCATCTGAAAGACGAATAATTTAAAAAAATTAAAATACAGAGAAGGGTGGAATAGACCTGTGGGACACAGTGAACGGTCTAAGTTATATTTATTTGAACTTGTGAAACAGGAAGAGTGGAAAAACGGAGCAAATACAATGTTTGAAGTGATAATGGTTAGGAATTTTCCAAAGAAATGGAAAGACATTACACCACATATTTAAGAACCTCCACATATACCAAGAGGAATGAATGGAAAGAAAATTACAACTAAGCACATCATAGCAAAGCTACTGATATCCAAAGATAAATATAACTTGAGTATTAGGGCAGAAATGGAAGTGGATTCATTATATTCAAAACAGCAACAGTGAAACTTGCAATTTTATTCTCCCTATAAATGAGGAAAACCACAAACACACACATTCATATCATATTCATAGTGTTGAAGGAAAATGCACTACAATATAAAACTCTACAACTATGGAAATACTTTAAGCAGTCAGAGTAAAATAAAAATATTTTCATACTTGTGGAGGGAATAGTGTTTAGAAAATTGACAAGAATTTATTCTGGAGTATTTTTTATCCTATGGAGAGTGATCCCAGGTGAGAATAAATAAAGAATAAATAAAATGGAAGATATGTAGCTATATCTAAATAAATAGTGGTGTATGAAACTTTAATATTAATGCTGTCTCTTAGACTAAAATATCTGGAAAACTAAAATGCATGACAAACACAAACTGCAAGAGGGTTTAAGGAAGTTAAGATGTTCCAATTGAATTAAACAGAAATATGGGTAAAGTACTAATAAGGTTGGATTTACATTATTACATTGGAAGGAATTAAAAGAAGAGCAGAAAGTGAACAAAGAGAAGAAGAGTAGAAAAATACAAACAAGCAGACGTTAAAATAAGAGAATATTAATAATAAAAATACTTAATCCAAATGTATCCTAAGGAGAGCTTACAGAAATATAAAAGAGATTGGAAAAACAGAAAACACGTTTTTAGATTGAATCTATAAATTAAAATATCAACAACTACATAAAATTCACATGAACTAAATTTCTTAATTATTAAAAACCCGTAACATGGGTACACACATCTTACAAGAGCTACACACATATATAAGTAGATAAGGAGGGTTAAAGGAAAAGTATGGATAAAATAAGATATAATGTGAAATTAAAAAAAAAATCTAACCATGATAAACTAATGTATCTATATTAAGATAATATAAATTTAAGGGAAGAAAGATTTATAGAAACAAAGATGTATGTATGGAAAAATAAAAGGTTAATCCTCTCACATTATACAACAGGTCTACCTAAACATCTATGTATAACTAGTATTATGGCTTTTAAATGTATAAAGGAAAAATTAACCAATATTGAGGAGAAATACAACAATAATATCACCTTTCTCATTAAAAATTATTAAGAAACAAAACAAAAATTAAGAAGATAGTAAAACATCTGAACGATCTGATTAACAGTACTCACGTAGAATGCATATTATAAAAGTGCACTGAACAATGACAGAATAAATATTCTTTGCAGTATTCTTTTACCAAAATTGATGACAGGTTGATTTTAAAAATGTCTCTACCAATTCCAAAGGAATAAAACATGTATTTTAACCATATGTATTCCAATCTCAGTGGAATTCAGGTAGAACTCTGTAACATCAGATAACTAGAAAAATTATTATCTCTATGTATTATCTCTATATAGCTATAAATTATTATCTCTACATAAAACAACAAAGACATTTACCAATTCAAAAATGAGATTTAGAAAATATTTTCAACTATATAAAAAGTGAAGCATATCAAAAAGTGTGCATGGAAGCTAAAACTGTGCTTACAGAGAAAGCCATAGCTTTAGATACAAATGTTGGAAAAAAAGAAAGGATAAAAATTCAATAATATATGTATACCTCACAACTAGTTAGGAAAATCGCAGGAAATTAAACCCCAAAAACATGAATAAAGGAGATGAAAATTTCTATAAACAGAAAACTATAACATATTTTCAGACTAATTAAATACCTAAATATGTGTCTTCTAAAAGCCACTGATTCAGAAAAGTCATTTGCTTATATTTGTGAAGGGTTTCTACACAGAATTGATTAGAGTTATCCTATGAAATTACTGGTTATCATCCATTTTTAGAATTTTTTTTTTTAATCTGGACCATTTTTAAAGTCTTTATTGAATTTTTTACAATATTGCTTCTGTTTTATGTTTTGGTTTATTGGCCGCAAGGCATGTAGGATCCTAGCTCCGTGACAAGGGATCGAACCCACACTCCCTGCATTAGACGGTGAAGTGTTAACCACTGAACCTCCAGGGAAGTCCCACCATCCACTTTTAGAATAAAATATTTTTTTAGTCCTCAAGTTAATATTAAGTTCTCATAAAATCAATAATAAACATACAAACATTCAAATAAAAATAGGTAAAATATATTTATAGAAACATCACAAAAATGATAGTAAAATGACAAATAATTAATATATGAAAGGAGCACAATCCTTAGTCAACAGGAAGATCCAGAATGGAGAGCAACTTAAGGTATGGACATTTTTGTTGGGAGTTTAAATTGGTACAACTACATTGGAAAACTCTTTGTTATGTGTAATAAAGTTCAATATATGCTTACTCTTTGAAAAAGCAATTCCACTCATGGGTATATACAAAACATGTGTGTGTGTGTGTGTGTGTTGCAAAAGACATGTTTAAGAATATTTGTTTATAATGGCTCTACACGGAAGCAACACCTAGCTCCTGCAACTGTGTACAGATAATATGTATGGTATATTTTAAAACAATATTATAAAGCAATGACAGTGGACAGACGACTGCTACATGCAATGACATAAATGAACTTCTATATATTAAACAAAAGAAGCCAGACACAAAAGGATACATACTGTCTGATTCCATCATTGTAAAGTTTAATCAGGCAAAACCAATGAATAGGGACATAAATCAAGCTCAGAGCTAACTTTGGGAACTGAAAAGAGAAGAGACTGGAAGAAGGTATAGGGATATATTGAATGATACTAATACTTTGTTTCTGGATCTGCATGGTGTTCATACAGATCTTGACGTTGAATTAAAATCACTGAACCATAAAAGTTTTTCACTTTTAATAAGTATGTTGTATTTCCATAAAAATTACTTAAAATAAATATGATTAACTTTCCTCCCTCTCTGTCTTCTCTGTTCATTGATATATACACTGCCCTGCCCTTTCATTACTCTTACATTTCATTGAAGCATATAGCAATTTAATGCTATAGGAAAAAATTCAAATTCTTAGAATAAACATGTGAAGACTTTTCCACTGAAAAGGAGCAAAGTCTCTATAAAAAATTACTTCAGACTTGCCTCTGTTATTATATTCTTCTAAACTAAAGGTAAGAAATGAGGGAAAGAAAGAAGAGAAAAGACAGGGAGGGAGGGATGCAAGAAAGAAATAGAAGGGGAATGAAGGGAACATGAAAGAGGAAATGGGCAAGAACTGAGAGTAGGGAAATTAATGAAATTAATATGCTAAGAACAAAAGGAAATAAGAAAGGAAAACTTTCTATTTGGTTTTTGCTAAATATTAAATACTATTATATTAAATACTATTTATAATTTTGATAATTATGTACATAACTATAAACTTTAATTTTTTTTTAAATTTAAAGACTGCTATGTGTGACAATGACTAGAAAGTAAATCTACTTAATAAATCTCTTTTACTAACTCATAGTCCTTTCATAAGAATTATTTCAACACCTCATCTTCAAGGTAAATTTCTCAGCCTATATTTTAAGCTACAATTTTCCTTTTGCTGGGGTTTACTGCTTATTTTAACAAAATCATACCAAAACCTTTTATATCTAGATGAGTAAAATATAGACATATTTCTCCTTATATTTTAAATCTATGTATTTTTAAGCTTTTTATCAGTGCATTCATACCTTCAATTTTGAGTGTACTATGTTTCAAAAAGAGTTGATATTCCTCTAAAATTTCAAACATTTAACATATCTGTATTACTAATTAAGTATATTCAAAGAGAAGTTTTAAGGTTTTGAAATATACATGAATTTTATTAGAACAAATTTGAAAGTGTAAATGTTGTATATATACCAATACATACATAATACTTAGGAGTAAATATCTTCCCAATAAGAAAAAGCAACATGAGTTAGTAGAAAAAATTAATTTAATAATGGAAACAATTATATCTATATCTTAGATAAAATTTTTACCTGAAATACATAAGAAATGATTTTATTAGTTCTAAGCAAATATTTAATTGACACTAAGAAATGTATTTTGCACAGCTAGTATTTCTAATAGTGGGATACATCTGACAATGCTAACAGTCTTACAGTAAGACTTTTAGCAGTTATGACAGATCTGTCATTACCTGCCATGTATGACCTTGGTCTCAGTTATTCATACCGTAATTACTTCAATTGAGTCATATGCATTATTGGAACTACATATGTCAAGCTTGATTACCATTGAAAGTGTCTTTTCATATGTTCAGCTCTGTCTCAGCATTGAAACACAAACTGTTATTGTGTTTGCAGAGGCACAGAAGCAGAACTGCAGGGCATAAGTAAAACATTAGTGAGCAAACACTCATCATTGAAGGAATGGCTGTAATTTCAAATTTTCTTGAAAGTGACAAGCAAATACTTCATAGGCCTTAAGACAGGAAGACACTCCCAAATAGGAAAGTCATCTTATGTTATTACACTGAAACCTGCAAAATAATTTTCAATAATTGCCCATAGGAAAAAAGGAAAGAGGAAATTGTCAAATTCCTAGTAATATCTGAAAAACATAAAGAGAGAGAAAGAGACTACTATAAACAATGTATATCTTGTTTAGATTACCAGTTTGTTAGAACATCCCAGTGATTTTCTACAGGGAAGCTTAAATTTCAAGAACAAGTAAGTACCTTGATTAAAGAAAAAACAAAAAAAAAACTGTGAATATAGTCAAATAAAACATACTCATGTAATACCAACATAAAAATTTGAAAAAATGTGTTTCAATAGCTTGGAATAAATTCTGGAGACTTTAATTAAGTATTTGTCTAAAAAATGCTGGATAACCAATACTCATAAAGACATAGAGTATTGCATTATGTGAAAATGTGAACTGGTTGATATGAATAGAAAAATTAATATAGAAGATTTAGGCTATGAAAGGGAGGGAATTTTAGATATTTTAAAATCATTTGCCATGAATACATTTTTTGTTTATATATGCTCAAAGTTGGAATGTGAAAAAAATATAAGAAATTTAAAATAGCTCATTTAATAATCATAATATTTCTACCAAACATGAAGGCAAAAGTTTAGAATACACAGGCACTAACCCTGCTAAAGAAGCATTTATTTGTGAAAATTCACAGAAACAGAAGCAATAGAAGGAACAAGGGCTCATTTGGCCCATTGCATTTTGGGGCAAAACACAGTGATTTAGCCAAGCTGGATGTTAGTGTTGGAAAGAGACAGACCTTGAGGGGTTTTTAGCTGCATAATTAAAGAAGCTCACACTCTCCCTCAGTAAGAAGCAGTTTATGGAACTTATTAAAATATGATACGGTGGAAACATGGGTCCAGTTCTATATTAAAATTTCATTATGCATGTTTTGAAGAATATCAGCTCTTCCCCTGCATGATCACAAGCCTGGCATCTATCCATGGGGATTGTAGCAGAAAATAAATGATAAGCTTGTCATCAGTATTTATGAGGGAAAAAAAAACAATTGGGTTATAGTGCAATGTACATTGTTCTTCTCTTACATGGTAGTGAGAGAAGAACAATGTCCATTTCAATTCCCTATTGAAGAAAACTGATGGTCACGTGGCTTTGGTTTCCATATTGATTTATACTCATATATGTATGAGTATAAATATAAAACAGTATTCTAGGGCTTTTCTGGTGGTGCAGTGGTTAAGAATCTGCCTGCCAATGCAGGGCAGACAGGTTCGAGCCCTGGTCCAGGAAGATCCCACATGCCATGGAGCAATTAAGCCCATGCATCACAACTACTGAGCCAGCTCTCTAGAGCCCAAAAGCCACAACTACTGAAACTCGCACGCCTAGAACCCATGCTCTGCAACAAGAGACGCCACCGTAATGAGAAGCCCACACACTGCAAGGAAGAGTAGCCCCAACTTGCCACGACTAGAGAAGGCTCGTGTGCAGCAACCAAGACACAATGCAGCCCAAAATAAAAGTAAATAAATAAAATATCATTAAAAAAAACAGAAAAACAAACCAAAAAAAACCAGTATCCTAAACTTGTTCCAGAAAATAGTAATAGATTTAAGGGGGTTTTGCTTTGCAACTCCCTTGGGATCTTTCCAGGGATAATCTGAAGTCAATCTCCCCTACAGAGATCAGGGAGAGACTGAAGAAAGAGGCAGACCACCCTAGATTGATCAAGTGGCAGAATTAATAAGCAAGAGAACTTACTTATGAAGCTAGACTTGGATTGTCACCAAATGAGCAGATCTCTTCACCTACCCTCCAGAATGTTAAAAATATATATAGAGAGAGAAGCCTTAGCTGGCTTCAGTTGTGTATTCAGTGCAGACAAGCTCAACACCACATTTCTATTTCAAGGCTGTACTTTTGGAGCAGCTTCTGGACTGTGGGGAAGGCAAGCTGAACACACATTCCAAAGACAGGGGAAGGGGTGGGAGCCTCCATTTGCCAGAGTCCATCTTGACATTAACTGGCTTTCATGTATTTTTGATGACCTCCTTCAATAGGAGGAATATATAATGATGGGGTTCAAGGAAGACCTCCGCAAGAAGTGCTACTCTGGCATGCAGGTTATTTTGAGCTAAAAATAAGCAAGGTCCAAAAGACTCGTAAAGATCTTTTAAACTTTCCCCAACTGTTTAAAATAATTGAATCTGTAGATTGCTTTGGGTAGTAGAGTCATTTTCACAGTGTTGATTCTTCCAATCCAAGAACATGGTATGTCTCTCCATCTATTTGTATAATCTTTAATGTCTTTCATCAGTGTCTTATAATTTTCTGCATACAGGTCTTTTGTCTCCTTAGGTAGGTTTATTCCTAGATATTTTATTATTTTTGTTGCGGTGGTAAATGGGAGTGTTTTCTTGATTTCACTTTCAGAATTTTCATCATTAGTGTATAGAAATGCCAGAGATTTCTGTGTATTAATTTTGTATCTTGCTACTTTACCAAATTCATTGATTAGCTCTAGTAGTTTTCTGGTAGCATCTTTAGGATTCTTTATGTATAGTATCATGTCATCTGCAAACAGTGACAGCTTTACTTCTTCTTTTCTGATTTGGAATCCTTTTATTTCCTTTTCTTCTCTGATTGCTGTGGCTAAAACTTCCAAAACTATGTTGAATAAGAGTGGTGAGAGTGGGCAACATTGTCTTGTTCCTGATCTTAGTGGAAGTGCTTTCAGTTTTTCACCATTGAGGATGATGTTGGCTGTGGGTTTGTCATATATGGCCTTTGTTATGTTGAGGAAAGTTCCCTCTATGCCTACTTTCTGCAGGGTTTTTATCATAAATGGGTGTTGAAGTCTGTCATACAGAGTGAAATAAGTCTGAAAGAGAAAGAAAAATACCGTATGCTAACTCATATATATGGAATTTAAGAAAAAAAATGTCATGAAGAACTTAGGGGTAAGACAGGAATAAAGACACAGACCTACTAGAGAATGGACTTGAGGATATAGAGAGGGGAAAGGGTAAGCTGTGACAATGCGAGAGAGAGGCATGGACATATATACACTACCAAACGTAAGGTAGATAGCTAGTGGGAAGCAGCTGCATAGAACAGGGAGATCAGCTCGGTGCTTTGTGACCACCTGGAGGGGTGGGATAGGGAGGGTGGGAGGGAGGGAGACGCAAGAGGGAAGAGATATAGGAACATATGTATAGGTATAACTGATTCACTTTGTTATAAAGCAGAAACTAACAAAAAAAAATAAAACCCTTTAACAATCAAAAAAATAAAAATAAACAATAAAAGAATTGAAGATAGAAGACCTGTTCCAAGAAAGAGTTATCACCCATAGATAATTACAGAAAATATGAACTCAGTGTGATAGACAGGGAGGAACCTAGCAAGACCGTTTTGATCAAAGTCCTCTCTGTCTCCCATTGTCTTTAGATGGCCCAGCAAATATTTGTTACCAAATATTAACTCTTTTCATCTTCCTGTGAATTACATTACTTCCCTTTGAAGCCCCTTAGACCTCTACTTCCTTCTCCTCAGTCCAGAATGACATATATACGTCATCTTGCTTTACTGTCCTTAGAATTCCTTATGCTTATGTGAATTCTCCATACCTATGTATTAAATTTGATTTTCTCCTGTTAATTGGCCTTATATCATTTTAATTATTCAAGCAACCTAAGGAATCAAAAGGGGAAGGAAGAAAATATTTACATCCCCCATAATAACATCCTTTTCCCCTTCATATATTGCTGTATACATATAATATATATTAAAATTTGAAAAATCCTTGGCTACCTTTTGGCTGTCTTGTCTTATAAAAATTTAAATAACATAAGGCATGATCGGAACCTACCATTAATAACATTAAATGTAACATTTATTCAATTATTGTATACACTTTTTACCTCTAATGTTTCTTTACTATGTTCTTTATGAGCTTGTTATTAAAATGTTTCATCTTTTTTTACCATTCTAAAGACAATTTTATTATGTTATATTGACATCCACAAATCTGGTAATAAATATTTTACAGTAATGCAATGTGATTATTTAATGTTTTCTAATAGTAAATAAAGACCTTGATTTTCTTAATAAGTTATGCCTAAGTAAAATCACTTATATTATCTTACATTTTTATCAGCAAAAGAGTGTCATCTCAGGATCTAGGATCAAAGATCTTCTGGAAATATTAGTAATGTAATTTCTGGGTTTACACTTAAACTGATATACTGCATAAAAGAATATAGTCTTTTGAAATTCTCATTGCTTCAAATAAATGGTGATTGAGGATGTATGAATACTTTCCTTGAAAGTATCTCTTTAGCTCTGATATGATACATTGTCAGATGAGAGGGTTATAGATTTTTTAAGTATTCAGTAGTCTATTCACTTTGGATATATGTTTCTTTTAAAGTTTAGTACAATCTTTTAAATTTAAAAAGTTGAAGTCTTTCCATACTATTCAGCCTTATGTCTGCATTTTACTAATTTACCACATCCAGTTTCATTATTCATTATTGTTGAGGTCTTTCAGTATTTATTAATAAAATCAACAGCCTCACATAATTAAAGGTAGATGAGGACATGGCTCCTTTTTGCTACTTAGATATCAAACTGTATATTACAATAAATGCATATCCAATATCAAATTATATCACAAATAAAAACAGGTATTGACAATATCACACAAAAAATAATCGTGTAACTTTATCTTATAGGATTGATAAAAACTTAGATATCCACTCTAACAAGTATTTTTAGAGTATACTCTAGACAGACCTGACAATACTATATTTTAGGTTTCAGGTCATCTTCCAGTCAGGCCATGTGATAGAATCCCCTGTTTATGATAGAATGTGGATGTGGTCAATGTTCTAGGCCTGTGACACAACACCAAAGGGTGAGAATAGTTCGGTGTTTATATATCTTCTAGCATGCTTGTTTTTTTTTAAATTTTGTAGATAGATTTATCAGCTTCAAAGGTAGATATGTTATGAAAAATTATACCAACTCTTTGGTAGAAGACCTCACAAGGATATCACCAGTCAGTTTCATAAATTTTCAAAGAAAATAATCTTTATCAAGCCATCATCAGGAGGAAGCACAGGCATCAAGGAATCATTTTTATACAAAATGCTTTCTTGCTCTTTAAATATAATCTTTAGGAAAAGGCCTGATTAAATCACATTCATTTATTAGTTGAGCTAATAAATATTGAGAACTACATATAGAAATCTGTTAGCATTCACCTATGAAAGACTTTACCTAATAAATGAAATAGTTACATAATTCATCAACTATCACACAAACTCACTGTTGACTGGGGAATTTTCTGAGTATTTCAGGCCAATACTCACCTAGGTCAGTACTTAGAGCCCAAATGATGTGAAATAGTGATTCCACATTTAAATATAAATGGATTGGAGAATTCTAGGAAAATAGTATTAGTAACATAATTTGTGAATCTCCTTTAATGTCTCCTTAAAAATGCAAAAAAAAAAAAAAAATGGACAGAACAACTAGATTAGCAAAAAAAAGATTGACTAAACTAAGGGATATATTGTTCCCACCAGCTGCCAAATATGCATGGAAGGAGGCTGATACCTACACCATTGATAACTGTAAGAGGAGGAGACTGAAGGGACATTGGGCTTCTTGTGGCTCTTGAACAGATAAAACTCTAAAACAGATAAAAAGTACTTACTAGAAAGCACAGCAGGTGAAGGTGAGGACAACAACTGCACCTGCACAGTGATTGTGCAGGTCATACATGAGTGAGTGCAAGGGAAGCTGCGACATGTAACATCTTTATAACTGGAGAATTTGGAGCCTTGTAATCTCTTCCATTTAATATAAAACCTCAAACTCAGAAGAAACTGCTTATAGTAAGATCCAAATTAATCAGGGCAGGGACAGTAGAGCAAAACAGCTGAGTCAAGGGAAATTGTTGGGGGTGGGCAGAAGAATGTCTCAGAAAGTAAAAGATCATTAATTCCATCATTCAGCAAAAACAAGAAGACAGGAAACTTGAAATCCAGGAAGATAGAAAAGTAATCTTGACCCACTTCTCCCTCAAGAGAATAAGAGCACTTCTTTTCACATTAAAAATGAGCAAGAGAAAAGCATTTAATGTAATCCCACACAAAGTTTACAAAGGAAAAAAGAGAATAAAGAGCAGAATAACACTTTTACCATTTATGGAAGAATGCTAGAAATGCATTATTATAAAAATAGATGGAAATAATGTTAAAATTTTATAATGTAATAAAATAGATTAAAAAATTATAGAAGCAATAGAGAAAAACAAAAATTAGTAGTAGAGAAACTCATAAATTTGTGGCTCAGATAAAAAGAATATTTGAAAATAGAGGTGACAGAACTCAGGAAAACAATGTAATGAAATGTAGAAATTCATAACAAATATAAAGACTAAACCAGAAGGGACTCAAGGGTATATAAGTTCAAAACATGCTTTAAGAGAAGCAAAATTCGAAAGTAGTAAAATTTTAAATATTAAAAGAAATGAGAGAAGAAACTAATAGTATTAAATAGAAGTGAGAGTTATAGTAGATAAGGAAAAATGTACAATGCACTTATAGGAATATTCAAAGAAGAAAACAAATGAAAGGATTATAACAAATATTCACAGCAATACAAGAAAAGTTTACTGAAGTGAAAATGAACTTGAAACTGCATGTAATATATACCTGAAAAAAAATCAACCCGCAGTAGAAAACTCTGAGACATTTTATAGTAAATATACTGGCTTTAAAAAAATCAGTGGGTATCCAGGCAAAAGGGCAAATCACTTTTAAGTGGCAGAAAATCAAATTGCCTTCATAATTTTTGATAGGAATTTATGCTAGTATAAAGTTGAGTAACATGTAAGATATTCAAGAAAAGAATGTGAATCATAGATTTTTAATAGAGACAAAATGACCTTAAAGAATACTCAAGCACTCAAATATGCAAGACATCTTCAGGTGTGGTGTTCTTATGAGCCCTTTCTGAAGAATTTAGTAGAGAATGAATTTTAGGCAAGAAAATGACTGGTAATAATTTCACATAAGGAACAGTGGCAAACATTAAACATACATTTACCTCTAGAACCGAGTCTAAATTATGGCTATATGGGAGAGAGTAGACTATATCATAACCATAGACTCTCATCCTTGCATTTATAGTACAATGATTACACAGCACTGTAAGGCTTTTACACTAAGAAAATCTAGATAATAATCTTTACCAATCATATTATTGGAAGGTCCCACAGACTAAGATATTACATTTGTCTTCATTAAACCTTAATAAGTACCACTAATAGGTTTATATCAAGTAAATTAAAATATTAATCAAAATGTCTTTGATAAACTCTTGTTAAAAGCCCTTATTCAAAGACATTTTTATCCTCAATACACCAGCGCTTCAAGTGTGGTAAACTGGGAAAAATGTATGGATTAAGTACAAAGAGACTTGGACTTGTGGATCAATGTTGGCTTCATTAAATGAACTTCCTAGTACAATCCCAAAAGACAAACAAGTAGAAATATTATGATAAAACCAAATGATTTTATATATAAAGCAACTTTATAGCATACCATCCTTAAAATTTCTGAGGATGATTGCCTGCCAAGAATAATGACTATTTTCTATCTAAAGAATTCCTGAATTAACCCCAAAGAGCATCCTGTGATAACTGTAGATGGAGAGAAATTGCCCTCGTGTAGAAGGATGAAAGACAAGAGAATAACAAGGTCAGAGTAACAGGAATTTACATACAATTCATCCACTCAAAAACAGAAAAAAAGGAATTGTTGAATATCGTGGAAATGCCCAAGAAAGAATGGTGGTTTGGATGAATTAAGTTTCATCAATTTGTCTGATATATAAGATATGATAAGACTTGTGACTAGGGTATTTTTAGATATCAAAGAGAGTTTAAACAATAACATGAAATATATCTAAGAAACAACAATTTGTACTTTCATTCCTAAGTAGCTGTTGTGATACATTTAATCACCAAATTAATAAAATAATAATTTTAAAGCAATCTAAGTAGTCCATCACAAGGAGGAAACAAGGAGAAAGATATTGAGAAAATTATGAGTAGGTAAGAATTTTGGAGGAAATCTAAGTAAAGAACTGAACATTATCATTTCTTTCCAACAGAAAATGCATCTTCATGAAGATGAGTAGTCCTGCAAAAAAACAGGGGAAGCTCTACCCTAGAGATAAAAATTAATCACTGCAGATTATATTATAGATTTTTTTTAAATCCCTCCTTTTTGACTCCTAATATAACCGTTCACTTAGGCAAAAGTCAGCAACTTGTAAAGGAAGTTGTCTGGGGGGAGAAAGGGTTCTGGATATTTATTTGATGCCAAGGTATGTTTTGATAACAAAAGGAAAAGTACGTGAAGAAGGAATCAAATTGTCACCATTTTAATCAATTGCCCAATCTCAATATCACTCATATTGGGGAGAAAAAATGCAGCATACTTAATGCAAAATTAAACATTAAATATCATGTATAATACAATATTAAGACAGAAAAGATTAACTTAACTCAAGTCTTTTGTTTTGACTTCCCATTTTGAAAGAATTACAGGGAATTGGAGTAATTTAAACTTCACCTAAAGAGGTCAGTCAGATACATCTGCTCCATTAAACAAATAAGAATATTATTTACAAAAAGGACTGTTAAACGTTGAAACAGTATGGAGACACATAACCAAATGTGATTGGTCCTGACTTAGATCTTGACATGGGGAAATGAGCTGTAAAGATAACATTAGAGGAAAACTGTTAAGTTGGAATATTTAATGAATTACTATTAAATCATCACAAAGTAGTGATAATTTAATCTTCACAATATAAGGGAATGTCTTCTAGAGAATCATACTGAAATATTTAGGGGTTGATAATTATATCATTTATAGTTTTCTTTTTGAAATATTAGCCTTAACTATAGTTATACACGGGTGTAAATTAGTTTTAATATACAACCTAGAGTTGGTAGCTTCTATTTGAAGTATACTAAGAAAAAATATATACTATAGGCAATTTTTTTTTAAGATTCAAAGACTTGAGTCAGAGATATATCTTTATCTCTGTAGTATAGTATGTCTCAATTAGCCTAATTCATATTAGAAGTATTATATTTTTCCATTTGAGTGGTGTTCAAGACATGTGGTTTGAAAGGAAATATTGTTCAAGTACTCCCATCTTTCATGAATAATGCTTTAGAAATCTACAAGAGTCAGAAGGTGACTCTTCAAAAGGATGCCCTAGGCCTGGACCCACATCCCATTCTGTATATTTAGCCAGTAAGATTTTCACGCAGTCAGATTAAAGTGTAAGCTAAAGATTGCCTGTAGAATATTGTCATAATAATATCAAATAAACATTCCACACAAGAGGTTTTACAGCATGGTAAAATGACAAAGTTAAAGCTTTATCAAAATTACAAGTTATATGATTTTTTTTGCCTTCTTACGAATGCATGTTCATGTGTGTCAAAATCTCAATCTATCAATATATTTCCTTCTACTTGGTAGCAGGTTTAGGTAGGGGGTAGGGGAAATGCTTTTATCCATAATTTGTCTCCAATTATTTAATGTTATTGATATCTGACAAAAGAACATAAATACCAAAATTGCCTTAATTAAGCTTGCAATATTTTCAAACCATAAATGTCAGTTATTTTCTTTGTTATTATTCCCTTCATATTTAAGTGTTCTAAAGTTTTCCAATTCTTTTTGTTAGGCAAACTTCCTGCAGTCTTGCCTTACTGTTATAACAATATCTTTTTAGTTACAGAAATTTTCTTTAAATGATCTAGTCACAGCCTATTACTTTCTTTACCATAACAAAAATTTGCTTACCTAATTGTTTCAGAGCTATGTATCCTGACATAAACACTAGTCAAAAAGTAAAAACAGAAACAAAACAAAACAAAACAATAAAACAAAAACAAAACAAACACAAAAAAACCCTAATTTTATGTATTATCCATGAAATATTTTTCAATTTCCTATTTACAAACTACCAGTGCCTGAGAAAACTATGCAGCATAAAGTAGAACTATATTATTTATTATTAAGTTCAGTGGAAGAGGTAGAAGTAGGCTTCTTTATTACTTATGACTACCACAGTGATTAAAGTGTATTAGATGGAAAACTTGTGAGTGGAAAAAACATGAAGGATATCTATGAAATATATATTTCTAAAATCTAGTCTATTAAATTTTAAAAGAGAAAAAGTATTCAACCTTAAACAAGAGTCAGCTACACATCTGTATTCTGTTTCAGAAAAAGTTATTCTATTTGTTAAATATGAAAGATATGAGTAAATCAATGGTAGCTCAAATTGTGTGCTTAAACAAATGGGGGTACTTGTAAGCTGATGTCATGACCACATTTGGAATATTTTGCCAATGCAGTAAAGTCAGCTTAGTTAGTAAAATTCTAATCCTGATAGTAATTCAATCATCCCCAGAAAACGAATCATACTTCTGGGAATCACATCTCATTTTCAGCCAATGCTGAGTGGCTAATAGGGTTGTGTAACAATTTTCAGACTGAATAAGATTTTTCTTCCTAATTAATCATCTAAATGGATACCCAGGTTTCTTCACCTTCATTTCTGAATATGAATCAATTTCAAACAGAAGCTTAATGAGAAAGATAGCAAGTAAAATTTTGCTTTGGAAAGAAGTTATGTACAAAAGGTCAAAATACTCAATCAGTACTGTCCTCATTAGGACTCTTTACATAAATGAAGACTAAATATTTTTTAGATTAATAGAAAAATTTATCATAGCATCCATTAGCTTATTTTCCTTTGTGAAATCTAATTATTAAAAATTATCGATACCTTACTTATTCATATGCAGAGTAACCATTATTATTCCTCTGGATTACTTTCTGATTACTTTTCTGATTTGTGACACCTAATTGTAAGAGTATTGATATTTGTGGTATAATTTATGGTCATTTTTCTATATGTATAAAAATATCCAAAAATAATGACATTTATACATAATCAGTCATACTCATCAGTCACATGATTTGATCCAGAGACATGTCTAGTCATCTTCCGTACTTCCAACCAAAAAATTAATTTAGTTAGGACAATAATGTAAACACTGCAGATAATGTTACTTTGATATTGGCTTTCAGTTCATATGTTTATTAATATAGTGCAATCCTTCCCACCATTCTCGGAGGTATGTAGGGAAGTTTTTACTTGACATTTATAAAGATTTTGATGACTAAGATGAGGGTCAGACTGGGTAGAGAAGTAGCAAATGATCACATAATTTGATAATGACAATGCTAAGACCTCAGCTCAACTCAGAATATTTTGACTCCTATCTAGTGTATTTTAAGCTACCATATACTGGTTTTAACTTGGCGTATTTTGCTTGAGAATCATCTTAAACCCAAATCTAAGAGAACTTAATAAAAACTGTTATTATTGAACACTCATTAAGGCAAAATATTCAACATTTGTACTTCATCTTATCAATAATTATTCAAATTGTTATTGCCAACCATATTTACATTCACCCTATATATCCATTCTTCTAAATATTTTACTCAAACATTTTTCACTTAAACTTGACCATGACGCTATGTTAAAGGCAAAAAATATCTCTTCCAATTGAAAATGAGAAAACTGAGATTTAGAGAAGTTGTGACTTACTAAGTTTACATGGCTAGGAGGTTGTAGAACAACATGAATGGTGTTCCACATTTGAGAACTTGTGTTTATAGTGATAATGACAAAGGTGATGGTATGATAATTTAATGAATACAACAACTATGAGACAATGATGCAAATGATATTAAAATGATTATTGATTAGGAAGATGTTGATGAACAAATAAGTAAGGTGATATTAGAAGGGATAGTACTTGTTTAGGTATATTTGGGGTTTGAAGTTTATTTTGTCTGCATTTAAACATGAGCTTGGTCACTTGTCTTCTTTCTGACCATGAATAAATTACTTATGCTTTAATCGTCTTATTTTAAAAAATGGGTAAAATAACACCCATTACCTCATAGAATGTTGCTGTCAGCGTTTGTATAAGTTATCACATGTAATCCTCAGGAACCACTCAATGAGGCAATTTTATAGATGGTTGGAAGAGCAAATCTTGGGAAATATAGTTAATAAATTTGTTCATGCTTTCATAGCAAGTATGTGAACAAATTTGGATGCATACCCAGACTTCTCTGACAAAAAGTTCACGTTCTTTCCACTGGGCCACATAGTTTTCCTAGCAGCATACTAAATAAAACACAATATCACTGATGATATATTTGTAGAATCTTTGAATGAAATTTCAATGCTGATGATTTTTAGGCAACTATAGAAATACAGAAATTGCTCTGCCAGAAAGCAATGTGTAACCAATTCAAGTGATATCAATGGTTTTTAGAAATTGTACACAAAAGGCTTTTCACAAAATGTTTGATTTTCCCAATACACACATCTGGATATCTCACAGCATTTTTAAATAGAGAAATATAATTTTCAGAAATGTAGGTCTACAAAGCATGGTGGTCATGAACTCTTCTCCATATTTCAAAACTGGGCAGTCAGACACAGAGCTCTCTGGGCAGTTGGCCCAGTAAATCATGTCACAAATATAGTACTGGTCAAAAGTACCACGTGCCAAACTAAACTCCTGATGTTCTATTTCAACCCAGCAGATTCTATTGTGGCTGATTTTGGAAGAAAGGCAGGTTGGCTTACTGCCATATTTCTCACTCAACCCTGCATTGGAAGCAAAGAGCCAGACTTTGAGAGAAATCTGTGGGGATTTTTAAAATTCATTTCTTTTATAAAATTACATAATTTAATTGAAAACCACTGATTTTTGGGAAAACAATTCAAAAATGAGATCTTTCTGTCTGCTGACTGAATAGTCAAGACGACAATTGGTTCACATTTTGAATATCTTTATGAGCAGTTGAATTTAATTATGTGTGGGAAATATAGGTGAAGAGACATTTGGTTCCCTAAATTTAAGGAGACAATGCAACTAAACAAATAGCAGCCAACTGGTCTCAAAATAGTTTATAACAGGACCAGAAATTCCAAGAGTAACTAAAAGATTACCTTCTTATAGTCTTCTGGTCTAAATATAAGAATAGAGCTTAAGTTGCAGTAGATTCAATGGTAGTCAGTGTCATAATCAATTAGAAAAGAAACCTGATGAGAAATGCGAATACCTACATTGTCAGCATTGGCATAATAATTCATTTTGATTCAATGTATAGAGTTGTTATGCTGACATACAGTTTTCTTGGGTCACACCTCTCTCTGTCTAATCTACTATTGTCTCTACATTTAGTAATCAGCTCTTCAAAATAAAAAGTAGAGATAAAACACAGGTAAGACATTAATTATTCTCATGTCTTGTCACTCATTTTTAATCTCCCTCAATTTATGTCTCAAATTACAAAATTGGAAAGTATTTTTCAACTTTTACAAATGAAATAATATTATAAACAAAGTGTGATATTTTTGAGTACCACAGCTTTATATTTCAGAAAATTAGATTACTTCAAAGATGCCGAGAGAATGATGAACCAGAAAAGTAAAATTTATCATCAGATAGATGACTGTAATACTGAAAATCATAACAGTACCAGTATTATTGTAATCCCCTAATCCATCTTGTATTGTTTGTGAAGGACAGGGATATCCTCAGACATTTCCAGAAATACACTTGAATCAAGAAAATAGCTCCATCTTTAGAAATTTTGATAGATTTAAATTTTTTGAAAATATGTGTAAGAAAAAATAGTTGTATTAAATGGATTTGAATTTAGTTGTTCTATGTTGTTATCAAATTAATAAATGTTACACTTTTAACCTTCATTTCAAAAACTATGCCCATTAAGAAAATGTTAAAAATATAGGTCCTACCACTTATGGTCACCAGGGATGTTTTTCTCATACCTCGTTTATCATGTAAGTCTGCCTATCTGTTGTCTATCTATCTATCTATCTATCTATTAATTGATGACTTCTGTCCTCTTAAAGTTAACTAAGTAGCTTAATTTAAGTTGAGAATTGGAATCTCAATTGCCTCTGTTATAGACAGCTATTTTACCTAATTTAATCTACTAATTTATTTAACTATCTACCTTTCTACCTATTTTTTTATCATTTTCTATTTATTTGTAAAGTTACTTAGTTTTCAACTTGAACCAGACTAATAAAATTCAAGCAATTTGCTATTTTTTTCCTGAAAATACTTCATTATTTTGAATTTTAAAATTTCAGTATTTTATCAATCCAGTCACATGTTATATAAACTGCTTTACAAATATATTTTGTTATAATTTTATCCAGGGTTATTAACTAACAAGAAAGGCAAGAACAAGATGTTCCAAAAATTGAAGTGAATTCAGGATTGATTTACAGCACAGGTCTGCTGTGAGTTCTCTTTCAGTTGAAAGATGAATATATGGTAATACTGACATTTAAAAAAGTAATCAAATGTATTGAAGTATATTTTACTTCTTCCATGTGAGTCACACTGAAAGGGAGTAAGACTATTCTATTTGGAATAAGGGGTTTTGAATATGGTATCATCTGAGGTATGCTGACATTTAGTTGGTATAAGCCAGACAAAAGAGATGAATAGGAGAAGTCTGAGTTGCTGAAGGAACTTATTCAGAAAACAGGGCAGTTTCCAAATGACACTTTGGTGGAGACAAAGTCAGTGTGTGAAAGTAATAAATATAATAAGGAAGCATTAAATTTAGCAACAAAGGGATCAAGGTTCTTAAAAATCAAATCAAAAAGCAGTAATATGCTACTTAAGAACAAAAAGTTTTGATAATTGGGGAGCTGTAGTTTATTTTGAAGAGAAGGAGTATTGACAGATGACAAGAAACTCTAAGTCACCTACAGAAATTGTTCATAGCTAAACATCACTCCGATATGATGAGTGATTATAATGCTACTTTCATATCATGATACACCACAGAAGAAACACCCTTTCTTTTATGAAGCTTCACCTAATATTGATGAGCTAACATTTTATAAAATCTCATCTCCATTTTGAGACTATAAGAAAAAAGTAGAGTTGCAAAGATTAAAGACATGTTTAAAATATGAATGAGAATTTCCTACTAGCAAATAAAATGTCTTGCAATAATTTCTTCAAGAAATAAAAATATTATATAAAAAATTTAAACTGGCTGACATATATGCTAATGACCAGCACCCTGAGCAAAATACAAAACTGGTGAAAAAAACAGGTACAGTATAATAATCCTTAATTTTATTGTTCATTTTACTTTTTTTCTAACACCTCAAATAATTGAATGCTGACATATCTAACATTTTTAAGGCTTGCGTAAACAACAATGAATTTAAAATATTTAAAATATAATATTATATTATACATTTAAAATATAATATTATAAAGAGAGGAGATTCTCCATTCATTTAAAATAATACATCTCACACATCACAAAATATTGCATTTATTTTTAGCCATGTCTTCATTCCTTATCTCTTAGAGTCTTGCATTTTCTATATTTTAGTTCTGTTAATTGGCAGTTTACCAACTGTCTGCATTGTACTCTTTCATCACCTCTGTAAACACCCCTATTTGGAGACAGCATCATACAATATTCACTTACAAATCTTATAAAATAAATGGCTACATTGTGCACTGTATGGGGCATACGTGGGGTTTAGGGGTTTTAAAACCAAAGTTATTTGTGTTCCCCATGCTGTGAAAAGGGATGTTTCAGAGTCTGATAGAAGAGCCTACTTTAAAAAAAGATAAAATTCTTAAATGATGTTGCTGTTTTATAGGGACTCTTGGAAAGAATGATACGACATGCTTGTAACTGTTAATAAAACAAACATGAGGCAGTTTGTACGTAAAGTATAAGATTTAGGAATATGATTTTTTCTAACCCTCCAAACCGAAGATTCCAAGGAATATATACATCTCATGTACAGTATATAATTGTTTTTCATCCAAGCAAAGCAAGCCCCTGATCCTTTCTAGTGTAGATGCTCTTTGTATCTACTAACTTAGTTGGGAGGAAGTGTACAGAAGGGAAATTTAAGGATCTGCATGTGGACAAAATAGATTGTGTTTTATATTCTGATAACAAAATAATTTTTGCCTCTTGTGTATTTTTTATAAAAATCGTGGATTTAATGGCATATTCTTATTTTTTAACCATTTTATGTGATTATCAAATATGTTGCTGTTGAATTTTATTGAACTAGCTGTAAGTCAGAAAAATGAAGTAGCTTGTCATGCTTTTCTATACTAAATACACAACATCAAGCAAATGATAACAGAACAACTGGCTATTTATGTGCTATCATGTTATTATACACATCAAAAAATTCACATACTCCTGATTTAAAAGAAATTTCCTTGTGTGATTTTCACACTTCTCCATATTTTTAATTATTATTTTTTATTGAAGTACAGGTTATTTATAACATTCTGTTAATTTCAGGTGTGCAGCATAGTGATTTGGTATTTTTGCAGATTATATTCATTATAGATTATTACAAAATATAGGCTTTAATTCCCTGTGCTATACAGTATGTCCTGTTGCTTGTCTATTTTATATATAGTAGTTTGTAACCATTAATGCCATACGCCTAATTTGTTCCAACCCCTCTCTCTTCCCTTTGGCAACCACAAGTTTTCTATATCTGTGAGTCTGTTTCTGTTTTTGATATATATTCATTTATAGTATGTATTTTTTAGATTCCATGTATAAGCAGTATCATACTGTATTTGCTTTATCTGACACTTCACTAAACATAATATTCTCTAGGTGCATCCACATTATTGCAAATGTCAGTGTTTCATTCTTTTTTATCGCTGAGTAATATTCCGTTGTATACCTAGGAATATACCACATATTCTATTTTTTTTTTAACATCTTTATTGGAGTATAATTGCTTTACAATGGTGTGGTAGTTTCTGCTGTATAACAAAGTGAATCAGCTATACATATACATATATAACTATATCCCCTCCCACTTGCTTCTCCTTCCCACCCTCCCTATCCCACACTCAAAGTGAACAAAAAGCACTGAGCTGATTTCCCTGTGCTATGCAGCTGCTTCCCACTAGCTATCTATTTTACATTTGGTAGTGTATATATGTCCATGTCAGTCTCTCACTTCATCAAAGCTTACCCTTCCCCCTCCCCGTGTCCTCAAGTCCATTCTCTAGTAGGCCTGTGTCTTTATTCCCATCCTGCCCATAGGTTCTTCAGAAACGTTTTTTCAGATTCCACATATATGTGTTAGCATATGGTATTTGTTTTTCCCTTTCTGACTTACTTCACTCTGCATGACAGACTCTAGGTCCATCGACTTCACTACAAAAAACTCAATTTCGTTTCTTTTTATGGCTAAGTAATATTCCATTGTATATATGTACCACATCTTCTTTATCCATTAATCTGTCGATGGACACTTAGGTTGCTTCCATGTCCTGGCTGTTGTAAGTAGTGCTGCAATGAACATTGTGGTACATGACTCTTTTTGAATTATGGTTTTCTCAGGTATATGCCCAGTAGTGGGATTGCTGGGTTATATGGTAGTTCTATTTTTTATTTTTTTAAGGAACCTCCAGGGACTTCCCTGGTGGCGCAGTGGTTAAGAATCCGCCTGCCAATGCAGGGGACACGGGTTCGAGACCTGGTCTGGGAAGATCCCACATGCAGCGGAGCAACTAAGCCTGTGCACCACAACTACTGAAGTCCGCGAGCCACAACTACTGAGCCCGCATGCCCAGAGCCCTGCTCTGCAATGAGAAGCCCGCACATCACAACAGAGAATAGCCCCCTGCTCACTGCAGCTAGAGAAAGCCCGTGCGCAGTAACAAAGTCTCAACGCAGCCAAAGTTAAAAATATAAATAAATAAATAAATTTATAAGGAACCTCCATACTGTTCTCCACAGTGGCTGTCTCAATTTACATTCCCACAAATAGTGCAAGAGGGTTCCCTTTTCTCCACATGCTCTCCAGAATTTATTATTTGTAGAATTTTGAGGATGGACATTCTGACTGGTGTAAGGTAATACCTCATTGCAGTTCTGATTTGCATTTCTCTAATGATTAGTCATGTTGACCATTCTTTCATGTGTTGGTTGGCAATCTGTATATCTTCTTTGGAGAAATGTCTATTGAGGTCTTCTGCTGATTTTTGGATTGGGTTGTTTGTGTTTTTGATATTAAACTGCATGTGCTGCTTGTAAATTTTGCAGATCAATCCTTTGTCAGTTGCTTCATTTGCAAATATTTTCTCCCATTCTTAGGGCTGTCTTTTCATCTTGTTTATGGTTTCCTTTGCTGTGCAAAAGCTTTTAAGTTTCATTAGGTTCAACTTGTTTACTTTTGTTTTCTTTCCTATTCTCTAGGTGGGGGGTCACAAAGGATAATAAATGATTATTTAAATAAATGAATTCCTTTATTTCTTTTTCTTCTCTGATTGCTGTGACTAAAACTTCCACAACAATATCAACTAATAGCAGTGAGAGTTGGCAACCTTTTCTTGTTCCTGATATTAGTGGAAATGGTTTCAGTTTTTCACCACTGAGAGTGATGTTGGCTGTGGGTTTGTCATATATGGCCTTTATTATGTTGAGATTAGATCCCTCTATGCCTACTTTCTGGAGGGTTTTTTTAATCATAAATCAGTGCTGAATATTGTCAAAAGCTCTTTCTGCATCTATTGAGATGATCATATGGATTTTCTTCTTCAATTTGTTAATATGGTTTATCACATTGAATGATTTGTGTATAGTGAAGAATCCTTGCATTCCTGGAGTAAACCTCACTTGATCATGGTGCATGACCCTTTCAATGTGTTGTTGGATTTTGTTTGTTAGTATTTTGTTGAGGATTTTTGCATCTATGTTCATCAGTGTTATTGGCCAGTAGTTTTCTTTCTTTGTCACTGACAAAGATGTGACATCTTTGTCTGGTTTTCATAGCAGGGTGATGGTGGTCTCTTAGAATAAGTTTGGGAGTGTTCCTATCCCTGCTATATTTTGGAAGAGTTTGAGAAGGATAGGTGTTAGCTCTTCCCTAAATGTTTGATAGAATTCGCCTGTGAAGCCATCTGATCCTGGGCTTTTGTTTGTTGGAATATTTTTAATCAGATTATCATTTTCAGTGCTTGTGATTGGTTTGTTTATATTGTCTATTTCTTCCTGGTTCAGTCTCCAAAGGTTGTGCTTTTCTAAGAGCTTGTGCATTTCTTCCAGGATGTCCATTTTATTGACATATAGTTTCTTGCAGTAATCTCTCAGGATCCTTTATATTTCTGCAGTGTCAGTTGTTACTTCTCCTTTTTCATTTCTAATTCTATTTATTTGCCAGATGAGTCTGGCTAATGGTTTATCAATTTTGTTTACCTTCTCAAAGAACCACCTTTTAGTTTGTTTTTTTTTTTTTGATCTTTGCTATTGTTTTCTTCATTTCTTTTTCATGTATATCTGATCTGATCTTTATGATTTCTTTCCTTCTGCTTAGTTTTTTTGTTTGTTTGTTTGTTTTCCTCTTTCTCTAATTGCTTTAGGTGTAAAGTTAGATTGTTTATTTAAGTTGCTTCTTGTTTCTTAACGTAGGATTGTATTGCTATAAACTTCCCTCTTAGAACTTCTTTTTCTGTATCCCATAGGTTTTGGGTCATCATGTTTTCTTTGTCATTTGTTTCTTGGTATTTTTGATTTCCCCTTTGATTTCTTGGTTATTCATTAGTGTACTGTTTAATCTCCATGTGTTTGTATTTTTTACAGATTTTTTCGTGTAATAGATATCTAGTCTTATAGCATTGTGGTCAGAAAAGATACTTGATATGATTTCAATTTTCTTAAATTTACCAAGGCTTGATTTGTAACCCAAGATGTAATCTATCCTGGAGAATGTTCCATGAGTATTTGAGAAGAAAGTGTATTCTGTTGTTTTTGGATAGAATGTCCTATAAATATCAATTAGATCCATCTTGTCTAATGTGTCATTTAAAGCTTGTGCTTTCTTATTTATTTTCATTTTGGATGATGTGTCCTTTGGTGAAAATGGTGTGTTAATGTACCCTACTATTAGTATGTTACTGTTGATTTCCCCTTTTATGGCTGCTAGCATTAGCCTTATGTATAGAGATGCTCTTATGTTGGGTACATAAATATTTACACTTGTTATATATTTTTTCTTGGATTGATCCATTGATCATTATGTAGTGTGCTTCTTTGTCTCTTGTAATAGTCTTTATTTTTAAAGTTTATTTTGTCTGATATGAGAATTGTTACTCCAGCTTTCTTTTGGTTTTCGTTTTCATGAAATATCTTTTTCCATCCCCTCACTTTCAGTCTGTATGTGTCCCTAGGTCTGAAGTGGGTCTCTTATAGACAGTATCTTTACAGATCTTATTTCTTTTATCCATTCAGCCGGTTTAGGTATTTTGGTTGGATCATTTAATCCATTTACATTTAAGGTAATTATTGATATTTATCTTCCAATCTTAATTTTTTTTAAAATTTTATTTTTGTAGGTCTTTTTCTTCTCTTGTGTTTCCTGCCTAGATAAGTTTTTTTAGCATTTGCTGTAAAACTGGTTTGGTGGTGTTGAATTCTCTTAGCTTTTGCTTGTGTGTAAAGGTTTTAATTTCTCTGTTGAATATTACAATATGAGACCCTTGCTGGGTAGGGTAATCTCGGTTTTAGGTTTTGTCCTTTCCTCATTTAAACATACCCTGCCACTCCTTTCTGTCTTGTAGACTTTCTGCTGAAAGATCAGCTTTAACCTTATGGGCATTCTCTTGTATGTTATTTGTTGCTTTTCCCTTGCTGCTTTTAACATTTTTTCTTTGTTTTTAATTTTTGTTAGTTTCATTAATATATGTCTCGCCATGTTTCTCTTTTGGTTTTTACAGTAAGGGACACTCTGCCCTTCCTGGACTTGATTGACTGTTTCATTTCCCATATTAGGGAAGTTTTCATCTATAATCTATTCAAATACTTTCTCAGTCCCTTTTTTTCTTCTTCTGGGACCCCTATAATATGAATGTTGTTGTGTTTAATGTTGTCCCAGGGTTTTCTGAGACTGTCCTAAATTATTTTCATTCTTATTTCTTTATTCTGCTCTGTGGTATTTATTTCCACTATTTTATCTTCCAGTTCCCTTATTCGTTCTTCTGTCTCAGTTATTCTGCTATTGGTTCCTTCTAGAGTATTTTTAATTTCATTTATTATTTGTTCATCATTGTTTATTTGCTCCATAGGTTTTCTAGGTCCTTTTTAAACATTTCTTGTATTTTCTCCATTCTATTTCTGAGATTTTGGATCATCTTTACTATTACTCTGAATTCTTTTTCAGGTAGACTGCCTATTTCATCTTCATTTGTTTGGTCTGGTGAGTTTTTACCTTGTTCCTTCATCTGTTGTGTATTTTTCTGTCTTCTCAGTTTGCTTAATTTACTGTGTTTGGGCTCTCCTTTTTGCAGGCTGTAGGTTCAGAGTACTCATTGTCTTGCTGTCTGCCCCAGTGGCTAAGGTTGGTTCAGTGGGCAGTGGAGGCTTCCTGGTGGAGGGGACTGGTGCCTGTGTTCTGTTGAATGAGGCTGGATCTTGTCTTTCTGGTGTGCGGGACTGCATCTGGTGGTGTGTTTTAGGGTGTCTGTGAACTTATTATGATTTTAGGCAGCCTCTCTGCTAATGGGTGGGGTTGTGTCCCTGTCTTGCTAGCTTTTTGGTATGGAGTGTCCAGCACTGTATTTTGCTGGTCCTTGAGTGGAGCTAGGTCTTAGCATTGAGACAAATATCTCTGGGAGAGCTCTCATCGATTGATATTATGTGGGGTCAGGAAGTCTCCAGTGCACCCATGTCCTGAACTTGTTTATTCCACCTCAGAGCCTCAGGACTGACACCCAGCTCAAGCACCAAGATCCTGTCAGCCACACGGCTCAATAAATCTGTCCAGTGCAGTTTTTGCTTTGATAATTCCTATGCACATGGAAAAAGAATTATGTCCTACAGGATTCCAGTGGAGGTGCCACTCATGCAAGTCACAGGTCTCAAGTGATGCACTTTGGCAGGTATATCACGTAAGAGATGCTGTCTTCTTCTTACTGCATCCTATCAGGGGTGCACAATTTCAATTTGTTGCACTCCTTGTGATGTTAACTTTGTTTACTTGATTCATTTGATGAAGATGGTCTCTGCCAGATTTCTTAGCCGTCAGAATCTAAGATCTGGTTGCTAAGTGGACTCCTTGCTTTGTTGCCACTCCCAGTCCCGCTCAGTGGATAAACCTGAGATGATGGTGGCTTCGACTAGGGTGGCAGAGGTACTAAGAAGTGTGGAATTCGGGGGAATTGCCTGATGGTCCAGTGGTTAAGACTCTGAGCTTTCAGTCCCGAGGGTGAAAGTTTGATCACTGGTCAGGGAACTGGAGGTTCTTGGGAAGAAGCTGCTTCTAAACTTATTCAGGTTGTTGGCAGAATCCAGTCTTGTGGCTACAGTTCCAACATCCTGTTTCCAGGCAGCCTGGGAGGTGGGAGATTCTCTCTGTTCCTACAGGCTGCCTGACCTCCTTCCTGACTGTTACTCTTCAAAGTGTCAGGTCTCAGAAAGAAAAGATTAAGATATTGCTGCAAATTGGAGTAAACTAAAGAGATAACAGCTACCTGAGTTTGACCATGAGGTGACTTGACTTAGCAAATGTCTTCTAAACTTCACATTTTCAGCATTGGTTGAGACATAACATTCATCTTTACCTATCTCCTGAGGCTCCAGTAAAGAGTCATAAGATGCATGGTAAATCTTTTTAATTAGTCAGTTTTCCTACTGTGTGCGTGTCACAGCAGGGTGATGTCATGACCACATATTCTCAATCCAATACTTCATTGATGTGCACTTGGGTTGCTTCCATGTCTTGGCTACTGTAAATAATACTGCTATCAACATGGGGGTGCATGTGTCTTTTTGAAATATAGTTTTCATTTTATTTACAGATATACACCCAGAAATGGAATTACTGGATTATATGATAGTTCTATTTTTATTTTTTCAGTAACTTCCATACTGTTTTCCATAGTGGTTGTACCAATCTACATTCCCACTGTTTATGAGGGCTCCCCTTTCCCCACATCCACTCCAAAGTCTGTTATTTGTAGACTTTTTGATGATAGTCATTCTGACAAGTGTGAGATGATATGTCTTTAAACCATTTTGAGTTTATTTTTGTATATGTTGTGAGGAAGTGTTCTAATCTTATTTTTTCAAATGTGGCTGTCCAGTACCATTCGTTGAAGAGACTGTCTTTTCTCCATTGTATAGTCTTGCTTCTTGTCATAAATTTACTGACCATAAGTGCATGGGTTTATTTCTGGGTTCTCTATTCTGTTCCATTGATCTACATATCTGTCTTTGTGCCAGTACCATTCTGTATTGATTACTGTCATTTTGTAGTATAGTCTGAAGTCTAGGAGGGTTACACCTCCAGCTTTGTTCATTTTCTCAGGATTTCTTTGGAAATTCAGGGATTTTGTGATTCCATATAAATTTTAAGACTATTTTTTCTAGTTCTGTAAAACAATGTCATGGGTATTTTGATAGAGATAGCAATAAATCTGTAGATTGCTTTGGATAGTATGATCATTTTAACAATATTAATTCTTCCAATCCAAAAGCAAGGGATATCTTTCTATTTCATAGCTTCATTTTCAATTTCCTTCATCAATGCTTTATAGCTTTCAGTGTATAGGTCTTTCATCTCCTTGGTTAAGCTTATTCCTAGGCTATTTAGGTATTTTTATGTGATTTTAAATGGGATTTGTTTTTACCTTCTTTCTCTGATATTTCATTATCAGTATATAGAAACACAACAGATTTCTGTATATTGATCTTGTATCCTGCTACCTTGCTGAATTCATGTATTAGTTCTTATAGATTTTGGGTGGAGAGTTTAGGTATCACTGCATAGAGTTTTATGTCATCTGCAGATAGTGACAGTTTTACCTATTCTTTTCCAGTTTGGATGACTATTTTTTTCCTTGTCTGATTACTGTAGCTAGGACATCCAACACAATGTTAAATAGGAACAGTGGGAGTGGCATCCTTGTCTTGTTCCTAAATTTAGCAGGAAGGCTTTCAGCTTTTCACTTTTGAGTATTAGCTTGTTGTGTGTTTGTCATAAATGGACTTTATTATGTTGAGATATCTTCCCTTGGTATCAAATTTGATTAAAACTTTTATCTTGAATGAGGGTGGAATTTTGTCAACTGTTTTATGCGTCTATTGAGATGATCATGTCATTTTACCATTACCCTTTGATGTGGTATATCACATTGATTGATTTGCCTCTGTTGAACCATCCTTGTGACAATGGAATAAAGCCAACTGGATCATGGTGTGTAATTCTTTTTATGTATTGCAGGATTTGGTTTGCTAATATTTTGTTGAGGATTTTTGCATCGATATTCATCTAAGATATTGACCTGTTCATTTAATATGTCTATAGCTTTTTATTACTGAGGTACTCCCATCTTTGTAATCTTGAAACAAACACTAATTAATTACATTTGCTATCTGATAATTTCCTTATCCCTCAAGAAGTTTCTGCTTTTCAGAGAGAACAGCAGTTACAAAACTTGACAATTTATTCCAAACATAATGCAAAAATAACTTGGGGAACAGCAAATTACTGTCTTTGTGTTCCTGACAAAACATTAAATATGGATGAGGATCTAACTTTTTATTAAACCAAGTAAGATAATAACGTGTGTTTATGGTATTAAGTTAGATACAATTTTACAAAAACACTTTAAAAATCTGGATTATAATCCAAATGGAATAAGAATTCAGTAACAATTGTTTTGTTTTACCATAAACATGATATGCTTCTAAGTTTTATAATAAAAATACAAATGGGCTGGAGCTTCAAGATGGAGGAAAAGTAGGACATGGAGATCACCTTCCTTCCCACAAATACATCAGAAATACATCTATATGTGGAACAACTCCTGCATAACATCTACTGAACGCTGGCAGAAGACCTCAGACCTCACAAAAGGCGAGAAACTCCCCACGTACCAGGGTACGGCAAAAAAAAAGAAAAAGAAAAGAAAAAAAAAAAAAAACAAAATAATAGGGATGGGACCTGCACCTCTGAGAGGGAGCTGTGAAGGAGGAAAGGTTTCCACACACTAGGAAGCCCCTTCCTGGGCAGAGACTGTGGGTGGTGGAGTGGGGAAGCTTCGGAGTCATGGAAGAGAGCACAGCAACTGGGGAGTGGAGGGCAAAGCAGAGAGATTCCCGCACAGAGGATCAGTACTGACCACCACTCCCCAGCCCGAGAGGCTTGTCTGCTTACCCGCCGGGACAGGTTGGGGCTTGGAGCTGAGGCTTGGGCTTTGATCGGATCCCAGGGAGAGGACTGGGGTTTTCTGCATGAACACAGCCTGAAGGGGGCTAGTGCGCCACAGCTAGCCACAAGGGAGTACGGGAAAATGTCTGGAGCTACTGAAGAAACAACAGACTTTTTCTTGCCTCTTTGTTTCCTGGTGCACGAGGAGAGGGGATTAAGATCACCATTTAAAGGAGCTCCAGAGAAGAGTGAGAGCCACGGCTATAAGCACAGACCACAGAGACAGGTATGAGATGCTAAGGCTGCTGCTGCAGCCACCAAGAAGCCTGTGTGCAAGCACAGGTCACTATCCACAACTCCCCTCCTGGGACCCTGTGCATCCTGCCACTGCCAGGGTCCCATGATCCAGCGACATATTCCCTGGGAGAATGAACGGCATGTCTCTGGCTGGTGCAATCTTACACTGGCTTCTGCTGCTGCAGGATTGCCCAACATCTGTACCCATCCCTCCCACCTGCCTAAAGAGCCAGAGCCCCCAAAACAGCTGCTCCTTTATCCCCGTCCTCTCTGAGCAAAGAAAAGATGCCCACAGGTGACCTACACACTGAGGCAGGTCTAAATCCAAAGCCTAACACCAGGAGCTGTGCTAACAAAGAAGAGAAAAGGAAATTTCTCCCAGCAGCCTCAAGAGCAGCAGATAAAATCTCCACAATCAACTTGATGTACACTACAACTGTGGAATACCTGAATAGACAATGAATCATCCCAAATTGAGGAGGTGAACTTTGGGAGCAATGATATATATATTTTTTTTTTTCCCCTTTTTCTCTTTGTGAGTGTGTATGTGTATGCTTCTGTGTATGACTTTCTCTGTTTAACTTTGTTTTAACCATTTGCCCTAGGGTTCTGCCTGTCCTTTATTTAATTTTTTTTTATAACTTAAAATTTTTTTCTTCCTAATTATTTTTTTTTATTTTACTAATGTTATTTTATTTTAATTTTTTATTTTATTTTATCTTCTTTCTTTTTTTTTTCTCCCTTTTATTCTGAGCTAAGTGGAGGACAGGCTCTTGGTGCTCCAGCCAGGCATCAAGGCTGTGCCACTGAGGTGGGAGAGGCAAGTTCAGGACACTGGTCCACAAGAGACCTCCAACCCCCATGTAATATCAAACGGTGAAAATCTCCCAGAGATCTCCATCTCAATGCCAAGACCCAGCTCCACTCAATGACCAGCAAGCTACACTGCAGGACACCCTATGCCAAACAACTAGCAAGACAGGAACACAACCCCACCCATTAGCAGAGAGGCTGCCTAAAATCATAATAAGTCCAGGGATACCCCAAAACACACCACCAGACGTGGACCTGCCCACCAGAAAGACAAGATCCAGCCTCATCCACCAGAACACAGGCGCTAGTCCCCTCCACCAGGAAGCCTACACAACCACTGAATGAACTTTAGCCACTGGAGAGAGACACAAAAATCAACAGAAATTACAAATGAGCAGGCTGCAAAAAGGAGACCACAAACACAGTAAGTTAAGCAAAATCAAAAGACAGAGAAACACACACCAGATGAAGGAGCAAGGCAAATACACACCAGAACTAACAAATGAAGAGGAAATATGAAGACTACCTGAAAAAGAATTCAGAATAATGACAGTAAAGATGATGAAAAATCTTGGAAATAGAATGGAGAAAATATAAGAAACGTTTAAAAAGGACCTGGAAGAACTAAGGAGCAAACAAACAGTTATGAAAAACACAGTAAATGAAATTAAAAATCTCTAGAAGTGTTCAATGGCAGAATAACTGAGGCAGAAGAATGGATAAGTGAACTGGAAGATAAAATAGTAGAAATAACTACTGCAGAGCAGAATAAAGAAAAGAGAAAGAAAAGAAGTGAGAACAGTCTCATAGACCTCTGGAACAACATTAAACACACCAACATTAGAATTATAGGGGTCTCAGAAGAAGAAGAGAAAAACAAAGGGACTGAGAAAATATTTGAAGAGATTATAGTTGAAAACTTCACTAATACAGAAAGGAAATGTTAATCAAGTCCAGGAAGCAGAGTCCCTTACAGGATAAATCCAAGGAGAAACACACCAAGACACATGTTAATCAAATTATCAAAAATTAAATACAAATAACAAATATTAAAAGCAGCAAGGGAAAAACAATAATACATAAGGGAATCCTCATAAGGTTAACAGCTGATCTTTCTGCAGAAACTCTGCAAGCCAGAAGGGAGTGATGAAGGAGAAAACCCTACAACCAAGATTACTCTACCCACCAAGGATCTCATTCAGATTTGAAGGAGAAATTAAAAGCTTTACAGACAAGCAAAAGTTGAGAGAATTAAGCACCACAAAATCAGCTTTACAAGAAAGGCTAAAGGAATTTCTCTAAGCAGGCACCACAAGTGAAGGAAAAGATCTACAATAGGAAACCCTAAACAATTAAGAAAATGGTAATAGGAACATACGTATTGATAATTACCTTAAATGTAAATGGGTTAAGTGCTCCAACCAAAAGACATAAACTGGCTGAATGGATACAAAAACAAGATCCGTATATATGCTGTCTACAAGAGACCCACTTCAGACCTAGCAACACATACAGACTGAAATTGAGGGGATGGAAAAACATATTCCATGCAAATGGAAATCAAAAGAACGCTGGAATAGCAATTTTCATATCAGACAAAATAGACGTTAAAACTAAGACTATTACAAGAGAAAAAGAAGAACACTACATAATGATCAAGGGATCAATCCAAGAAGAATATAAAAAAAACTGTAAACATTTATGCACCCAATATAGGAGCACATCAATACATAAGGAAAATAGTAACATCCATAAAAGGGGAAATTGACAGTAACACGATTATAGTAGGGAGATTTAACACCCCACTTTCACCATTTGACAGATCATCCAAAGTGAAAAAAAATAAGGAAACACAAGTTTCAAATGATACATTAAACAAGAGGGACTTAGTTGATATTTATAGGACATTCCATCCAAAAACAAAAAATACACATTCTTTTCAAGGGCTCATGGAACAGTCTCCAGGATAGATCATATCTTTGGTCACAAATCAAGCCTTGGTAAATTTAAGAAAATTGAAATCATATCAGTATCTTTCCGACTACAACACTATGAGACTAGATATCAATACAGGAAAAAAAAATCTGTAAGAAATACAAACACATGGAGGCTAAAAACACATTACTTAATAACCAAGAGATCATTGAAGAAATCAAAGAGGAAATCAAAACATACATAGAAACAAATAACAATGAAAACACAATGACCCAAAACCTATGGGATGCAGCAAAAGCAGTTCTATGAGGGAAGTTTATAGCAATATAATCCCACCTCTAGAAACAGGAAACATCTCAAATAAACAACCTAACCTTACACCTGAAGCAATTAGAGAAAGGAGAACAAAAAAACTCCAAGTTAGTAGAAGGAAAAATCATAAAGATCAGATCAGAAATAAATGAAAAAGAAATGAAGGAAAATGATAGCAAAGATTAATAAAACTAAAAGCTGGTACATTGAGAAGATAAAATTGATAAACCATTAGCCAGACTTATCAAGAAAAAAAGGAAAAAGACTAAAATCAATAGAATTAGAAATGAAAAAGGAGAAGTAACAACTGACACTGCAGAAATACAAAGTATCATGAGAGATTATTACAAGCAAATATATGCTAATAAAGTGGACAACCTGGAAGAAATGGACAAATTCTTAAAAATGCGCAAATTTCCGAGACTGAACCAGGAAGAAAAAGAAAATATGAACAGACCAATCACAAACACTGAAATTGAAGCTGTGATTAAAAATCTTTGAACAAATAAAAGCCCAGGACCAGATGGCTTCACAGGCAAATTCTATCAAACATTTAGATGAGGGCTTCCCTGGTGGCACAGTGGTTGAGAGTCCACCTGCTGATGCATGGGAAATGGGTTCGTGACCCGATCCGGGAAGATCCCACATACCGTGGAGCAGCTGGGCCCGTGAGCCAGGGCCACTGAGCCTGTGCGTCCGGAACCTGTACTCCGCAGTGGGAGAGGCCACAGCAGTGAGAGACCCGTGTACCACACACACACACACAAAAATAAACATTTAGAGAAGAGTTAACACCTATCCTTCTCAAACTCTTCCAAAATATAGCACAGGGAGGAACACTCCCAAACTCATTCTACATGTCTATCATCACTCTGATACCAAAACCACACAAAGACGTCACAAAGAAAGAAAACTACTGGCCACTATTACTGATGAACATGAATGCAAAAATACTCAACTAAATACTAGCAAACAGAATCCAACAGCACACTAAAAGGATCATACACAATGTTCAATTGGGGTTTATTCCAGTAATGCAAGGAGTCTTCAATATACACAAATCAACCAACGTGATACACCATATTAACAAATTGAAGGAGAAAAACCATATGATCAACTCAATAGATGAAGAGAAAGCTTTTGACAATATTCAGCACCCATTTATGATAAAAACCCTCCAGAAAGTAAGCATAGAGGGAACTTCCCTCAAAATAATAAGGGCCATATATGACAAACACACAGCCAAAATCGTCCTCAATGGTGAAAAACTGAAAGCATTTCCACTAAGATCAGGAGCAAGACAATGTTGCCCACTCTCACAACTATTATTCAACATTGTTTTGGAAGTTTTAGCCACAGCAGTCAGAGAAGAAAAAGGAATACAAGGAATCCAAATTGGAAAAGAAGAAGTAAAGCTGTCACTGTTTGCAGATACATGATACTATACATAGAGATTCCTAAAGATGCTACCAGAAAACTCCTAGGGGTAATCAATGAATTTGGTAAAATTGCAGGAAACAAAATTAATGCACAGAAATCTCTTGAATTCCTATACACTAATGATGAAAAATCTGAAAGTGAAATTAAGAAAACACTCCCATTTACCATTGCAACAAAAGAATAAATATCTAGGAATAAACCTACTTAAGGAGACAAAAGATCTGTATGCAGAAAATTATAAGACACTGATGAAAAAGTTAAAAATGATACAAAGAGATGGAGAGATATACCAATGCTCTTGGATTGGATGAATCAACATTGTGAAAATGAGTATACTACCTAAAGCAATCTACAGGTTCAATGCAATCCCTATCAAAAAACCACTGGCATTTTTCACAGAACTAGAACAAAAAAAATCACAATTTGTATGGAAACACGAAAGACCCCGAGTAGCCAAGTCAATCTTGAGAAAGAGAAACAGAGCTGGAGGCCTCAGGCTCCCTGATATCAGACTATATTACAAAGCTACACTAATCAAGGTAGTATGGTACTGGCACTAAAACAGAAATATAGATTGATGGAACAGGATAGAAAATGCAGGGATAAACCCAGGCACATATGGACACCTTATCTTTGATAAAGGAGGCAAGAATATACAATGGAGAAAAGAGAGCATCTTCAATAATTGGTGCTGGGATAACTGGACAGCTATATGTGAAGGAATGAAATTAGAACACTCCCTAACACCATACACAAAAATAAGATCAAAATGTATTAAAGACCTAAGTGTAAGGCCAGACACCCTCACACTCTTAGAGGAAAACATAGGCAGAACACTCTATGACATAAATCACAGCAAGATCATTTTTGACACATCTCCTAGAGAAATTGAAATAAAAACAAAAATAAAGAAATGGAAACTAATGAAACTTAACAGCTTTTACACAGCAAAGGAAACCATAAACAAGATGAAAATACAACCCTCAGAATAGGAGAAAATATTTGCCAATGAAGCAACTGACAAAGGATTAATCTCCAAATCATACAAGCAACTCATGCTGCTCAATATCAAAAAACAAACAAACAAACAAACAAACAACCGAGCTTCCCTAGTGGTGCAGTGGTTATGGATCTGCCTGCCAATGCAGGGGACACAAGGTTCGAGCCCTGGTCTAAGAAGATCCCGTCTGCCATGGAGCAGCTAGGTCCATGCATCACAACTACTGACCCTGTGCTCTAGAGCACATGAGCCACAATTACTGAGCCCACGTGCTGCAAATACTGAAGCCTGCATGCCTAGAGCCATTGCTCAGCAAAGAGAGAAGCCACCATGATGAGAAGACTGCACAACACAATGAACAGTAGCCCCCACTCTCCACGACTAGAGAAAAATCCCACCCAGCAACGAGGACCTAACACAGCCAAAAGCAAATAAATTAAAATAAATAACTTTTAAAAATAAATGTTTAAAAACACCAAACAGCCCAATCCAAAAATGGGCAGAAGACCTAAATAGACATTTTTCCAAAGAAGATATACAGATTGCCAACAAACACATGAAAGAATGCTCAACATCATTAATCATTAGAGAAATGCAAATCAAAACTACAATGAGATGTCATCTCACACCGGTCAGTATGGCCATCATCAAAAAATCTATAAACAATAAATGTTGGAGAGGGTGTGGAGAAAAGGGAACCCTCTTGCACTGTTGGTGGGAATTGATACAGCCACTATGGAGAACAGTATGGAGGTTCTTTAAAAAATATATAAATAGAACTACCATATGACCCAGCAATCCCACTACTGGGCATATACCCTGAGAAAACCATAATTCAAAAAGAGGCATGTACTACAAATGTTCATTGCAGCACTATTTACAATAGCTAGTACATGGAAGCAACCTAAGTGTCCATCAACAGATGAATGGATAAAGAAGATATGGCACATATATACAACGGAATATTACTCAGCCTTAAAAAGAAATGAAATTGAGTTATTTGTAGTGAGATGGATGTATCTAGAGTCTGTCATACAGAGTGAAGTAAGTCAGAAATGGAAAAACAAATACCTTATGCTAACACATATATATGGAATCTAAAATAAGAAAAAATGGTCAGAAGAACCTAGGGGCAAGACAGGAATAAAGATGCAGACCTACTAGAGAATGGACTTGAGGATATGGGGAGGGGGAAGTGTAAGCTGGGACAAAGTGAGAGAGTAACATGGACATATATACACTAGCAAATGTAAAATAGATAGCCAGTGGGAAGTAGCCACATAGCACAAGGAGATCAGCTCGGTGTTTTGTGACCATCTAGAGGGGTGGGATAGGGTGGGAGGGAGGGAGATGCAAGAGGGAAGAGATATGGGGACATATGTATATGTATAACTGATTCACTTTGTTATAAAACAGAAACTAACACACCATTGTAAAGCAATTATACTCCAGTAAAGATGTTAAAAAAAAAAAAAGTCTCGATAAGAAAAAAAAAAATGGAATACAATGTTTTTTGTCATCTAAACCCTGACTTAACAGGAAAATAAATGTAACCAAAGTCATATAATATATGGTGAGTATAATACCAGTTTTATAGAAGCTTTTATATTTGTCTGGAGTAGTTGGGGAAGAAAAGGAAGAAAATAAAAATAAATCAGTTGAGAATCTATATAGTATGTTGTCTTATAATGTCTAATCACTATTATCAATGTTCTACAAGTGAAAGAAACAAAAAGAGAATTACTTATATTGATTCATTTATTATTTTATTTTTAACAACACTTTATTTTTTAAAATATTCTTAGAAAAATGATCACTAGGAGCCAAAGTATATGCTAGAAATCACGGACATACGAATATAAGCATTTGATTCTGGGCATTCGATAATGTCAAAGAACATTGATAGTTGTATAAAATCAAATATAACATGATAACTGTATGCTATTTATAAGATAGAATGAGGTTAGAGATAATGCAAAATAACATAACTTTCAGCAAGAATCAAATCTGAAGTAGACTGATACCTGTGAATATCCCCTTTCCAAAATTCTTCATCCCCAGAAGGGTGATATTTAACTTTGGTTCTCAAAAACAAGCAGAGTTTCAGGCAGAGAGGATTAAGTAGGATGTTATAGTAGAGAAATTAGCATGTTCAAAATTAAAGTATACATTAATGTAGTGGTAACAAAAATACACCACTCAGATTTGCTGCTGAGGGAAAGTATTTGGCGGACAGTCACAGTTGCTGCATTCTGAATCCATCAACACGTTCTTGCTTAGGCTATACTTCCCACATGCAGCTCTCCACCAATTACTAAAAACAGTAGGCCATACCTACTAGATATGAAAATCCTCTGTCCTGAGACTTTGTATCAAATACACCCAGATGGGGCTTCCCTGATGGCGCAGTGGTTGAGAGTCTGCCTGCCAATGCAGGGGACAAGGGTTCGTGCTCTGGTCCGGGAAGATCCCACATGCGGCGGGGCAGCTGGGCCCGTGAGCCATGGCCACTGAGCCTGTGTATCCAGAGCCTGTGCTCCGCAATGGGAGAGGCCACAACAGTGAAAGACCCGCGTACCGCAAAAAAAAAAAAAAAATATATATATATATATATATATATATACACCCAGATGTTTTAGGCAAAACTTTCCTAGAACTACACTGCAATGTGAGAGATTATGCAGCCTCCTTATTTTCATCTCCTTCACAGACTGCAATGCATTCCCACAGCTCTTCTGCCCTCTCTGGCTGCCTTTCTTTTTTCTGTAACATGTGTTTCGCAATATATTACATTCACATTCGTTCCTATTTTGGTATCTGTTTCTCAGATGATCTGAACTAAGTAGAATATTATAGGGAAATGTGAGCAATACATTATATTTACATAGTGTCATGTTCTGCATCAAGTAAAGATGATTTATATCTCTTTGAATTATTTAGTTAATGTATAGGAGATTGAACAAAGCTCTGGTTAAAGACAGATAATAATCATTATACCTCTTCCTGGGGCAGATTAAAATGAATTGATACACCAAAATGAGTCACTTACCAAGTTGTTAGTATAGTGTTATTATTCTAATAAAATACCAGTAGTTAATGACTGTAGCTATCCTATGATCTGTCCGATTTTTGCAGAAACTTGACTGGGAATTAAATTGCGATCTGATAGGGACCTTCATACCTGCATTCTTTACGTCTTTGGAAGTGGCAATAATCTTAGCCAGTTCACCCAGGTTTGGTATTGTTTCTGAGTTACTTTCTTGGATATGTTGGCTAACAGTTGCATGGGTTTTCACTTAGCCTTTTCTTTCTAATGACTCCACTATGAAGGACCAATGTAAGTTTTTCAGCTTCTATGTATATCTATTACAAGTATGTACTCAGAGAACAAAGGAACTGCCACAGAATAGCCCCCATCCATTAGATCCATTATGAGAAGGAATTAGGCAAGGACTTCACTTATCATTTTGCTCTATATGATCCTAATTTAATAGTGAATAAATGAGAGTGTTTGGACTTTCCTGTGATCATGTCGGGTGAGACCAACATCCCTCAGAATATGTTTGTATTCCCTTTCCCCCTTCCTTCAGTGTACAGTCAGTTTGATATGGCCATAGCCATATATCACTCTAGGAAAGGACTGGGATTAATAGATGCTATATACAGTCTTCAAGAGGGTACAACCTTCCATTCAATTGATGGGCCTCTGGGTCTAAGAACTGGCTCAAATCCAGATATTGGGCAGGGAAATTGGGACTCTCTATTGCAGGAGCTGACTTTATGGCTACTTCTTGTTGAGTTTTGGGGTTGTGTAAGTAAAACAATTTTCTCATTGACTGTCCATCTATGTTCTTTGAGCACTATCTTTAATAAGCTATTGTCACAGATGTCTATGATTCAATGTCTCTGTTAACCATTTCTAGCTTGCTGTCTATTAAGATAATTACATCCAACTTGTTGCCAACAGCTAAGTTCCATTACCTGCTCTATTATTCTGTAATTTCATTATCCATATTTATACTTAGGCACCTAAGTTCTAGTACCATCCAGTTTCTACCGTCTGGTCTACTAAGCACAGCCACCACTAAATTTCTCAAAAAATGCCACTGATCTCCCCTTAGTATTATAATTTTTCCATTTATTGAAATAGTTTCCTTTGGATCTTCTCAGAAAACATAGTTGGCTAAGCTGTCCCTGTCAATGCAAGAAGAAGCTGGAGTAGGCATCCTCTAATGTTTAGTCATTATTGGTTGAGAGTGGCTTTGGATATTTGATAAGCTTTCATTTCTGCCTTGCCCTGAGCATAAACCATACACCCTTGTGAAACCAGAGAAAGTCTTTGGACAGAAATCCAGGTGCTTTCAGTAAGAAACCATTGGCTTGTGCAAAGATATGAATGATAAAACCTTAATGGTTGAGACATCAAGAGGTGTCAGCTACACAGGTGTCACCAACAAGGATAGCTATAATCCTCCCAATTTTTAAAAATATCCTCCTTTACATACCTATCCACTGTGCTTTTGAGATATATTTTTAAAATCTATCTGTATGCCAAAAGACATCAAGTTAATCACTTCTAAATGACTCATAGTATTTTATACTAAATATCCATGACATTTTATACATAAATTTCTTCATGCTGGACATTACAATTGTTTCCAGCTAATTGACAAACATTCACTGATAACACACCATTCTAATTCAAGTCCTACAATAGACGTGTAAGTTTTCCTCAAAGAAATATATTTATAAATAGAAAGCTAGATAACAAGACAAGAATTTACTTCTTACTACCAGATTTGTATCAAGAATGCTTCCATCAATTTACACTTCTACAGAGCATAGTTAGCCATGTTAGACAATTTTTGCCTTTTGATTTTTTTTTAATTTTATGGTAATTCATTGCTTTTTAATATTTCCAGATATGATTATATCTTTCTTCCCCTTTACTTGTTTGCTTTTAGGCTTTCACTTTGAAGAACTGCCATGCCTATCCTTTGCATATTTTTTCTTATTTTTCTTCTTTTTTCTTCTGACTTGCATATTTTCTTGCATATCACATTGATTAATTTCACATATTAGAAAGTAGAAAGACTTATAGTAGTTGTTTACTGATAGTTAACCTGTACACAACTCAGACTTAACCCTGAACTCTGGCTGGTTGGGATACACCAAACTAGTATAAAACAGTGTTTGATAATTAATCTCATGATTACACATGGTCACAGTTTCAGGCTAAATCCTGTCAGATCATATGCAAGAGAGAGCCAAGATAGAATAGACACATTTTTGAAAAATGAACTGATTTAGAATAATTTCTCACAGAAGGTGATGTAGAACTTTCAGTGTGAATGTAACCAGATTTATCGTGTTCTAAAAAATGTGTACCCGGGGCTTCCTTGGTGGCACAGTGGTTGAGAGTCCGCCTGCTGATACAGGGGACACAGGCTTGTGCCCTGGTCTGGGAAGATCCCACATGCCGCGGAGCGGCTGGGCCCGTGAGCCATGGTCGCTGAGCCTGTGCGTCCGGAGCTTGTGCTCCACAACGGGAGAGACCACAACAGTGAGAGGCCCGTGTATCACAAAAAAAAAAAAAAAAAATGTACCCAAAATATTATAACAAGGCCTGGAGTCTATACAGCATAACTTCTACAATGTTCAGAAAATCCCACATAAGTTAACATATAAAGAATGAGGAAAATGTAACAAATTCTCAAAAAAACCCAGCAGAACTCAATCCTGATATTACAAAAATATTGGACTTCTCAGACAACTACAAAATGTATATTACTATAACTGTGATCCATGAAATGAAGGTAAATACATTTGAAATGATTTGAAAGACATATTTATTAAATGGATATAAGCTAAACAATATACCAAATGGAAACTTCATAATTAACATATAATATATGAAATTTAAAAAATACTCAATTGTATAGTAGCAGAATGGAAGTTATAAAGGAAAGACTCAATTAAATTTAAACTAGAGCAACATAAACTATCCAATATGAAGAACAGACAAAATTAAAAAATAAAAACAAATACCTGAAGTTCTACTATCCAAATGTATTTATGTCATTGGAATCTCAAGTGAAGAGGAGAATGAAATTTGTCCAGAAAAAAATGAAGAAATAATTTCTAAACTTGGTGTAAGACATAAATGTACATACTGCATTTACAGAAAAAGCTCAGTGAACCTCCAATAGGATAATGTAAAACTATGACTAGACAAATCTTAATGAAACTGCTGAACACAAAAGATAAAGAAAATAATTTGAAAGCAGCAAGAATAAAACACTAGAGCCAAACAATACATACAAGGGCAGAATGATTGAAATGTTACTGGATTTCTCAATAGAAATCACAGATGGCAAAGACATTGCGACAATGTAGATACAATTCTTAAAGAAGAGAACTGTCAAACCTAAGTTTAATATCTCTTAAGATATTTTTCAGGATTGAAGATGAAATAAATAGATTCTCAAATGACTGAAAACTATGAGAAAATTTTGCCAATAGGCTTGATAGATATGAAATGCTACAGGCGGAAGGTAAATGATATCAGAGGGAAACTTTGATCATCAAAAATGAAGAAAGAGCAACAAAATGGTAATTATCTAGGCATGTATAAAAGATTATTGCTTTCATCTTTTAAAAAATTATTTCCAGGATTTATTATGATATATATATATATATATATATACATGTGTATACACATTTATATAAAATACAGCAAATATAGAATAGTGACATTAGAAATTCTATTTATGGAGATAAGACACTGGAAAATGTGGAGTTTCATAATATTATTCTTTATCGGCTACATAAACTTTTTTTTTTTTTTTTTTGCGTTATGCGGGCCTCTTCCGTTGCGGAGCACAGGCTCTGTACACGCAGGCTCAGCGACCAAGCTCACGGGCTCAGCTGCTCAATGGCATGTGGGACCGGGGCACAAACCCGTGTCCCCTGCATCAGCAGGTGGACTCCCAACCACTGCGCCACCAGAGAAGCCCATAAACTTTTATTTAAGATATAATATCCAGAACCATCCTTTCCATTTATATAGTAGCAAAAGATGCTATATATATATATATAGACTTATAATTCAACTTTCATTCCAGTGATCTGTCCAAATGTTGAAAAATCAGGATTTTTGAATGGTGAAACAATTTTTTTAAAATTCTTTTACATATACACATTATCGGGACAATGAAGTTTTAGCAATTTATGGATATGAAATGTGAATGAACAATTTTATATTGTGAGTCTGATTATAATTTGGGGAGATTTGATTGGATCACATTTATAATGAGATTAATAAATGACACAGGCCTACTTTTTTTTGTTTGTTTCTAAATTAGTCACTCCTGTACATATACACAACAACAAATATAACAAAGCTTGCACATTTGTTGGAGGTTCTTCCTTTCATTCAGTAACTATTAGACTCTTCACAGAAAGACTGATATAGCCAGAGAGGGAGAGGAAGAGGGAAAGAAATTATAGTCCCTTCTAGTTGATTGGGTTTTATGCAATTAGTCATTTTTGTGCTTTGCATCTAGTTTTAAGCATGATCATAACATATTTATCTTTAAAATGCCTATTTGTTTCAAATTATTGTGAAACCAGAGAGAGCTTTACTCAGGCAGATTATTTTGCAGGGCAAAACAGCTACAGTTCACTAGTGTGATTTGCTAGAAATTCATTTCGTGATTTTAACAATGATAAGACAAAACAAAGCATTAAAAACTCAATTGACCTTTGGCAAATTCGGCAGCTGTTTGTTCAGGATATCAAAGCAATGCCAATGAGAAAATAATTTATAAAGAGAGAGAAAAAAAAAAACAGCGACAAAAGTAATTGAAGAAAATAAAGCAATCAATAAATAACTGAGGTATACTATTCTCGTTTTGTCCTCTCTTGCTTCTCGTCCAATTTTTGGTTCTGTGAAACCAGTCCATTTGAAAGTCATTCACTTTCAATGAATTGAATCGGCCATGCTATTCATGAGAATAGTGAACTTATATTCAAATATACTTTGTACTGGATTTTCTCTACATGCAGCAGTGGCTTTTTTTTTTTTTTTCTACAGTTAAGTTAACATGTTCTCTGATGCCAAATACACTTTTATATTCACTATTGTAAATAGCTTAAAGAACATTTGTATACTACATATTTCTATAATGTCATAATAATTAGATTTAATGTATTATAGAGTGTGAGTATTTGAAGTTAATGGCATCTTAAAGTTCTTTATATTCTCACGGTGAGTCTCAAGTACAGGAATTTTTACCTCCTGGGACCACTAAGGACCCCCAATTTCAATCTTTGAATATCCCTTAAACTCTGGCAACAGGATGCAGAGCTTTTAGAAATCATACCCTGAAAAATGTTTACCTTTCTGCTCACATGGAGAGCACATTATTGCTTCCATTAATACACTGTGAATATACAGTCTTATATTCTTTTGAAAAATGACTAAATTGCCCCAGAGCATCAGACTCTGGCTGTTGTTTCTTTCTTTCTTTTCTTATTTCTTTTTCTTTATATTCAGTATTAAATGTGGGTGGAAATAGAAATAGCAATAATAGAATTAATCAGAGATGGGCCCTATAGTTGAGTCATATAAGTACTTTCCCTTTCAATGTAACTTAGAAATAGTCCATATATATATTTTTAAAATACTATACAGAGGGTATTAGGATGAATAATGGAAATTTGTGTTTTCAAAGTGGTCATACTCTAATAGGAGAGGTAACTTTAAAACACATGTATGATTGATAATGTTAGTAGTCTCAACAATTCATTCCTCCCCTGTAAGAGGATCAAGCAATCCCTTCCATTGTCATGTGTAGGCAGAGAATACTTCCCCACCTCACATTCAGGCATGACAATGTGACTTTGTTTGTTTGTTTTTTAACATCTTTATTGGAGTATAATTGCTTTACAATATTGTGTTAGTTTCTGTTTTATAACAAAGTGAATTAGGTATATGTATACATATATCCCCATAACCCTTCCCTATAGCGTATCCCTCCCACCCTCCCTATCCTACCCCTCTAGGTGGTCACAAGCCACCTAGCTGATCTCCCTGTGCTATGCAGCTTCTTCCCACTGGCTATCTATTTTACATTTGGTAGTAGTGTATATATGTCAGTTCTACTCTCTCCATCCCAGCTTACTATTCCCCCTCCCTGTGTCCTCAAGTCCATTCTCTAAGTCTGTGACTTTGTTGAATCAATGTAAACAGAAGTGACAACATGCCAGTTTTGAGCTGATCATTTAAAGGAACCCATGTTTCTGCTACTTTTTACTCTTTTACATGGCCTCAAGAGCAACATCTTCCAAAACAATATTTAATCTTCAGTGCTAGTATCAGAAAAAGAAATATGGAGAAATTTCAACAACTCAAGTTCAACTATGATAAATAATGTAATTTGAAAATACATTTTTTTTGTTATACACTGAGATTTTGAATTATGTGCTAATGAAACAAAGCTGAGGAATACAGTATTGTTATAAACACTCAGTGTTCAATTCTATTTACATTGGTGGAATATTCTGAAAGACACAGAATGCCTATGCATTTTTTTTCAGTCAGTATTTCAAAGGACCTTTAATTGACATTAATATAGTTTTGGAGATAAAATAACTGATCTCTTAGCCACCAAATGTCACTCAGAAAATTGAAATAATACAAATAATTGTATGTGATAAGACTGTCAATAATTTTATATTTGCTCATAATCTGACTTCTGCTGTACAAAACAATGGAGAGTTTAATTTATATATTTATCTCATCAACTTGTATATGTTATCATTTATTTCAACACTGAATTCTTTCAGTTTTGGAAATGTGTTTTTTTGGTGTTTATCTTCATTTTTGTCAATTATTTACAATATTGCATATCATAATTTCTTTATTATAAGTCAAATAATTAATATGCTTAAAAATATTGATGGCCAGTGCTTTCAATGGAAGATCACACAAAATTTTATCTATCAGGTGGCCTGAAAACAACTTTAGTCCTATAACTGGAATTTTCTGACAATGATTTAAGAAGAACTGCCTGTGCTTTTGGTGTCACAGTCAAGACATCATTGCAAGGTCAATGTCATGAAGCTTTTAGCCTATGTTTTCTTCTAGGAGATTTACAGTTTCAGGACTTATACCTAAGTATTTAATCCATTTTGAGTTGATTTCTGTGCATCATGTAAAAAAAGTCTAAACTCATTTGTTTATATGTAAATATCTAGTGTTCCCAACACAATTTGCCGAAGTCTCAATCCTGCCTCCATTGTATGCACTTGAGACAATGCCAAATATCATTTGACCATGGAAGTGTGTTTCTATTTCTGGACTCTATTCTGTTCCATTAGTCTATAGGTCTGTCTTTATGCCAGTACCATACTGCTTAAATTACTGTATTCTTTCTAAGTGTTTTAGGCTATTTGGGTAACTTTGAGATTCCATATGAGTTTAATGACTTTTTGTCTATTTCTGTAAAGAACGCCATTGGGATTTTGATAGTGATTGCATTGAATTGCACATCAAAAAACTTCTATACACTGTTTGTAGGAATAGTACATAGTAGCTACCACAGAAAACAGTATGGAAGTTCCTCAAAAAATTAAAAATAGAAATACCAAATGATCCAGCAGTCTTACTTCTTGGTATTTATCCAAAATAATTGAAATCAGAACTGCAAGGAGATATTTTTCACTCCCATGTTCATTGTAACATTATCTACAATAACCAGGAAGAGGAAACAACCTAAATGCCCAAAAGTGGAAGAAAGGAAAAAAAAAAGTGATATGTATGCATGATGCACTGCTCTTCACCATTAAGAAACTCTGCAATAAGAAATAATGTGGGTGAATCTGTAGGACATTACACTATGTTAAATAAGCGAGTCACCAAAGAAAAGACACTGTATTATTCTACTTATATAGGGTACTGCAAATAGGCTAACTCATAGAAGCAGAGAGTAGATTGTTGGTTGCCACTGCAGTGGGGGAAATGAAGAACTACTCTTCAAGGGATATAAAGTGTCAGTTATGCAACATGAATGAGTTCTAGGGATCTGCTGCACAGATCTGCACCCATAGTTAATAATACTATATTGTACACTTACAACTTTGAGGGCAAATCTCACGTTAATTGTTCTTACTACAGTAAATAAAATTTAAAAAGAAAAGCTACAGTAAATCTATTAACATATCATATAAATTGAAGTTTTACTCCATTCTGGTGTAATTGAGAGTGTGGTTCCACTATGGAATTTCTCTTAACTCTCAAAGTTGAGTTCCTGGAACTACATATTTTGGAGAGTTTAAAGAGCAATTCATTATTAGGATTATTACTATTATTATATTTTTGTCTCCTAAAGTATGATATTGGCCAAGTCATTTTTACATCCCTTGAAAAGTTTTTGTAAGGCACTCATTACCTTCCGCTTGGTTGTGCCACATATATTTTACTATATTATTTCCTTCCCAGGTCTCATTACCACTTTATATTAGTAGTACTGAATGCTACTAGCATTTTAATGTCAAACATATTCTTGTATTACAACATTTTTATATTACATAACTGAGACATTGCTAGTTAGTTGCATTTTTTAATCTTGGAAACACATTACAGTCATTTAACTAAGTAGTATATCTACTATCCAGAGACCAATTCAAGCAAGTATATAACAATATAAATATATAACAATAAAATGTTATTTTTTTCTTTATTTATTTCATCTGTCCTGTATTTTCAAACCATAGCATACTTTTACTAGAATGTTTTTTACTTTATAATTTTTCTATTCTGACAAGCAAATAGTTACTGCAATCTAATGCTTCTTTAAGTAGAACATTGTAGATTGTAAGCAAAATATGAACCATAATGGTGCCTGTTTTCCTTAATGCTATACCACTAATACCTAGACACTGCCTACCATATAGTAATCAAATGGATACAAGTAGAAGGAAAGGAAAGAAAAGGAGGATGGAAAGAAAAGGAGGAAGAGCCAAGGTAGATATTGAGTTGTTAACCAATTAACACAATATGTCTACTTCTCATTATCTACTCATATACATCTAAAAACAGAGAGACAATTTATAATTTCCAACATTAGTTTCTATTGTTAGTTTTCCTCCTGACCTGTGTGAAATTAAGTTAATTTTATATATATATATATATATATATATATATATATATATATATATATTACATTTGAGATCCCAGCTGAGAAGCAAAATGTACAGATTTAGCAATCAAATACAAAATACAAAATTCCATTTCCCCTTCATTTTCCCTCACCCATTTCATTGTATCCCCCACCTTGCGCCTCTGTGTCTTCCCTCCCATACATGAAGACCTTACTAGTGTATTACAGTTGGAGACTCACAGAATAGAAGATACCCTCAAATACAGAAGCAGTGAATGTTTCATTAGGAGCACTTTTTGACCATGGTCAAGGGTAGCAGGATTGTGGGAGAGATGCATTAGGAGTGGGAGTTTATTATAACTAACATTGCTTAGAATTGTCAGCAAATGGTAATAATTTAAAGCATATGGATTTTTAGATTCTCTACTGCTCCCACTCTTTCTTGCTGCACATTCTAAGATATTGTATTTTACCATAGAGGGACACATTTACTTTATTTAAATAATAAACCATACATATATACGTTATATATTTTATTCTACTTTTCAATCAAAACGCTTCTGCCTTGTATTCTCATTCTTCAGCTGCTACTTACCCAGGAAAGATATTGAAGATCGTCAAGTCATACTCAGGCACCATCACAATGGCACCATGTTCTTTGTTTATTGGGTCTAGTTGGGAGCTCATGTTTTCCATGCTAGCGACTAGCTTTTTGAAATAATAGACATTTCTAGAAGTTTTGGATCACACTTCTTCATATCTTTCATTTCTTGTATGCTTTTTATTTACCTCCACGTTTGCTCTTTATACCTTATTCTCATATCCATCTACCCAAACAAGAGTCTTTAACCCAATTCAAACTGGGTGATCATAGAAAGTTGGGATTTATTTATGAATAAATATGTACAAACCTTGACATAAATCACTTTTTAATGTATAAACTAATATTGCCAGTTCATACTTATATTTATGACTTCTTAACATTTAAAACATTCAAAATTACCTCAAGGAAAGATGCAAAGTGAAACTAATGATTATGTATATATGGGAGATGAACATATGCTAGGAGTGTTAAATCCTACCACAGAGAATCTTGTCATCTGCCTAAAAAAAAAGAAATTGGGCTTGCCTTGTGACACAGTGGTTGGTAGTCCACCTGCCAACGCAGGGGACATGGGTTCGTGTCCCGGTCCAGGAAGATCCCACATGCCGCGGAGTGGCTAGGCCCATGAGCCATAGCTGCTAAGCCTGTACATCCGGAGCCTGTGCTCTGCAATGGCAGAGGCCACAACAGTGAGAGACCCACATACCAAAAAAAAAATAAAAATAAATAAAAAAATAAAACATGAAAAAAAAAGAAGTTGATTGGATAGTATACTGGGTTAACTAGTATCTCTCAAAACTCATGGCCACCAGAAAAACAGAATGTGAACTTATATGGAAAAAAGAACTTTGCAGAGGTAATTCATTAAAATCAAGTAGCCAGTTGAATTTAACAGCAAATTAAAAGGATCATATAACATGACCAAGTGGGATTTATCCCAGGAATGCAAGGATGGTTTAACATACACAAATCAATCAATGTGATAAAACACATTAACAAAATGAAATTTCAAAACAACATGATCATCTCAATAGAAGCAGAGAAAGTATCTGAAGAAGTCCAACATCCATTCATGATTAAAATTCTCAAAAAAATAGGTATAGAGGAAATCTCCCTAAACACCATAAAGGCCAGGTATGAAAAACACACAGATAACATATTAATGAGAAAATATGAAAAGATTTACCTCTAAGATCCAGTACAAGTCAAGGAAGCCCACTCCAACAACTTATTGTCAACATAGTACTAGAAGTCCTAGCAAGGGTAAATTAGACAATAAAAAGAAATAAAAGATATTCCAATCAGGAAAGAAGTAAAATCCTCTGTTTGCAAATGACATGATCATATATACAGAAAACCCTAAAGACGCAACAAAAATTGTTAGAACGTTTCAATGAATTCGGTATAGTAACAAGATACAAACTCAACACATAAAAATCAGTTACAGGGGGACAAGGGGAAGATGGCGGAAGTGTAAGATGCGGAGATCACCTTCCTCCCCACAGATACACCAGAAATACATCTACAGGTGGAACAACTCCTACAGAACACCTACTGAATGCTGACAGAATACTCAGACCTCCCAAAAGGCAAGAAAGTCCACACGTACCTGGGTAGGGCAAAAGAAAAAAGAATAAACAGAGACAAAAGGATAGGGATGGGACCTGCACCAGTGGGAGGGAGCTGTGAAGGAGGAAAGGTTTCCACACACCAGGAAGCCCCTACGTGGCCGGAGACTGAGGGTGGCGGAGGGGGAAAGCTTCGAAGCTGCGGAGGAGAGCACAGCAACAGGGGTGCAGAGGGCGAATTGGAGAGATTCCCGCACAGAGGATCGGTGCCGACCGGCACTCACCAGCCCGAGAGGTTTTTCTGTTCACCTGCCGGAGCAGGCGGGGCTGGGAGCTGAGGCTCCAGCTTCGGTCAGAGCACAGGGAGAGGACTGGGGCTGGCGGCATGAACACAGCCTGCAGGGGGTTAGTGCACCATGGCTAGCCTGGAGGGAGTCCAGGGAAAACTCTGGAACTGCCGAAGAGGTAAGAGACTTTTTCTTCCCTCTTTGTTTCCTGGTGCGTGAGGAGCGGGGATTAAGAGTGCTGCTTAAAGGAGTTCCAGAGATGGGCACGAGCCAAGACTAAAAGCGTGGACCCCAGAGACGGGCATGAGACACTAAGGCTGCTGCTGCCGCTACCAAGAAGCCTGTGTGCAACCACAGGAAACTATCCACACACCCCCCTTCTGGGGAGCTTGTGCAGCCCGCCACTGCCAGGGTCCCGGGATCCAGGGACAACTTCCCCAGGAGAAGGCACGGCACATCTCAGGCTGGTGCAACATCCCACCGGCCTCTGCTGTTGCAGACTCGCCCTGCACTCCTTACCCCACCCTCCCCACAGCCTCAGTGAGCCAGAGTCCCTGAAACAGCTGCTCCTTTAACCCTGTCCTGTCTGAGCGAAGAACGGACGCTTTCTGGCTACCTACACTCAGGTGGGGCCAAATCCAAAGCTGAGCCCTGGGAGTTGTGAAAACAAAGAAGAGAAAAGGAAATCCCACCCAGCAGCCTCAGAAGCAGTGGATTAAAGCTCCACAATCAACTTGATGTACCCTGCACCTGTGGAATACATGAATAGACAACGAGTCATCCCAAATTGAGAAAGTAAACTTTGAGAGCAAGATTTATGATATTTTCCCCTTTTCCTCTTTTTGTGAGTTTACGTCTGTACCCTTCTGTGTGAAATTTTGTCTGTATAGCTTTCTTCCACTATTTCTCCTAGGGTTCTGTCCATCCGTATTTTTTTTTCTTTTAAAAATTTTTTTTTTCTTAACACTTATTTTTTCTTTTAATAATTTTATTTTATATTATCTTACGTTATTGTATTTTATTATCTGTCTTTCTTTCTTTCCTTCCTTCCTTCCTTCCCTCCTTCCTTCCTTCCTCCCTTCCTCCCTTCCCCCCTCCCTCCCTCCCACCTTCCCTCTGTTCTTTTTTCTTTCTTTCTTTTTTCCTTCTTTCTTTCATTGTTTCAAATTGTTCTCCCTTTAATTCTGAGCTGTGTGGATGAAAGGCTCTTGGTGCTGCAGCCAGGAGTCAGTGCTGTGCCTCTGAGGTGGGAGAGCCTACTTCAGGACACTGGTCCACAAGAGACCTTCCAGCTCCATGTAATATCAAATGGCAAATATCTCCTAGAGATCTCCATCTCAACACCAATGCCCAGCTTAACTCAATGACCAGCAAGTTATAGTGTTGGACACCCTATGCCAAACAAGGAGCAAGACAGGAACACAACCCCACCCATTAGCAGAGAAGCTGCCTAAAATCATAAAAAATCCACTGACACCCCAAAACACACCACCAGACATGAACCTGCCCACCAGAAAGACAAGATCCAGCCTCATCCACCAGAACACAGGCACTAGTCCCCTCCACCAGGAAACCTACACAACTCAATGAACCAACTTTAGCAACTGGGAACAGACACCAAAAACAACAGGAACTACAAACCTGCAGCCTGCAAAAAGGAGACCCAAAACACAGTAAGATAAGCAATATGAGATGACAGAAAAATACACAGCAGATGAAGGAGCAAGATAAAAACCCACCAGACCTAAAAAATGAAGATGTAATAGGCAGTCTACCTGAAAAGCAATTCAGAATAATGATAGTAAAGATGATCCAATATCTTGGAAATAGAATAGACAAAATGCAAGAAACATTTAATAAGGACCCAGAGGAACTAAAGGTGAAACAAGCAATGATGAACAACACAACAAATGAAATTAAAAATACTCTAGATGGGATCAATAGCAGAATAACTGAGGCAGAAGAATGGATAAGTGACCTGGAAGATAAAATAGTGGAAATAACTACTGCAGAGCAGAATAAAGAAAAAAGAATGAAAAGAATTGAGGACAGACTCAGAGACCTCTGGAACAACATTAAATGAGTCAACATTCGAATTAAAAGGGTTCTAGAAGAAGAAGAGGAAAAGAAAGGGACTGCAAAAATATTTGAAGACAATATAGTTGAAAACTTCCCTGATATGGAAAAGGAAATAGTTAATCAAATGCAGGAAGAACAGAGAGTCCCATACAGGATAGATCCAAGGAGAAATACGCCAAGACACATATTAATCAAACTGTCAAAATTTAAATACAAAGAAAGCATATTAAAAGCAACAAGGCAAAAACAACAAATAATACACAAGGGAATCCCCATAAGGTTAAAAGCAAAACTTTAAGCAGAAACTCTGCAAACCAGAAGGAACTGGCAGGACATATTTAAAGTGATGAGGGAGAAAAACCTGCAATCAAGATTACTCTACCCAGCAAGGATCTCATTCAGATTTGATGGAGAAATTAAAACCTTTATAGACAAGCAAAAGTTGAGAGACTTCAGCACCACAAAACCAGCTTTACAACAAATGCTAAATGAACTTTTCTAGGCAAGAAACACAAGAGAAGGAAAAGACCTACAATAAAATACTCAAAACAATTAAGAAAATGGGAATAGGAACATACATAATGATAATTACCTTAAATGTAAATGGACTAAGTGCTCCCACCAAAAGATGCAGATTGGCTAATGGATAAAAAAATCAAGACCCATATACATGCTTTCTACCAGACACCCACTTCAGACCTAGAGAAACATACATTCTGAAAGTAAGGGGATGGAAAAATATATTCCATGCAAATGGAAATGAAAAGAAACCTGTAGTCGCAACTCTCATGTCAGACACAATAGTCTTTAAAATAAAGACTATTAGAAGAGAAAAAGAAGGACACTACATAATGATCAAGGGATCAATCCAAGAAGAATATATAACAATTGTAAATTTTTATAAACCCAACATAGGAGCACCTCAATACATACGGCAAATACTAACAGCCATAAAAGGGGAAATCGACAGTAACACATTTATAGTAGGGGACTTTAACACCCCACTTTCACCAATGGACCAATCATCCAAAATGAAAATAAATAAGGAAACACATGCTTTAAATGATACATTAAACAAGATGGACTTAATTGATATTTATAGGACACTCCATCCAAAACCAACAGAATACACATTTTTCTGAAGTGCTCATGGAACATTCTCCAGGATAGATCATATCTTGGGTCACAAATCAATTTTGGTAAATTTAAGAAAATTGAAATTGTATCAAGTAACTTTTCCGACCACAATGCTATGAGCGTAGATATCAATTACAGGAAAAGATATGTAAAAAATGCAAACACATGGAGGCTAAAAAATGCACTACTTAATAACGAAGTAATCACTGAAGAAATCAAAGAGGAAATAAAAAAATACCTAGAAACAAATGACAATGGAGGCACGATGACCCAAAACCTATGGGATGCAGTGAAAGCAGTTCTAAGAGGGATGTTTATAGCAGTACAATCCTACCTTAAGAAACAGTATACATCTTGAAAAAACAACCTAACCTTGAACCTAAAGCAATTAGAAAAAGAAGAATAAAAAAACCCAAAGTTAGCAGAAGGAAAGAAATCATAAAAATCAGATCAGAAATAAATGAAAAAGAAATGAAAGAAACAATAGCAAAGATCAATAAAACTAAAAGCTGGTTCTTTGAGAAGATAAACAAAATTGATAAACCATTAGCTAGACTCATTAAGAAAAAATGGGAGAAGACTCAAATCAATAGAATTAGAAATGCAAAAGAAGAAGTAACAACTGACACTGTAGAAATACAAAAGATCGTGAGAGATTACTACAACTCTATGCCAATAAAACGGAAAACATGGAAGAAACGGACAAATTCTTAGAAATGAACAACCTGCCAAGACTGAATCAGGAAGAAATAGCAAATATGAACAGACCAGTCACTAGCACTGAAATTGAAACTGTGATTAAAAATCTTCCAACAAAAAAAAGCCCAGGACCAGAAGGCTTCACAGGTGAATGCTATCAAACATTTAGGGAAGGGCTAACACCTATCCTTCTCAAAATTTTCCAAAATACAGCAGAGGGAGGAACACTCCCAAACTCATTCTACAAGGCCACCATCACCTTGATACTGAAACCAGACAAGGATGTCACAAAGAAAGAAAACTACAGGTCAATATCACTGATGAACATAGATGCAAAAATCCTCAACAAAATACTAGCAAACAGAATCCAACAGCACATTCAAAGGATCATACACCATGATCAAGTGGGGTTTATTCCAGGAATGCAAGGATTCTTCAATATACACAAATCAATCAACGTGATACTCCATATTAAAAAACTGAAGGAGAAAAAACATATGATCATCTCAATAGATGCAGAGAAAGCTTTTGACAAAGTTCACCACACATTTCTGATAAAAACCCTGCAAAAGGAGACATAAAGCGAATGTTCCTCAACATAATAAAGGCCATATATGACAAACCCACAGCCAAAATCGTCCTCAATGGTGAAAAACTGAAAGCATTTCCACTAAGATCAGGAACAAGACAAGGTTGCCCACTCTCACCACTCTTATTCAACACAGTTTTGGAAGTTTTAGCCACAGCAATCAGAGAAGAAAAGGAAATAAAAGGAATCCAAATCGGAAAAGAAGAAGTAATTCTGTCACTGTTTGCAGATGACATGATACTATAAATAGAGAGTCCTAAAGATGCTACCAGAAAACTACTAGAGCTCATCAATGAATTTGGTAAAGTAGCAGGATACAAAATTAATGCACAGAACTCTCTGGCATTCCTATACACTAAGGGTGAAAAGTATGAAAGTGAAATCAAGAAAACACTCCCATTTACCATTGCAACAAAAAAGAATAAAATATCTAGGAATAAACCTACATAAGGATACAAAAGATCTGTATGCAGCAAATTATAAGACACTGATGAAAGAAATTAAAGATGATAAAAAGAGATGGAGAGATATACCATGTTCTTGGATTGGAAGAATCAACATTGTGAAAATGACTCTACTATCCAAACAATGTACAGATTCAATGAAATCCCTATCAAACTACCACTGGCATTTTCACAGAAACAGAACAAAATATTTCACACTTTGTATGGAAACACAAAAGACCCCGAATAGCCAAAGCAATCTTTAGAACAAAATACGGAGCTGGAGGTATCAGACTCCCTGGCTTCAGACTATACTACAAAGCTACAGTAATCAAGAGAGTATGGTACTGGCACAGAAACAGAAAGATAGATCAATGGAACAGGATGGAAATCACAGAGATAAACCCACACACATATGGTCACCTTATCTTTGATAAAGGAGGCAGGAATATACAGTGTAGAAAGGATAGCCTCTTCAATAAGTGTTGCTGGGAAAACTGAACAGGCACATGTAAAAGTATGAGATTAGATCACTCCCTAACACCATACACAAAAATAAACTCAAAATGGATTAAAGACATAAGTGTAAGGCCAGAAACTATCAAACTCTTAGAGGAAAACATAGGCAGAACACTCTATGACATAAATCACAGCAAGATCCTTTTTGACCCACCTCCTAGAGAAATGGAAATAAAAGCAAAAATAAACTAATGGGACCTAATGAAACTTCAAAGATTTTGCACAGCAAAGGAAACCATAAACAAGACCAAAAGACAACCCTCAGAATGGGAGAAAATAATTGCAAATGAAGCAACTGACAAAGGATTAATCTCCAAACTTTATAAGCAGCTCATGCAGCTCAATAACAAAAAAACAAACAACCCAATCCAAAAATGGGCAGAAGACCTAAATAGACATTTCTCCAAATAAGATATACAGACTGCCAACCAATACATGAAAGAATTCTCATCATCATTTATCATTAGAGAAATGCAAATCAAAACTACATAGAAACAATAAATGCTGGAGAGGGTGTGGAGGAAAGGGAACACTGTTGCACTGCTGGTGGGAATGTGAATTGGTACAGCCACTATGGAGAACAGTATGGAGGTTCCTTAAAAAAACTACAAATAGAGCTATCATATGACCCAGCAATCCCACTACTGTGTATATACCCTGAGAAAACCATAATTCAAAAAGAGTCATGTACCAAAATGTTCATTGCAGCTCTATTTACAATAGCACGGAAATGGAAACAACCTAAGTGTCCATCATCAGATGAATGGATAAAGAAGATGTGGCACATATATACAATGAAATATTACTCAGCCATAAAAAGAAATGAAATTGAGCTATTTGTAATGAGGTGGAGGGACCTATAGCCTGTCATACAGAGTGAAGTAAGTCAGAAAGATCAAGACAAATACCATATGCTAGCACATATATATGGCATTTAAGAAAAACAAAATGTCATGAAGAACCTAGGAGTAAGACAGGAATAAAGACACAGACCTACTAGAGAATGGACTTGAGGATATGGGGAGGGGGAAGGGTAAGCTGTGACAAAGCGAGAGAGTAGCATGGACATATATACACTACCAAACGTAAATTAGATAGCTAGTGGGAAGCAGCCGCATAGCACAGGGAGATCAGCTCAGTGCTTTGTGACCACCTAGAGGGGTGGGATAGGTAAGGTGGGAGGGAGGAAGACACAAGAGGGAAGAGATATGGGAACATATGTATATGTATAACTGATTCACTTTGTTATAAAGCAGAAACTATCACACCATTGTAAAGCAATTATACTCCAATAAAGACGTAATTTAAAAAAAAAGAAAAAATCAGTTACATGTTTATACACAACTAATTGTTGAAAAGGAAATTAAGCAACAAAAAATAAAGTAAAATTCATAGGAATAAACTTAACCAATTTTACTTATGCACTGAAAATTTTAAAACATTGATATAGGAAATTAAGAAAAATAAGCAAAAAGACATCCTATGTTCATGGATCAGGAGCTTAATATTGCAAAAAATGTCCATATTACCCAATATGATCTATAGATTCAATACAATTCTTATCAAAATTCCAGTGGCACTCTTTATAGAAATAGAAAACCCAATTTTAAACTTTATCTGGAACCACAAAAGACTCTGAATAGCCAAAACAGTCTTGAGCAAGAAGCACAAAGCTGGAGGCATCATACTTCCTGATTGCAAAATATATTTCACAGTTACAGTAATCAAAACTGTATGTTACTGGCATAACAACAGGCATATAGGCTAATAGAACAAAATAAAACCCCAGAAAATAATCCAAATATCTTTGTCTAACTGATTTACAACAAGGGTGTCAAGAAAACCCAATGGTAAAAATATAGTCTCTTCAGTAAATGTTTTTTGAAAAACTAGATATCCACATGCCTCCTTAAATGTAAGACTGGAAACTGTAAAACTACTAGAAGAATACAGAGAGAAAAAATTTCTTGACATTGGTTTTGGCAATAATTTCATGGCTATGACACCAAAAGCAAATGCAAAAAATGCAAAAATAAACTTCTGATTGCAACAAACTAAAAACTCTGAACAATAAAGGAAAGAGTCAACAGAATAGAAAAAGCAACCTATGGAATCAAGAAAAATGTTTGTAAACCATATATCTGATAAGAGGTTACTATCCAAAATATATAAGGAATTCCTACAACTCAATAGAAAAATAACAACCTGATTACAAAAATAAAAATTGGGCAAAGGACCTGTGTAGGTATTTTTCCAAGAGAACAAGCAAATAGCCAATAGGTATATGAATAGGTGCATAGTTTCACTTTTCATCACCTAAGTACAAATCAAAACCATAAAGAGATATCATCTCACACCTGTTAGAATGGCTATTATCAGAGAGACAGAGATAGTAAGTGTTGGTGAGGGTGTGCAGAAAAACCAACCTTTCTACACTATTGGTAGAAATGTCAATTGATATGGTCATTATGGAAAATAAAGTGGTATTTTCTCAAAAACTTTAAAATAGAATTACTTTATTTTCCAGGTATATATCCTGGGTCTATATCCAAAGGAAATGAAATCTGGATCCCAAAGAGTTATATGCAATCTATGTTTATTTCAGCATTATTCACAATAACCAATACATAGAAACAACACTAATGTCCATTGATAGATGACAAGATTAAGAAATGTAGTATATCTGTACAATGGAATATTATTTAACCACGAGAAAGAAGGATTCCTATCATTTCTGACAATATGGATGGATCAGGAGGGCATTATGCTAAGTGAAATAAGCTAGACACAAAAGGACAAATACTACATTAATTCACATATGTGGAACCTAAAAGAGTTAAACCCTAAAAGCAGAGAGGAGAAGGGTGGTTTTCAGAGGCTGTGGAGAGAGGGAAATAGGGAGATGATGATCAAGGTGTACAAAGTGTCAGTTATGCAAAATGAATAAATTCTAGAGATCTAATGTGCAATGTGACTTTAATTATATTTAATAATACTGCATTGAATACTTGAAATTTGCTTAGAGGGTAAATAATAAGTGAAAGAAAAAATTTAGGAAAGAAAAGAAGAAGAAGAACTAAAGAAAGAAAGAAAGAAGGAAAGAAAGAAAGAAAGAAAGAAAGAAAGAAAGAGGGAGGGAGGAAGGAAGGAAGAAAAGAGAGAGAGGGAGGGAGGGAGAGAGGAAGGAAATCGTACTGATGTGTGGTGATGGATAGACAGATTTCCCCCACTATCCAAACGTACAGAGTTCCTATAAAACCTTTCTCAAGCTGAGATGGTATGAAGTGAAGAAGTGATTACCTTAGGGCACATCTTGCTAATGGCTGCACAAAGTAAATTGAGATCAAGCACAGATGCTCACAGACACAGTTCAAAGTTATGAAGCCTTGAGGCTGAGATGTTGAGTGTAGTTCCAGGGGAAGGAGCTTGGCAGTGCCACTTAACCTTCTGGGTGTGTGCTGCCTCTATAGGCTCACTGCAAAACAAACACTGAATGCTATTTTTAATTCTTGCTTTTCTTCATGAAAGCAAAAATTTTTGAATTTCTTTGTTAGTGAAAATAGGCACTAATGTAGGTCTTTCATAAAAGCCAATAGGCACAGAGCAAACTTTCTAAAAACAGGGTGTTCTTTTATTCATTATCTTAATCATCATGGTTATTTCACAATGTAAAGATACCCTCAAGTTTCACACCTTAAATATGTATAATTTTTAGTTGTCAATAATACCTCAAATAAATTATATTTATTATGTATTTAGTTATAAATTAAAGTTTTATTATAGTAGATATATGCATGTGTATATAATCTGAATTTAAATAACTCAATTTACTAAAAACTGGAACTTTATATTACAAAAAGCAGAAAAGTTAAACAGGTTTTGAGAACAAGTAAATTGGTGTAAAATTTCTCATGAGATATCATTACATAAAGACATGTACAGTTCAAAGGTAAAAAGCAAAAACTGCGCTTTGAGATTTAAGTTTAAGTGAATAAGAAAGGGTGGACGAGAATAAAGAAGATGTAGAATAGAATAAAATATTAGAAACTTTGTAAGAGTTTACTGAAAGATTTTCGGGAAAATCAAGACTCTACGAAGAAATAATATCTTAATGAAGAAATAAAATATCTTAATATCTAAATAAATAAATCTTTTATTTTATTAAATAAAATATCTAATGAAGAAGTAAAATATCTTAATGTCTTCCTTAAAGACTCTAGGAAGAAATAAAACATCTTAAATTAAAAAAAAATTCACTTTCAAAATATTGAATTTCCAAATTGGCAGCATTTTTCAAGTTTTAAAGAATTTTGAGGAAAGGAGAAATGGCTAAATAATATCTTGTGTAAGTTAATGTAAATGATACAAGCAGATCACAACTTTAAAAAAAGAAGAAAGATAAACAGGTATCTTTGAGGTAGGATTTGCATTAGGACATGAAGCCATGAAAAAATTAAAGTTGTATAGAAAGACAAAATATGAATAGCAATACATTTTACAATTCCAGAATATAGAGAAGAATTTCATTTTTGCCTATTTTTTATTATCTTCCTATCTGGGGAGTCTTCCCTAATTCAAAAGGTTTATTCACAGAATAACTGAATGTGTTAAACATGTTCTCAACAATGACTAAACCAAATTCCAAGTTCATTTAGAATTACATTCATAGAATTTGTTCAGAATGCAATCATATACACCATTATTTAGAGGATATATTTATAATATATTACAGGAGATAAATACATCAGCAAAAGACTGTCTTTATAATACAGTATCTTGTGTGAATATATAGATTATGATTTCCTATTCATAAATATGCACTATGAAAATAAATTACAAATCATAAATATAACAAAATAACCATGGCAAGAAAGAAAACAAATATAAATGCTTAATTTTTTGCATACTACAGATTTTACACAATTTTATTATCATATAAATAGCTCACATATATAATCTTTCATGTGTTAATGCTGATAAATGCAACAGTAAAAATTAAGATTATTAATAGAGTCTGCTTTGAAAGGTTTGCTACAAGTTATATCTACAGCCCTCTTCAGCATGGTTGCATTGTGCTCAGAAAATTTGTGCATTTTGTTACTGATTTACGATATCTGCTAACTTGTGTTTTTATAAACTGTTAAACTATAATTTTTTTTTATTCTAAACTTTTGATGCCCAGATTTTTGCAAGTTACAAATCTTCACAATATGCTGATCATAAAAGAATAAATTAAAAACTGTAACATTCGAATGTAGTAATTAAAGAAAACAACTATTCATAAGCACTACACTAAAGTCTGTAGTGAGCTAGTCATATTTTCTTTGTTATTATTAACTTTACACATATCATTTTTATCTTATTAAATAAGTAATTTATTAATTTGGTGAACATTTATTATGTAAAAGCATCTTCCATGCACAGGTCATTGAACTACACAGGAATATACAATAAAACAATAATGCATTCACCTAACTCAGGAGATTTACTCCCTATTTAGAAAAATATGCATAAGGAAAGTATTATAATAAATTATTACAAAAGCTATGGAAAAAGCAAGTTGGTGGTAATATTGGAATACACTAATATAGCCTGGAAGTCAGGGAAGACCTCTAATAAAAATAACCTTCAACATAACCTTGGATATGAGTTCAGGTCAGGTTGACTTGGGTGTGGATGAGGATTTTAAGAAAAAGGAATCTATATGTACAAATACACATGTTGCAAGAGAACATTTCTGGAACTTGAGATCACTGGGTATACTAATGTATTGAATGCTGGAGTTTGTATAACTAGAAATATAGCCTGGATGGCCAATGAAGATAAGATTATAGAGGTTTATAAATCAGGGTAAAAAAATGATACTACTGAAGGTGAAAGAGAGACGTTGAAATGTTTTAAACAGAGAATAAATATTTACTACACATGCAATTAGAAGATCAATCTGAGGAAATATATTGGCTATTATTTCTTCAAGTGTTTTTTCTTCCCCATTCTCTTTCTCTTCCCCTCTGGGATTATATTAGTCCTCTTATATGTCTTATTCTCTCTCTATATTTCCTGTCTTTCTTTGGATGTTTTACTTTCGGTAATTTCTATTAACACAACTATCTGACAATTTATAATTACTTCTGGCATCTCCATTTGACTATTTCAGTTTTCACCTCTTTGCTGAAATCTCCTGTGATGGTTAATTTTATGTGTCAAATTGCCTGGATCACAGTATGCCCAGGTATTTGGCTAAATATTTTGGGTGTCTGTGAGGATACTTCTGGATGACATTAACATTTTAAATTAACTGGAGAAACCAGAATGTCCTACCCAATGTGTGTGGGCCCAGCCCAATCTTTTAGAGGCCTGACTACAACAAAAAAGTCTGAGTAAGGGAGAATTTATTCTTCTCTGTCTGAATGTATTGAAGCTGGGACATCTATCTTCTCTTGCTGTGAGACTGGAATTTACGCCATTGGTTCTCCTGGGTCTCCAGCTTGCCGACTGAAAAACTGGGAACTTCTCAGCCTCCATAATGATATGAGCTAATTCCTTATAATAGATCTCTCTATAACATATATTTTATATAAATATATTAAAATTTATTTTTATATAATACATAAGATATATTATAAGAAATATATCATATTGGTTCTGTTTCTATAGAAAACCTAGGCTAAGACATCCCCCTATATTCATATATGTTGTACACCTTTCCCACTACATGCTTTAATATTTTTATCAAAGGTGTTTCAAATCTCCTGTATGATAGTTTCAATATCTGAGTCATTTATGAACTGGTTATATTTTTTGCTTTGCCTCTTTATATTAGGTTGACTCCTCTTGTTTTTGTGTGTGTGTTCTTAAATTCTTAATAGAATGTTAGTTGTTTTGTGCAGTCAAGCTGTAGAGACAGATATACAACAGTCTCAGCTATTTCTGAATAAAAAGCTAGGTTGCTTGGTGCTCAGCAGTTCTTTATAATTTAGCTGATTACATTTTATTGAGGCCGCGCAGACATTCTTTTCCCCGTCCTCCACCACAGTTGAGATGATGCTCATGTTTAATCATTCTCCAGAAGTGACTTGTCCTTTTCTTGAATTTTAGGTTACATGGTTGCTTTGTGACCTCAGATTTCTGATGAGACTCAAAAGAAATATTTTAGTTTAATCAGTGTTTACTCATTTTTTGTGTGATAAACATATTATTTGCAGCTTTATACAACCTAAGGGAAATTGGAAGTTCTCACTTTTTAAAAAAATCTCCAATATCACAGATTTACTCCACAAGTTTTCTTCCTTTGCGTAAATTAACGTTCCCAATACAACTCTAAAGTTGACTGATCTCCTGATCTCAATGTTCTACTTTTGCAGCAAATTTTTCTGTTGATAGAGACCTACTTACAAGATGGAATTGCTTTTAATCCAAAGAGATGCTTATCTGATTTTTGATATGATTTTAATTTAAAATGTGTTTTAAAATATTTTTCTCCAGAATGATATGCAGTTCTTGGGAGGGAAGGAAATGTTCCTTGTTTTCTTACACTCTCTTCTTGACACTTGCATGTTTTTTAATAGCATTGCACTTGACCTTTAAGCAAAATTCACCACATTTTCCCACTCTAACTTCTAGAAAAATCTCCCTTGCTATAGATTAACCTCTCTCTTTCTTTTCTCCCTCTCTCTCTCTCTCCCTCTCTCTCTTCCCTTTATCCAATACATTCAAATACATATAAACTATGACCACCAACTAATATATCTGGAATTCAAAACTACCCTGAGTTCTAACTTTGTTTTGAGTTAACTACTAGATATTTCCACTCAGATGTTTTAATGGACTTTAGGCAAAATATATCCCAAATGTAATTATTGATATTTCCCATAAAGTTTCTTTTCCTTCAGACTTTCCAATTTATAAATGTTGATGCCATTCAGCTGTTGAAAATGGAAAGTGAGCCCCTGTGGCTCTTCTTTCTCCATCATCCATCTGTCAATTACCAAGTTATGTTGACTTAACTTCAAAATATATTTCAAATCTATCCAATTTTCTCTTTGGCAATTGCTATTTCTCTAAATCAACTTACAGTTATTTCTTGACAGTGATTCCTCCTAATTGTCTCTTCACTTTCAACCCACCCTGCTCCTCTATTCCATTCTCCTGAAGTTAAATTTTCTTCTCAAAATGGAAATAAATGTGTATTGTTATCTTTCTTAAATTTATCTTTTTACAAATTTATTGTTATCTTTCTTAAAATTCTTTAAGTAAGCATGGTATAAAATTCAAATTCCTAAATTTTGCAAAGACCCTTCATGATCTGGAAACTCTTTAGTCACCTTTTGTATCAGTTTTACCCTCCTCACTAATTTCCAGCCATGCTGGCTTACTTTCAGATGATTGAATCCATTAAGCTCTTTTATCATATCTGGACATAGAAGCACATGATGCTTTCTCTAACTGCAGCACCCTGCACTGACCCTTTGTTGATAGCATTTTGTTTTTCTTTCAGATCTTCCCTTATATATAAATTCTTCTGACATGCCTTCCATGAGCCCCACTACAAATTTGGTAAACCTCATACTATTCTATATTTTCTATAGATAGATAATTACAGTTCATAGTTTTGTGTGTATTTGATTATTGCTTCAATGCCTTTTTCTCCTATACTGTAAGCTTTAGCAGATCAGGACTTGTGTCTATTTAATTATCACTGTATCCTCTGTACTTATAACAGTAAAGGAATGCAATCGATTTATAATACATATTTTGACTGAATGAGTGAATGAATTTTTAAAGGTAAAGTATTATGTTTTAGCTTAAATTAACAAACAAAAGCATTAAATTTGCTCCTTTAAAAATTTGATGTTTTATAAAATGTCCCAAAATAGGGAAACAGTTTACTAATTTATGATATATTATATGGCTGGCTTTAAGGGATGAAAATGTCTTTAAGTGTTAAATAATCATTTTTAGAAGAGTCTATAAAAGTAAACATTATATATTTGGCCAAATATTCCAAGCAATAACTTTATATTATTAGTATAATCTTCCATATAATGGGGAACAAGAATCTACCCTAATTATCTTTAGTCACAAGAAAATCTAATAAATATACAGTGCAGTTTCAGAACAGAAAAAAAAACAACAGCATGTCACTGTAACTTTCCCCTATTCTAAATGTTCCCTGTTGTCTTTCTCTTTTCCCAGGGTTTGTTGTTTCACTTAATATTCTCTCTTTATTTTGTTGTTATTGCTGTACCTATATATCAAATTTTATATTATGTTAAACTAGATCACAAATAACCCAGCCATTAATTTCCATTCTCTCTTCGCCTGAACAGTCAATAGGTAAATTCACTTGTGCTTCAGTGAGTATAATGACATTAATTCAAATTTTTAAGGGTTAAATAACTTAAAATTGGATAATAAAAAATGTTTCTTTCCAAATAAAAGCAGCTGTGGTGCAAAAGTAAAGGCTGAGTCTATTTATGCAATAGTACTTTAAGGGACATATCTCTGCCTTCCTTAACTTCTCTGTTGTTCTTTAGCATTTTAAAATGCATCTCACGTATACATTCCTCTAAAGGGAAATGGCAATAAATCTCTAATAAATTTCTAGCCAAATTTCCAGTTGCAGTGACAATATTGTGCAACAAAATTATCACTGATTAATTATATTCAAAATAAATAAACATAGTATTAAAAGGCTTGCTTCTTTTTCTAGAACATACTGTTTATATTTGAGTTTGTTAGGAATTAAATAGCCATGAACTTTTAATGAAGAATGGATGAATATGCCAATCACTTGAGAGTTATTGATACATCCATATCCATAGTATATTGTCTTATTAAATTATTCATGTGCTTTCCTTAATAGGGTTTATACATTCAGTATTAATAATAGATGACCATTATAAATTTACTCCTATTGTTAAATCCTATTTATAGTCTTGCAGGAACATTATTAAAACTGGTTTTATAAAACTTATTTCTTAAGATGCAAATGTATGAGTTACTGTTCTTTAAAATACAATTATATGTGACTAAAATTTCTAAAGCATTATAAATAAATTGTTCATTTGTTAACTGACAGAAATTACTGTTTATCTTGCACAGTTCTCCTTGAATGTGGCCTCAGGAATGATTTGCTTATCATTATACAAGGAATACATATAATATTAATCTGTTAAAAAAGAGACATTACTCACCTTGCATGCTCATCTTTAGTGAAATGCTAATCGAATTTAACTTCCAGGTCTGAGGTAATCTTTATTTTGCATAAATGAGCTGGAAATTTTACAGTTTGCCAGTAGATGCAAGCAATTTAAAACTTCAATGTCTACTTGTGTGTTTTGATTCTCAGACGCAGAGACAGCAAAGGAGTAACCCTGGATCAGTTTGTCCATAAAGTTACAGTAAAAATACCATAAATTGTTGAGTGATAAATGTGTCTGTCGTATTGCAATTTTGAAAATAAGAAATAGACCTTCTCAAACAGTGTTCTGCTAGAGAAACAAAATGCAAATAGGAAAAGTTACTTCTTTGATGTAAGTGTCCAATGAAATAGACCCCAAACTCTTTGCATTTATCCTGTCAATATCAAAATGCCTGAACACCCATTTCTCGCTGTGCAGCCTTGACTAGGACAGTGGAGAGAAATGAACAAAATCATCCCTTTCCTGCCATTAATAACCTATAGTGAGAGAAACACACACAGCCAAATATTCAAAGGAATAATTATATATTACAAAACATGATCTGCACTTTGTTGGAAAATTACACCACATTTTGAGAGAGTATTACAGAAGGATACATTTTAGGTTCAGGATCCAGAGAAAGACTGAAGAAATAACATTTAAGTTGAAGTCTTAAGGATAAGAAAGAGTTAGTGAAATATATAAGAAAGAAAGAATATTCCAGAAGAGGGAATATTATGTGCTCAGGGAGAGGATACATGTTATTAAAAATTTACTATTTAAAAATTTTCATTCTATTATTCAAAAACTTTATACTTGGTTTGGAGGTTCTAAAGCAAACACAGCATACATAGTCCCTGCCTTTATGAAACTTGTCACCTAGTGAAGTAAAGATAATTAAAACCATTATTAAAGAGCATGGGTCAGTGATAGTCAGATTATGAGGTGCCAAACCCAATCTAATGTGTAGGTTGTGACATGGAAGGATCCTCATAAGAACTGACATATCCAAATGAATAACAGCTTTAGTCAGGAGAAAGAGAGGCACATGTAGTACTTGTGATGTGGCTAGAGAAATAAATAGCACTTTTCCTCTTAAAGGGTCTCTCCAGACAAGTTTGTGCTTTAAAACTGTAAGGCCTCAGCAGGAGAATGATGTGAATTGATTTATATTTTTACATAAATAAAATTGGTTTTACATAAGGACTCTATCTATAGGTGGAGACTAAATACCTTGAAAAGAAAACTTAAATATAGGAAAACAGTTAAAATACTGTTGTAATTTTCTGAGTATTCAAGGACACTGGTCTGCTAAAAAGTATAACAGAAAATTTGAAAGAAATTTAGAAGATAGAAATGAAGTTTAGCAGGTAGCATTGATAAGAATTAGTATTTATTCAGTAAAGTTAAATTAAATTGCCAATATGTGATTTAAATATTGTTCTGTATAATATATCAAATGTATTTATAACAAAATAACTACAGTGTGTATCTCTGACCTCTAAAATAATTATTCAATTTTTTGAGTTTCTATGTTTTTAAAGGTATTTAAATGAGTGTGTTAATTCCTATAATAAGAAAAGAAAACATGAACTTTTATATAATATAGGAAAATTTGTTGAAAATGTCAGCTATTCAATTGATTGCATTTTCCCACTGAGTAACCCAAAAGAGTAATTTGCAGAACTTCTTTGATAATAACTATAGATAAAATGTCCTTTATTTTTCTTTAAAGGCAAAAATATATAAAATTCCAATTTCATTAATTTGTTCATTATTTGGGTTAAAGTGCCTGTCAAAAAATTTATAATAACATAAATTATATTCTTTTTACTTTATTTCTTCTTCACTTTTGAAGCATAATTTAACAGGCCACAAAATTCTAGACTGTGTTTTTGTTTTTGTTTTTCTCTCAACACTTTAAATATTTCTCTCCAATCACTTCTTACTTTATTGGTGTCTGAAGAGATGTTGGATATAATTCTTATCTTTGTTCCTCCATAAGTAATGTGTTTTTGTTTTGTTTTGTTTTTCCTTCTGGCTTCTTTCAGGATTTTTTTCTTATCTTTGTCTGTATTTTTGAAAATGACATGCTGAAGTGTAGTTTTGCTGGCATTTATCCTACTTGGTAATCTCTTTCTGGATCTGTGGTTTGGTGTCTGACAATTTAAGGAAATTCTCGGTCACTAATGTTTCAAATATTTCTTCCTTTCCTACCTTCCTTCCTTCCTTCCTTCCTTCCTTCTTTTCTTCCTCCCTTCCTCCTTCTCTCCTTCCCTCCCTTCCTCTCTCTCTTTCATCTTTCTTTCTTTCCTTTCTTTTTCTCTCTCTCTTTATTTCTATTTTTCTTTTTCTTTCTTTTCCTTCTGGTATTCTTACTATAGGTATGTTACATATATATATAGGCATGGTTGCCCCACCATTCTTGGGTATTCTTCTCTGTTCTTTTCAGCCTTTGTTCTCTTTGCAGTTTGGTTTTTGAGGATTCTATTGATATATCCTCTAGCTCAGAGGCTCTTTCCTCAGCTGTATCCAGTCTACTAATAAGCTCATCAAAGTCACTACATTTCTGCTACAGTGTTTTTTATCTTTAACATTTGTCTTTGGCTCTTAGGATTTCTATCTCTTTATTTACACTGCCCATGTGTTCTTGTATAATGTCTACTTTTCAATTAGAGCCCTTAGCATATCAATCATAGTTCTATGTTAATTCCAATATCTGTGCCATGTCTGGTTCTGATGCTTGCTTTCTCTATTCAAATTGTGTTTTTTTGCCTTTTGGTATGCCTTGTAATTTTTCTTGATAGCCAGACTTAATGTTCCAGGTAGAAGGAGGTGCTGTGAGTAGGCGTTAGTAATGTGACAGTGAGCTCTGAGGAGAGAGGCAGAATTCTATAGTCCCATGATTAGGTCTCAGTCTTTTAGTGAGTTTATGCCTCTGGACTGTGAAATTCAGAAGTGTTTCTCAGGGTTTTTTGTCTCCCCTATTTAGGTGGGACAGAATGGCTAGAGTGAGCTGAGCTGGATATTTTCACTCTCTGAGTTAATTAGGCTCTGATAATACCCCAATAGGTTAGGTTCTATTTAACTAGAGAGCAGGCCTTGTTTAAAAAAAAAAAAAAAAAGTGCTCCAGTGTAGTTCAAAATGCTACATTTTCCCCTTCCACTGCTGAAAGAACAAAAGTATTTTTCTCTATGTTTACTACTGGGACTTTGACAAGCTCCTAGAGGTTTACCTCACAATATTGTGCCCCCCTACACCCCATGACTAGATCCATTTGGAGTTTTAAACTCTCAGAACTGTCAACACTGAGCCTCTAATAATTTGTCAATTAGAGTTCCTGTTTTCCTACCCTGACACTGGCTCTCAATGCGGTTTTCACTGCACTGGTTCCACTGCTCTGGCAAATTTCAGCTCTCTATTTTCCTGTCTGTGTCTCCAATCACAGTGGTTTGCCCTGTGTCCTTCTCTTTGTTTTTTTTTTTTTTTTTTTTTTTGCGGTACGTGGGCCTCTCACTGTTGTGGCCTCTCCCGTTGCGGAGCACAAGCTCCGGATGCAGCAGGCTCAGCGGCCATGGCTCACGGGCCCAGCCGCTCCGCGGCATGTGGGATCTTCCCGGACTGGGGCACGAATCCGTGTCCCCTGCATCGGCAGGCAGACTCTCAACCACTGCGTCACCAGAGAAGCCCCTCCCTTTCTTTTGGACCCAAGAAGAGTTGTTTATTTTTTGTTCTATTCAGCTTTTTACTTGCTATTAGAATGAAGTGGCAACTTCCAAACTTCTTATATGTGGAATCAGAAACTATTATACCTGGTAAATATAGAAGGTATATTTTTACAGGACTCCTTGTCTTTACCATTATCTTCCCAATTTTGAAGTTAGATCTTTTGAATATTGATGCTATCCATAGTTAATCTTAAGTTCTTCATGTCTCTTGTCCTTTGTGAGAGCTTGTTTTATGAAAGAAATTAAGTTTGATCTAGGTAAAATATATGTCTAATTCCAAACTTTAAGAGCACTTGTTTAAACTCATGCATTATAGGTTTCATTCAGTTTCTGAATGAATATAATTTTATGTCTAACTTTTAGATTACATGCATCTGGAAATCAGAGTACACATAGCTATATCTTAAACTGAATTAGGTCAAGGATGTTTCTTTTGTTTTATTGGTAAATAATACACATAAAATAATTCCAAACTATAGCAACATTTTCTCAAGGATGTATTTTCTCATTTAGCAGGGAGTGGGGAAGAGATCGTTATCATGCAGTTTGATATATTTTCTATAATATATCTACCTGAAAAGAAAAGAAAAAAAAAGGTAAGAATGTTTTCTATCATTAATTTTACTTTTGTGTTTCTGGAATGCCTAAAATAAATTCCTGTTATATTAATGTTTTAAAATATCTACTTGTATCATTTTCTTTTTTCAGTGCTTAAACATTTTCAACTATATTACATTGTACCCATTTTTTCTTTTTCCAGATGAAAGGAAAATGTCTCATTAGTTCTCAACCAATCCAAGGTCACCATTTATTGTTTTAGGGCAACAGGTGTAGGATTTCTAATTTATGGTGCCCTTTGCAAGTTTTATGCAACATACTTGATTTCTGCAGGCCTCTCCTACATACTCACTTGCAGTTTCCTATCACTTCCTATTCTACACATGTCATTCAGAGAACTCCATTAACACCAGGGTAGTGCTTAATTACCTTTTTGTTATCATGGATGATTTGCTTTACAGATTCTTTTTTATCTGATAAAATGTTCCCTTTTGCAATTTTTAAAGATTTAGTTTAATCAGATCTCTGAGATTATGAATACCGTGTTTAAAGCTATTTAAAGTCTGTTTAAATATTTGATGATAGTATGGAATAAGTTGAAAATTTGCTGAATTTTTGTTTTTATTCAAAAATATTAATAGCTTTTAAAGTAATGAGCCTAAACACATTTACTTTGCAAACAAATTACTTTAGACTATAAATTCAGAATCATTTTTTAAATGAAGTACTGCTTTCCTTAAATAAGAGAGTCTAGAGCAGATTGGTACTAAAGGAAGTGTTGCTGGTAATTGAAAATCAAAAGTCTAGAAGAAAAAATCCTTGTCAATGCCAAAATACATCTAAAGTGTATGTCTGGGTATTTTCCTTCTTTTGCACTTCACTTTGTCTCAAGGGTAAAAATCCACTTGATTGTAAATGGAAAAAAAAATCTCTCATTGAATTTAAAAATTAAAAGTATTTATCCTTCTTATTATATTGTCTCTATATTTGTAGCAGAAACCTTCTATATCTTACACTGTCATACTTATTCATGGGAAATAATTAATTTTTAACTTTCTCAAAACTGAATTCTACTAGTGCACTTCCAGGCCATAAGATAATAGGTTTCTGAAGCACTATAAGAAATGTCTCCAGTTAATCCAAAGTCACAAGAATGTGGAATAACCCCATAATAAAAAGAAGAGGAAGAAAAGGGTATAGTAATTGAAGACTGGTCTTTTCATTTTACTTTAGAGGCATTTTATTTAGTAATATATGCCCATTATACTTCTCCTTAACCATACTAAAACTCTATCCCTACATTAAAAGCATCATTGATTCTATTCTCATGCATCTGCCATGTGTGTGGTGCCACCTGTTCTGTGACAGCATAGCTCCAACACCTGGCCTTCCTCCTTTCTGTATTATTCATCAAACACATGTGTAGAGGTTTTATGTTTGCAATCTGTTCCTCATGTGAATCCTCAATTTTTTGTAAAGTTGTGATGTATAGGGGGTTAAGAATAGAACTAGAGAGATCAGTTGGCTTTACGTATAGCCTGCTTAGGTGTCTGCCTATATGGTGTGATCTGAAATCTGCCTGCAAGCTAGCACATCCTGAAATATGCCTCCGTCAATCCAAAATGATGTCTGGAATGTGCCAGTACAGCAGAAATGCACTTCTTATTTCTATACATTTTACTTTCCCAAACAGTAAGTTGAGGAAAAATAATTATGTAATTCAATTACAATTAGAAAGAGATATATAAGTCAACTATTATAGTGGGTATAAGGTAAATGGAGTTATTGTGATTTTGAGTATAATGACACAAAAATCTCAGAAAATAATAAATAAGAAGCAATAGCATTTGTAAAAGAAAAAACTAATATGTAACCACAATTAACCTTTTGGTGTTCTTGATTCTTAACTCTGTGTGTGCATATGTTTGAAATAAATATATGTACATATATTTATATATATGTCATATCTATTTAATTTAAAACAGATTTATCTTGAAATAACATGATAAAAACATACATGATTATGGATTTATTATTTTCATAAAAAAGTGGTTTCTTATTTGACAAACTTTTGTTTGTCATTTTGTTCTCAGGGCTTGATTTAGTGTCTAGTACATAATGCAGTAATTATCTATTTAATAAACTAAAAACTTGTTTGTATACATGATATATATTTGTTGAATTATTTTCTTTAAAAGTTGTTTTCTTTACTATACCAGAGAAGTCTAAATCTGTGGTCTTACTCACTGGTTAGCAATAACTTTAAAATTATGACTGTGGGTCTCCACAGGAAATATACTGCTTCCTAAACTATGTTTTTATAAATCAGTAGAGAAAAGCTATTTCCATTTTCAGAAAATGGGATGTGGAGGCATTCTAGGTTTTTAGTGGATGGAACCAGGGGTGCTTGGAATCCTGTTAGACATGGAACTACCCTGTATACCAAATAACTATTTTGCATTTTCTATGACGCTTGTATGTCCCAATGTCTATGAATATAAATGAAAAACGTATTTGTTTGTATCTGAGCATAGGAATCAACTTTGTTTTATAAAAAAATCCTTGTGCACATTTTATTATAAGTTTAATTCTAAAATTCAACTGTCTTGTGAATTGGGGGGAGTTTGTTCTTCATTTTATTCAGAACTTTATCATAGTGATTCATTATTTAAGTAAATCAACCTACTAATGGTTACTTTACTATTGTACTGGATCAACAATATTAAAATATGGTTTGTTTTCACATGGTGATTGCAGCTGCAAATGTGAGTAGTTCATTATTATTTAGTTTAATAGTACCTAAGCATATTAAAATGCATATTTACTATGAAGTATTTATATTCAGCTCTTTTTATTATTAGAGTTATATTTATTTGAAAAGTATGTGCATAAATAGATTATATTATCCTTAAATTAACTTTTAAGAGAATGTCATGGGTTGAATTTTGTCTCCAAAAATGATAAGTTGGAGTTCTAATCCCAGGTGATTGTCTGTGGGATGTCTGTGAATGATGTCTGTGAATGTCTACCTGGACATAGGTACTTTGCAGGTGTAGTCAAGTTAAGAGTGAGTCATGTTGGATTAGGGTGAAATCCAAGGATTGATGTTTTAATAAGAGAAAGGAGAAGGAAATTCACATACAGAAGCAGAGAGATACACAGATACCTAGGGGAGAAGGCCCTGTGATGACAGAGGCAGAAATTGGAATTATGCTCCCACAAACCAAGGAATACCAAGGATTGCCAGATTGTCCCTCTAGAAGACAGGAAGCGGCAAGAAAGAATTGTTCCCTAGAGCCTTCAGAGGGATCATGGCCCTGCTAACATCTTGACTTTAGGCTTCTAGCCTCCAAAACTATAAGATAATACATATCTCCTGTTCTAAATCACTCATTTTGTGGTACTTTGTTGTGACAGTTCTAGGAAACTAATACAGAGAGTAAAAGGGGTGTTAAGAAGTGTTTTCAAGGAAAAGATGAAGATTGGGTTCACAGCAAGGAAAACCATGGAAATATTCATAAATTTTTATAGACTGTACTGTTGACTTTCATGACCCTTCAGGATGTGCTGGGAACTTACCTTTTCCAACTGATCATTTCACAACTACCCTTGTTGCAATTTACCATTATGTGAAAACACACAACATCTTTATGTGTGCTCAAAATTCTGCTGGAAATGATAATCCCCTTATCTCTTTATGGTTAAATAATAACTAATATTTCATACAGCACATCTCAAAGGCAAACAAACTCCCTCCTCTGTATTCTACCAACCAAGTGTGTTGCTAGTATGATACTTTGTGTTTTCTTTTTTATAACAAGTAAACAAGTATATACTGACTTATGTTTTCATTATACAAATATATTCTTCCATAATATTTTGAGAACAGAAACTACATCGTATTGATCTTTGAATCCTCAACTACACTGACCATAGTACTTTGAATACTATTTGTAATCAATTAAATAGTTAGTTAGATAGATAGATAGATAGATAACTGTGTGTTACAGAAAAAGTGTTTTTAAAAGAAGAGCTCTAGGAGATTAACTATTTTTCTGGGAGAGTGTCAGAAATGGAATCATAAAAATTTAAACAATAAAATAAGTTGAGGATGACCATTAAAGAATAAGGCTAAGAAAGCATTTGATTTAAAAATATGACAAACAGTGAATAAAAGATGCATATGACTGGAGCAAAAGTATATTTTGTCCAAGGTAGGCAAGGCAGAAAGCAAAATTTACATTTCCTATCATTGCCTATCATGTTTATGCATAGATGGCCAAGGCCTGGGAGTGACCTTCATGATGTCATTAGATGATGGACCTGAATGACTTAACATTTTTTAACAAGTTATGTAATCCATGTTCCCCCAAAACACATTTATGCATCTCCCTTCCTCTTCCTCTTCCTCCCTTCCACTTAGGATATGAAGACTAGTGTCATTGCTTCAGAATTAGGCTATTTCAACAAATAAGGCAATTTTATTATAGATATCAGCTGCAACACATATTTGGTAAATCTTAATAACATTCTCTTACACCTACACAATAAATTACTAGTAAAGACTGTTTTAGCTGTGACATTTTCACTATTTGCATTATCATAAACTCTTACATAGGCATATATTCCAATTTTGAAAAGAACAGCTTTTACAAACAGTATGACATTTGATTGAATTGAGTAACTTAAAAAGCATGCATTATTAAAGTATTTTCTAACATCAGATTTCTCTTAAACAAGCAGCATTAGGAATGTTTATAATTGTAACTAGCACTCTTCCCTCAAGATAGCTAATATGTTATTTCTGTATACTGATTTTCTATGTGTCTTTCTCTCTCTTTCTCTCTGTCCTCCACAGTTAGTGACTTAAATTGTCAAGTTAAAACTTTAATTTCCTCACACTCATTGTTCCTCAGTGCACTATTCATAACCTATAAAGAGATGAACATGGCATTTTATAGTCAAATTTGAATATATTTTTATAAAACAATATTTTAAAATCACTTATTTATTCTTATTCACTAAGCTATTTGTATTTTTGAGAAGATTTCCTGATGTCTTTAAACCAAAGATATAAATGTAAATAACTGGAATCCCTGGAATTTTAAACGGCATAGAAACTAACTGGGTAGATGACCCCATGAAAACTTCTCAATAATGCAGGCTGCCTGGGGCTCCACTCCATCTATCTACTGGATCTGACTTCTATCTCAGGTGTTGTTGTTGTGTTTTGTTTGTTTTTTCTTTTCATTTTGTCGGAGCTCATATATTTTCTTTCAGTGCTTAAGTGAGGATAAAACAGTTGAAAATCATAAATGATTATAAAAATAGCTAATATTGTATTAGTTGTACAGCACATTTTAATAATTTCACTGAGCAATAAATCTTTTAAACCAGTGTTTCAGAACTGGATGTCATTTTGCCTTCCAGGATACATTTGGCAGTGTCTGGAGACATTTTTGTTTGTCACTACAGGAGTAGTGCTCCTGGAGTCTAATAGATAGAAGCCAGGGATGCTTTTAAACATCCTACAATGCATAGAAATTCTCCCTGCAACAAAGAATTTTCTGGTCCAAATGTCAATGGGACCAATACTGAGAAACTATTATTTAGTCATTTCACAATTCCTATGAGATAGGTAGAGGTTGCCTCTAGTTTAGTGACTGAAAAACATGAAGTGATTATAAGGCTAACAATCTGACAAGATCACAAAGGAAATAAATTATTGAACTAGAACATAAACCAAGACAAACTCAAGCAGTTTGGCAAAATGTACATGGCTGGAGCAACTGCTATGTCATCTCACTGACACTATGATAGACAACTTAAGGAATGACTTGCAATGACACTTAACTCCTGGTGTTCACACTATTGTATAATACATTCTGGGTGTAATATGGACTTAATAACTTGTTTTTAGAATGGAATGCAGCAAAAATGTTGGAAGATCACTTCTAGCATTAGGTTATTAAAGACAGTGACTTCTCATTGTGGTTTTGATTTGCATTTCCTGGATGATTAGTGATATTGAACACTTTTTCAAGCACCTGTTGGCCATTTTTATGTCTTCTTTGGAAAACTGTCTACTCAAGTCCATAGTCTACTTTTTAATCAGGTTATTGCATTTTTGCTATTGAATTACAGGAATTCTGTATATATTTTGAAGATTAACTCTTTATATTATATATGGTTTGTAAATATGGTCTCTCTGTAGGCTCCCTTTCCACTGTCAGTTTTTTTCCTTTGGTGTGTTTAAACCTTTTGTTTTATGTAGTCTCACTTATTTATTTTTGTTTCTGTTGCCTGTGATTTGCTGTTGTATCATGGAATCATAACCAAATTAACTCAGAAAGAGAAAGACAACATATCACTTATATGTGGAATTAAAATATGACACAAATACACTTATCTATGAAACAGTAACAGACTCACAGACATAGAGAACAAACTTGTGGATGCCAAATGGGTGGGGTTTGGGGGAGGGATGGATTGGGAGTTTTGGATTAATATATGCAAACTATTATATATAGTATGGATAAACAATAAGGTCCTATTGTCTAGCACAGGGAACTATATTAAATATCCTATAAAAACATAATGGAAAAGATTATGAATAAGAATATATATATACATATATGTGTATATAGATAATTGAATCATTTTGCTGTACACAAGAAACTAACACATTTTAAAACAACAATACTTCAATAAAATAAAATTTTTAAAGTTTTAAAACATGAAATCATAGCTGAAACCAATGTTATGAAGCTTCCCTTTATGTTCTCTTTTAGTAGTTTTATAGTTTCAGATCTTACATTAGAGTCTTAATTCTATTTTGAGTTAATTTTTGTATATGGTGGTGTAAGATAAAGGGCTAATTTTCTTCCTTTGAATGTGTATTTCCAGTTTTGCTAGTATCAATTTGTTGAAGAGGCTGTCCTTTCTGTGTAGTGTATTCCTGGCACGATGTCAAAGATAATTGATCCTATATTAAAGAACTTAACTCTGGGCTCTCTATTCTGTCCCACTGAGCTATATGTTTCTCTTTATGCCAATGCCATACTGTTTTGTTTTGATTACTGTAGCTTTGTAATATAGTCTGAAACCAGGAAGTGTGAGGTCCCCAGATTTGTCTTTCTAAGGATTAAATTGGTTATTCATGGTCTTTTGTGGTCCATATGAATAGTAGATTTTTTTCTTCTATTTCTGAAAAAAATGTCTTTGGATTTTGGTAGGGATTTTATTGATCTGTAGATCACTTTGGGTACTATGGAGATTTTAACAACATTAAGTCTTTCAATCCATGAACATGGGAAGCCTTTCCATTTCTTTGTATCTTCTATAATTTATTTCATCAATCTTTCATAGTTTTTAATACATAAGTCTTTCATCTCCTTAAAAATAGAACTTCCATATAACCCAGCAAACCCAGTTCTGGGTATTGATGCAAAAAAATTGAAAGCAGAATTTTAAAGAGATATTTGCACTCCCAGTTTCATTGTAGCACTATCCATAATAGCCAAGTTGTAGAAACAACATAAATATCTATCAACTGATAAATAGATAAAGAAAATGTGATATGTACATGCCATGGAATATTATTTAGCCTTAAAAAGAAGGGAATTCTGCAATATACAACAACAAGGATGAAACTTAAAAACATTAATGTAAGTGAAATAAGTCAATCACAGAAAGGCAAGATTTTTTTTTTAATTTAATTTTTATTTATTTATTTATTTTTGGCTGCATTGGGTCTTCGTTGCTGCATGTGGGCTTTCTCTAGTTGTGGGGAGTGGGGGTTACTCTTCATTATGGAGTGCAGTTTCTCATTGCAGTGGCTTTTCTTGTTGTGAAGCATGGGCTCTAGGCACATGTGCTTCAGTAGCTGTGGCACGTGTGCTTCAGTAGTTGTGGCATGTGGGCTCTAAATCACAGGCTCAGTAGCTGTGGCACATGGACTTAGTTGCTCCACGGCATGTGGAGTCTTCCCGGACCAGGGCTCAAACCTGTGTCCCCTGCATTGGCAGGCGGATTCTTAACCACTGTGCCACAAGGGAAGTCAAAGACAAGTATTAATACTTCATGATTCAATGTATATGAGGTATCTAAAATGGTTAAATTCACAGAATCAGTGAGTGGAATGGTCATTACCAGGGACTGGTAGGAGGGGGAAGTGTACAGTTACTAATAAACTGGTATAAAGTTTCAGTTAAGCATGATGACAAAGCTTTAGATATCTGTTGCGCAATATGGCACTTACAGTCAATTTTAATGTATCATACACTTAAATTTTTTTTAAAACGTTAGATCTCATCTTAAGTGTCTTTATCACAGAAATATAAAATAATTTTTTAAATAAAACATTTTTTTAAATGACTGTCTTTTTTCATTTAAAAGTCATTTAAAAATGAATTTAAAAATGACTTTTTTTCTTTTTTTAAATTAAAACATAGTTTATTTACATCATTATATTAGTTTCAGGTGTACAGCACAGTGATTCAATATTTTTATAGATTATACTCCACTTAAAATTATTATAAAATATTGGCTATGTTCCCTGGGTTGTACAATATATCCTTGTACCTTAATTATTTTATACATAATAGTTTGTGCCTCTTAATGCCCTATGCTCATCTTGCCTCACTCCCTTCTCTCCCCATTGGTAACCACTAGTTTGATCTCTATATCTGTGAGTCTTTTTTCTGTTATATTCATTTGTTTATTTATTATTTTTTTAGATAAGTTCACTTAAAATGCATCTTTGAAAAATGTTCACAGCGTTTTATATCTTCTTTAGAGAAAGAAAGTACACTGTAAGCTATATATATAAAGTACCTTTAAACTGCTTTCTGCACATTATTGGTGTAAATATATTAATGAAGTAAAATAATTTAGTGGATATTTAATATTATCACTGGCAATGTAACTGTCATAAGTACTACAGCATTAATGCATATACAAGTCATTTTTAAATGTAACATGTCAATCACAATGATTAGAGATCAAAAGTTTTATTGCTATTTTATTATTGTCATAAGTGCTGATGTAAGTTAAATAATAGCTAATAAATATTATAATTGCTCAATCCCCAAAATATGTAACCTGGTTTTAAAGTCTAAAGAAAAGAACATTAGTTAACAAAATTGGCAGAAGATAGTGAGTAACTTAACCACTCTTTTTGTAAAATTACATATCTTCTAACTGAATATACTTGATCAAGATTGTAAATATACATAACCTACCAGTTTGATTTACTTCTCTCATCATATGAAACTTTAGGGCCCTGCTCTGTCAATATTCTGCAGAAATCAAGCATAAAGACAAGCTCTTCTTGTGTAATTTACAGCTATGATTTATTATTGTAGTTATCATTCTTAAATGTGTATTAATTAAATATCAGTAAAATAGGAGCAGGAACATTGTTGTGTCTTGAGCTCTCCAAACAGTGTCTGGTACACAGTAACACCCAGTCTATATTTGTTGTCATATTAAAACTGTAACTGTTTTAAAACTATATTAAACTGTATTTAGACTTTTTAATCACAATAAAAAATACACAATAATGTAAAAAATATCAACAATAAAAATGTAAAAAAGAAAAATTATGATTCAGTAATACAGCAATAATGTAAGGATTTCTAGTTATGTTTCTATGTATATTAGTTAATTCAATTGTGAATTAATCAAAAATCTGTGTTAAATGCCTACTCTGTGTCAAGCACAATATTAGACTCTAAGGACACGCTATTGGAAAAGAAAGAAAACAGACATTTTTATACTAATGGACTCTTACAGAAGAGTTGGAAAGACAGAAATTAAACTAATTAAAATATAGTTATATACTAAATTAAGTGCTTTAAGAAAGCAGGGTTCTATGAGACAGGAAGACCATTTTTTTAGGAGGAAGCTGTCAAGGAAAACCTTGTAGAGGAAGAGACATTTCAAGTTATTACAGAATGGTGAATGGCTGTTACCAAAAAGACAGACAGAGAAGCGTTCCAAGCAGCAAGTACAAAAAGTACAGGCTCCAAAGTTTCAGGGGGAAGCCATAATCTTGCTAGAATCTTGGATCAATATCTACTAATTATTAAAGGGCTGATAGAACCGTGTTAAGAACAAATGATCTCCAAGTACATTTGAGCAGTTAACCTACAAAATTGAAAGAATTTAAGGATGTCTTGTCCTAACACCACTTTATGCTCCACTTTTATCCTAATAAAAGCGATGCATTGCATTATTGTACTCTTTAATTTTTTTTTTAATTATGAAAATGTGTTCTTTACCAAGTTTTAAAGTGCTGCCAATTTATATGCTGTGAGGCTGCCCCTTGACCTCCATGTACCAGAACGTTCACAACAATTTGTCTCGAGGCAATGTGGTTATGATAATCAAAAAGCTGCTAGGCACAGAAGTCACTTAAAAAGTGCCACCCAAAGGCCTTCTATATGTCTTCTTTTAGAAAAAAATAAATGTAGTTTTACCATTATCCCTGGTGCCTGAAGACACAATAAAACTTTCCCCATAGCCTTCCCAGTTCCAATATCATATTCTTTTTTTCCCGTTTACAAAATTACTCTAACTGTACTTGAATCTTTCAAATAGCAAATCCGTTAGTACATTTGGGATACTATTAGATTTTATTCCATGTTTTTAATACATATTACTTTGGTACTTATTTTTTGTAGAATCTTTGGAATTCAGCCACAACTAAAGATAGACACAGCCCTTCTCTAGTAGAATTTGGGGTGATATAAGGACAATTAAAATAGGTAATTATACTAAGGTGCAAAAAGTATTGTGATAGGGTAATATTGGATGAAATAAAAGTGAAAAAACAGGTAGAACTTAGTCTTAGGGCCAGAAAAGTGTTTTAGAGGAATCCCTATTTAAAGGAAAGACTTGAAAGGTAAATATGAATTGCTCAGAAAAAGTGGAGAAATGCGGAGAAGTATGGGTGGTGGGGGAATGAATAATAAAAGACTCATTTTTGGACATAATATATGTGCAAAACTTAAAAGGAAGAGACAGCAGGTCACTTTGGTGGGCAAAGATAGTTCAGTATATCTGAGGTACAGAGTTTATGGGTATTGAATGTGTGATAGAGAAAAGACAAGAGATGAGGTTGGAGAGAAAGGAAAAGCTTTATGATATAAGACCCCATAAGGCAGGCAGCCTTATTCTTAAGACAATGGGAATTCAATGAAGGAAATGCAGCTGTGCAGAAATGATTTAAATGACGATCTTACTACAGTGTTCAAATTGAATAAACCCATTTAACAGTCTGTTGTACTAATTCAGGCAAGAGATGATCTGATCATTGTCCTTACTAGACAGATGAGTAGAGATGAATTTGCTAGATGCTTAGGAAATGAAAATGTCAGTACTTGGTGTTTGAATAGTGTCAATAAGTACAAAAAAAGAAATAACTGATGATTTCCAGGTTTTTAGCTTTGAAAATAGGTTTAAAAATGGAGTCATTTATTGTGAGGAGAGAACCTCATGTTAGAACTAAATATAATATATTTAATTTTGATTGTATATGGTGATGTGTCAAGCAGAAATAACCAATGAGCAAAAAGCTATAATTTCTACCATTTTTCAGAGTAAAGAGGAATGTGTTAATCTTCTGAAAATATTAATGTACTTCCTTCAGTAATTTTTCTGCAATGTTGATCCATTTCATACAAAGGGATAGATTACTTATGCCTAAAGGTTGTTTCACAACTGCTCTTAAGACAGAAAATTAGATAACATTAAGGAGCCAAGGTAAGACATGAGATGCTAACTTATGAGGTGGATGAGTTATCTGGAAGTACCTTGAATTATGGTACCCTATAAATGTTTCATAACAATTACATTCACCTGTATTTTGTGTGGCAATACTCAAAGCCACCCATATGTTCTTCTGGAAATCTCTTTCTTTACCAAAATTGGCATGATATAACTTTTTGATGTTTTTGATAACTTTCCAGGCACCTCTGTATTCTCTGGACAAGTCAAAGAGAAAGACTGTGGAAGAAAAATTTGGAGAGGGAGAGGGAATAAATAGAAGAACAGGAATGTTCTCTTTTGTGAGGACACATCTTCTTCAACTGCAATTTTCAATCCTGGATGTACAAGGGATAAGCCGTGGAAGTTTTAAAACCTCCTTGTTCTAGGGCCACCTAATAAGTACAAAATCAGTAGCTGTGGATTCAGATGCCAGGCATAGTTCTCTTTTAAAAAGCCCCATTATTTATCTTGAGAACTACCCTTTATTTGGAGCATCCAGTTTATAATTTCTATTGAAAGGGGGAAAATTCAGGAAAGATTAAAATATGTTTGATACATATTTTTTCTTTTTAGAAATATTATAATTTATTTGGACACACCACATGGCTTGCAGGGTCTTAGTTCCCCAACCAGGGATTGAACCCTGGACGCTGACAGTGAGAGCACCAAATCCTAACCACCGGAACGTGAGGGAATTCCAGAAATATTATAATTTTTAAGTGTGAAATGTCATAAGGACAATTGGACTTAAACATATTGGCTTATTATTTTCCTAACAAATAAGGGTTTTCTTTTGGGAACACAATTCCTGAAAGCACAACAGTAAGGTTATCTATCTTGAATCTAATGCTGATTTCTTGAAAAAAATTTGTTTTTTAATAAAACCTATTAATGGTGATTTGTTTTCTTTCTTGGAGTGATACTATAGGCCATTTAATAATAGGTAATATGTAATAATACATAATATGTAGTTTGTCTCAGAGTAAGGTTGGTTAAGTATCCTTAAAAATGATATTTTTTTCATAGAAATAAGACAAAGAACAAAAATAAATCCTAATTATAATATTTTGAAAAACACTATTTTATATCAACTACTCCTTAGATAACCAACTGGAGTAAGAATTTATACTGTATTTAGAAAAGGGCCTGCCCCAAGCCCCACAATTTCTAGTTTACTTTTTCTTCTTCTCAGGGAGAGCCACGCAGTGATCATAACTCTTTGGTGCTCCAGACCAAAGCAGAGCTACACCAAAGCAGAAAGAAGGGGTAAAATTAAAACAAGACTGACTGAGTTTTTCTGTATTTTTTGTGCTTGGGTTTCCTTATCTTAAAAATGATGAATCTCTTCAACCTGATTTTATTAAGCTAAGTTAGCTACGAGTTGCTTATAATAGTTTAAATTTTCTCTCTGATTTTTTAATCAAAGATCCCTGACTTAAATAAATCTTATACTTCAGTATCTGAATGAGTACTATAATTTAATTAAAGTTAATAGGATTCCATAGAGTTTTTACCTATTACACTAAGATAAAAGCTGAACACTGGAACTTCAGGAGGACCAGCTGAGCTCCATCCACCCAGAGCCACCCAAAGAAGTTATTTAAAAATACATTTGTTGGCAGACATAGAAGACATAGCCTCTCTCCAGATAAAAGTTAACAATATTTTGAAACACACACAACATTTTGAAGAATATCTATTACTGTGTTGATAACATAACAAACATTATTATATATTAATGTAAAACAAAATAGACATCTTTGTTAAGTAGGATTTTAATGTGTAGGTCATCTTTTCCAAATATTTATATTGCTTATTCTAACAAAAGTTATATCAGCAAAACATTGTTGCTATAAACTACCAAGTGAGAATGGAAATTGATTTGTTATATAAAAATCAACTCAAAAATATTTGTTTAAATTCTGTTTTTACATTAGAATAAAATTAAGCTAAAATAAAATTAATTATATTATATAGTTCTTACTCTAAGTGTGGTATTCCAGCAACTTCATTTCTATGTAATTATTTTACCATGTGCTTAAACAAATAAAAATAAAATATAATGAAAGAGCTTTGAATAGTTATGTTCAAGGTAGGTAACAAAAAATAGTACCATAACCTGAAGTAAAATAGATAGATTCATATGAGGATACACCTTTGAAAATGAAGTATGTAGATGACAGCAGCCTTAACTTGTTACCAACATTACATTTATTTAACTATTATTTATTGAGTGTCTACTATAAACCTGGAAACAGAGATAGAATAGTGACAATATCAGGCAAAGCAGAGAGCATACAGTCTAGTGAGAAAACTGTTAAAACCATATGCTTATTTTATTAGCCAAAAAAAAAAATTCTACTTCAACCTTCTTTAAAATGTGTAAAAATTTAACATTATTCATAATTTTATCTTAACTATGAAGCATATGTGGAAATATGCCACATAATTAATAATAAAAGTGTTTTAGATCCAAATATATATTTTCTCCATAGCCCCTTTGGACAAGTGGTAAAATAAATTATCATTTCAAATGACAAATAATATTTACAGACTCTGGAAAATAAGGAAAATTGTAGTACTGACTTTACCAGAAAGAAATATGACTTAAGACTCTAATACAAACTTGTTTCCTATTTTTAGGCAATTATAACACCATAAAAAATCAGCATATAGGAAAATGCTTTTATAGTTGCCTACTTACACCACAAGTATTAACACTGTGTTAAGTATCCTACCCATAGGTCTCTGAGCTCCCTCGAAGTCCTGTCATGATTTTTATCTGCTATGCCAAAGTCTACTTCTGGTTAACTCACAGTCTGTGCACTTAGTGATTGTGATACAAAAGCATTCTGAATGACTTCATGGAATTTAAAATTCATATAGATTGTTTAAAAACCATGTTACTGGTTTTCACGTGGAGACTTATCAGCAAAGAAAGGAAAGTTTCCCCAGAAACATTCAAATTGATTAAAGAAATGTCAATCATGCCTATCCACTAGAAAAAGAAGGTAATCCCAGAACCATTCTCAATTTAGACAAGATGGCATATTAGCATGGGGTTGATGACCCTCTGCCCACAACTTCACCAGGAAGAGTATTAAACCACACTTATCACAGAAAATTAAAAAATAGACTTGGGATTAGGCTTTTTTTTTGGTTGTTTTTCTTTGTGTGTGTGTGTGTGTGTGTGTGTGTGTGTGTGTGGTGGTGGTGGTGGTTGGAAAGGTGGGATTTGCTGTAAAGAAATCTGGGAAGAAAGCAAGAGAGTTGCCATGGGCTGAGTTTTCTAGCAGTATCCTTCCTATTCCCAGGTTTGTCCCATTCATCATCAGTTCAGAATAAGAAAATATAAATGCTCAGATCAGGAGTGATAATCACACAGTATGAACCCAGGAGAAGTGTGCAGAAGATAATGAAAGGGGAAATCTAACTAGTTAGGTCCTAAGCTAATGACACTCCCCAAACCAAAGGGTCACAAAATAACAATTGATTCACCTTTTCAGGAAAAAATAAAGTTCTCAGGATACAACTTCTGAAAGTTTTACTTGATTCATGGTCATTTCTTTAAGGAGAGAATATGGCAAATAGGGTGTGGTTGAGTCTGGGCTGAGAATGGAAGAATCCCCCTTCCCACAGTTGACACTTAATAATATTGCCAACCCACTCTCAGATATCTGGGAAGGCAGTAGTAGGTGGGTTCTAGGCTTTCACCCCTCCTTCTACATACTCATTTTGTGTTTTGGTTTAAAATTGTCTCAACCTAAGAGGACCTTACAAAAAAATTAATAAATTGCAAGTGGTGCATGAACTGTAAAAGAAATATCAAAAGCTGATTAGTGTATGGCATAAGTTATTAATTAAATGGGGACAAACTAATCTAGAATTATAAGAATCCTAAGAAAACACCCTAATAAGACATCTCTGAATTTCACCTCAGAGATGTAGTAAGCTGGAAAGAGGTTTGCTCTCATCCTTACAATAAGGAGAAAGATGGAAAAATTGCAAAGTTATTTTTTTTTCTAACATACCAGGGAGGTTTCAGGCAAACCATATAAACTTAAAATGTAAGGAGTGATAGACACCTGCAGGTAAAAACAGGACATAAATATTTGCTCACCTGGGGTACATACTGCCATGTGCCATATAAGTCAGTTAAAAAACACAGCTGAAAAAATTTAATCAATTTCTAAACCTAAGTGTGAATTATGTGAGAACTTGAAATCTGTGGAGTCTGCTCTTGTAGGGGGATTCACACCTATTTGCAGGCTTTTCCTCTTTTAACCCCATAAGGAATTGGCATATAGAAGTGGAGGTAATCCTAAGAATGCCTTTACGGTGATGCTGGCTGGGACAGGGAAATAGCAGGTATTGCTGAAGTTCTACACAGACCATCCCATCCCCTCATTCTTCAAACAAAATGTTTAATCTGTAGAGGGAAGAACAACAAAAATCGTTCCCTTGGAGCACTGGTGCAAATACATTGCACATTGGGGAAAGAGAACAGGGGTAAAAGTAACAAAAAGAGATAATAACTCTGAACAGTAATATATGCTGGGTCCAGAACTATCATTTTAGAAGAAAACTTGCTCAGGTAATAGTCCCCACCCCCCCAAGGTCCAGGGACAAAATGCCTGTCTGAAACTGAGGCTTAATCAGAACATTAGAGAGTGCCCCACTTTTCTGCCCCCACCACCATATGAACAAGCATCGAGTAAAAATGATAGTGTAACAGAGATGAGAGAGCTGCAAAAGGCAGAACTTCTCTGGGATACAGTATGAAGGAAGGACTAAAAAGCCAAGAGGGTAACAGCCATTAAGGAAGAAAACCTCTGGTCCTGCAGTTATGTTCATCAGATGAATACTATCACAGGTGTGTTGTACCAGAGAATCCATATCTAAAATGACAATGCTGAAAATAATGAGCTTAATGTTTGTCACAGTTTGATATAGCTATCCAAGGATTCTATGGAATTATAGGCTGCTTTAGTGGCAGAAAGGTCCCTTTTATACCAAATGGATACATATTAAATCTATTCAACACTGGTTGTACCACATTTTGATTTCTGTTGCAAACCTGAAGGGCAACCTTTTAGAGAGGCCTACCGCAAGCAAACGTTCAATAGGTTGTAATTTAATGTGATAGTACTCAAAACAATTCAAAATGAATTTGTTTGAAAAATCAAGGCATGTTTAACCATGAGAAAGAAAAGCCTATGGAAGATATCCTATGTGTTCAAAACCACTGAAAGGATTTTCAGATGGAAAATTCCACATTTTGTGTATGATATTGAAGGATAGACATCATTAGAACCAATGTGAATAAATCATTGAGATATATGCTTTCATTCAGAAATAACTTAATTCATCACAGTAGCCTAAAGATAAATATACCACTTTGGAGTTGTATCATTAAAGATACTCAAGTATATGTTAGATAATCAATATTGGGAAATATTATTAAGTAATTTACCATTATTAGATGAAATTATATTTAATACCACTGATTGTATTACTGTATCAGAGGTGACACATATTCCAAGTTTTTCAATTCAAATTTTATATTGATGTCTTTTGAGAAAGAAAACTCATGATGATATTTAGGTTAAAAATTCTATGTAATACTAGATGCTAGAAATTTCCTAAGCGAAATTATTTGGCAGGAGTAGTGCTAACTTTTTAGTTCAATGGAAAAACAAAATTCAGAAGACAGCAATGTAAACAATTCAGAAAAATTCTTTTCAAAATGGACAAGAGATTTATTTTTATTTATTAAATATACTAAAAATAGTGAAGCTACTTTGTATTATGTATTGCTTATGTTTTAAGAATGCACTCTCTTCTAAAGGAAAGCGACCTCAATACATTCCATGAATCATCCTTCAGACAGGAAGCACTCCTATTTGCCAATATCAGTGAATGTGATTTTCTCATTAGTTTTCTTTTTGTCTCTGTCTTCCACAAGATTTAGATACATTTAAAAATACCATTTGACACTCAAAGAATATATCGTAGCTTATATTTAAATATGAAAAAATCTATAATTTAAAGGAAAATTTGTCAATGTTTTGTAGCTTGTGTTTATAGGGAAGACTTCATGAAACAAGACGTAGAACTAAAAATGGCTTTTGGTTTTGCTTCTGCAAAAAAGGAATTTGCTGTCAGGAATAACAGAATGTGAAACAAGACTTGCAATTCATCAATACAATTTTTGTTTAACCTGCAGCAGAGTTGGCTGAACAAATGTAGTGAGATTTGTGTGCAGGAAGGGAAAAGTTTTCTGGATTCACACAAAAAGGCTATTTGTTCACTGCAGAGTCCTGTGGGTTGTGTACGGTGACAAAGCAACACCTGTAACCCTGGCTTATTCTCCTGAGTTGAAAAAGCACAAGGACATTATCTGTCTATGTTTCCCAGTAACAGATCACCTGGCATTAAATTTAAAAATAAATATTATAAAAAAACATGTAGCAAGCACTATTTTTAAAATAAAATTAGATCAATTAATTATTAAAACTCTAGGTTGAAGTAAAATCCAATGAAAAGGCAACTGAGTTTACTTAATAAACACAAATGAACTACTTGTTTTTACTATTTTAATAATTTTTCAATAATAATTATGTTAATTCATATACTTATATTTCATTTAATTCACATAAATGCCAACACATCCAAACCTAACAGTTTTAAGCAACTTTGGGGAAAATGAACAGGCAAACTTTATAATCAACTTTGTTTTCTACAATGTTTCTGTTTTCTGTTACTTTTACATTTATCAATAATTGATGCAAATGAAACCAAGCTATAACATGGAGAAGCTCCTTTCTTGATCAAGCACGTGCATCTTGTGTCCAAGAATGAAACCAAAACAAACAAACAAAGAAGGAAAAATCCCTGATCACTCAACATAATGTACTTGGAAATGACACATACTCCCAATAGCCAATGGCACACACATTCCAATTAACAAAGCAGGTTGCATTGTTAAGCCTTATATCAGTAAAATTCTGCTGCAGGAGAGGGTCCAGGAGAAAAAGGAAAGAAATATTTTTAACCAAATAGAATCCAGAACATATGTAAATAAAGATATAGTTATATCTTAACACTCATGCAGAGATCTCAGTTCACATCCTCATCCTCAATTTCAGATAAGTGTGCTGGCACTTAGTATGGAATTTTAACAGACTCTGGTTGGATAAGCCAGGTATCTCTCCACAATTATTAACAGTTAATATACAAGAATGGCATACTCTTAATTGCAAATGAAAAACAAAGGAAACACTGTCCTAAAAATCATAATTAAAAATTGCACTGAATTGTAAGCAAACGTGGCTATGAGAAAATATAATTATGAGCACTGGAGGGGATGGACAAAAAATACTGAGGGTGATCTCAGTGAGATTTTAAAAATTCATCAGTATCTTGAGAAATTGATTACATTGTGTATACCATCAATAATGTGACAGTACCTATGACCCAAATCTCATAATCAGTGCATCATTAATTTATCTTAAGCTTCTCTTAAATTAACAATGAGGATTGTGGTATATTTGCCTCTTAATTTAAACATTTGCTTAAAAAAAATGAAATAGAGAAAAAGGTCCAGAGAAAAGAAAGGAGGAAAAATACTACATGCAGAACACCCAAAGAACTAGAAAAAAAATTTAAAAAGAAAAGAAGAAAGATGTATATATGAAAAATTATTTGGTAAATAGAACAATCTGATTTAAGAGCTGTCAATGATAGAACAAAAGGAGAGTAATAAGATAGGCAATTGATACCTTTGAGACAAATAAATACCATAGAAAACCTAGTGAGTATAGTTCATATATCTGCCAACACTTCCATCTTGGGTCAAGAAAAGCTGATTTGTTACCTAAATTGTGAGTGATGAGGATTAGGAAAATGCAGGGCATTTGTAGGCTATAACAAAGAAAGGAAATTTAAAAAAATAAATAAATAAACTGTGTATTCTTATATACAACCTACATACAATTCCTTTGTACCTAAAAGGGGATGATATGATTTAACTGAGCAGTAAAATAGAATTAAAAAATATATATTCACATTGCGACTTCCTGAAGAAGAATAAAAAGGCAAGGAGTTCTACATTACAGACAGTCACCTATCAAAGAATATGCAAGCAGAAATTCTTCCAAGAAGTATCAAAAAAAAAAAGAAAGTATGATTTGAACAAATGGATTAGTGAATAATAAGAAAACCTATCGTTCTTATGATTTTTTTTTGTTTTAGTATTGAAAGACTTTAACATTGACTACCTATGCTGAGATACAAGGGTTCTATATTCCCAAATCAGAGCATTTATTTTAACCCTTATGTTCAAAATAAGTGAATGTATATGTGAACTTCAAAGAAATAATAAGTGGGTGAATTTAACATTTGTAAGTTTAAAGAAAATAACTTTTGAGATGGAAGGTATTTTTCACAGATTATGATGAGATCTAGTTAGATTTTTATATAGTTATTCTATTTTTTTGTTTGTTTGTTTTACCTTTGTTTTTCCCCTTTCTTGAGTGTATGGACACTGTTTTTTAAGTATCATGCTAGAAGTTTAGCAGGGGAGCTGTTGGGGGGTGGTTTATATTATAAGAAGACCACATGGTAAGTAGACCTAATTACAAAAGAATATTTAAAACTTTTCTTCCACCTTGTAACACACAGAAAATTTGAAGTTTGTGATGCACCTCTCAAGCAACCAGAGTAATGTTGTTGAAAACAGGATTTAACTGGAGATGGGAAGTAGTATTAAAAGATTTATATAGAGTTGAAGCTAGGCTTAATGTCAGTCCTTTCCCTCCCAAAAAATGTAAACACAACATTGAATTATAAGAAAGTAAAAAGTATTTATGTACTCAGCCATAAAAAGAAAAGAAATTGAGTTATTTGTAGTGAGGTGGTTGGACGTAGAGTCTGTCATACAGAGTGAAGTAAGTCAGAAAGAGAAAAACAAATACCATATGCTAACACATATATATGGAATCTAAGGGAAAAAAATTAAAAAAAGGTCATGAAGAACCTAGGGGTAAGACGGAAATAAAGACACAGACCTACTAGAGAATGGACTTGAGGATATAGAGAGGGGAAAGGGTAAGCTGTGACAATGCGAGAGAGAGGCATGGACATATATACACTACCAAACGTAAGGTAGATAGCTAGTGGGAAGCAGCCGCATAGCACAGGGAGATCAGCTCAGTGCTTTGTGACCACCTAGAGGGGTGGGATAGGTAAGGTGGGAGGGAGGAAGACACAAGAGGGAAGAGATATGAGAACATATGTATATGTATAACTGATTCACTTTGTTATAAAGCAGAAATTAACACATCATTGTAAAGCAATTATACTCCAATAAAGATGTTAAAAAAGTATTTATGTTTATAAAGTGAGGATAATAATATCTTTGTCATATTGTTACATTTCTTCACAGCTTACTTCATTTTATGCTAGTCTTATTTAATCTTTGAAAAAATACAGAAACTTTTAGAATTGAAAGAATCCCTAGGTAGCATATATCCATATCTCTCACTTTGAAGAGAGTAGAAGAAAGTTTATGATGTCTGGATGAGGTGTCTAATGTCATGTAAGGAATTAGTAGCAGATCTGGAACTTTACTATAGTTTTAAAACCATGGTAAATTGTGTTGTATCGCATAATCTAATTTATGTTTACTTATACACACTTGGAAGTGGTTTACAATTTAGGTTGCGCTGAATGAAAACCACATACTATGTCTGTTCAGCAAATTATTTATCCTTAGTTCTGCATTTTCATGAAGTGCCAAGAGGCCAAATAATAAACTCCAATAATAGTGCTCTCTTTAGGTATATTGTACTCTATCCTTGCTGCACATTACCAACCTTATGAGTAGGTGTTAGGATAGACAATCCTCTGCTGTAAAGGTACACAGATGGACACTTAGAGTAAAAGCATATTAACCTTACCTGCTTTTTATGGGCCGAATTGTGTTCCCTCCCAAATACATATGTTCATTGATATATTCTAAACCCCAGTGCCTCAGAGTGTGGCCATATTTGGAGATGGAGGGTTGTCTTTGAAGAGATGATTAGGTTAAAATGAGGTCTTTGAGGTGGACCCTAGTCCAATAGGACTTGTGTCCTTGTAGAAACAGAAGATTTGGACACATAGATAGAAACATGAGTTACATGTGCATGCAAAGGGATGACGACGTGAAGACACATCTGCAAACCAAGGAGGGAAGCCTCAGAAGAAACCAATCTTTCTGATACCTTCATCTCAGGCATCCAGAATGAAAAACTGTGAGAAAAGAAATCTCTGTTGTTTAAGCAAGCCAGTCAGTGGTAATAATTTTTATGGCAGCCTTACCAAACTAATACACTGCCTCTTTTAATTTGTGAATATGCATCATATGTAATTCACTGTTTTGGGCTTTTTGGTTTCTATTATTTATTTATTGCTACAAATACACTTGTCATTGTTTCACCCTCACTGGAATAACCAGTTCAGAAGCAGGAAAAAATAAGAAGTTATCTTTTGTGTACAAGCACCATGTGCAGCTTGAAGCTTCTATACATAGTATGCTGCTATAGCTAAGAAGATGTGTTCAGGAACATAGCAATAGGTCTCGTTATCCTGTCTCATCTCAGACTGTTAGAATCCATCTCGCCTCAGAGTTCTGCTGACCACAATTCCTGACAGAAGGTCCACCATTGCAATTCAACCTAAAATATCATTTATATATATTTCCTAACCTAATCCAATCCTCCTTCCCTTCCTGCTCTCTCTATACCTCTTACTACTTAAAAACAACAACCTTGCCTATATTTGCACAATTTACTATTGTTCTGAAAAACCAGCTATCAATTGCACAATAACTTCCCCTATAGCCTCATTGATCTGAAACTATTTTTGTTGTTTTGCATATCAGTACTTGGAGGGTAAACTGATACCTCTTTGCTTGCAATTGTCGCTGCTGCTGGACCTTTTCTGTCTAAAATATAGCAACAAAAACAACAACAAAAAAGTAACAACAAAATTTCTCTTTCATGTATATTACACAAGGTTCAAACATTCTCACCTCTCTTAAATACATTCACCTATTTACCTCTTAGTCATTCTCTTTGCAATCACTGAAGTATTTAAATACTTTGTAATCTTTCTTCTCATCTCAAACTCTTATTTTCGACAATATAAAAATCCACATGTATAACATTTCATCAGTTAGAATGCTCATTTCTCTATTAGTCTTCTTTTAGTTTCCTGAAGTAGACAAGCTCTTTTCTACATCAGAGCCTTTATATCTATTTCCCAAAATTATCTTTTCATGCACAAAATTTTAACGTTAACTACAGCTTCGAAAATATAGATTCTATATCATGCCTTTTCTAGGTCAGAAAAGGTCATAAAGGAAGAAAAAGAAAGAAAGAAAAAAGAGAGAGAGAGAGAAAAAGGAGAAAGAAAAAAGAAAGAAAGAACAAAGGAAAGAAAGAAAGATCAGAAGGAGGAAGGATAAGATGGGATTTGGGCATTAAGAGCAAAGGATGATTAATATAAAAGTGAAGCCCCTAAAACTTTTTGAAGTATAGAGCAGGAAAGAAAATATAATCTAAACCATATTTCCCATCCTAGTTTTAATATACACAACTAGGCATGTTATTTTTAATCCACATGTCTTTAACTCTCTACTTTAAAAAAGTAAACTCCTTTGGCCATGCCTTAGATAAAGTTCATTTTTAAAAGACTTTACCCAACTATGGCCTCAGGAAAAAAATATATTAGCTACTGAAATACATAAATTTCAGAACTTGTGAAATGTGCATAATGGAACACAGAATGAAAGTGATGTAACCAAAATTTGGTGTCTGGCACTTTTTAGTCAGAAGACAAAGTTTAAGAGGAAGAGTATATCTAAAATTCATTGAAGTAACAGGACAAGGATAACATCATGAACCATTTCCAAAGAATTAAAAGACCAATTTTTATTTTTTGTTATGAAAATATTGGCATGTTATGCTTCATAATTATGTCACATGTGAAGCCATACCAGGAGTCAAAGATAATTCAGGAAGTTGATTAAAAAGTGTACCTTTCAGCCATCTTGCTTTCAGCTTATCTGAACCTGACACTTGCAGCCGTTTACCACGCATATTGAGGCAGTGAAATGATTTTTATTAAAACGCAGTTAGTGTAGTCAATTTGTTTCCAAAACTTGGTCTTGGCTAAAAGGGACATTTCTTCCTGAATATTCGCCACCCAATTCCACAGGGTTTGTATTTGCTTGGTTTAAATATTCAATTTCCTGTTTTCAATTGAAAAATTCTTATGGAAGAGATTTTTTTTTTTTTTTTACTACAGAAGGTGACGAAAACACCACACAAAGTAGATGAATAAAATCTGCAGAAATCCCATTTAAACAGCAAGATTATTTTTCCTGAATAAAACAAAATATATTATTTAATACTCTTAGGTATTTGATAGATTTTTCAATCATAAATGCTCCTGTTTAGGATGGCACTTCCAAATCATGATTTTACTCCACATCTTTATTTTTCTGCAATTTCCATTTTTATTTTCACTCTTTTTGCTCACTTGTATATAAATATGATATTTCCTGGTTTGCAAAAAGTTTGAAGAATACTTTTTGCCCAAGTGTGTAACAATAACATATACTTAATAGAAAAGGAAATCTGGTTTCTGGTATAATAATTTGCCAGTTTTCTTCTCACCATATTATCACTGCCATCACCATTCATCTAACTTTAACTTCTAAGCCCCATCTGTTTAAAAATAAGCTTTATAATTGTGTTACAGTGTTTGGGGAGAAACAAAAAGGAAAAGGGAGAAAGTAGTATCTTCCTGAGTGGGTACCTTTTATAAGATAATTTGAGAGGAATGTTTACTAATGGAATTTGTATTAAATTTCACACAGGAAATACACTAATCTTTAATATAGAAAGGCCACACAAAGAAGACGTAAAGATGTAAAAGGTCAAAAAACTTTAATTGCTTGGTACAAAATAAAAGTGAAAAGATGCCACAGATATACACATATACATTCACACACATTGATTGGTAAAAGCTTGATAGCAAGTGAAAATAAGTGAGAGCATAAAATAAAAGATACAAGCAACAAATGTAGCAGAAAGGAATGAGACAGGAGGGATAATAGCTTGCTATAAATTAGGACTGAAATAAAATTAATGATGTTTTTAGTAGCCAAGCTACTGAATTAATATTTTAGACTTGTCTTGAAAGGAAAATAATGGGAGAAAGAAGTCTAGACATTTAGAGAGTAATGGAGATGAGACTAATTGCAGTTTTAAAAGCCTGATAAGAAAATAGAGTACACCTAGAATTAAATATGTAAAATGATAGAGTTCAGGTATAATTTGTAATAAAGTAATAAAATAATTATAAGCTCCTAAGAATGTCTTAGAAAATCATATAGCACAGAGAGAAATATAGCCTTAGCTTCAGAGAAACTAAAAAGCTAATACCCAGGAAATTATTTCTCATCTAAATCTAATCCCAATAAATACCTCAATAATATAAACATTTACTTAAGGGAAAGAATACAAACATTTTACCTAGCTGGCAATAATACATTGGGAGATTTCTTTGTAGGAAAATACATAATTATTTTGTCTTTTGAAGTAAATATGCTGATAACAAAACCAAACAAGCAAATACACAAATATACAATGAAACATTTTCAACATAAAGCCATAGATATTGAAAATCTAAAAAGGAAAATGTTTTTCCATGTGAACATCAAACATAAAAAAGCTGAAGTGACTCTACTAATGTCAGAAAAAGTAGATTTCAAACAAACACAATAGTACCGAACATGCATAAGTCCCATTCATATTGACAAAACAGTTAATATTATCAAAAATACTTACAGTGTGAAATATATATGTATGCAATCATATAGATCCCAGATAAAGGAAAAAAGACATAATTAAAGGAAGAACAAACACATCCACAGACAGTTGCAGACTTTAACAATGCATTGTCAATAACTGAAAGAAAAGGTAGACAAACAAATCTGAAATGATGTAGGTAATTTGAACAACACAAATGACCATGGTGATGTAATATATATGTATAGAAAACCCCATTCCACAAAAACAGAGTGGATTCCTCTCAAATGCATATGAAATATTCACTAAGAATGAAAAAAACAATGTCTTTATAAATTTCATGGTATCATATGAAGCATGTTTTCTGAAACACAAAGGTGTACTAGTAGAAATAATTAACATCAAGATATTTAGCAAATCTTCAAATACCTGAAAATGAGACACAACACATCTCTATAACAGTGTCAAAGAAAAGATCAAAAGAAAACTTTAAAAATGGCATTTTAATTGAATAATATTAAAAATACATCATTCTGAAATTTGTAGGATGTTGCCCTAGCAATCCTCAGAGGCAACTGTATGACTTTTAACATCTAAAATAGGAAAGAAAAGAGATTGAATTAAAAAAAAAATCTGACAATAACAAATGTTGATGAAGGTATGGAACCACGTAAACTTTCTTACTGATTGGAGTAAACAGGTCCAAACATTTTTTTTTTTAAACACTTGGGCAATTCTCATAAACTTAAAGATTCACTTACCCTCTAATTCAGCAATTCCAATCTAGACATTATTATTTTTCATTATTTTAAAAATTTTATTTTATGGTAGCATATAGTTAATCAACAATGCTGTGTTATTTTCACGTATACAGCAAAGTGATTCAGTTATACATATACATATATCTATTTTATTACATATTCTTTTCCCATATAGGTTATTACAGAATATTGAGTAGAGTACCCTGTGCTATACAGTAGGTCCTTGTTGATTATTTTATATATAGTAATTTGTATACGTTAATCCCAAACTCCTATAGATATTATTTTTTTAATGAAAATATGTTCACAGTAAGCCTTATCCAAGAATGTTCAAGGTAACTTTATTCATACTAGCAAAATCTGGATGCATGCTACAATTCCATCAACATGAAAACAAATACACAATCTATTCTATTTATACAATGGAATACTATGCAGAATTATGTGGATAATATCAAGAATATTAAACTGAGTAAAAGAAGTTAGATACATAATTATACATAACTACATAATTCCCTTTGTAAAGATCAAGAACAGATAAACCCATGGAGACAGAAATCAGAAATGCTTATGTCAGCAAACGTGAGCATTAACTGATAATGAGCAAAAGGAAGACTTCTGGGATCAAGAAAATATATATTGATAGGGATGTGGGTGATACAGGTTTTTCCTTTGTCAAAACTAATCCTAGTGTAAACAGGGTCAGTGGGTTTCACTGATTTTCAATTATGTCAATAAAATAAACAAAAATAATGTCTTACAAAAATAAAAATCCATTTATAGGAGCAAAACACACAGGAAAAAAAATGGAATCCAAACGTGACACTAAATATCGCAAGGGAATAAAACAAAAGAAGAACGGGGGTGGGGGGAAGCACTAGAAAAACAACACCAAAACAATTAACAAAGTGGCAATAAGTACATATTTGTCAATAATTACTTTAAATGCAAATGGACTAAATACTCCAATCTAAAGACATAGAGTGACTGAATGGATTAAAAAAAAAAGATCCATATATACACTGGCTACAAGAAACTCACTTCAGATCTAAATACACACAGACTGAAAGTGAGGGGATGGAAAGATGTATTCCACGCAAATGGAAATGAAAAAATATCTAGAAGAAAATGTAGGCAGTACTCTCTTCAATATCAGTCTTAGTCATATATTTTGGATATGTCTCCTCAGACAAGGGAAACAAAAGTAAAATTAAAAAAAAAATGGGACAACATCAAACTAAAAAGCTTTTGCAAAGTGAAGGAAACTATCAATAAAATTAAAAGGCCACCGACTGAATGAGAAAGATATTTGCCAATGATATATCTGACAATGGGTTAATATAAAACATATACAAAGAACTCATACAAATCAACATAAATAAAGTGACCCAGTTAAAAATGAGTATAGGATATGAATATATATTTTTCTAAGGAAAACATATAAGTGGCCAACAGGCACATGAAAAGATTCTCAACATCACTAGCCAACAGAATAATGCAAGTCAAAACCACAATGAGATATAACTACATACTCGTCAGAATACCTATTATCAAAGATAACAAATAACAAGTTTTGGCAAGGATGTAGAGAAAAGAAACCTTCATACACTATTGTTGGGAATGTAAACTGGTGCAGCTAATATGGAAAACAAAATGGAGATTTCTTTAAAAATTAAAAATACAACTACCACATGATCCAGCAATTCCATTCCTGGGTATATATCCAAGGAAAACAACACACTCAGATATATGCTCCTTTATGCTCATTAAATCATTGTTTACAATAGGCAAGATATGGAAGCAACCTAAACGCCCATCAACAGATCAATGGATAAAGAAGGATATCCAATGGAATACTACTTAGCCATCAAAAAGAATGAAATTTTGGCATTTGTAACGACATGCACGGAACTAGAGTATATTATGCTAAGTGAAATAAGTCAGACAGAGGAAGACAAATCCTGTATGATTCCACTTATATGTGTAATCTAAAAAACAAAACAATGGACATACATAAAAAAACAGAAATAGTTATAAATACAGAGAACAAATAAGTTGTTGCCAGAGGGGAGGATGGTAGAGGGAAGAAAGAAATAGGTGAGGGAGATTAAGATGTATAAACTTCATTTGCAAAATAAATGTTATAGGTACAAAATGTACAGGGAAATATAATCAATATCTATGAAATATCTTTGTATGGTGATATAACTACTCTTATTGTGATGATCATTTTGAAATACACAGAAGCACCAAATCACTATGTAGTGGTAACAGGAACTAACATAAAGTTGCAGGTCAAGTATACTTCAAAAACAAACAAACAAACTCATAGAGAAATCAGATATGTGGTTACAACCAAAGGTTGGGGTGGGGGAGTATGATTTGGATGAAGGCAGTCAAAAGGTACACACTTCCAGTTATGAGACAAATAAGTACTAGGAGTGTAATATACAACATAATAAATTAACATTGCTGTATGTTATATATTAAAGTTGCTGTATGTTATACATGAAAGTTGTTAAGAGAGTAAATCCTGAGTTCACATCACACACAAAAAAAATTATTTCTTTTTTGTATTTTGTATCTATATGAGATGAGGGATGTTCACTATACTTTTTGTGATAATCATTTCATTGTGTATGTAAGTCAGATCATTATTCTGTTCATCTTGAACTCATACAGGGCTATATGTCAATTGTATCTCAATAAAACTGGAATAAAAAAAATAAAAACATGTTTGAAGTTACCATCACTCCCTTAGGAAAACCTGGAATATGCCAAATTTATATCAGTTGTGTGAACTGAAGAATGGTGAACCACTGCAGTTGAGAATATAAAGGAACTTAAGCCATTCTATTTATAAATAGTTGTACTCAAAGTAGGTGTAGGTAAAAATCCTGCTTCTTAAATATGTCAACTTCAACAATTCTCACATACGTAGATGTTTGAGGAAATTCGTCACAGAATTGTTTATGGTAGACGGAAGTTGGAGGCTACTCCGAAATCCACCACTGGGGGAATAAAACTGTGATGGATATACACCACTGTACACAATGCAGCAGTTAGACGCAACCAATATGAGACATGCACACTCACCCAGACATGGACATCCTCCAACATGGATATTCCCTAAAGATATTATTGAGAGAAAATTAGGGTCTATTGAAAAATACTACTTGCAAATATTACAAATAAATAAGTGCGGTTACAAGTAGAATTGAAGACTTGGTGGCAGGAATTTGGAGCGGTTGCTTTTGACAGACTTTATTTTTTCTGTGAAGTAGAAACAACATGTTATGAAGTTACCATCACTCAATTAGGAAAACTTGGAATATGTCAAATTTTGCATCAGTTGTGTGAATTGACGAATGGTGAAGCAGTGCAGTTGAGTGAGATAAGAGGCAAAGTCATCTGCTGATAGTCGTGCAGGTAGAAGAGTGTGGAGAACAGAAAATTTGCCCATAAAAACTAGACAAAACAAATGTAATAATAAAAATTTCAACAAGTATTGAGGTCCAGCTGAGGTCAGTGACTATGAATTTATATTGCTAACAATCTTCTCAGCGTGTGATTTTTCTCCGACTGTTTTGACCTGTGCAGTAGGAGGCTGGGACAAGGCTGATAGTGTATCAGTAATAAAAGGAAAGTAAGAAATGCATTCATTTATTCAGGTAAATAGACCGATTCTTCTTATTTTTTGTTAAAGTTATTTAGGTAATACTTATTTTAGATTTAGTTGATGCTCCGAGTGGAAAGCATAAAATGAGACAAGATTAAAAATGGCAGAGCTTGAAACAGATAAATTTAAAGAAGGCTAAGTTATGTTTGGAAAGCTAATCAAAAGTATGATTTCAGGTAGTTACCTTAAAAAAAAGCTTGCTTTGAAATGGAACAGATACTATGTAACTTATGAGGGATGTATACTAATCTTGCCACTATCTCTAGTGAGCTTTGTGAGCTGAGACCCTTTCCCAACCCTTTTGAACATTCTAACATCAACAAAATTTAATGATCAGATTATTGGTCTTTACATCGCTCCCAGCTGCAGTCTTAGTAAGGCAAAAGATTCTAGCTGAAATCTCCCAAATTGCCACCCACCAAATTCTTTCTTTTTTTTTTTTTTACATCTTTATCGGAATATAATTGCTTTAAAATGGTGTGTTAGTTTCTGCTTTATAACAAAGTGAATCAGTTATACATATGCATATGTTCCCATATCTCTTCTCTCTTGCGTCTCCCTCTCTCTCACCCTCCCTATTCCACCCTTCTACAGGGTCACAAAGCACCGAGCTGATCTCCCATTTCACATTTGGTAGTGTATATATGTCCATGCCACTCTCTCATTTTGTCACAGCTTACCCTTCCCCCCGCCCCATATCCTCAAGTCCCTTCTCTAGTAGGTTTGAGTCTTTATTCCTGTCTTACCACTAGGTTCTTCATGACATTTTTTTTTGCTTAAATTCCATATATATGTATTAGCATACAGTATTTGTCTTTCTGTTTCTGACTTACTTTACTCTGTATGACAGACTCTAGGCCCATCCACCTCATTACAAATAGCTCAATTTTGTTTCTTTTCATGGCTGAATAATATTCCATTGTATATATGGGCCACATCTTCTTTATCCATTCATCTGATGATGGACACTTAGGTTGTTTCCATCTCCGGGCTATTGTAAATAGAGCTGCAATGAACATTTTGGTACATGACTCTTTTTGAATTTTGGTTTTCTCAGGATATATGCCCAGTAGTGGGATTGCCAGGTCATACGGTAGTTCTATGTGTAGTTTTTTAAGGAACCTCCATACTGTTCTCCATAGTGGCTGTACCAATTCACATTCCCACCAGCAGTGCAAGAGTGTTCCCTTTTCTCCACACCCTCTCCAGCATTTATTGTTTCTAGATTTTATTTTATTTATTTATTTATTTATTTTTGTGGTACGCAGGCCTCTCACTGTTGTGACCTCTCCCGTTGTGGAGCACAGGTTCCGGACACTCAGGCCCAGCGGCCATGGTTCACGGGCCCAGCCGCTCTGCGGCAGGTGGGATCTTCCCAGATGGAGCACAAACCCGTGTCCCTTGCATCGGCAGGCAGGCTCTCAACCACTGCGCCACCAGAGAAGCCCGTTTCTAGATGTTTTGATTATGGCCATTCTGACTGGTGTGAGATGATATCTCATTGTAGTTTTGATTTGCATTTCTCTAATGATTAATGATGTTGAGCATTCTTTCATGTGTTTGTTGGCAGTCTGTATATCTTCTTTGGAGAAATGTCTATTTAGGTCTTCTGCCCATTTTTGGATTGGATTGTTTGTTGTTTTGTTGCTGAGCTGCATGAGCTGCTTGTAAATTTTGGGGATGAATTCTTTGTCAGTTGCTTCATTTGCAAATAATTTTTCCCATTCTAAGGCTTATCCTTTGGTGTTTTTTATGGCTTCTTTTGCTGTGCAAAAACTTTGAAGTTTCATTAGGTCCCATTTGTTTATTTTTGTTTTTATTTCCATTTCTCTAGGAGGTGGGTCAAAAAGGATCTTGCTGTGATTTATGTCACAGAGTGTTCTGCCTATGGTTTCCTCTAAGAGTTTGATAGTTTCTGGCCTTACATGTAGGTCTTTAATCCATTTTGAGCTTATTTTTGTGTATGGTGTTAGGGAGTGATCTAATCTCATACTTTTACACGTACCTGTCCAGTTTTCCCAGCACCACTTATTGAAGAGGCTCTCCTTTCTCCACTGTATATTACTGCCTCCTTTATCAAAGGTAAGGTGACCATATGTGCGTAGGTTTATCTCTGGTCTTTCTATCCTATTCCATTGATATATATTTCTGTTTTTGTGCCAGTACCATATTTTTTTTTTGGGGGGTACACGGGCCTCTCACTGTTGAGGCCTCTCCCGTTGCAGAGCAAAGGCTCCAGATGCACAGGTTCAGCAGCCATGGCTCGCAGGCCCAGCCACTCTGCAGCATGTGGGATCTTCCCAGACTGGAGCATGAACCCGTGTCCCCTGCATCGGCAGGCAGACTCTCAACCACTGTGCCACCAGGGAAGCCCTACAATACTGTTTTGATTACTGTAGCTTTGTAGTGTAGTCTGAAGTAAAGGAGCCTGATTCTTACAGCTCCATCTTTCGTTCTCAAGATTGCTTTGGCTATTCAGGGTCTTTTGTGCTTCCATACAAATTGTGAATTTTTTTGTTTTATTTCTGTGAAAAAAGCCAGTGGTAGTTTCATAGGGATTGCCTTGAATCTGTAGATTTCTTTGGGTAGTAGTCATTTTCACAATGTTGATTCTTCCAATCCAAGAACATGGTATATATCTCCATCTATTTGTAACATCTTTAATTTCTTTCATTAGTGTCTTATAATTTTCTGCATACAGGTCTTTTGTCTCCTTAGGTAGGTTTATTCCTAGATATTTTATTCTTTTTGTTGCAATGGTAAATGGGAGTGTGTTCTTGATTTCACTTTCGGATTTTTCATCATTAGTGTATAGGAATGCTAGAGATTTCTGTGCATTAATTTTGTATCCTGCTACTTTACCAAATTCATTGATTAGCTCTAGTAGTTTTCTGGTAACATCTTTAGGATTCTCTATGTATACTCTCATGTCATCTTCAAACAGTGACAGCTTTACTCCTTCTTTTCCGATTTGGAATCCTTTTATTTCCTTTTCTTTTCTGATTGCTGTGGCTAAAACTTCCAAAACTATTTTGCATAAGAGAGGTGAGAGTGGGCAACCTTATCTTGTTCCTGATCTTAGTGGAACTGATTTTTGTTTTTCACCATTGAGGATGATGTTGGCTGTGGGTTTGTCATATATGGCCTTTATTATATTGAGGAAAGTTCACCCTATGACTGGTTTCTGCAGGGTTTTTATCATAAATGGTTGTTGAATTTTGTCAAACGCTTTCTCTGAAACTATTGAAATGACCATATGGTTTTTCTCATTCAGTTTGTTAATATGGTGTATCACATTGATTTATTTGCATATATTGAAGAATCCTTGCATTCCTGGAATAAACCCCACTTGATCATGGTGTATGATCTTTTTAATGTGCTGTTGGATTCTGTTTGCTAATATTTTGTTGAGGATTTTTTCATCTATGTTCATCAGTGATATTGGCCTGTAGTTTACTTTGTTTGTGACATCCTTGTCTGCTTTTGGTATCAGAGTGATGGTGGCCTTGTAGAATGAGTTTGGGAGTGTTCCTTGCTCTGCTATATTTTTGAAGAGTTTGTGAAGGATAGGTGTTAGCTCTTCTCTAAATGTTTGATAGAATTCGCCTGTGAAGCCATCTGGTCCTGGGCTTTTGTTTGTTGGAAGATTTTTAATCACAGTTTCAATTTCAGTGCCTGTGATTGGTCTGTTCATATTTTCTATTTCTTCCTGATGCAGTCTTGGCAGGTTGTGCATTTCTAAGAATTTGTCCATTTCTTCCAGGTTGTCCACTTTATTGGCATAGAGTTGTTTGTAGTAATCTCTCATGATCTTTTGTATTTCTGCAATGTCAGTTGTTACTTCTCCTTTTTCATTTCTAATTCTATTGTATTGATTCTTCTCCCTTCTTTACTTGATGTGTCTGGCTAATGCTTTATCAATTTTGTTTATCTTCTCAAAGAAACACCTTTTAGTTTTATTGATCTTTGCTATCAATTCCTTCATCTCTTTTTCATTTATTTCTGATCAGATTTTTATGATTTCTTTCCTTCTGCTAATTTTGGAGTTTTTTGTTCTTCTTTCTCTAATTGCTTTAGGTGCAAGGTTAGGTTGTTTATTCAAGATGTTTCTTGTTTCTTAAGGTAGGATTGTATTGCTATAAACTTCCCTCTTACAACTGTTTTTGCTGCATCCCATAGGTTTTTGGTTGTCGTGTCTCCATTGTCATTTGTTTCTAGGTATTTTTTGATTTCTTTTCTGATTTCTTCAGTGATCACTTCATTATTAAGTAGTGTATTGTTTAGCCTCCATGTGTTTGTATTTTTTACAGATCTTTTCCTGTAATTGATATCTAGTCTCATAGCATTGTGGTCGGAAAAGATTCTTGATACAATTTCAATTTTCTTAAATTTATCAAGGCTTGATTTATGACCCCAAATATGATCTATCCTGGAGAATGTTCCATGAGCACTTGAGAAAAATTTTTATTCTGTTGTTTTTGGATGGAATGTCCTATAAATAACAATAAAGTCCATCTTGTTTAATGTATCATTTAAAGCTTGTGTTTCCTTATTTATTTTCATTTTGGATGATCTGTCCTTTGGTGAAAGTGGGGTGTTAAAGTCCCCTATTATGAATGTGTTACTGTCGATTTCCCCTTTTATGGCTCTTAGTATTTGCCTTATGTATTGAGGTGCTCCTATGTTGGGTGCATAATTATTTACAATTATTATATATTCTTCTTGGTTCATTCCCTTGATCATTATGTAATGTCCTTCTTTGTTGCTTCTAATAGTCTTTATTTTAAAGTCTATTTTCTCTGATATGAGAATTGCTACTTCAGCTATCTTTTGGTTTCCATTTGCATGGAATATCTTATTCCATCCTCTCACTTTCAGTCTGTGTGTGCCTCTAGGTCTGAAGTGGGTTTCTTGTAGACAGCATATATATGGGTCTTGTTTTTGGATCCATTCCGCCAGTCTGTGTCTTTTGGTGGGAGCATTTAAACCATTTACATTTAAGGTAATTGTCATTATGTATGTTCCTGTTCCCATTTTCTTAATTGTTTTGTGTTTGTTATTTTAGGGCTTTTCTGTCCCTTGTGTTTCTTGCCCAGAGAAGTTCCTTTAGTATTTGTTGTAATGCTGCTTTGGTGGTGCTGAACTCTCTCAGGTTTTGCTTGTCTGTAAAGATTTTAATTTCTCCATCAAATCTGAATGAGATCCTTGCTGGGAAGAGTAATCTTGGTTGCAGGTTTTTCTCCTTCATCACTTTAAATATGTCCTGCCAGTCCCTTCTGGCTTGCAGAGTTTCTGCTGAAAGATCAGCTGTTAACCTTATGGGGATTCCCTTGTGTGTTATTTGTTGTTTTTCCCTTGCTGCTTTTAATATGTTTTCTTTGTATTTAATTTTTGACAGTTTGATTAACATGTGTCTTGGCGTGTTTCTCCTTGGGTTTATCCTGTATGGGACTCTCTGTGCTTCCTGGGCTTGATTAACTATTTCCTTTCCCATATTAGGGAAGTTTTCAACTATAATCTCTTCAAATATTTTCTCAGTCCCATTCTTTTTCTCTTCTTCTTCTGGAACTCCTATAATTAGAATGTTAGTGTGTTTAATGTTGTCCCAGTCGTCTCTGAGACTGTCCTCAGTTCTTTTCATTCTTTATTCTTTATTCTACTCTACAGTAGTTATTTCCACTCTTTTATTTTCCAGGTCACTTATCCTTTCTTCTGCCTCAGTTATTGTGCTATTGATCCCTTCTAGAGTATTAATTTCATTTATTGTGTTGTTCATCATTGCTTGTTTCATGTTTAGTTCTTCTAGGTCCTTGTTAATTGTTTCTTGCATTTTGTCTATTCTATTTTCAAGATTTTGTATCACCTTTACTATCATTACTCTGAATTATTTTTCAGGTAGACTGCCTATTTCCTCTTCGTTTGTTAGGTCTGGTGGGATTTTATCTTGCTCCTTCATCTGCAGTGTGTTTTTCTGTCTTCTCATTTTGTTTATCTTACTGTGTTTGGGGTCTCCTTTTTGCAGGCTGCTGGTTTGTAGTTCCCATTTTTTTTCATGTCTGTCCGCAGTGGCTAAAGTTGGTTCAGTGGGTTTTGTAGGTTTCCTGGTGGAAGGGACTAGTGCCTGTGTTCTGGTGGATGAGGCTGGATTTTGTCTTTCTGATGGACAGGTCCACGTGTGGTGGTGTGTTTTGGGGTGTCTGTGGCCTCATTATTATTTTACGCAGCCTCTCTACTAATGGGTGTGGTTGTGTTCCTGTCTTGCTAGTTGTTTGGCATAGGGTGTCCAGCACTGTAGCTTGCTGGTCGTTGAGTGAAGCTGGGTGTTGGTGTTGAGATGATCTCTGGGAGATTTTTGCCATTTGATATTACGTGGAGCTGGGAGGTCTCTTGTGGACCAGTGTCCTGAAGTTGGCTCTCCCACCTCAGAGGCACAGCACTGACTCTTGTCTGCAGCACCAAGAGCTTTTCATCCACAAGGCTCAGAATAAAATGGAGAAAAAGTAGAAAGAAAGAGGATAAAGAGGATAAAAGAAAATAACATAAACTAAGGTAAAATAAAATAGTTATTAAAGTAAAAAATAATTATTAAGAAAAGCAATATATTTTAAAAATTAAAAAAACATAAGAAGACAAACAAACAAAGAAAAAAACGGACGGATAGAACCCAAAGCCATATGGTGAAAGCAAAGCTATACAGACAAAATCTCACACAGAAGCATACACATACACTCTCATAAAAAGAGGATAAGGGGATAAAATAATAAATCTTACTCTCAAAAAGTCCACCTCCTCTATTTGGGATGGTTCGTTGTCTATTCAGGTATTCCACAGATGCAGGGTACATCAAGTTTATTGTGCAGCTTTAATCCGCTGCTCCTGAGGCTGCTGGCAGAGGCAGGCATGAAGTTGCACCAGCCTGAGGTGCGCCATGCATTTTCCCGGGGAAGTTGTCCCTGATCCGGGACCCCGGCAGTGACAGGCTGCACATGCTCCCAGGAAGGGAAGTGTGGATAGTGACCTGTGCTTGCACACAGGCTTCTTGGTGGCGGCAGCAGCAGCCTTAGCGTCTCATGCTCATCTCTGAGGTCTGCTGTTAGCCACGGCTCATGTCCGTCTCTGGAGCTCCTTTAAGCAGCGCTCTTAATGCCCTCTCCTTGTGCCCCAGGAAACACAGAGGAAAGAAAATGTCTCTTGCCTCTTCGGCAGGTCCAGACTTTTTCCCAGGGTCCCTCCCGGCTAGCCATGGTGCACTAAACCACTGCAGGCTGTGTTCACGCTGCCAACCCCAGTCCTCTCCCTGAGCTCCACTGAAGCCTGAGCCTCAGTTCCCAGCCCCGCCTGCCCCGACGGGTGAGCAGACAAGCCTCTAGGGCTGGTGAGTACTGGTTGGCACCGATCCTCTGTGTGGAAATCTCTCCGCTTTGCCCTCTGCTCCCTTGTTGCTGTGCTCTCCTCCGCGGCTCTGAAACTTCCCCCCTCTGCCACCCACAGTCTCCATACGTGAAGGGGCTTCTAGTGTGTGGAAACCTTTCCTCCTTCACAGCTCCCTCCCACTGTGCAGGTCCTGTCCCTATTCTTTGGTCTCTGTTTATTCTTTTTTCTTTTGCCCTACTCAGGTACGTGGGGAGTTTCTTGCCTTTTGGGAGGTCTGAGGTCTGCCAGCGTTCAGTAGGTGTTCTGTAGGAGTTGTTCCATGTGTAGATGTATTTCTGATGTATCTGTGGGGAGGAAGGTGATCTCCGCGTCTTACACTTCCGCCATATTCCCTCTCTCCTCCACCAAATTCTTAAACAAAGATACACTCTGCTGAAGTTACTTAGGTAAACATTTGTACGTGGGAACATAATAATTAGACAATGTTTACTTTTGAATAAGAATCTCAAGCCTGTTAAGCTAGAGAATTTAGACTGCATTCTCTTTATCTTCATTTACTGCACTAAGAAGACTTTGAAATTAGATGCTGGTGGTCACCAAAACCTAGCTGGACTCATTCTTGTCCATAAAATCAAGGCTGTAGGGCTTCTCTGGTGGCACAGTGGTTGAGAGTCCACCTGCCATGTAGGGGAAACGGGTTTATGCCCAGGTACAGGAAGATCCTACATGCCACGGAGCTGCTGGTCCCATGAGCCATGGCTGCTGAGCCTGTGCATCCGGAGCCTCTGCTCCCTAATGGGAGAGGCCACAACAGTGAGAGGCCCACGTACCACCAAAAAAAAAAAAAAAAAATCAAGGGTGTAGAGGCAGTTAACATTTGTTTTCTGATTTATCTGAAATAGAACTACTATGGAAGTTATGCATTTATGAATATACCTATTCATTATGTACTCCCTGAATCTTTTGGTTGTTTCTAGTCTTTTCTATGGATCCATTTTATCTCAAATATCTTGCCCAAAGTAATCTGAAAAACAAACAAACATATTATTTTTGGAGTTCATTTTTCTGAAAATAAAAGTAAAAGTTATATAAACCATGATTCTTCTTTTTAAAAAAAATCCAGAAGTAGATACAATGAAATAAATTAAAGTTTCAAGCCCAGAACTAAGCCTCATGTATAAGACATGCACCTAGGAAGCCATAAACCTGATATCTCAACCAACAAAATTTAAAGTAATTCCATTTGTTTTTTGCAGACACCACAATTAAATTACCATAAGACATAAGAGAAAAGAAATATGGGCAAAAATATTCTAATTATTTTTTAAAATGTTTACCCTAAACTATATTTTCCTGAAAGGTGAAAATAATAGATAGTGTGAGGGAAAATGTTCTGATAAAAGTGAAATTAGGATTTGCTATTGTTTGATTTCTTTTTAAATTTTGACTCAAGAAAAATGGTAACAAATGATGCAAGATAGCAAAATTAAAACATTTCTCAAGCTCATATAACATCATCACACACGTTAATGTTTAATCTTCAAAATAAAGAATACTATATACATACATACATATTATATGTGTATATACATATATATTTATGTGCATAGACAATCTACATCCGCACATATACAAATGTATGTTTGTTCACATATATCTAGTTTTGTTGTTTTTTTTTTCTTTTCAGTCCCAGGATTATATTCCTTACCCTTATCCTTTAGCTAGACAGTGCCATGCAACTAATTTTGGCCAATGGTTTGGGGCAGAGGTGGCATGTGTCTCTTCATGGCCAAAGCTTTCAATTGCTAGTGCAAGATTATTCTCTCTTGTGGTGATCATAGAAGCATGTGTTGAGATGTTTAAGCCACAAAATGGAAGTCAACTCCCTTGGCAATAACCCAGAAAAACCTGCAGCAGATTTTGAATGAGCAAGGGAAAAAGTACAAAAAAAATAAATAAATGAACACAAACAAAACCTTAAAGCCCCTCAATTAAAAAAAGAGGGATACTGGGCTCCCCTGGTGGCGCAGCGGTTGAGAGTCCACCTGCCATTGCAGGGAACACGGATTCGTGTCCCGGTCCGGGAAGATCCCACATGCCATGGAGCAGCTGGACTCGTGAGCCATGGCCGCTGAGCCTGCATGTCAGGAACCTGTGCTCCGCAACGGGAGAGTCCACAACAGTGAGAGGCCCAAGTACTGCAAATAAATAAATAAATAAATAAATAAATAAAATTTTAAAAAATAATAAAAATAAAAAGAATAAAAATAGAGAGATACTTTGGCTGCATTAGCTACTAAGATTTTCTGCTTATACAGAACACATAGCTTATATTGACTGAGATAATAATCATCAAAAGAGTTTCCATTTTTTAAGTATATTGAGAGCCTCAATGATAATACACCTGAAATAGCTCAACAGCAGGCTACGGTGGTTTCAAGTAGTTCAAGAATGCCACATTTTATGATATAATATGTGCTCTTGTTTTCATAAATATGATTACCGTTGTTCTACTATTCTATGAAAAATTTAAAATATTCATGATTCTTATCATCTTGTAGGCAATTTTTATTCATCAAATTTATTATCATGTTGACAAACTGGTAGGTGTTATTTTCCTTCTGTTTCTCAATCAAAGCAAAATCAATTTTTAAAAAAGTTTTAGGTTCATTGTTCTTGAAATTGTTTTCCCCATTCTCTTTAATGTAAAATAAATGACAGTACCAGTTTATAATCAGAAGTTGGTTTTTTTTTTGTTTCTAATAGGTTATTACTTATAACTTTTGTTATAAATTTTTCAGAGATATTTGTTAAAAATCTGAATATCAGATTAAACAGATCCACTTATTTTGGTCTTCATTTATACTGAAGTTCAACCTTCTATGGAAGAATTTGGACTGTTTCAACTAGTGTGTCACTGACTGATTGATACACCTTAGAACATGGAGATTCTTCTGCTTTATTGTTTTTCAGTGTAACATGGTATGAAAGTACAACAATATTGAAAAAATTATCTGTGCTCTTAATGTCTCATCAAAGGTTCTGATCAATTTTGAAGAGGTTATCCTTCCATAACCAGATGGTTGCATGTGAACTCAGCCAAGACAGCCAAACAGATATTTGTACTGAGGTCATCCCACCACAGATTAGAAGATGCATAAATGTTAATCCAGATCTGAGCTAGATAACATCTTTTTTCAGTAAAATTGGATCAATTAAATAACCTGATTTTTGAAAATCAGTTTTCAGAAAATCACAGTTGTTTGAAAATCACAGGCTAGGCTCTCCACTACAACATCTCAGTGCTTCTAATGTTGATATTTTATAAAAGCAAAAAATAAGTTATAACTATTTTTTGCCACATTCTGAAATTCCTAACTTTGTAGAAAAGATGATTGTAAATGATATTTTATTCAAATCTAAAAGACATAATTATTTTGTTAGGAAGAGCCACTTTAGAGTTATTAGTGGCTAACTGGAGTGATAGAAGATCTGCTAATTTATTGGCCACATTTGTAAAAAAAATTTTTTCTACAGAATATCAAGTAATTTCAATGTTTCAGTGATTAATTCTCTAAATTACATTTGGTTGTTGTCCATTAGGAAACAAATATCAGCCTTATGGTATAAATCCAGTCATAATTAAATAATATATTTATTTATTTAATTCCACAAACATTTATGAATACTTAAATGTACCAGTTACCCTTCTTTGTCACTCTTAACTACTATAGCTTAATTGAGGAAAATAATAAGGGTGTTGCTGTATATTTCAAGGTCAGGTCATCAGATTGGTGATTTTCATAGTGAAGACAGCAAATACTGATGCATCTAGAAGACTGTTTTAGAAAGAGACTTTGACTTTTTCTGTCATACATAAAGTGCCCCAAATTTTATAAAGCAAATGCACATTTCATTATAAGTCAGTCTCTAAACTTTCTTAATGTGGGAGATGAAAAGTTGCCAGAGACTCCCTCTTTACTTCTATTTGACTGTTTGTCACTTTCATAAGAAGTTTCACATTTTAAATCCTCCTGATTGTCTTATTTTCACTTAAGATTATACTCCCCCAAACCAACTTACAAGTTTATTCAAGTATGGCTTGTGGTTACTTCTATTTTTATTATGACTGACTGACCATTCCAGTTAACAAAATTGATACATATGTTCTCCTCCAATCCCATTTTACTTAATGTTTAATTTGACTCTTGTTAATTACATTTAGACAGAAATAATCGTACTTCATTTTCAAAACAAACAGCTTTTTATTAAAGTACAGTTGATTAACAATGTCTCATTTGTTTCAGATATAGAGCAAAGTGATTCAGTTACACATATGTATCTATTCTTTTTCAGATTCTTTCCCATTATATGTTATCACATATATTGGATAGAGTTTCCTGTGCCATGCAGTAGGTTTTTGTTGTTTATCTATTTATGTTGAGTAGTGTGTGTCTGTTAATCCTAAACTCCTAATTTATTCCTACCCACCCCTTTCCTCTTTGGTGACCATAAGTTTTTGTTTTTTTGGTCTGTGAGTCTAAGAAATAATAGTAACAATAAGTAAAGCTTTCTTTTATCTCAGTTTATTTCAGATGAATCCATTCACCTGGTAAATAAATGTTATGGGAAATATTCAAGATACATAATTTAGAACAAAGGCAAAATAAAGTTATATTCAAACAGCCACTGTATGTTATGGAGAACTATACGCAATTGTGACTAAGAAAGAAGGGCTTATAAAACCCTCATTTCCAATGAACTTGATATGGGTTAGTATATAAGAAATATAACTAAAGTTTACAAAAACACTAAGGAATTTTTATGTCCATAGCCACTAAATGTGTAGCTGTGTCAATGAATGCTATAGATATTCTGATAAAGGCCACTTTCCCTGGTGAATTGTTGGCAACGGACACCCAAAATTTGGGCAGGAAGGTGGGATTTTAGTTAGCACAAGAATATCAAGGGCGTAGATATGCAATTTTTAAGTCATGTGATTCTTTGTGATGTGTGCATATAATTTTCTTGTCGGGAAAAGGCATGAAGATATATTAGGAAAAGTAAACCTGAGTAGGTTAAAAAGCATTCTGAATATGAGTCAGAAGATTTATATTTCTTACTTTAATACGTGGAGAACCACTGAAGACATTTGAAGAAATACATGTAAATAATATCTTACATTTGTGTAAAAACAATTTGTGTAAAAATAATTCAGTAAGAAGTGTAGGTTAGAGAAACTGTCATGGTTTATGATTTGAGAAGAAAACTGCAAATTGTCTAGGCACAATTTTGTTGCTTTTGGGAGGTAGTTTTACAGACACTTGAATTTAAAGGAGACTCTTACTACATGGAATATATTAGTAGGAAAGAATGAGTAATGAGGACAAAAAACTATTCATAAATATTCTAATCACATTATTTATAATGATTAAGCATGTAAAAATTACTTTCTCAAGCACAAACTTGAATTATACATGTATGTGTATTAATGAGTAAAATTAATATTTATACTCCTCTACTAAAGAAATGAGAATTAACTTCTGAAATTGAGTATGCCAAAATTATATTGTATCTTATAATGTGTTATTATAAAAGCATTTAAATTATGTTGAAAAACATAAACTTGGAAAATACTTATGATATAATGCTAAATAAAGAACTAAAAACAATGTGTAAAGTGCATAGATAAAAGATGTTATAAATGTACCAAAACACTAGCAGTGCAGTGAGACTATGATTTTCTTGACTTCTTTCTGTTTTTTTAAACTTCTATTAAGTGAGTATATGATATATGCATTATTAAGTAAGTATATATGTGTTATTGAAGCAAAATACAATAGTAAAACCCAAAACAGGAAATATGAGAGAGTTCAATCTTCACTAAGAACTAGATACAATTTAATCAGTTACTTAGCATCTTTTTGACTCAGATTACTCATTTTTATTACAATAAATATTGCCTTAAGTGATATTTAAGACCTTTTCACAAAATATTATTTTGATAATTTAATTTGATACTCCATGTTGATAAATTTGGTTTGGTGTAATTTTGTTTCCTGCTTATCATAGACAATGACACATGATAGTTGTTCAATAAATCTTAATTAAATAAAGACACCAAAAAAAAGCAACAGAAGCAAATATAAGCAAGTGGGACTACATCAAACTAAAAAGTTTCTGCACAGCAAATGAAACCATCAACAAGGTGAAAAAGCAACCCATTGATGGAAGAAAATATTTGTAGATCACATATCTCATAAGGGTTTAATATACAAAAAATATATAAAGAACTCATGCAACTCAATAACAGAAAAGCAATCTGATTAGAAAATGGGCAGAATAGCTGAATAGACTTCTTTTCTCAAAGAAAACCTACAGATGGCAAACAAGTACAAGAAAAGATGTTCAGCATCATTAATCATCAGGGGAATGCAAATAAAACCACAATAAGACATCACCTCACACCTGTTGGAATAGCTATTATCAAAAAGGCAAGAAATAACATGTTGACAAGGATGTGGAGAATACGGAACCTTCATACACTATTGGTGTGAATGTAAATTAGTGCGTCACTATGGAAAAGTGTGGAAATTCCTCAAAAATTGAAAATAGAATTATCTTATAATCCAGTAATTTTACTTCTAAGGGTTAATCCAAGAAAAAGAAAACTAACTCAAAAAGACATATGCACCCCCACATTCATTGCAGTATTATTTACAGCAGTTAGGATATGGAAACAACCTAAGTGTCCATCAAGGGATGAATGGATGAAGAAATTTGGATTGAATATATATATATATTTATATATATATTACAATTGAATATTTCTAGCCATTAAAAAGAATACAATCTTGTCATTTACAACAACATAAATGGGCCTTGAGGGCATTATGCTAAGTGAAATGTCAGAGAAAGACAAATACCATATGATCTCTCTTATATATGGAATCTAAAAACAACAACAACAAAACCAAACAAAGAAACCAAGTTCACAGATAGGAAAACAGATGTGTGGTTGCCATAGGCAGGGGGTGGGGAGTAGGATAAATGGGTGAGGGGAAAAAAAAAAGAAAGTTAGAATTTTAAACAAGGAATATCAAAGTGTCAAAATCGATACATGTGTTGTGCTTAGATAGTTAATCAAATCATAGAATTAGAGACCTATATTAAGAAGCAATCAGAGAAGACAAATAGTTCAACAAGCCAATTTTAGACATGAGGGAAATCATACTCAAAAAAGTGAAATTACTTCCCAAAGGTCACACAAAGATCAAGAAATTCCCTTCTAAATATGAATGCTCAGAAAAAATGCAGAAAGTTTTGTTAAACCTGTATTTTTAAAACTATGATTGTATTTGCTACTAAACAATGTTAAAGCTGCCATGTATTTCATGTGCTTAAAAGTACCTCAATTACCTTATTTTATAAATTTTGTAATATCCCAAGTATATTTTATATAAAATATATTTTATATTAAAAAAACTTTGTATTTAATTAT